>NC_133591.1:3550000-4150000 GCF_964106895.1 Numenius arquata
AAACGCACGGAGGAGCTGACGGAGGTGATCCTGCCCAGACGAGCCGCAGCAGATGACCTGGCAGTAAATCACTCTGGAAGCGGCGAGATCGGAGGGGAGGCAGGGAGGGTGGCTGCACGGGACCACGGGGAGTTATTGCTGCGGCAGGTTGGGGGAAAAGAGGAGAGTCCCTGAAGAAAGATGCAGATGGGGAGCAAGTCCTGCCTGTAAAGTGCTATGAACCAGCAAATTAGAAGCTGGGGGGGAGGGGAGGGGTGCTTTTCCGGTGGTTCAGGTGGGATATATTTGGGTAGGGACCAGCGTAGCATCAACTTTGACAGCTATTGTGTTGGGAGGGAGCCTTCTGCCCGGCCGCAGAGGATGGGCTCCATCACGCCAACGTGCATTTTCATCTCTGCTGGCCATGAGGCTAAAAAATGCCGATTCACATGACCCAGGCACGGAGGCTTCCAAGCTGCCTCCGTCTCTCCCAGTAGCGGAGGAAGGAGAAGGCGGTGCTGAAAGTCTGCCGAGACCCAAGGTGGGAAGAAATCTTGGCTGGCCAGTTCCAAAGCTTTTTGGACCAGGAATTACAGTGACTGAGCTCCCCGCCATGGAAGCCTCCACCTGGCAGTACTATGGATATTTACAGGATGACACAAGTCAGGCGAGGGGGAGAGACTGCGCGGCTTCCCAGGGAGCCTCTGCGGGGACGTGCGAGGATTATACTCTGCTGCAACTCGGCCAGGAGGGCCTGGGGCACAGGCTGGAGAGGGGGGACATCCCCGACCCTGGGAGCGACACGCAAACCCCTGCCAAGAGGTCCGAGATGAGGAGCAGCGGGCAGAGGGGGCCGTGGGGGCTGGAAGGGGACCCGTGCTGGGAAGAGCACCCCGGGTCCAAAGGGTGCGGGAGAGGGGAGGAGGGAGAAGCCCCTCCGAAGGTGTACGAAATGGAGTTTGGGCACGGGCGAGCGGGCAGGGGCAGGACGGTGAAGCCGGTGGTGTACAGGCTGGAGGAGAGCGAGTACAGGCGCCTGATCGAAGAGGCAGAAGCAGAACCCGAGGAGGAATGGGAAACGACAGAGCACAAGGTACCTGTGGTTCAGGAGGGCTACCCGGGGGATGGGAAGGTGGCAAGTCCGAGCCTAAACAGGCTCAACTCTTTCCAAGGAGTCCTGAGGAGGCAGATAAGCCGTTCGGACTCCGAAAGCAGTGCAGAGAACAGGCAAGTGAATAAACTGACCCTGAACTCTCCCTCGGAGAGAAACAAGCCGAGTGTCCCCATCAGGTCGGATAGCTTCGAGCGAAACGCCATGCTCATGGATTACATTTTGCAAAGCAAACACGAGGCAACAACATCTGTTTCCTACGTCCCCAGAGAAAGCAGCAGAGCAGCCGAGAGCTTCAGGCAGGCAGTGAGCTTCGCCGCCCAGCCTGAGAGCACCCCGGACCTTTGCCAGAACGGTCAGACCGGCGAGGAGGATCTGGCCAGGAAGCCCGAGCCAGACAAGCAGGTAGCAAAAAGCCTCGAGAGAATGGTCTCTGCGGCTGCAAATTACGCCTCTGTGGCTAGAGGCATTGAAAAGCTTCCGAGACAGAGCAGCATCCAGCTCCTTGAGAGCAGGGAACAGCTCGGGGGTGAAGCAGATGTAGGGATACTCGATTCGTACAGCCCGAAAAAAACCCCACCGGCCCCTCCTGTCAGGTCCCACAGCAAGGAGAGCCTGGCTTTGAGTATGAGCAAGACCGTGGCAATGACCGAGGCGCTGCTGGAGCCCCGCAGCGATGCAGCCAAGCCTGCCAAGGAGCAGTGGGCAGCTGCCGGCGCGGAGCAGCTCACTGGAGGCAGGACTGCAGGAGGAGGGGGCTCGGAGGAGCCGGAGCGGAAGGGGAGGAAGAGTCAGGAGGATGAGAATGTGCTTAAAGTTGCCGACGCAAAGAAAACCTTCGAAAAGCCCAAGGCGGCGGAGGGGAAGGCAGCGACGCCACCGCCCAGCGTTGCCAGAAAAGGTGAGGTGTGAGGGCTGCGCCTGGCAGGGGACAAGGGGGGACCCGGAGTGCGCTGCCACCGAGGGCTGGGTGCCGAGGGGAGGTGGGAACGCGGCGGGCGCCAGGCTTTTGGGAAAATACCTGCCTTGTCATCGGCGAGCAGTAGATGGGAGGCACTCGGGACGCGTCTGTGGTCGTAACGAGGCAGGATGAAAATCAGGTGTTGATTCACAGCTACTGTTGGCTTGGTGAAAGCACTTCTCGCAGCAAAACTGTTTTGTGGGAGAAGGGATTTGCTTTTTAAGACTCTCCTGTACATAAATAAGTATAATATCCAGTGCTCCTATACTTCTATCTACTCCTATACTGCTTTTCACTAAAGGACACAGTGCAGAAGTGGCCATATGATACTTTCTCCCGCTGTCACGTGGGATTATTTCCCTCTGTCTCTCTAGGGATTGGGTGGGCCAATATAATTTTATTTTAGCTATGGCATACAAAGGAGGCATTTTTTCCCTTAGGTTCTTTTTCTCCTGCGCCGTGACTTAGCTGGATAAGCCTTTCGGGAGAATGACATCAACTTTCACCAACTCTTTCACTGGAAAACTATGGATAAATGAACTTTGTTGAGATTTTACTGGTAAAAGAGCGGCTGTGCAGAAATAGGGAGAGGTTAGAAATGAGTGTTTGGGATTTTGGATCCTGCGAGGACGTACGGTTAGACGTCCGGTTAACTTACAGACTCACGCCGGTTAACTTACATCTTCTGTTTATTGACAATCTGCAAATGTGGATTTCCTTATAAGGGAAAAATAAATGTTTTAAGGCGCAGGAAATCTATGCTAGCTTTGAATTGAATAGCGTGTTTACTTGAAAAATAGGTGTGATTATCCCACGGCGCTGGGTACATTGTGCTGTCAATTACTCTCGTTCACAGAAGTCACGAAATCAAGTCAGAGTGTGAACATTGCCACGGAGATTGTGTGCGTGTCAGTGATAACAAAAAGCTTACAGCACTGAAAAATAGATCCTATCCCCTCAGGAAGCAGCTGAAGAGACATTACCATTCTCCTGATGTAAAGAAATAGGGTTGTGAAATGTTTGTCACTGCCGTGTGACAGGCCCAGGGTCTGTACGCGGAGCGGTGCTGGTACCAGCACGATGTGGGTGTCTGGATCCCCGCAGCCTCTCGGTTCCTCCTGGAGTGGGAGATTTGTCCGATGAAACGGTACAGCTGATTAAGGGCACGTTTCCATCAGCCGGATAAGAGGAAGGGATGCTTTCATCAGCGATGAGGTGGGCATCCTTTGCGGGGAGCAGGAGGAGCGGGTGGATGCAGGAGGTGATCTGTCGGAAAGCGGGGGGGTGTGTGAGAAAGGACTGGGAGAAATCGTGCTCCCTCCCTAAGGCAATACCGGCTGCAGCTAAATCACTCCTGACAGATGTTTACCCACTTGTTCTTCAGAAGAAATAGGGAGGGAGGGTCAAGACAATCTATTTCAGTGCGGAACTGGGAAAACGTTGCAATAAGGAAGAGTAGGAAGTGCTTCTCATTTTGCTCTACCCATGAAATAGTCTATTTAGTTTTTTAAAATCTGTTTCTAAAGCTGTATCTTCCCAGATTTCATACTGATCACAAACATCACTTACATTTACCGTTATATGATTCCTTTCTTATACCTCTGATTTTTCCAGCACCTTTGGTCCAACTTGATCCTAGACAGCAGGGAGAGAAACAGAACAAGATGGCAAAAGGATTCAAAACTGGTTGAATGATGAGGACAAGACTAGGATATGTGATAAGTGTAACATGGAGAGCTACAGGAGCCCCAGCGCCAAACCTCACGTTACCTCTCGCTGCTCAAAGCCCCTGCTCATTACCTGCTGCCTGGCTGATTTATTTTTTTCCTGCCGTTCAGAATGATAGGAAGCATCAATCCCAGGATATTCCTGTTGTAAATAAAATACAGCTTGCTTTTTTGATTATTTTTCTTTTTGTGTTCTGCTTTCTCGTCTCTCTCTCCCCCTAGTTAATCAGCTGGCGTAGCGGAGGTAGCAACAAAGAAAATCCCATCTGTTGCAACTAATTGCTTCGTTTTAATTTGGCGTCCCAACACTTTAATTAGGTATTGAGACCACCTCCCCTTTATCGCAAAAATGGGGAAAAAAGAAAGAAAAATATATTTCCCAATCCCGTACAACGATGGAGAAGACAAATAGGTGAGGAAACAGACTGGCTCAAAATGAATTTGGAGATTTCCTTTCAGTGTAAAAACCGTGGGCAGCGGGTGTTTCTGTGCCTTTCCCACCGACGAGTCGGGAGGGGGGTGTGTGTGACATTTGTATTCCCGCACGCAACATGCATGAGAGTGTGTATACGCAGTGATAGATGTGCTTTACGAAATGTATTTTAAATCATTAATAACAATAGCATAAATTATTAACGCCCATCCTGACCTAATGCTCACTTATTATTATCAGTCTCCAGCTCTTCCATCAGGCCGAGCCGCGCACACACCCTGTCGGTGCAAGCGCTCGCTCACCCCGGCGGGTTTTCATTACCCTTTGGGGAGGGGGTTTGCCACCTGAAACCCAATTTACTGGGTCTGGAAACAGCGCAGGGACCCGTTCGATGCCACCCAGAAAGGTGGAGCAGAGCTGGGAATAAAACCGAGGGGTGCTGCCTCCTAACCCTCTGCTTTAATTCACATATCCCTCTTTCCTCCTCATCCCCGCGCTCCGATACACCCTCGCACACTCACTCCCTGGCTGTTATTTGAAACAATCTGATCGAACATATTGCTCTCCTTACCTTCATTCCATAATTCTACAGCTCCCCTTTCTGGCCAAGGATTGAATAAGGCCAAACGGAATGGATTTTGCTCTCTCTCTCTCTCTCTCTCTCTCCAGACAAACGCTTTGCTGGATCTGGGGAACAGATCAGCGCAGGGCAACCGCTTCCCCGGGCGGAAGGCGTAATCCCCTCCAAGAGACAGAATTGATTAGCTGTAATCAAGAGCTGTTACGTGGCGGCTGTTAGTCCAACTGTGTCTCGGCAGCCGCTCAACGTTTGACGATCACGTCCCCGATTTCCATGGGAGCAGCTCCTCTCAGCGCTGCTGAATCTGGCCCTGGGTACCTAAACCATGAGAGCCATAGAAGAAACAGTATAAAAATATACAGCTTTCAGCTGGGAGACCCTCGTGCTTCCTGTAGAGTTATTTACATTTAATAATTAATGGTAATATAATAATAAATCAAAAGGCTTCAAGAAATAAATAGATAAATAGTGGACACAAATGTCCTTCAAAAGTTGTATAACTCGGATGATAGCTGCAAACCCAAGGTCCGAAACACAAACTGTCATGTTTGGCATATTTTGCGTGACGTAGAAATTAAGCTGCAAAATAACAGGACTTTCAATCGCTGATCTCTCTAACCCCTCTGTAAGCCCTTTTCCTTCCGTCAGAATATATTTAGCGGCGAGGATTTGAGGAAATTGAAATGTTCGAGGCGAATTCATCCCTCGGGTGGCTTGACTTGAGGTTCTGAAGGACTGGGTTTGCCGCCCGGGCTAAGATCACGCAGAGGCTCCAAGCCAAATTGCGTAACGTCAGCTGAAGGCCAAGGCCATCAAAATTTCTCCTAGAAAGAGGCGCCGCAGGTGATTTTATCTTCTTTTTTTTTTTTTTTTTTTTACCTTTTCTAACTAATAACACCGCACTGGCAGAGAAGGCTGGGGGACATACCAAACGCGTTACTTATCAGGCACGTCAAGATGGTCGTAGGAACAAACCAGGGTGATTTATTGCAGCGGTGGAATTGATGCATATTTGCAAGGAAGCTAAATTTAGTGGCTGACCTAAGTTTCAGAGGTGGAGTCTGCAGACGCGGCGCTGTTTCCGTATAAAGGCTGTGAGAGAGACTCTTCGCAGCAACCGTGCACCGACGTAGCGGAGGGTAAAATATGTGGGATGGATAAAACCGGTGGAATGTGTTTTTTGAATAAATTCGGCACCTTTTCTGCAAAATTAAATAATCAGGCACGTTGGTAGGGATAAAACAGGACAAACCTTGTTGTGGGGTTCCTCGTAGCTGCAAGAATTTGGTAATAGGCTATTTTGCTTTACAAAAATTAGAATTTGTGACATATTTTGACAAGTTGTTAAGCTGACATCACTCTGGCTGTAATTTAAGTACTGTTTGTTGGAATGATTTTATTCAGCCGAAGTGATGAAGATTACTGTTTACAGCGGGACCAAAGAGCATGTGGAAAACCTTAGCCATTCCTTCTGGCGTTGATGATTTCAGCCTGAAATTCATGTCGTTCCTTCACCACCCTGTACGGTGAGCTGTTGCGATCGAAACGGCTCATTAATCCAGGTCAGGATCCAAGTGATCTTTGGAGCATTTCCATCCAGAGGTTTAAGGAAGCACTAGAGAAAATTCAACAGGTATCGTTTCCTTCTGAGTCCATCCTTAGTGACTCTCCCAAGGACGTGCCAAGCTGCAGGAGCGTCCACCCCTGCAGTGACAACGGGAACAGGCCGTTCAGGTGGCAGTCATTGAGAGGACGAGGTCTCAATCAGATTTCTCAGGACAAATTTCACTTTGTGTCCTCTGTGCACCCCTCTCTTTTTAGCTGGATGCCAAAAAACCTTCCTTGGTCCTTGGTCTTCCTTGGTTTCTTTTCCAAGCTGGGGGGCAGTGCTGGGTACTGCTGCCTTCGCTGTTTTTCAGCCCAACATCACCTCAAGCATCACCTCGAACATAATTAAAATACCGTTTCAAGCTCGCCCACTGCTTTGAGCTAGAAGGAGCTATACATACGGGTAATACTTTTAAGTACCATTTTATATGTTTGTATTAATAGGTTTTTTTATAAAGTTTTAACCCTGGGAGACTCCTAATAAATTAACAGCGGTGGGACTGGCAGTCAAGACACTCAGCTCTATCACTGACTCACTGTGTGACCTTCAGCAAGTCACGTACCTACGTGGAAAATATGAATCACAATCTAAACCCACTAAACTACAGATTACCTGCAGGTCTGCTCCCGGGCTGCCAAACTGCTTTTGTTTTCTTCTTTTTTAGCTTTAAAGAGGTTGTTTGAGGGAGGAGGGCGGAGAGTTAAGTGCGCTGGGCTGGCTTTCAGAAGGAAGGTGTTAATTCCCGGGTAATTGATGCCGCTGGCAGCGCGGGGCAGGGATGCAGGCTTGCAACTCTAATCTTTGGGTGTATAACTTTTTTTTTATCAAGGTGTTGCTCAGCACGTCAGAGAGACTTTCCTGCTCTATTGAATCAGTGGTTAAACTCGTGTCAAAGTTTAACAACTGTTGGATACCATTTGCTTGTTTAAGTTGTAGCTACCGTGGCATCTGATGTTTCCATCAGCTGTAATCAGCCCAGAAAGACCATGACAAATGTGTCTCTGTGAGGTTTTCTGCATGTTTTGACACCCAACTATCACTGAACAGGGGGTAGTTCATGGTGCTGTTGCGGTTTCATGGGAGAAGAGCAGGGTTCTCAGCCGAGCTCATCACGACACGCATATTTCTCCAAATTCTCAAGGATTCTAAGGGGAGTTACAGGTTTTTTGCTCCCCTGAAAAATTAGGCCCCTTAAGCACCTAACCACATGCAAACGAGTTCGCAAATATTGGCCAAAACATATAAGGAAGTTAGACTTAGCTTTTGGTTTTAGCCATGTATGGTAAACACTGTGCAACGTGGGCACTGATCTAGCATCATTCATCCGCTCTTCAAGTTCCCTGGAGGAACAGAAACACGCAGTCTCTTTGAGACTGGTATTACTCTGTGTGCCTTGAGGTATTTGCTGCGCGGCTACTCACCTTCTTACTGTTTATTGTGTAGTTTATTAATAACCCTTAGCCTCTTTCATCTAACAGCAGATCAAAAAAACTCTCTTCACAACCACATAAGCCAGCACCCCCCAAAATCTGGCTTTACTTTTAGCGCAATGGGAAGAATATTCGGCTTCAAGCTACTGTCCTGTGCTTCTCATTGAAGTGTGATTTTTAGCAGGGGCTTAAGCTCTCCTTTTGTCCCTGGCTTGCTGGCCGTGCCATTTTCCACGGCAGCCACCGGCCCCAGCAAGTCAGCGTGACAAAATGCGGCGACGCGGTTGTTTTTCTTGCAGAACTGTTGGTTCTCTTCAGCCTTGCTTTTTCGCTGCCGGCAGGCTCTAGCTGTGCCCTGCTCGGCCCAGGCCTCACGGGGACCTGCATCCGCGGGGTTGTGCCTTACTGCAATTTTCAGGTTTGGTGCCATTAGTGCCCCAAACCCACCCTTTCCTTTCGCTAGTTGTGTCCCCACCTTTGCTGACACCTCGGGTACCTCAGGCAGAGGTGAAGGGTGCCGTGCCAGCAGGGAGCCGCGGCTGGGCCCGTGAGGGAGGAAGGCCAGAGCCGCGGCTGGGCCCGTGAGGGAGGCGGCCTGAGGCAGGCCAGGGATCGGCGGAGGGTGACGACCCGGCAAGGGGTTGAGTGCCTGAGGGGAACCGGGCTGTCGCGGCCCCGCCAGGGCCACGAAGGGGCGAGGGGTCGGCCCCCCTCGGGGAGGGTCTCGCCCCACCGCCGCTGAGTAGCGGCCGCCACCGCGGCCCACAGCGGCCGGCGGCGGGGAAGGGCGGGAGAACGCCAGCCAGCGCGCGACCAGGCGTGGCGGCGAGCGCCGCGTCGCCAATGGCTACTCGAGCCGCCAATCACCTCTCCGTCCCCGCCCTCCGGCCGAGGGAGGCGGGAGGTGCCTGTAGTGAGGGGGCGTGGCCCGCCGCGCGCAGCGGGGGGGGCGTGGCCTCGAGGGGCGTGGCCTGGCGCCGGCGCTGCCCGCCCCCGCCGCGCGGCGGTCAGTCAGTCAGTCAGTCAGTCAGGCGGGCGGAGGCGACGGCGGAGGAGCGGCTCCGCCGGGCTGAGGAGCGGACGCGGGGAGGCGGCTCGGGATCGTGGTGCGGAGGAGAACCGGGGGAGCGGGGCAGTAGCGGGACCGGGTGGCAGCTTAGTGGGGCGGGAGGGATGGCGGGCGGGCGGGCGGGCGGGCGGCCCGCTGCGGGGAGGCGGCGGCGGGGGCGCCGGTGGTTGGTGGTGGTGCCCGCGGGAGGGCGGCGGCGGCGGGCGCTGGGCAAGGGCTGGGCTGGGCTGGGCTGGGCAGGGCGGGCGGGGGTCCGGGCGGGCGGTCGGTCGGGCTCTTCCTGCGCGGGGCCGGGTCGCTGCCGCCGAGCCCTTCCTGAGGCGGCGGCCCGCTGTCAGCGGCCGGGCCTGCGGGGGGAAGCGCCCTCCCCGCTCCAGCGGTTGGGTGCCGCGCTCAGCCCGGGGCTTCTCCCCCGCTTTCCGCCTTATTAGGTAGCGGAGCCGGCCCCGGGGTCGCCGCGGGTTCCGGCATCCGGCCGGGGCTCGCAGGTTGCCGGCAGGGCATGCCCCAGGCGGGGCCGGGCTCTCCCGCCGCGGCTCGGGCAGCCCCGCACACCTGATGCCGGCTGCCAGCCCCGGCCGCTTTCTGCAAAGAGAAAACGGGGTTTTTCCTTTTCTTCGGCAGGTTGGTTGATTTTTTTCCTTTTTTTTTTTTTTTTTTTTTTTTTTCCCCTTTTATATTCATGGCGATGCAGCAGCAGCTGGATGGCAGCGGCGTGTGCGTGTCGCCCCCGGAGCGCCGCGTCCCTGCTGCCACCCTGTAACGTTGCAGAGGACAAAAGATGACCGGAGGGTTTATTTTTATTATTTTTTTTTCTTTACACTTATGTTGACCGGGTCTATGTCACGTTATTCATGACCCTTCCGAGTCAGTTCAGGGGATGCGTGAAGTCCTGGGTTGCATGAGATGCTCCTGGGCTTTGTTTTTCTAATGCAGAAAGCCACATTGTTTTAATAGCGATATGTCAAAGGCCAGAATGTAAAGGTTCGTAGTTATCCGTGCTTCTCCGCTCCCGATACACGGAAAGGCGTCCAATATGTAACCACGCAAACGCTCAGCTGTAGCACCCCGGTCTAGACAATGTGATGCTGTGACTGTACAGGAGACAGGGTTGTTTGTTTTTTTTTAAAAAAAAAAAAAAAAAAAAAAGGGGGACTGAAAGCTGACTGGAAACAAAAGTAAAACTGATTGATGCAGTTTTATTGTTAAAGATAAGTGATATGCATTAGTGTTGTGTTGTTTTAATAGCTGTAGTTTTAGTCCTCTGTGTTTGTTTGAGTGCATCTATTCAGCCTATTCATGCAGATGTGCATGTGGATCAGTATAAGCAAGACCAAGGATGTTAGCAAAATGAAAGAGTGACATTCTGAATATACTGGGCTGTGGCTGGTTTTTTCAGTTCGCTGCTACCGATTCAGGTTTAATTTTAGGCCGGGCTGTATCTGAATTACCTGGCGCTCTCCTCTCTCTTCGTGTGCCTTTATAAGCACAGGCAGGAGAGATGCTCTGTGCCTGCTGGAAGTGTGGGAAAACGGTGTGAACTGGCACAGCCCGTCCTGTAAGAAGCGTGTTCGTGTGTGCTGAATGTGCGATGGCTAGAGAAAACAGCGGGTATCTGGTGCGTGAGGCGGGAGAGGGTATATTCAATTTTCATTTGAATAACAAGCCTTGAATCATCTTTGCTGCTCAAGGGGAAAAACAGATGGCTGTGCACTCCCCGAGACGTTTTATTGCAGCTAATATTCATGTTTGCTAAAGACTGTGTACACAAAGGTAGAAGATCAAACACTCTGGTGATAAAGTCAATGCATGTTTGTTTTGTGTATGTATCTTTTCAAGTATTTTCAGTAGCCATAGTAAGACCTGACACTCTGGTCCATGTCCGGGAGCATTTGCTTTGGGTTTATTTTAATATAGCGCTTCATAATAGTAATTTTTCAATGGTCACTTGTAGCCTTTTATACAGATTGCTTTAATCAGCATTTATGTGTCTCCCTTAATGTTCTCTGTTGGCATTACTCTATCTTCGAGTGAGCAGCCTTTTCAAACATCATTGGATTTTTTCAAGTTAAATCTTCATGCTTATTGCATCTGTCACTTCTGGGATTCGCTCCAAGCAAAAGGCAGAGATTCAGTTTAATGGCAATGAGAAGGAATGCACAGAAGGGTAAAATATCAGCTTTCCTGAGTGATGCAGCAAAGGACGCTGAGAGATCTGCCCTCAGTAACTGTTCCATGCATCATGTTCAAGATTAATATTAGACTTTAATGACGGCTGTATAAAATGGCTCATTAAAGCACAACGTTGCATTTTGATTGTAGGAGAATTTATGTTATCGGTTTTAATTTGATTATTGATTCCGAGGAGCATAACTTGGATGCCAACTTCCTATTTTGAAGACACGAGCAAAACACTTCCTGGCCTGAGTTTGCAGCTTGGTGAGGTCATCAGCGCACCACTCCCAGGGCTAGGAATGTCCTTTTAGGCAAACTCACAGGCACATTTTCACTTGACTTTTAAAGTATGGGTTGATTTGTTTTGATTTTGTTTTACTGAGGCTTTTGTGATAATCTCGGGCCTTCTCTAAGGATGCGTTGGAACAGAAACTCACTGAGGATTTGAAGTGCCCCAGTTTAGGAGTTTACAGGGCATGTGAACAAGAATTAAAATGTCTGTGTTCTCTTCTAGCTCGTTCCCTGTAGTCCCCCCCACCTAATATTTTCGGTCTGCTTGTATTCTGGTTGTTAACTCTGAAATTAATCTGATTAGAAACTGCTTACAGCTTTACTTTACAGTCACACTGGTTCTATAGCCACATGTGAAAAGTCAGGTTGTCGGTGGCTTTAGGCTGACAGGATGTGAACTGGTGGTGTTTTTGTTTTTTTGTCACGATATGCACGAATGCAGGTGGTGGCGGCGTTGCTGGGATGAACGCCACGTCAAAGCTAAAGCAAAAAGGTTTAGGTTAACTGAAGTGACTCAGGAAAGCCAGCGGTGAAAGTTGATTGTTCCACGCGTGTTGAATATACCAGTATAGTTTGGAATCGGTTACTGGGCCTCTTCTTTCTATTTGCAATAATAGGATTGCTTTGTTCTGTTTTTCCTCATGTGAGTAACTCCACTAAAAAGGAATTGTTTCTTTTTCAGACGGTAGCGTTAGGCACATAGAATACCAGGTGACACTAGAATGATGTGGCTTCTCGGCATAGCAGTGACAAACCTGATGAGAGGTCCTACCGGCAGCTCTGGTTTTGCGCTGGAGGATTCTCTGATGCCCAGTCTGGCGCTGATGCTCCTCAGAGGAGCAAACTGTCTGGAGAGGTTCCTAATGGAATATACCAGCCATTAGTTGTATTAGCAGCCATTAGTTGCCTATGTGCCTGTATAGGTTTGTGTAGTGAATACAAATCTGATCAGAATTAATGGCTGGATGTGAATGGAGGTAACGCTATAAAAGGAGCTATAAAATAGAAGGTGACTGTTCGGGCACTGCTGCAGTCTTCTTCAAATAGGTAATTTTACTTTACACCTCTCCCATGCAGTTCTTCATGCTGCTAAGACAGATGTAATCTCTTTACAGCAGACATCTTCGTAAAAAGTCAGAAAGTGCTCCTGAAATGGAAGAGGCTTTTGTGATGGGGTACCATAAAAGCTTTAAGGTCCCGCTCTGTAGGTCAGGAACTGGCAAGGAGCTTGACAGAGAAGTAATGTAAATGGTATCTGCTACTGCTTCCTAAGGGGAAAAAAAACATGTTATCCTTTTGAAGGCTGCTGGCCTCCTGGTGCTGTCATGGAGCCCGTCAATAGAAGAGGTCTCCTTGACTTAGAGGTGACAGTGTAAAACATGGGCTCCTTGTCCATTTTTCCTCTTTGCTTTTCTTCTTCGTTAATGAGTTAGGTACCAAGGCAGAATCACCTGCATTGGAGAAAGGACAACAGCGTTTCTTCAACATCATCACTTTGCTTCTTCAACGTTATTTGCATTGTCTTATCCCAGTTTTGTTGATGATGGTAATAAATGCTATATAATGTGCTTCTTGCTGTGAGCACATAATGACTCTTGAGGTCTGGCTTTCGGTGGGAGAAGCTGCGTGTGGTTGGATCGGTTATGGTGACTCTGCCGTTGAGCTGGGCCTCTCAATCCATCATAATTAGGTTTTTCTTGTTTTCCCTTTTTAATAATTTAATTTGAAAAAAGCAATGGAAATAAACCAGTGGTGGGATATGACTTAAAGTGATTAAGGTTGAGCCTGATGCGGTGGGGCGTGCTGGGATGAGCTCGCAGCTTTCGTCTGGAGCAGCGCTGAGCCGCGCCTAAGGCAAAGCGTTCCCTTCAGCCGCGGTTTCCTTGTGGCTCTCCAAATATTGGCTGGCCATAGCATCTTTGTCTGTAATCTATGTACAATTCTTCTTAGCCGAATCTTAAGGCAACCATTTCTGCAGTCTTATCAAATATGCCTGAGCAGATTTCGTAAAACTAGAGGAGAGCGGTGTGCCAAAAACTAGGCTATGTTTGCATCCCTGTCTGAACCTCGGCAATACATTTCACCTACAGTTCCTGGTATAAGTAGTCCCTGGAAAATGGACTTCAAATCACTCTGGTTGAAGTATTTAGAAATGTAGGAACTTCCCCTCCTCCCCCCTCCATCCCTGTAGTTCTGCATATAGTTGCCATAGAGACTGTCTTCTGGGGTCCTTGAAAACCCATTGTTTATCTCGCATAAATGTATAAACCTGCTGTATTGAAACATCACACTTCATAGCGTCCCCTTCCTATCTGATAGGGACCCGACATCCGACAGTGCTGCAGATTTGGATGTTGGACATGCGTCAGGCACAATCAGACAAACTGATAATGGGTATAATTAGCACCACCAGGGATTAGCAGGCAATAACAAATTCAAGCCATAGTAAGCACTCTGTCCCTTGGGAGCTGGGCAAACTGGCGGTGCTGGGCAGATGATCACTTGATATGGAAGATAGTCATCAGCAAAGGCTCCATGGTAAGGGCCTCAGCTCAGTGCTAGTGTTACCTCTTGAAATTGCCTTTTTTTTTCCCCCCCTATCTCTTTCACTTTAAATACTTAAAAACCTGATGGTTTGATAGTCCATGCTGAAATCTTGCACACCCAAGTGATTTGGGGTCTATGCTTGGCATTTGCTTGGCATTTATCATCATACAGTGGCCAGGCAGCGTTACAGTTGTTTCTTGCAGTTACCTGTGTGAAACAGATTGATATCCTTGTTTCCAAATTGGAAATGTGAGGTTAAGCATTTTTCTCGGGGTCTTGCAGGTACGAAACTAGGAATGCTTCTACCATATAATACAAAGTGTACTTGTTGTTTTACAGGTGGTTCATATATTTGCACCAGCACACATAGTGGGATATGTGTGTGGTTAAATGGCCATTCTTACACGTAGCTTTTCAACTGTTAATTCCTTACTGCAGTACTTTAATTAATTATACTGTATGTTGGAGTAAATAGGCACGAAGCCGTCTCATTCAGAACAGGAGGTGGATTAAATTTTTTTTTGAGTTTTCAGTGAATATTTTTTTTTGAAGGTTTATTTTCATTTTTGGATCTGCTGAGATCGGTTTGCAAGGCAGGAAAAAAAACCTTGAGCCAGCTTAGACAAAAATGAGTTGCCAGACGTACTTTCAGCAGTATATATTTCTGCTTTAGCACGGCATGAAGTGTAGGCACAAAACACTTTTAGCTGAGTGTCGTTGTGCCTTCCAGCAGCTTTTTCCTGGCCACTGCTGCTTTCTGCAGCAATTTGTTAAAGTTCTGCTTTGTGTCTTAAGGTGCTATGGTGTAAAGGTGGGCTGCCCTGGTTTGGCCTCCTGTTTCACCGTGCTTTGGATGCAGGGATGTTCTCTCTCTGCACTTCATTTTGCTCCCTGATGTTTCTTTGGGGGTAAAGGTTATCTTTTTGTTCTTATATATGTAGTGCTTGCGTCATTGATCTGGTCTACATGCGGAATTCTTAAGCACTATGAAAGATCACATAAAAACCAGCTGGGGCTTATCTCAGTGTAATAGTGCCTCTTGTTTTGGCTGGTCTCCTCCAGAGCTGCTGTAAGTGCCACAGGGACTCTCCAAGGGCTGGAAGTGTGGGTTGCACGTGCAGTAACAGGACTGTCAAGCTGACAGGTAAGTAAAGCTTAAAGGTCATCAGGCACAGGCTGTAATTCTTCATGGCTCTTACTGAAAACAAGTTCCCCAGCTGAGAGCAGCCAGCCGCAGGTCCCTTCCCCAGGAATTCAGCCTTCACCCGGCACTTATCAGGGTGTGATTCTCCCCGTCAGGTCAGCAGAGAGCTGCTGTGGGAGTGCTGGAGATGTTGGCGACAGCAGGTACGTCCCTCGTCCTTGGCACAGGGAGCCTGTGGGTGTAGGAAGATGTTTTTCCTTCTTGCATGGGAAATCTTTCTTTGTAGTGTAGCAGGAATGTTTATTAAAGCTGCTTACTGAACCAAATACACTCTTCTAAGTCAATTTATTTTTCCTTGCCTGCCTAGAGAGGTGAGAAAGGTGCTCTGTGTTGGACTCCTGGTTTGACACCAGCTCGCCCAGGTTGCTGTCCTCCCAGCAATGGCGTGCAGCGGCCGGGGCTCTGCCACAGCGCAGGACAGCCTGAAACAGATCGGCGACAAAGAACATCTGTAGGACAGAGGAAATGTGTTTGAACTTGGAACCCTTTGCTAAAACAGATGTTTGAGGGGCTGTAATTGGTACCACAAGATAGGGATTTAAAATCAAGTTAGCAGATTGAACTATCTGGATTTGAGTTTTAGCTTCCTCCAGTCCCTTCCTCCCTCCCCCAGCCCTGATTTCAAATTGCATGTTACGGAAACAGGACAGAATGACAATGGTACTCTTTGAATTATAGGCTGCTTGGCCAGAAGAGCTGGCAGGACAGCAAATGGAAATCTGGAGAAATACAGGCCAGTTCCAACTGTGAGAATTGAGATTCATTTTGCAGCTTATTTGTACAGCATTAAAATCTGAAATGCTTTTGCGTTGTCCAGTCTGAACCTGCTGCGATCTTCTATGCTGAGGATATTGTCTTTGACAATTAACCATTGTTGGTTTTATTTCGGGCACATCAAAAGCTCAATGTGAGTGCCTCACCTCTTGGATGGGTGCTATTGAGTAGCTTGAGAAGTGAAAGTGGCTAAATTGGGCTCTGATTTAGCTAGGATTTGGATGAAGGTTTTTCTTAGGGTATGCTAATGAAGCCCGTTACTACTTTTGAGAGTGGAGTGTCTCCATTCAAAGTTGGACGCAACTGGTCTGTGCTGTAACTGTAGCCTGTCCATGACAGTGTCCATGTCTCTGGCCCATCCAGTCCAGTTACTGGACTGGAAACAAACTTCAGATACCACAACAGTGCGTGTCCAAGAGGTGCTGCCATTACGCCTGGCCGTCCTGCTCCTCTCTGATCGCATCCCCCAAGGCTGTGCTGTCTTCTCAGCGGGCTCCCGGCAGGTCTGGGTGTTGTGCTCCATCCAGCAGACCATTTGTGGTCAGGCAGGGCCATCTGGAGAATGCTGCATCCTCGCTTGGTCAGTCTGACTCACACTTGGCTGGTCTATTTGTGAGCCTTGGTTGTGCTGATCTGTTGTTTCTGCTTTATTTCTAAGTTGTGGGGAATTTGTGTCCCAGCTAACTTTCATGTTTATAGCGGAGGGCTTTCTTCAGGTCTTGGTTTCCTGGTGGCTCTCAGGCTGTAGTGCTTACAGTACCCTTGAAGAACTGGGACCTTCTATCTACAAGACCGTTTATCTCCTTAAAACATCTGTAATATTTATAGTTTCTTCCTGTGGATGCGGTGGCATGTTGTAATTGAGGAGGAATCGAAAACAGTTTATCAAGTCCTTTGGAGGTTTCTCCTTTTGATAAATTTCCTTGTCATTTTTTTCAAGGAATGATCTGATTAACTGTAAGCAAGGACAAGCAGGGTAACGTTTCCAATAATGTCGTAATCCGCTGGAGTTTAACAGGAAAAGTGCTTACCTTATAAAATACTGTGTTAATCAAATTACCTTCATGTCTGCACCCCTTCTTGACTTTTGCAGAATGGGAAATCCTGCATGTTTTATCCTTCCTGTGCTTTAGGCTCCCGGCACCTGGGTACTGCTCTCTGCTTGGCTTCTCGCTTGAGCTCATCACTGAAGAGGACAGACTCCGGCCTGTATCCCTAGTTGCGTTTCAGGTCTAGTGGCTACTGGTGAGCTCCTTTGTCACACACATAGAAAGACCGTATGTTTGCCGTTTATTTCATTTGGGCACATTTGATTGCTTCAAGTTGTAGGCAAAAAATACAGTTGTTTGCTGCTGCTAGCACTCTGTCATGTTAGGAAAAAGTGCTTGTGCCTTAACTGGTTAATTGGGAAAGGTGAGACCTGGTGGTCATTTGGTGAGAAATTAGCGAAGCTATGGTGGGAAAGAGCTCTTTCTCCATTTGTAAACACCATCCTTAGCTGGCACTAAGATTTTGCCCAAAACAAGGTTTAAAAAAAACAAAACAAAACAAACCTTGTAATGCGTCTCAGGAATATGGCCTGGAAGAAGCTTGCATGAGAGAGAAGAATTCAGCAAATTGGGATAGCAGCTCTGAACAGATTGATACCTCCTTGTTGGCTCTGTTGCACTGATAAGAGAACTAGGTCAGCTCTATGGAGAAGGCATTTTATCTGCATACTTCTCTTAACTGGAATCCCGGCGATGCCTCTTGTAACAGCCTTGCTGACTTGCAGCTCTGCACAGGGGGTTGTGCTCTCCGTCTCGTGTTTTCCTCGGGGTCAACGTGTGGTCTGAAGCCCTGTTGCTTTCCCCTCTGTGGCATGTGCTGCTTTTTACTGTGGGGGTGATGCAGTCAGTCCCTAGGGGTGTAAGTAGCATCTTCCATCACGCTGGTGTAATGTCTCTGGCTGAAGTTCATAGGGCTGCTGTTCAGCTCTGGAAGTATATTGCTCTGTCTCTTGGCAGTGGATGAGGATACAGTGCGCGAAGAAGCATCTCTGGTGTTCATTCCAGTGGAGAAAGTGGAGGAGAATGAAGGCTCTTGGAGGCAGGCACATGAAAGGCTATGGCCTTCTGTGGTCAGCTGCTGGAGCCACAGTGTCTCAAGGTGGAAGTTTGTCTACTCCAGTGCAAGGTTTCCCTTTCCTTACCCAGTAAAGCTTTTTTGGTGCCCCCCAATTGTGTAACTGTCTCCGGTGGCAGCAAAAGTGGAAGCTGAAATGCAGAGATGCACTGAGGCATCCGGGATGCTTAATCCCCAGGGACACCAGTCCTCTTTTGCCTATGTATTCTGTGAGTTACTTGCCTGTATGAGGTTTTGTCCTGGCTCCCAATGCCTTTTTTTTTGTTTTTTCTTCTCTACTTTGCTCTCCTCTGTCTTCTGTTTTCATTTCACTAACCTTTTTTGCCCAGTGTGTGCTAAATTTCCATCATCCAAATATCCCCCAGTACATCAAATATCACTGCCTATGAGGTTGGCAGCTTTAGCGCCAGCTGACAGAAGATAACTAGAAAAGATATAAACCCAGAAGAGGAGGTTGGTTTGGAGGTTGTTGCTCTGGCACCCGTTCCTGCTGCTCAGCTGCCTCACCTTTTCAGGTCCAGGGTTTGTGTTTCTCTTTGCTGGTTACCCATCCCATTATGGCCTCCCGGTAAATTATTTTGTGGAGTGATTTTTGTGTGCATTCATTGCTCCAGCTTTATGGTAGATGGCACCGATTAAATGAAGACAGACAAAGCTCTCTGTCTGGTGTAATGACTTCTAACCGCGGTGTCCCTTTTATCACTGTAAATGATGGTAAATGATGTAATGTTAGACCGTAAAGATATAAGCTGCAAAATGATATGAGTAGTAAGATCCCCTGAGATGAATTGCACACCTTGAAATCTTCAAGTGAAAATATCTGTTGCATCCCTATGTGCATGTGAAAGTGTCAGCCACCGCATAGGAGACGTGCACTTGAGGTGAGCACGTACGGCGTAAACTCTTAGAAAATAATATCTACTTCTTGCTGATACCTAGAAGATTTAAACATTACAGGCACTTCTGACTTAAGAGTTCTTCATATTATAATGGTCTTACTATGATTGTTTCAGGGTGCTCTTCTGAAAACCAGAATCGTATCAAGTATTTCACAGGTTAGAACCAACACCTTGCACTTTGTCCAGAACAGCAATTTCAGCTTATTTTAAGTTTGGGTTGTGTTACGTTTTTGAATGTGCTGGGCTCCCCAGTTGAGATATAATCGAATTCCCTGGTAGTCTGTGGTTTAGGTTCCCATCCCAAAATAGAATCTTGCCAGTGGTATAACAGCTGGAAATTTCAGTATTAAGTTCATATTCCAGCTTTTTGTCTTTAAAATGAAGTGAAATCAGATGGCAGGGTCTTGCTCAACCTAGACTAAAGTAACCAAAGACTGAAAATAATCTGTGCACAAATATGATGTATTTTGGAATTGTGACCATCTGTAGTAGTGTTCACCCTTGGTTTAAATAACTCTGAACATCTGAAAACAAAAGTTCTGTCAGCAATGGACTTAATATGAATTGATTTGAAATGGTATACCATAGAGGGAGTAGCATTATGTTTAAAAGTAGGGGAGGGCATCAAGGTAATCGTGGCTGTTCCTTTTTTCTGCCCGAGGTTTCATGTGAAGTCATAGGCGAGCTGAAATTTTTGTGGCCCTGTGACTTCTTTTTTTTTTTTTTTTTTTCCCCCTCTGCTTCCTCCCTTGCCGAAATATTGCAAGGCTTAATATCATGAGACTAAGTTCATTGATTCCCTTGATACTTGGAGAGGGAGATGAAGTCGTCCTCCTCCAGCCTTGCTGGTGGCATACTGGTTCTCCACCGTGACAATGGTAGCGATTTACTGCTCTTGTGGTCTAATGCCAGTTGGGGCCTTGAACTCGGTGTAGGACACATGGTTGCCTTAGTCTCCTGTGGTGGTTAGATTCCTCCTCTGGGGATTGTCAGTCTGTGCTCGTTTGGTTTCAAAGAATGGATGGTCTTCACTGTCTTTGCTATTTGCGTGGTTGAGCTGGTGGAGCCGGCAGCAAACGCTTGCCTGATGGCTTCCCCCACGGATGTGTCTCACTTTCCTTCCTCTGCCAAAGGTGTCCTTAAAAATGCCCTCCTTAAAATCATCTGGCGTTCTAGGTGAGTGAGGCTTCTGAGACGTTACCATGTCCTGTGTGGTATGGTAAGGCTGTAAAGTATTGGGTTTTAAACTGAAAGAGGGGAGATTTAGATTAGATATTAGGAGGAAATTCTTTACTGTGAGGGTGGTGAAGCACTGGAACAGGTTGCCCAGGGAAGCTGTGGATGCCCCATCCCTGGAAGTGTTTAAGGCCAGGCTGGATGGGGCTTTGAGCAACCTGCTCTAGTGGAGGTGTCCCTGCCCATGGCAGGGGGGTTGGAACTCGATGATCTTTAAGGTCCCTTCCAACTCTAACCATTCTATGATTCTATGTGGGATATGTGTGCAGTTAGACTAAGCACAAGGCAGCGTACGTCTGTGGCACACGCATGTGTCTTTGTGCTTATGTACAGCATGTTGTGCATGTGCACGGGTTACAGAGAATCCACAGAGGTTGCACAATCAAGCATTCTGAAGTTAAGAAATGTCAGAAGTGGGCGATTAGGAAATAACCTGGGTAATGTTTG
Source organism: Numenius arquata (assembly GCF_964106895.1). Lineage (NCBI taxonomy): Eukaryota > Metazoa > Chordata > Aves > Charadriiformes > Scolopacidae > Numenius > Numenius arquata. The sequence continues at coordinate 3,570,597 of NC_133591.1, forward strand.
TTCCCTTTTTCACACGCAGTGGGGTACAGCTGTTAGCTCAGTCCCTGCTCCGCTGGCCCCTTGCTCTGTTGGCCATGCAGCGATGGCCACGGTGGTGGGACAGGGTCATCCTTGCCTGTGTGGAGCAGGAGGTGCCATGGGATGGTGGTCTCTTTGTGGCACTAAAACATCTGAATGTTTATACCCTCTGTTCCATATGTGGCTATGCATCTTATCTACCATATGATGTTCAAAGTGCTCTGAAGAGTGAATTACTAGATTCCTTGTGGGCTTTTCTCTGGCACTTATCTCTGTGATGGCCAACTGCTCCGCAGATGTGGCTCAGCCCTGCTATGAGGCAGGGTGTTTTCTCTATGCTGGGGGCACTTAGACCTCAGGTTGAAACATCCATGGCCTGATTATTGGCTTAAGATTATAACATACTTTCTATTATATTTTTTAAAAGAGGGTTTCAGCTCTGAGCACTCAATCGCTTTTGCAGATGAGGCCCGAGTATCTCAGCCTGGGTGTTCAGAAGGACCTTGGGCTGCACAGTCAGTGTGTCAGTCCCCGAGAAACCTCTGGGCTCTGCCCTGCATCAGGAGCCCATGGTGTGGGATGTCCCATCTCGCAGGGAAGCTGTGGGCTCTTTCACAGGTGAGACTGTCCCCTCTCCCTGCTGGCCCCAGCACCCTGTCCAACCCATAACAAATGAGGCAGGTGCCCCCTTATATTAATTATCATTCATAATTGGTGCTGGTGGCATTGCCTATAGTGTATCTTGATATATTATTTTTTTCCTCGTTATCTACTCGTTTGTTAATAGTTATCTGAGACTACATTTATTCCAAAGCTGCCATTGAAGCATATGCAACCTCTTCAATAAGGCTCTAATTCCAAGTCTGGGGGCTCACCATCAACAGCTGCAACTTAGTCTTGACATTTTCCACTTAAGGAAGAGCCTTTCCAGTCCCAAGTACCAACCTTTTATAAGTGCTGTTCTCCCTATCCAGTGGATTTATATCTCCTTGCCCCCCCTGTAACGGTAGCCGATGCTGCCTGGCTTAAACTAGCCTTTTATTTCAAATGTCTCCCTTTCCAGAAGGGATCACAATCACATGGGCTGAGCAGGATTTTGCCATTAGTGGGGGGTTTTCCTGTAAGTGTTCCCTAGCAGGATGCGTTTCCTCTTGCATAAGCAGGCTGAAAACCCTCCGAAGCCACAGAAATACATCTGTTGGATTCTTGAGACAGATAAATCCTTTATAAACAGGAAAATGGGCAAACTCATGGTAACTCTTGTGACACATCATGATGGGAGATCAGAAAGAGATGGAATGAAAAGTATCACTGTGCAAGCACGGCTGACAGCATCCTGCATTTCTAAGGTCCTTTTAAATGCTGACACAAAGGCCAGCGGCTGAGCTGTATGGTGGGCACAGACGGTGGGAGACGAAGTTAAATGTTTGGTAAAATTCAGCTGGAATCACTTGACATTTTGGGGGGAAAAAAAAAGAAGAGTTTTTGAAGGTTCTTTCCTATGTCCCTACCAGAACGTGTAAGATGCTGTGTGTCATGGAGCGGGATCCAGGAGATCAGCGCAGTCGTAGATCTGTCAGCACTTCCATTGTAGTGGTCTTTGCAGGGTGTCTAACGCTTCTGTTTTAATTTTGCTGAGGGCTGTAACTCTGGCAAAATTTAAACTCCTTTCAACTCCTAGTCGTGAGGTTTTAAATCCTCCAAATTTGTACTTTACCAAAAAACAGAAAATATTTCCTGTCTAGCAAGTGTATGGAGATCGTTCCAGCTCCTTAGCTGAGTTTTAACAGCGGAGACAATGATCTAATTAGACTTCCTTTTTAAAAAGTCTTGCTCCAAGTCCACTTCCTGAGAGCAAATCCCTAGCACAGCCCCGTGGACCATGGATGCGGCTTCTTGCCCGCTCGGGTATTTCCACAGTCCCTTCCCGAGGGTCCCAGGTCACACTTTGGCGTGAGTGACAGAGGCTGAATCAGTCCTTCCTGATGCTGAATCATCTCAGCTATCGGTGTCTCACCTGATAATCCTACAAGTGGCCAACCTGGGAGCTCCAGCCTCCACCCATGGCTGCACATGGCTCTGTGGAGAGAACCTGTGGCAACCAAATTCAGCTGTGGTTTTCTTGCATGGATGATGGAGGAGGGGATCCTTTCTACTGCGGTATTGAGAAACAAATGAGGATGTTAAATGCTCTTCACGTTTTTTAACTAGAGGCTGGGGTAGGGAGAAGATGACTTTTTTTTTTTGTTTTTTGGTGCTCAGGATCAATCTAACCCCGTTTTTTTTTTTTTTCACCTGCTCGTTTTCTGTGGTGTGCGGGAAGATCCACGCTCGCTGCTCTTTAAAACTACAGCCTGCATAATTCTTCTCCCCCCTCCCTTTCTCTTTGGAGAGCAGCCAGATCAAAATGGCTGTGATCCAACGCCAAGAATCACTCCCTTTGCTATGGAAATGAGGACTTGGAGGCTGCTCGCCATGTGTTCATCAGAGAGTTCCTGCTAAGGATGATGAGCCGTAGGTGGAGAAGAGGGCAGCGAAGGTGTGCTCGAACAAATCGGCTTGGAACAAATAAGGGTATTTTTGGATACATCTGACTCTTTTGCATTTTTTAAAAGTCATTTATAGAAAACCAAAAAAATTACACTTTCCATCAAATGGTAAAAATGAAGGAAATAAAGTAGTAGAATTTCACCGAAGGATAAAGGGTGTTTCTCTTCCATTAGCGTGGAAGGGGTTGCGGCCCTCCCAGTGTCTGATATTTGAGATAAGCGGGTTTTTTGGCGGTGGTCTGGTATCGATCAAGCGAGGGAAAGATATAATTATCCAAACTATACAAATAATCCTTCCTCTTAGCTCTCATATCCACATTCCCAGCATTAAAGCGGACAAATTGCAAGACCCCTGGGTGTATGATAGGTTGACATGGGGCAATTTGCGGCGCGTTAACTCAGCAAGGCAGGTTTAAGCCCTCGCTTTACCTTCTTCTAAACCATCAGATTTTAATCTTGATGCACAGTGGGATGGGAATGTTGCCAGTGGGTGAACACTCATGAAAATTGCCCGTGTACCAAGCAGGGGGCTTTTCCCTTCTCCTCGACGAGTTACACGCCCCGGGCGGATGAGCGAGTCGGGTTTTGCTGCAAGAAGCCCTGCGAGGTGTGTTTTCGGAAGGGAAAGGGCTGCTGAGCTGTTCGCAAGCTTCCTGCGGTGTTGCAGCACGTTGGGCTTCACAAGATGGTTGTCCCCTCTTCTTCAGGGTGGCCTGGTGTCACCTCTTGTGGTGGTGAGGGGCGGAGGTGGCTGGGAGGGGAGGATGGAGGGAGGAAGGGGGTTCTCCCTGTAGGATTTGGCAGGATTGAAGCCGTGGATGCCAAAGTCGGGGCAGCAGAGCAGCTTATGGCTGGGAGGAGCCCTCTCGGGATGAAAATGTCTGACAGGTCTCTGAATGAGTCGACACAATAAATTAGTAACTGGGTGTGGAGCTGCATTTTTTTATGATGTATCTTAATTGGGCCTCGGGCAGGTTGATAGTACAAGCGTGTTTCTTGTCTTTCGGGGATCTTGGAGTTGAAATTCACCTTTCCTTCGTGCGTGATTCAGTGGGGCTGGGGCTGGGCTGGGATCATGCTCTGAATCCACCCAGGGAACGGGGCCGGTGTCCCTGGACGGAGCCGTGCCCTGCCGCATCCACCCTCCCCGCTGGGGACGGCCACGCGTGCGTCCCTGGGGAGCCTGCCCGGCCGCCTGCGCTGGCACCGCTCCACCTCCAGGCACCACGTACCATCTGCTTCGGCAGAGTTTCTCCCATCCGTTTTGGGATAAGTTAATCTCTTCCTTTCCCTGAAAACAAACCCAAACCCCGCATCGCACTGTGAGCGGAGCGGTTCTATTTCTCCTCCAAAAAACTGGCTGCGCTTCACTGCCAAGGTGATTAATTATCCGTCCCGCGCCCGTAGTGGTTTGCTCCTAAAATTCAGCCCTACAGCTGGATGGAGCAGCTGAACTCTCGGGGGTGTTGCTGTGCATTATGAGCGTAAAAAGAAATTGGGGTGTCCGGATTTTGCAGCCTTACCTGCTGCCTGGAGCCGGAGAGCAGCTCCTGGTTTATGACTTCCCATTGCACTTGGGTGTGTCCAGCGTGGAACAGGCCTTTTATTTGCGCTGTGTGGGAAAGAGTTGGCAGAAAGTGTATTACACAATTCTACTACCTGGTGTTAAGTATGGAGGAAGCCTAAGTTCATCCATTATATGACAGTAATCGTTAGTAATTTATATGGTAGCTTTTTTTCACGTGGACATCTTAAACACCCCGATCATTCACAAAATTATGCATATAAAAACTACACCTGGTTTGTTTTTTTTTTTTTTTCCTAAACTGCGTGAGTTCTTAATAAAACGGTGTTTGCGGCACTTCTGTAGCTCTGAAATGACGGAGTTAATTGGGGAGATTTAATAGGGCATCAGTTCAGAAATGGTCCTGAAAGAAGCACTGTGGGGAATGCCCGCCTACTCGCAATGAGACTTCACGCCTGTGTCACCGGCGCGTAGAGGTCAGGTCACTGGTGACTGAGAGCCATTGCCAGCTGCGTGGCCCGTGTGAAGGCAGTCGGTGGCCTCCACCCCACACCTGGGGACAGATGTCCCCATGGCAGAAATGACCCCATAATCGGTGTATTTATTATCTGTGTCTTCAGAGGAGCTGGTGAGGCTTTACCCCAGACGGGTAACTCGCTGCCTGGGCTGTGACCCACGGTCTGGGCTTCGCTTTTACCGTCACACTGGTGACACCAGTGGCACTTGCACCTCCACAGCCGCTGCCCAGACTGGAGATGGCCAGTGCCAATTCCCAGATTCTTCCGCTGGATGTGGCTGGGGGGAGCTGGTAGAAAACAAACACTCTGATTCTTTTTTCTTATCTGTGCAAAAAATGGAGTATTTTACTCCATAGCTGTCTGTTACATTAATTGTAACATTTTTCTCCTTTTCAAACACATTACATGACTGCTTATTTCCCAGCTCTGATGAGTGCTTTCCTCTAGTTATTCAGCTTTTTGTTGCTGTTAAATTTATATTTTTTTTTAACCTCCGAGACTACAAAACAGCCATCATTCTGAAGTCTCTTTTTCGCTCCCGCTTTCATGCCATGCCTTTGCAGTTGGAGACAGACGTACAACCTTTTATCACTTCTGCTGCAGACAGGCTGTGCAGAGGGAGCCGTGTTCGGAGTCTCTCACTTCAGAGCATCAGGCTGGTGGGTCTGGAGCAAGAAGCTCCATGAAGCCGAGCAGTTTTTCCCAGCCTCTGCATGTGTTTGGGGACATACTGGGAGGCAAGATAGGAGAAGTTGGCTTATTTTTATTTTTTTTTTTATTTTTTTTTTCTTTCCCTAGAGACTGGGGCAAAAATATTTTTCTCATATGTAAAAGCAAGATGCTATGTGGAGGCTCCTCGTTCTCCTGCAAGCCCTGATTGAGGGAGAAAAATCTTGTATGATGAGAAAAGTCCTTCCCAGATGTGAGGGCTCCATAAGGTTGCATACACGAAGGGCAGGACAGTCACCCACTTCCAGGGCTGGTGGTTGCATGTGCCCATGTCTTCTTCCAGGGCTTGGCTACTGGAATATTCCACGCCATTCCCTTTCGCTCTATTCTAGCTCAAGCCTTCTTGAAAATTATTCTTCTCAAGAGAAAAAGTGCTACAGACACACAAAGTTAATTTGAGTCATTAGCTTGTTTCCATTACTCCTTTCTGCCTAGGAAACTAATTTTATTATTTTTTAGTGAGATTTTGGAGTTAGAAGAAAGAAATGGAAGCTAGTGAACATGTGGAACCACTTCACAGGAACACCGGATTTTGAGAGCTTGCATTTTTATTTACATCTTCTGGACCTTGTCTGACTTGAAAGTAAACAAGTTCAATCTGAGACCAGATTTATCCCCAAAAATATGTGGAGACTTGTCTAAAAACTGCTTTTAGGATTAGGAACTTCCTTTATTGCAATGAGAGAATACATTTACAATGGGGAAACTGATGCTTAACCGGCAAATTCCTTCTGTAAAACACCCTTGGAAGTGCAGTTCAGTTGTGTTTAGTGCAAAAGCAAAATTAGCAGAGAACTTGGCAAGTCTAAAGCAAGGTGCGGGAATAGTGAGTGAAACTGTATTTCTGTGTTGCTGGAAGTGGGGTGATGGTACAGACGAGAAGGTCCTGTTGGAGGTCTTTGGCCGGCATCTTCTGGGCAAGCAGGAGGTCCCCTCCACCTGTAACTGATCTCCTTTTGACGTTCCTCTTCCCTGCAGACACGATGAGGCGAGTGGTACGACAGAGCAAATTTCGGCACGTGTTTGGCCAAGCGGTGAAAAACGATCAGTGTTACGACGACATCCGCGTTTCCCGTGTCACTTGGGATAGCTCCTTTTGTGCAGTAAACCCCCGATTTGTTGCAATAATTGTAGATGCTAGCGGCGGCGGAGCGTTCCTGGTGCTGCCTTTGCACAAGGTAAGTGCTTTTTGAAAGTTTCTCGCTATTACACGCTCAGCTTTGTTGTCATTTCGGCGCTTGTTTATGAATAACATTAAGGCTGGGAAGTCTCTGCTGTGTTGTGACAAACGCTGCTCAGTGGTGCCATGTAAGAATCCATGTAATGTCTCTGTAATCAGCCTGATGCTTCCTGTATGTTACACACAGTAAATAAGCGGTTTGCTTGACTAATCTGCGCCAATTCTTTACGACAGAAGTTTCTAGGTAGAGTCACGCTCCTAATGAAGCCTCTTCATGATGGCAGGGGTCAAGTTTTTCCACTACTTTTTGAGCTCTGTGACTATCACTTAGGTTCAGGTGCATTCCTAAATTAATTACTCCTTGCAGCCCCGTATCAGATGGATGCAAAGGAATGAGCTGGTTCCAAGCAGGGCATTTCTGTAGATCTCATGGCCCCAGTGTCTGGGCTGCAGCCAGGCCCTTCAGTTACTGTTTCTCTGAACAGTATAAGACAAGAATGATCTCGGTAAGAAAACAGCTCCTCTAAGTACCACTGCAGCTGTCCTGCACTTCTCCTGGATCACAGGAGAATGTCTTGGCTTTATTATACTTCAGCCAGATCTTGTTATCCCATAGTACCTGAGATACTGAGGAGAAGGGGCTTCCTCTGATGTTGGCCAGGGAAACAGCCCTTACATTCTCTACTGTGTGCAACATGCTGCTAAGTCTCCAATAAATAATCATTCAGTGAGCCCGTATGTGCACTCTGCTTCTTTTACCTTCTACTTTGACTTTATTTGAAGAGCTCCAGGGGTGTGCCTTCCCAAAACACACAGAAAAATTAGGTTCCTGTCCATCAGCCGTGAGAATGGCCAGACAAAAGGTTGGGAGGGAGGCTGGAAAGACGGGTATGGAAGCCTTCCTGGTAGTTTCTTGCAGTGCTGTGGTATAAAAGCACCAAAATGAGGAGGAGCAGTGTCTCAGACTGAAATAAATTCCCGTTGTCCCCCAATACTGCATGGAAAAAACTGCAGAGCATCTTTCTCCCACCCTTGTTGGAGAGCGGTGCTCTCATCTCCCTTTCTGATGCTTCACCACCACGATCTTGTGATCAAAGTCTTTTTTCTGTAACGTTTTCTTTGTGACCCTCAAGCTTCTCTCTCAACTGTACACTTCAGATGTCCTCAGTCTGTCATCAGCCCTGTCCTTTCTTTTTTCTTTTTCTTTTTTTTTTTTTTTCCTAGCTCCGTTTGCGGATCTGCCCTGTTTTATATATAGAAATAGTGACCAGAATGGAGTACAGCATCCCACGTGGCGAGCACATTCCAGGAACAGAGGCAGCGAGTTCTCACTTTTGCCTCCGTCGGGCTGAGCAAAGCCAGCCAAACCCTCCTTAAATAGCTCCCCGTTTCACTCATCTTCTGAACAGCCCTTCTTTGCGAGTATTCTGCTTTTTTGTGCCCGTCTTGGGGCCGCGTGTCCTGCTCTTGCCCAAGCCACACGCGGTGGCACAGGTCTCCATCAGAAAAACTCCTTGCTCAACACAGCCCGCGGTTGCACTCGTGTTGCATCACGGCAGCATCGGACGCCGATGGCAGGGGACGTGCACCCCTCTTTTTAATCTTCCCAATGTTTTCTCAGCCCCTGGCAGAAATTCCTGCCGATTCCGAGTGATCTGGCCTTTTGCATTTTTTAAGCGCCATCTTATGTTTGGGGTTGTTTTTTCATTTATTCAGTTATTCCTCCTGCCTTCCTCTGTATTTGTCATTACCTTTGTGCCCTCAACGATGTTTTTGTCCTGTCTTACACAGCTATTCACTAATAATTGATATATAGAATTGACACGAATGAATATTAATTTAATATTCACGTATGAGGTTTCATGCAAAGCTGGAGGAACTCTGTTCCCAAATCCCCCAGCCTGACACGTTCCTTTTGCCGTGCAGCACGTTGCTGGCTTTGCTCTAACCAGTTCCTGTGTTCCTCGGTTATTTTTATAGCCTCGGCTGATGAAATTGTTCCTTTAGCTCCTTCAACACCCCTAACATTTTGATCTCTGAGAGGTATTCACGGAGTTCCCACAGCGAGATCCTCGCTGTTGTATGCGGAGGGGGGTGTGTGTGTGTGGGGGGGGAAGCGTCAGTTTTAAGCCATGGGTTTGGTATGATTTTAAAATTTGAGCCGTAAAAATACACTTGCCGCATTTTGGAGCCTCCGGGAGGCTGCCGGAGGCTGCAGGGAAAATGGCCCTTCTGTAACTTAATTGCATCGTGTCCGCTCAGACCCGGCGCTGTGCGGGTCACTCGGAATCACTTTTCATGTGGCTTGACCTTCTGCGAGGGCTGAGCCGAGCCCGCGGGTCCAAGGGCCGGTGTCACGGCAGAAAAGCCGTTTTTTGATCATTTTAAATGCCTTTTTCCTTTCCAAGTTTTCAACAATATTGTGGGTTTGTGTTTTTTTTTTTTTTGCGGCTGAGGCTTTTCGCTGCCAGACGGGCGGCTCCCGGATCCCTCCCCGGCCACGGGCAGGGGGTCGGTGGTGGGTGTGGGTGATTTTTTGGGGTGATTTGGCGGGGGGGGGGGGGGGGGTTGGGGGGATGAGCGCCCGGTGGGACCCAGCACCCACGTGCGGGGGAGGAGGGCGCCGGGCTGCTCCGCCCCGCCCCTCCGCGCGCGCGCACCCGCGCCCGCCGCAGCGGCACTGCGGCGGCCGCGGCTTTTTACCATATATGGTCATGGCAGCGCTCGCGGCCGCCGGCCGCCGCCGCGCTGATTGGCGGGGGCGGGGGCGCGGCAAGTGCGCGGCCCGTTAACCCCTGCGTGTCCGCCGCACCTCCGCGTCCCCGCCCGTCTCCCTCCGCCGAGTCGCCCCGCTCCTCCGTCCTCTGCCCCCGCGGGTGGAGAGGGTCCCGCCGGCAGCCCCCCGGCGGGGAGGTGGGGGGAGATCCAAGGGTCTGCGGCCTCCCCCCTTCTCCGCATCACCCCCACTCTCCATCCCTGCATCACATTCCCTCCATCCCTCGGGGCTCCCCGCATTCCCCCCCCCCCCCCCCCCGCCTCCGTCCCCGCATCCTCCATCCCTCGGGGCTCCCCGCATCCCCCGACGCGGAGCAGAAGCAGCCGCAGCCGCCGGGGTTGCTGGCTGTGGAAATGCTTTGTCTCAACTTCCTGTTTTCTTGCCTGCACATGTGCAGGGGCTTTGGCAGGAGCTCGCCATTCCCAGGCTCCAGCAAGAGCCACGGCCGCTCTCTTGAGTTGCTGAAAAACGCAATTCCCACAGGTTGGTTGGTCTGCAGAGAGATGGCCTCTGTCGGAATGAACCACATGTTTTTGAAAAGATGTAATTGATGGCAATTAATGGTGTGTAGATGATAAGAGGCAAGCTAATCGGCACTAACTGTACACACCAGGGAAAAACACTAAAAACTCGCCTGCTTATTCTGGAGAGTGGGTGACTGGAACTGAGCAAAGCGTTAGCGCGGAATATCGCCGTTAAACTGGAAGCTCACAGGCTTTTAGGGTTGATTTTTTTTCTCTTTGAGCCTTATCCCAGGCAAAACAGTGGGTGCCCAGGGAGGGAACCCCAGGATAAAGCTCTTCAATCTGAGGTCCATCCCTCAGCCTTTGCTCGCTGGGGAGCACGTGCTGCTGGATTAGATGGAGATGACCTCCAGCGCGGTGGGTAGGCACAGTTCTTAGGGAACACTGCTGTGCCCCTCTCTGTCTTCCGTGTGCTCATCTCCCTTCAGATGACAGCTGAAGTCCAGGGGTTGGACTTGATGATCTCCAGAGATCTCTTCCAACCCCATATCATTCTGTGATTCTGTGAAACAGGACAGCAGAGATCTCCCTGCCTCTGCTGTCAAAGGAGAGGGGTGGTGGGGCATATTCCCACCCATCTCGGTGGGTGATCCCTCTTTTATGGCCCAGATGAAAATTTTGTGGGTTTCTTGATGCGCTGAGGAAAGTGACTTCCAAATACCTGGGTTCTGGGTCTACATTACTGCAGAAACGAGTACAATTTTTTTTCCCTCTTCGATAAAATCTTCGCAATTTGTATCTGCAAAGAAAAAAGCGACTGCAAAGGGTTCGTTTTTGTTTCAGCTCATCTAGAAAAAGATGCCTTCAGCTGCAAATCATGTTATGTAAGGCCTTTAGAAGACGCTTATTCAGTCCCCTTTGGATATACCTTTTATTAGATTTTCCATTTGTGTGCCTGCCTTCTTACTGCACTCCCTTTCCATAGGCGGCATTCCCACAGAAGCTGCCATCAGATGGGTGCCCTGAGAGGCAATTAGTGTGTGGGTGGGTGAGTGCACACCTCAGGAATGATCTTCTCGAAGGAATATGTTGTTCTGCAAGTGACAAGCCTTTAGTGTTCAACCCTGGCATATGTAAGTTGTTAATCAGCTGTTCCAGATTCTCATTCCTCTACGGAAGGACTGGAAGAAAATCATCCTTTTCTTTGAATTGGGTGTAAAATAAAATCAGGAGGTGCTGCTGGGATGGGTTCATTGAGCCCTTCCAGCTATTTTAAGTGGAGTGTGGATGAAAGGATAAGAATGAAAATTAATTACTGTTGTCTTGACCTCAGCTGCCATGGAGCCCCTGTCAGTACTAGTGCTGTAAATCTTTCATAGCAATGTCCCTGTGAGAGAAGTTTGCAAGGTTGAAGACCATGAAGAGTTATTTCCCCCTAAATTTTGGTCAGATTTCCATGCAGCTCTAAGTAGTTCTGAATGTTGGGTGGAGGAGATAAAAATTTAAGGCAACTCTGCAACAGCTGAATAAAAAAGCCAGACATCAGGGGTTTTCAAAGATCCGAGTCATCTTGTCACCAGTGGAACTGCTACAACTTGGTTTCTTGCAGGTTTTTCTTACTTCCTACATCCCAGCTCCCTCACACACCCTTTCTCTCTTGACCATCACCACGTTCCTGCCTCACCCCAGTAGCCCAACCAGGGTGCCTGTGCCACTCAGGGGAGACATGGACTTGAGGTATAACTGCACCTACCCTAGTGGGGCACTAGTTTGGATTTCTTTCTGTTATTTCACCTTGGATTTTTCTCTTAAGCTGCTTTTTTTTTTAAAAAAAAAAGTGAGATATTTATCACTGTCAGTTTGATTGCAATGGCTCATCAGGCCCTAGTGTACTAGGGAAGAGGGGGCAGGGCAGGCGGTGCGGCTAATTAATCTCATTTCTGTGGGAAAGCAAGCAGCAAATACTGTCCCTTGTCTTACGGTCAATTGTACAAATGTTGCTGTGGTTTTAAGGCCTTGTCCAGTAATGAAAATAGAAATTACACTTGATAGTTTTGTCTGCAGGCAGGTAGGAAAGAGAAATCATTGCACAATTCCTGATCCACATCTGCCTCCCTGTCTGTATGCAGTGGTTGAAACGGAGCGTAAGGAGTGGTGTAAGTCCTCATAAATTGTGTATTTGTCCAATATTCAGATGAAAAATAATGTTGCTTTACCAGCAGCAGGAGTTTCCGATTGTCTCCATGGCATAATGTCACTGGTTTATGCAGGATACCAACATATATATGCAAATAATACATCCAAGCACGCTTCCAGCAGGGCTGCAGGTGGGCCTGAAATGGAGGATAAAATCCTGGTTTAGCTGTTTAAAACTTCCAACTAAACTCAAATCTTGGATGTCCGAGGACAAAATGAGTTCAACAGAAATGGCTGGAATAGAATGGCGCTTCTTCCCTGGGATCTACCCAGACTTTCTCCTGTCTCTTCCTTCCCCATCTGCATTTTTACTGGTCCCAGTTTGTTTTGCCGTGGCTGATGCTGAGACTCCCAAATCGTCTGTTCCCAGCTTTTGGGGATGAGCGTGTTTGGGTGACACGAGGCTGTTATTCCCTATGGATTTTTTTCTGGACACTGCCTCCTTTCTCAGCAGCTCGGCCCTCTCTGGGTGGGTGCTCGTCCTCTACCACCCCCTGAACCACAGCGCGGTTTTCCTGCTTTATCCCAGAACCCTAAACATTTAAGATGCTGATTAGGTTTTTTTTCCTTCAGTTGGAAAGGTAGTACACCCATTTTACTAACGGGGGAATTCACTGCTTCAGAAATCACACTTTAGGGACAGAATAAAAGAGTGACTCCGTATCTTGTTAATTGTAATGTAATTTCTGGGCAACAGGTCTCTTTGTTTTGGATCTCTGCATCTTCTGCCTGAAGGGCTTCCCCAACTAAAAGTTAGCTGGGGCTGAAATTTAATTTTGAAATGTGTTTAGAGCTTTCCTCCAGAAACTGGGATGGTCATTAGCTGAAATGCTGCAGCTGAGTGATAGGAGCTAGCAGGATGGGTTGGGTTTTGGGGGGTTGTTTTTGTTGGGTTTTGGTTATTTTTTTCCTTTTTTAAAGGCAGTGTGAGAGTAGTTGATTGTTGCAATTAATGTTGTGAAGGATTTTGCAGCTAAACACACATTTTTCCAGCATCCCCCAGTTGCAAACAGCTCTATCTATCTGTTCTCTGGCCAGCTGCAAGTGCCAGTGCGAACCATGAAGCCCACCAGCTGCTACAGCTCCTCACCAGTGTGAGATGAACCTCGCCATCGCTGCTTCCCCACCCCTGAAACCCTCCAAACTGCCCAAAACCCTCCAAACTGCCCCAGACCTTCTAAACTGCTTTCAGCTGCGATGCCAAACATTTTGGGGCCCGTGCAGCGCCGTGGTTTTTAAATCCCTGCTCTTGCTGCTCGGGCAGGGTTGGCTTTGGGCAGGATTCCTCTCTGTCACCATGTTTGTCTTCCCTCATCTTTGTGTGCATCCCTGTAGGTCCGGGCACTGCGGAACAAGGACCTTTGTCTCCGTTCTATAGCAGCCTGTAACGTCTACTGTAATGTCATAATGTCACATCCCTGCAACTGTCAAGGTGATAAAACGAGAGCAGGAGCGCGGCCGAGGAATATTTGGAGGGCACAAGCAGTGTTTTTAGTGGTCTGGTTTGAAAACAGTATGTTGTTACAAATGCCTTAAAGTCTCTTATTGCATGCCATTACAGTAGACCTTTGGGGAGTAACACTTTTCATAATCTCCCGAATTAGTTATGGATGCCTTGATTGGTTTGCTGGGTGACTAATGTCCGTTTGTCACGGTCACGAGAGAGCAATGCGCTTTCATTGCACCCTCCTGCAGTATTTTCTCCCAACTGCCTCCTGCGAGACCAGCTGCTGCAACCAGAGGTGGAGGTTTGGTGGACAGACCACATTAAACTTCACTCCACAGGACATTGTGAAACTTGAGTTTGTTGTAAGGGAAAAATACCCGATTTAGCTAAGAAAATATTCCTATTTTCTCTAACCGAGAAAAGGTACTAGTCGGTTTGTGTTTCAAACTTTGCAGTTGTGACCCGGTTTCCTTCCTCAAACTTCTGCAAACTAAGGGTGGGGGGAATTGCTTTTTGCTTGTGCAACTTGATGCCACTTCCCTATTTTAAATGGCGATTTTAATGAGCGCAACCAGGGGTTGGGGGAAGCAGCTGTTCTCCGTGATATTTTTACCATTATCCATGACTTGTTTCGTGCAAGCAATTGCCCTTTTCTGGCAGAGAAGCCATTGTAAGACAGTCAAATTAATTCATAAAACTACCACTTTTTGGAACAATTTTCTCGTGCTGGTTATCCGTCCCTTCTGGATTTAATAACAATTTATTTTTTTTTTCTTCTCATCTCTTGGTTTTTTTCTGATCTGGGATACATGAAAGCACTAAATGAATTCATTTGGCAAGGTCAGCTTACCAGCTGTTGAAGGACCTGAATATTGAGTGTGCCTTCTAGTCAAACACCATCCAGCATATTAATACTAATCCTCACGCAAATTCACCTTTTTGGCTAACTTTTATTAAAATACACTCTGAATTTCAAAAGTTGTTACTGTGATGTGTTGCTCAACCAGAGTCATAATGGATTATGAGAAAGATTTAATTTCTTGAAGTCGTACCGAGTTAATTTTAAGCTGCGTATCAGCACTTGAGATTTATTTTAAATCCTCAACTAATTAAAAGATTACATTTTTAAAATAAATAAATAATTTCTCAACCTGGGAGTATTACAGTAGCCTGAAAACACACCCATTTGGCAGTGAAGTTACAAACCTCGTGGTGTTCTTGTGGCAGAAGAGGCGTCTCTTTTAAAAGGAGTTGTGTTTAGAAACATTAAATTTGTTAATTTTACAGGCTGGCATTTTTTTTTAATACCCTACTGCAGGCTTCCTGGTCTTTTCCCTTTTGGAAAAGCCCTTCAAATATTGTTTTTAAAGCTCTTTTGTGCACAGCTAATCCCACGCGAAGCCAGGAATAGGGGTCCCTTGCCTGGGGAGGGGAACGCTGCCGGGAGGAGGGAGCCTGCGGTGTGGCCTGCACGGACGGTATTTACAAAACTGGCTTAGAGAGGTGATAAAATAACACGTTTGAGTTAAAAACAGTTAATTTCTCACCCTACTGGGTGGTTGAGGGGAAGGCGTGCTGGGCCAGGCCCTGGGGTGGTGATGTGAGTTATTGTCCTTTGACAGCCCCCCTGATCCCCTTTGAAGGGTCACACTTTCTAATGAAAGTGTTGGGTTTTTTTTGAAGTGGAGCAGGTAAAGTGCATTTAGAAGCGTTGCCGAGGAGAGCTCTTGCTCTTTGCTATCTGTGGTTTCCTCTTCCTGCGAAGATGTTTTTGTGTCTCTGACCACAAGTCAGTAGCTTCTCTGAAAGTGGTTGGACTTCTCCCAGCCGAGCTGCAGCTTCGAGCAGTGTCACCCAGTCCGTCCCTCCACGTCTTCATTTATCCTCATTTTGCTATTTTGACACTATTCTGTGAGGACCCCGGTGAGCGGCCGAGTTGGTCCTCTGGTGCAGTAGTGCCGTGCCCAGGTGTAAATGCTGATGCCTCTGGGCTGTGCATCTCCCCTGGTGTAGTCTCCCTCTGCCAGACCCAGGGAGCTGTTGTGTTACAGGCGGCGCGATGTCTCCTTCTCCTGCTTGTACTCTGATGGCTTGGTTTTGTAAATTTTTGTGAATAAGTACGCTTGGGGTTGCTTGAAGTTATTGCATCTCCCACACTGCTTCTAAATAACATCTCATTTTCCCCATCCTTACCCTGCTCCCTTCTTAGAAATGGTTTTCCTGTGTCACTAACTGTCCACATCCAGGCAGAAAAAGGGTCCACTTTATGGATGATGAAGATAATAAGCATCTATTCACCTGTAACCTGGTGCAAAGATATTTCTGCTCGGTTTGGTTTAACTTCCCCTTTGTGCATCTGCAATTTCTTCTTGATCCAGAGGGCTCTGGCCCAAGATACATTTTCTATCCTTGTCCCCAGAAGCCACCCCTGTGTGTTGGTCTCAGGTTCCTCATCTTGGTGACAAGATGGAGCTTTATTCTACCTTGCTGCTAGAAGCCCATGGCTGTTCTGGTCCCTTCTGCTTTCGGGCACCGAGAGCTCACACGGAGCCTCCCTGACCTTGTTTTCCTCGCTGCTCTGGGAGCACTGTTGGTTAGTGAGCTAATGGCCGTACAAGATAGCGGGTTTGAAAAATGAGCTCCGTTTTAGGTGATCAAAAGCAGGCGGTGGGGTTGCCTGGTCCCCGCGGTCAGCTGGCTGTCACAGGCAGTTGGCTGCTGCCGCTCGTGCTGTTCAGGTTCATCATGATCAAAACTGAAAGGTGAAGTTTGTGGTTTAATTTGTTCAAATTGAATTTTTTTTTTTTTTCTTCCCTCCAGTAATAAATTACTGTAAAAACTCTAAACTAAAACTGACAAGCGCTCGTGCAGCCTGCAAATAATTACCTCGGGCTCCTCTTAGAGGATTACTCTGAGCCCTGCCTAGGAGCAAGAGCAGGTAGTCACTGACGTCGTGCAATATTAGTCGTGTTTTTTTCTTTTGATTTAGGTCTATATTTGTATTTAGCCTGTAACGTGACTTCTGAAATATGTTCGTGTGCCTATGCTCTGCATGGTTCTTTTTTAATTAGATAAATTAAGATGGACTATGCACGTCAGTTGGATGTATTAATTTTTTTAATCCTATTTCACATTATGGCATCCAAGAGGGATTACACAGACTTTAATTCTTGAATGCCTGGTTTATGGCTTTTCATCTACAACACTTTCACTTTTAATAATTCCAAAAGCATTTGAATCGCTGGGACAGTCTCTTTTTTTGAAACCTCAATTTGGCCATTTAGGAAATAGTAGTTGTTTTCTTTCTGTAGCTTAGTCTGTTTGGATCTATGTCTTGTTTTGTCGCTAGTAGAGGTCTCCAGGTCAGTAGTCTTCAAAAGCTGGTATCCAGCATTATTCCCATCCTTTGTCCATAAGACAGCACTGAATAGGAAGAGCTTTCCACATGGAGATGGGTAGGAGGCATATGTTAAGAGATGTAACCTCCAAGGTTGGGGAATGTTATCACCCAATGGCAGAAGTGAAATGCCAGCCATTTCTTCTGCATGTTTAAACACAAAAGAAGATGGCCCCATCCCAGACCTCTCCCTCCTGTTTCTCTTCTCCCGTCACTCATGAAAAGTCCATTGTGGCATTCCCTGGAAACAAAACCCCTTGGGTTCTAGCCCTGGAAGTACAGGGGTCTCCTGCTCACCCTGCAGGTATTGCGTGTGTCTTCAGTATTTTAAATATTGCTTTTCATGTGTTCACTTAATCAACATTATCTCTCTTGGTTAAGTAACTAGAGTGATTTGTATTTCCTTTCACACAGAGGATGCTGGGGTATTTTGTGCATCAGCAGTTGCGGGGGGGTCAGGTGCTTCAGGCTATTGAGGGACTCCATCAGCAAAATGTAGACCCAGTTGGCAAAATTGGTTTCTTTGCAACAACTGCATTGGCATCGTTAGATATGTCTCAGTTCCAATGGGAACGTCTCATTAGCTTGCATCCCTGCATCCAATGGGGAGCAAAGCCCTCCAGTGCTGAACCTCTGAACCCTTGCCTGTCACCATTGGGACTTTCCAGCTAGTCCATGCTGGAGAAGAGTCGCTGGTTCATCTCCTCTACCGATCCATGAGATGATTCAAATTCCATGGAATTGTGAATACTGAAAGAGTTAATGCAGAATTAGGCAGCATCTTCCCACACTGTGTGAGACGTCCTCTGTGCTGTCCGTGTATTACAGCTCTTTTCCTTGTGTCTCCCTTCAGACAGGAAGAATTGACAAGTCCTACCCAACAGTGTGTGGCCACACAGGACCGGTGCTGGACATAGACTGGTGTCCTCATAATGACCAGGTCATCGCCAGTGGCTCTGAGGACTGCACCGTCATGGTAAGTGCATTTAATTTGTCTTATCTAATCTGGGGGGCTTTTGCTTCACACTTAAAACGCTGCTGCAAATGACACTTTTATTTCTAAAGAGAAATTTCCTGTACCAACACCGAGCAGTCCTGGTTGTTCTGCAGATCACATTTGGTCTTGGCTTAAGAAATGATGCTGTCTTGGCTGCAGGACCTAGAAAATAATTGGAGCAAAATAGCAAAGCAAGGTTTATTACCTGCATAACAGCAGAATTTGGACTCACAACTGGCACTTTCTTCTCGTGTTAATTCTGGAGAAGGTGCAACCTCAGACCTATGAGAAGAACCTCTTCAGTGCTGAAATGGCACTCGGAGTAATGGACTTGGCCCGTGTCTTCCTGGCTTTGTCTTCAGTTGCTCTTCCCTTTTTCCTTCCCCTGGGAAATTGTCTAATGTTTGGGAAGAGGAAAGAGAAGAAAGTGCCAGTCAGTGGTGAGGTGTTTCGATTTGTAAGGTGGTCCCTTACCTCAAATATCCTGGTATGTGTTGGGAAGAAGTGGGGATTGGAGGGGTTTTTATGAATTCTGAATTTTTCTGAATTTCTGAAACCTGATGGGTTTCAGAATTGCTTCAGCCCTTGATTTAAGTGGTGCTTTAATTTTTTCCTATAGCTACAGGTTGTGAGTAGATGTCAAAAAGGCTTTTTTAAATAAATAAAAAACAATCCAAATTCTGCACCTGCCAGCCTTGGTCCTGAGACCTGTTTTACCTCAGTCAGAGCCCACTGAACAATAGACGACCTTGCTCCATGATGGATGTGGAATCCCGTGTATGCAAACACAGCAGAATAAGTGAAAGAAAATCCTTGTAAGATGAAATAATGCCAAATAACTTCAGTGATCTTTGGCCATATTTAGAAATGCTGTAGGCTGAATGTTATATTGAAATCTTATTATAGATCATGTCAGATAAATTCCTTTGCTTCTGTTCCTCGTGAAAATGTTTGGGAGGGGATTCATCCCAAGAGGCTTATCCTGGGACAGCTCTTGCCTGTGATCTCTCAGTCTTGGAAGCTGAAGCATGTTAACAAAATGTACTATATTTAATATTAAACAAAACAACAAGCTTCTGTGTTTGTAACGTTCACTACTGGGCTAGACATAAGCTTTGAAGGATGCAGGAATGTTCCTCCAGAAACCAGGATCCAGAAAGGCTGCAAGTCAGAAGGAACGGTCTCTGAAACACGAGCATCAACGGGAGCAGGCAAAGCTAAGGTCCATAGCTGCCGCCTTGGAGGCAAAATAAGTCTCTAATCCAAGTGCAATGAGAAGTATGTTGTGAGGCTCCAGGGGGATTGAATTATGTAGAAAAACCAACAGTGTTCAATTACAAGTTGTCCAAATGCTCCTAATGTAGACACAAACTGTCTGGGAGAATCTGAGCCTACGACTGTGCAGACAAGCTCGGTGGGGCCTGGGTTCACGGCAGGTTGTCTGCTCTGTGGTTGCTGCTTATCTGTACGTGCTGAAGTGGGGGGTGTGAGAAACTGGAACCTAACAGGGGGTGGGCTTCCCCTCTGTCTCTAGAGGCAACATGCACGTGGACAGACACTGTGGTGTAGCTGGCTGCAAGTTTCTTGGTGTGTGGTACCTGTTGGTGAGACCATGTCTTGGGTGGAAGGCAGTAAGCAGCTGAAATGAGTTCTTGAAGGAACGAGCGTGTGCACCTCATGATGTGGAAGGTGTTAGGTGCGTGGCAGCTGGAGGTTTGAAATGTGGAGGAGCTGAGCGCCCACAGAAGAAAGCAAAGAGGACCAGCTAAAGACTCAAGTTGAATCTCCTGTTAAGTATCACCTAACTTATAGAATCATAGAATGGTTAGAGTTGGAAGGGACCTTAAAGATCATCGAGTTCCAACCCCCCTGCCATGGGCAGGAACACCTCCACTAGAGCAGGTTGCTCAAAGCCCCATCCAGTCTGGCCTTAAACACTTCCAGGGATGGGGCAACACTTCCAGGGATGGGGCAGATCAGAACTTCTGATTGAAAACTATGGATCCCAGATCACTTGGGACAGTTGGTAACCAGGATGGACAGAGCTAGAGTATGTAGCTTAAAGAACAATCCTGGCCTGGGGTATTTGGAAACAAACTGGATGAGCTAATGAGCCTTCCCATTTTTTAATTGCTTTTTTGTCCTGACACGGGTAAATTAGCATCCTGTTTTCTTTGCCTTTCTTCAATAAAGATTTTGGAGTCCTTCCTGAACAGCCTGTCGCTGAATAAACTCATCTCACTTTAAAGGACATGTGGTTGTTCATCAGCTCTGAACTCTTCATTAGCCAACGTGAAATGAGAAGTGATGTGGTAGAGGAAATCGTGTGGCTTTCTACAGAAGTGCCAGCTGCTTTGAAACAAATACCGAAGGTTTTTAAAGACCCTCCGTGCCTTGACACTCAAGGGTTTAGGATCTTACCCTCTGCCACAGAAGATCTCGTCACTGTGATATGAGTTGAGGAGGAGGGCATGGCTTTGAGATGCTCTCTGACCAATGGCTCCAGGATGAAGAGGGCTGATTCCCTGCAGCTGGAACCTTGCACTGTCTGTAGCCTTTGTGTTGCACCGGGAAGGTTAACTTGGCCCTTTCAAAAGCTAGAAGCATTTGTAGAAGGTGGAGACACCCTGTTAGCTGCATATAAACCTTGAGCAGGCACAGTATTGGAGATGGTTACAGTAGGGGTTGAAATAGGGGACTGGGAAAGAAGACATCTTTCTCTGATACTGCTGGGCTTTGTAGCTTGGACAGCTTTAGGGGTTTAACTATTTGTAGCTGCATTGAGATTTTTCTGATAAAAGGCACCTGATAGGTGTGATCTGACAGTTTCGGGTGATACACTCATTAATTTTGCCATCACATCTGATGCATTCAGAAATTACTTGGAGGCAGAGAGGAAAAAGGTGTGTGGGGGGCAATGCCCACCCTTGCAAGGCCACCTTTGTGCCAGTCTTGGTGCCAGTGGGTATAAGCACATCACTGCCTGATCCCAGTGGAGGAAAAAGCCGAATGGACCTCTCCAAAACACCGCCCGCTTTCTTCTTGGTAGGAGCGTAGGCCTGTGGAGGAGCAAATGCTCTTCCTTCGTCCCACGCCGGGTATTCCTCGGGGCACATGTTGGCCTCCATCCCCTCCTGCCCTTGCCAGTTTGAGCGCGAAGCCAACAGATTCCTTTTGAGTCAGTTGGCAAATACAACTTGCTTGAAGTGGCCTGAGATATAATGAAATGCTTATAATCTGCAAGTATTTCCTTTTTTTTTTTTATGCCTTGTTCTCGGTTCTCCAGAACGTGGCCCATTTCTTATGTCCAGTGTAGCATGAGAGCCCTAATCAGACAAGCGACGTGGAGTAGGTAATGGCAGTAGCTTTTCTGCCCCATTTGCTGGTTTCTTGCCAAATTTCTCTCTTCTTTTGCAGAAGTTGCTCTCAGAGACTTCCTTTACAAGGCTGTGACACGCAGATACCTTCTGTGGCCTCTTCTGGTGTTCTCTTTGAAGAATGATTTTCTTGTGCCAACAAATAAGGAATTACTTAAATACTCATGCTTGATACTCTGCTCAATGGCTGTAATGTACTGCAGGTTTTTTTAATTCAGCTGGAAAATGTTTGATTACGTAAAGGCTTGTAGATGCTATCAGATGGCCTTTCTCAGATATGGAAAATTTGCTTCAATAGAAGGGGAATACTAATGAGTTTACATGTAATGGCCAGAGTAGAGTTCGTTTGGTTGAGCCAATTTGTTTTAAAAATTAAACCAGAGCCCTTGCAATGACCTGGGACACCAACCTGATGGCAGACAGTTAAGATGTGGTACCAGGACAGGATGAACCAGGACCAACCAGCTATAGAGAAGGTCTTGCAGCTACAAAGAATAGATGCATAAAGTACCTTTTCCTACAGCGATACGAGAGCAGGGATGTAGGTAAAACCCAGGGCTCAAACTCATTCATTTCCTCATGAAATATGGATATTGGAATTGATATTTCTAGAAATTGACTTAATCTTCTCTGCAGGTTGGTGCAGAGCCAGAAGAGACAGTTTTTGATTGTCTTTAAAGGGTATTAAAAAAAAAAAAAATGCTGAAAAAGTTTGCTTGCTTTTCCTTCTCGCATGCTGTTTGTGCAAAACCTTCCCCCCCTCCTGCTCTTCCTCTGAGACCCAAACCTCTCCACACCACCGTGGCGTGACTTCAGCGTGACTTCACTTCCTCGATAGCAAACAAACCAGCCATGTTAACTTAAAAAAAAAAAAAGAAAAACAACACCCCGAAACCCTCACAAGTGGGAGAGTTGATGAACTATTACTGGTGTCCAATTAATTTTGCAATATTTTAAGATTTCCTTTGTGTACTCATCCCGAGTCCTCACCTTCAGCAATCTGGGTCCTGTGTCCAAAGTGAAAGTTCCTTAATTTGCCCCCGTGAATCTCATTCCATCCCACGCTGCAGACAGACACCCCACCCCAGGCAGGAATGAGTGGGCCAGGTCGCTTGGGAGCCTACCCTGACCTTTTACACTCCTAGCTTTTTTTTCTTTTGCAATACCAAGCAGGATTATTAGGTCAATAGTTTCTGTAATCTGCAGAGGATTACACTGGTCTGCAGCTGCTGTAAACTATAGGGGCTTTCCCTTCAAGAGAAAAAAAAAAAAATCTGACTGTACTCCAGAGGCTTTTAAAAAATCCTTTTCATTGGTATTTTGCCTCTAATACCTCCCTTTCCTCTCCCACTCGCTGGCTCACATTTAAACTTGGTCCTGGAGTTTTCTGGCACGCAAATTACTTTGCTGTGAAGCTGATCTTGCAGAGAAGGATCCCTGCACCATTCCTGGTTGAGAGAGCGCAGACCAGAGACAGGGATTTCAGGGACCCGGTCCCTTCGCTCCGGCTGCCCCTCAGCAGGGAGAAAGCTTGGCTCCAGCTGCAGGTGTAGAAGCTGCTCTGACCCTGCTGCTGTCCCTGTGTGGCTTGTCCCCAGGTCACGCTTGAACCAGAAGCTTGTGCTGCTCCTGGGTCTTTTTGTGAATAAATTCAATTTTCAAAGATTCCCCCTCAAAAGGCGTGAGGCGGAGTGAGTTGGGGTCACTTGATGACAGTGAGGTCACTTGATCACACCATTTCTCTCAGGGGAAGAAATGCCTGTGTTCATCAAGGCTTGTCATTTTTAAGGGCTCCTGGAATAACCAGGTGTCTGGCTCCCTGCTTAATCCTTGGTGTGACATCAATTTGAGTAGGTCGGTCTTGGCTGTCATGGCTTTTTCATCATCTAGTGGAGAAGTGGTTTGGGTGATTTTTTTTCTGGTTTTTTTTTTTTTTATTCCCACATCAGCTGTGCCCCAGCATCCACCTGCCAGGCAGAGCTGTTGGACACCAGCTGCTCGTGTCGAGCATCTTCTGCCCTTGCACTGGTGTCACCTAATGTCCCTGGCTCCCCTGCATTGCCTCTTCTCCTGGGGTCTCCCAGCTCTCACATTCTCTTCCCAGCTTTTACTGCATTAGGTAATACCTATTTTTTGCATTACATCAGTGCTTATGATTGTGAGGGCTTTGGAGGTGGTTCATCTGAGAGACCCGCACACAGGTATGACATTAAGTGCAGGTACCCGTTTTAGGAGACTGATGTTAAAGTTCTCCCGTCAGCAGACGTGTTTTGAACTGTTGCTACTGTCAGCGTCAGGTTGTTAAGCCCTGACTGGCAAGGAGAAAGCTGCTTCTGTAAAATTTGATGGCTTTGTAACTCAGTTTTCTCACGTAATGGGCGGGTGATGTGGTTTGTTGCAGTTCACGAGGCCTGTTGTGTTTCGGCACAACCCTCGGAGCGAGCTGTGGCTGCAGCCGGTAGCAAAGCTGGTGGGATGGGATGTGAGCAGGACAACGTCCTGCTTTTCTAGTTTGCAACCCCATTTTTAAAACGTGATTGCTGGTAAAAGTCTTGGATTATAGAATTTTATTGCTAGCGCTGGTCCGTCAGGCAGGAAGAGAAAGAGGGATTTTTCAACCCTTGCAGAGAAAGTCTCTGCTGAGGTTGTGTCTCCACCGCAGGTCGTTCTTTCTGGGATGCTGAGGGTGGTGGGAGGAACGGCACCGAGAGCCACGTCAGTGAAAAGGGAAATCATTTTAGGGTTATTTAGAGGTGAGCTGGTACGCGCTGAGAATTTTTGCGTCTTGGTGGGTTTTATTTAAGCAGCAGCTGGCTCTGCGAGAAGGGAGGAACTGGGATTAGCGCAAAAATCCATGTTGCCCTCACGCATGTCTGTCTGCATCGCTTCCAAAATCCGCTGGGCTCACATCTACTGGCGCTGACAGCTCGCTTGGGCATCGTGGGCAGGGTCTGGCTGCCCTATTCTCTTCCTCCAGAAAAAAGCAAACAATAGAAGGCGAAGCAAATGTGCTCTAATGCTGCCACCTATCTATAGGTAGCTATAATTGCTCACTGACGGGCTTTCCATTTAATTTTTTAATATGCTCTATGTAGGTCAAATTCAGTTCAAAGATGCTTGTCCAGTGCTGAATTGCAGGAATAGTTTTAGCAGGGCTGATCCTGCCTTGGGGCATGGGGTGATGGGTTTTGTCTCTCCCATCCCTGCTCCCTGCCGGTTGCAGAAGCTGCCTCCTTCGGTGTGTAAACCTGCTCTGACTCCGCAGCTGGAATTTCAGCGCTCTGTGATCCTTGGGGGTCTGTTCCTCCTCCTGAGGGCAGTTTCCTGAAGATCCTTGCAACAGAAGGGTTGTGTAACCAAGCAGGCAAGAAGCAAACAGGCAGTTTGCTGCATTTGAAGGTAGTCTCTGCAATGCTGACTTGAGCTGCTTTAACCTTTGCCAGGACCAAACTGCTCTTCCCCAGTTAAATGGCATCTGAAAGGAGGCTCTAAATGTAATGAGAAAATTGTAATTGCCAGCATGTCTAAAAAAATAAGAAGTAGGCATCAGTACAGCTGCAATGTCATCCCTGGAAGGAACAAGCATAATTTGAAAAGACAGCAGCTTGTTCAGATGGAATTTGAGCTGCAAGGCAAATTGTTTTTTGAATCCTCCTCAGGCAGCACCTGAGATGAATGGATCTCTGGACACAGCAATAATGGGGCGTTTGCAGCGTAAGTAGCCGGTGGTTCTGTGCTGGCAGCGTGAGCGAGGAAGGATGTTACGCACAGAGCAGCCGAAGGTTTATTGGTGGCTGGGAACGATTCCCTCCCCGTTTCTCTCTTCCTGTTTATATCGAGAAGTGACAGGTCGGAGTTCTGCCGTGGCGTAGCGCAGGATGCAGGAAGCAAATGAGTGACGGTGCTCTTCAGAGGGGATGGCCCTTGGCTAACTGTCTTTCCTTTCCCTTTTCCAGGTGTGGCAGATTCCCGAGAACGGACTCACCCTGTCCCTGACAGAGCCGGTGGTCGTGTTAGAAGGCCATTCCAAGAGAGTCGGCATCGTGTCTTGGCACCCGACGGCACGCAACGTGCTGCTCAGTGCAGGTACGCTGCCTCGGGGCTGTGGGGGGGCCAACAAGCATCTCTCTCTCACCTTTTCCTTCACGCCAAGCGTTTGGGGGAAGAGCTTGTTGACTCCTTTTCCTTCTTTCCTCTGCCAGCTGCTTAGGGCCAGCGAGTCACAAGACTAACAGCAGAACACTGGGACACATGGCTCATAGCCTCCTCCTTATCTTGGCCTTTTCTTATCTTCAGTTTACAGGGACAAGAACCAGGAAATTGTCTGGAGGCATGAATTACAGTATTAAAATTGTTCCAGACTTTATTTGATCTCCAAGTTTCATCCGCTGATAACTATTTATGTCTGCACTCTCCTCATCCCTGTTTTTTTATGCTTTTTTATAAAAGACCCAACTGTTTCTCCTTTTCACTGATCCCTGCAAGGTGTCCCAGAGTCTGGCTGCTGCTTCCACAACCTTTCATTTTCAGCATTTGCCAGATTGTCTCCCTGACTGGCAGGGTCTATGCAATGAGCCTCTTTTGACCACTGAAAAACAGTCACATCATTATGGAAATTAAAGTCATTATCCATTAGCACGGTCTGAGGCTTTCATAGCATGACCTTTAGGTTAGAGCCCAGTAAAAGCAGCCAGTCCTTTCAGCTGGACTGTCAGATGAGCTGTGTGTTTTCTGTTGATATTAAATGCTTTTTGAGGTACCAGTTTGATTTTGATCTGGTTTCCCCAAAAATGCTTGGAGTCGCAGACCTTGTGGCAGTTAATCTAATAAAAGGAGAAGGTGATTTTTCTTACATAGCTTTCTCAGACTCCTTTCTCACAAGCAGTGAGATGTGTGTGTCCAGGCAGTCCAGCCAGGATTACTCCTAAGAAACCCAGAGGAGAATGGATGCAGTCAGGTCATCGCAGTCTGCAGGGTTCCTCTTGGTGACAACAAACTGATTTTGGATGTCTTTCCCACCCCTTAGGAGCTCAGAGTGATTGTTATCTTTTGCCTCGTTACATGTTTTAACCTCTCGGGAGCCTTAGGAGAAATTGCTCAGTCACACATTGTGTTTCCTTCCCTTACCTGGTCCTCCAGTCCTGTCCTTTGTTTTGCTGTCATCTTGTCTTAGGTTTTATTCTTTGTCTTTTCGCTGTCCGGTCCTTGAACAAACCCACCCACCTGATGGCTGTAGTCCTTGTGAAACTGCTGACCTCAGCTTTTCCTGCCTGACTTTTTTTTTTCTCTTTGTTTTGCTGTTTCTCCTGCTGTCACTTGCCTGTTTTCCATCCGTGCCACTTTTACCCTTTCTGCCACAGATCTCTCTGACCTGAGAAGGCAATGACTGGCTGACAGCCGGTGTTCTCATGTATAGAGTTGTAAGAACATCGCTTCTTTGCACTTGGCACCTCTTGCTCTGTAGTCCTGCAGTTGAGCCAAGACCCAGGAGCTCCTGCACAAAGCTCCTGCCGTACCAGCAGCCAGGGCACACTTTCCCAGATCTTCTTCAGCTTCTTTCTCCTGCTTTTCCCTTCAGCTTCCTCTCCTGTCCCTCCTGCCCGCCCCTTGCGTGCTGTGGGAGCAGTGCCCAAATACTCCCACGTAAACTGCCTTTGTTTGGGATGGCTACAGCACCTCTGAGAAGGTGCTCAGTGCTTTCAAGGGAGGAATTTGGTGCCTTCTCTGGCTGCTTGGTCCCTGCCCTCAGCCTGGATTTGAGTGAGGATGTGCTGCCTGGGGCTTCATGTACATGATGGTGCACAGAGCATGTTTAAGAGTCAGCATTTGAAGCTCTGGAGCCACAGCAGATTTTATACCTTGATTTTATACCTGCTGCTGTTTTGGGGTGGGGTTTTTGGGGTTTTTTTTTCTGTATGCACCATTGTTGTGACTTTAGCTGTTATTTTCCCTTTTAGGTTGTGATAATGCAATCATCATCTGGAACGTGGGAACAGGTGAAGCCCTCATAAACCTGGATGACATGCACGTCGATATGATTTTCAATGTGAGCTGGAATCGCAATGGCAGCCTAATCTGTACAGCTTCCAAAGACAAAAAAGTTCGAGTTATTGACCCCAGGAAACAAGAAATTGTTGCTGTAAGTTTGCATGATAATTAAAGAAGCAACTGGGTTTCACTCCAGCAGAGAGTAGCAAGAGCTTATAAAGAACCTTTTTGCCTAGTCTATGCCATGTTTAGTTGTGTTTTTCAAAGTGAGGAAAAAATTGCAGGAGGGATAGCAGTGGTTGAGGGATTTGTCTGGGTTTATTGGGATTAGTGTTTGAACTAGGATTTTAGGGCTTGGTTTTAAAACCTGCAGGAGTGTAATTCCACATCTAATCCTTTTGTATAATTACAGTTCCAAAGTTGTGTATGTAAAGTGGAGATTTAGCAGCCTGCGTATGTGTCGTAGCTTGCAAAGAAGTCTTCCTTCAGCCTTGCAAGAGTCTGATAGGCAAAACTGAAATGAGACAGGAATGACCACTTCTTTTGTAGTTTAGTAATTGGTTTCTTCCCTCAAGCATCGGGCAAAGATAGTTGGATGTTGCTCCACGTAGTCGGCATCCTGCGTGGAGGAGCGGTGTGTCCTGCCAGGGATTCTGTGCAGGTGGAAGAGAAGCCACCACCAGGTGGGCTTCCTGTTCCTTGCTAGAGGCTGATCTGTAAATCTCTTTCAGGAGAAAGAGAAAACCCACGAAGGAGCCCGGCCCATGCGAGCCATTTTCCTCGCTGATGGAAACATCTTCACAACCGGCTTCAGCCGCATGAGCGAACGGCAGCTTGCCCTTTGGAACCCGGTAGGTTCCTCTCCCGTTATTACTTGGCTGTTGTCTTGCAGATCAAGGCAGCAACAGTCCCGTCACACTGGCACAAGACGCTCGTTAACATGACTGTCACATCTTTGCCTTGACTGTGAATTTTCTTGGGTCCTGCTTTTATTGCATTTTGTGATTAAAACGTCCCTGGGAAACGAATATGCTTGTGAACGTTTACAGCGTTTGTTATTGTAACACACAGATCTTTCAGGGTGGTGAAGACACCGCTATGTGTTCACTAGCTACAAAGAACTGTTAATAATTTAGGTCTCATGTGAACATGAGCTTTTCCATTCTTCATTAACATCACTGGCATTTTTTTATTTCCAGAAAAACATGGAGGAGCCCATAGCCCTTCATGAGATGGACACCAGCAACGGGGTCCTGCTGCCCTTCTACGATCCAGATACCAACATTATTTACTTGTGTGGCAAGGTAAGGGAGAAGCTTTTGGAATGACTGGGTGTGTGAAGAGGGAGACTCCTGTTGATTGAAATGTGAAATGTTCCCCAAGTGTCTCAAGTGAGAAAGGTAGAACCAAAAGTTAGCCCTGCAGCGATGGCCAGAGCTGCAGACAAATCAGGCTGCTCTGAAATCGGTTTGATCCCCGCTCTGCAGGACCATACAGAGACCCTGTGAAGGTCTGGTATGTAATTGGATGTTTCTTTGAGACGGATTTTACTTAGGTGAAGTTGCTCTTAATACAACAAGTCAGGTACCATCATCAAAACATTCTTTGTTGGTGTTGACCTGAAGGATCGTTCGTTAGTGTGGGAGGAAGGTACGTTTTAGATGTTATCCTCCTTGTGCTTAAAGATGAGGGAGCATGTAGCAACATTTACAGTAATTTTGTGGGGTTAAATAATAGAAAACTGGAATCATGTGCTCCTTTCTAAAAGCAATTTGTAGGCCTAAAGTGCCCGCTTCTGAATGCCGCAGCTTTGGACTTCCTACAAATGGGAGCCAAAGACAAGACGAACAAGTAATTACAAAGGAGGATCCATACAAGTACATTCAAGAATCCCATCTTTGTAAACAGCTAATGAGAAATACTTGTTTTATATCTGCTACCTCTTCTGCTGTTTCAGAGGTGCTAGTGTAGTAGAATCAAATTCCAGTCTGCCTGGAGTCAAAGAGAGACTGGTTTATAGCCTTTATAGCCGTGTGGCTATCGAGAAGGCAGCAGCGTGCTGTCTGACAGCGACTGCTGTGAGCAGCCTGAGATCAGACATATTTGACTGGCAAGAAGTTGGAAGTTTTAGCCTGAAAAATTAAAAAATACAGCTGTAAACTGTGCGTTACTCTGTGGCGATGTTCCTTGAAGGAAAGGCTATGGGTTGAGGCCAATGGC
The DNA here is from genome assembly GCF_964106895.1 of Numenius arquata. NCBI lineage: Eukaryota > Metazoa > Chordata > Aves > Charadriiformes > Scolopacidae > Numenius > Numenius arquata. The sequence goes on from NC_133591.1 coordinate 3,599,978, forward strand.
TGCCAGCTTCGCAGGGAGGGTATGGGGAGCACGAGCCCCTCCAGCCCCTGGAGTGGTCCCCCTCTCGTTTCTTGCAGGGTGACAGCAGCATTCGCTACTTCGAGATCACGGACGAATCCCCCTACGTTCACTACCTCAACACCTTCAGCAGCAAAGAGCCGCAGAGGGGCATGGGGTTCATGCCAAAGAGGGGCCTTGATGTGAACAAGTGTGAGATTGCCAGGTAAGCAGAGAGGCTGTTGCGGGGGTGGTGTCACCTTAGCAGGCTACCCCCATCGCCAGCTCAGCTGCTCAGAAATGGAAAAGTCCTGCTGCTGCACCCGCACCTTCCTACAGTGCACATCAGCCAGTTTTCTGTGGGCAGGGGAGGAGTGGGGCAGGAGGGGAAGGGGCTGGGAGCCTTCTGTTAAAACCCATTTTGTTTTCACCCTTGGTTTGCTGGCAAACCGAGTGCTGCTGGGTGTAGGAGCCCACTGTTGGAAAGACCTCTCTGCCACATTCCTGCTTTGTTGGGACCTGTGACATGAAGCGATACTGCTGCTGGGCATAACATGATAGAACCTCAAAATATGCTGGGATTTAGGTTGAGTCTGTTACAAATAAATGAGTGATATCGAGCGGAATACGTTGTCTGCAGAAAACTTAGCATCAGTGGTTACAGCCTATGCTGTCAACATATCGATGATAAGCTTTTGGTGCCTAAGTCTGATATCAGCCTCCAGCTTGTAGACAGCAAGCGGGTCAGAAGCCAGTTTTGGGAATTTAAAGAGTAATTAGAGCAGCAATGCAGTGAGCAGAGTGTAGCTCTGGTAAAGGAAGGTGGCACCTCAGGAAAGCAGGTTTGTGTCACTGCTTCTGGTACACGGCTGGCAGGGAATGTGCTGGATGTTGCCCCTGAAGCCTTTTGATGCTCCCTGGATTATTAACAAAAGCAGGAGCCCCTGACAGGGAGCAGGGGCTGCACTTGCCTAAAGCACATGAGCATTTCAGCAGCAGCGCCCGGTGGCCAGGCTTGAGGACCATGGGGTTTGTGGCACTGCAAGGGGTGACCGGAGCGTGGAAACACATGTGAGCAGAAGGCTGGCTAGTGTGTCCTACTCATGCTGCTGTGCGTGAGCAGCAGAACCGAGGCCTCCTTTGCATGGCGTTGGCTGTCCTCACCTCCAAGTCGCAGCTTTCCTTTTCCTTTCAAAGGTTCTTCAAGCTTCACGAGAGGAAATGTGAGCCCATCATCATGACGGTTCCTCGAAAGGTGAGCCCTATGTGCTGGTTATGTGGTTTGAAGCCACCTCATGCCTTCCAGCACCAAAGTGCTTGACCAATTCGTCTCTTTTGGCTTGCAGTCGGACCTCTTTCAGGATGACCTGTACCCTGATACAGCTGGCCCAGAAGCAGCTCTGGAAGCAGAGGAGTGGTTTGAGGGGAAGAACGCCGATCCCCTTCTCATCTCCTTGAAGCATGGGTACATTCCAGGCAAGAACAGGGATCTCAAGGTGGTCAAGAAGAACATACTGGACAACAAGCCTGCTGCGAACAAGAAAAGTGATCTCATAAATGCTCCAAAGAAAGCAGCTGATGCCTCAAACTCTGTGAGTACAATCCACAAGCTTTTGGGGAGTAGTGGCCTGAGACGTGATTATCAGGGTGCTGCAGCTTCAGAAATAGTTATAACAACGCTCGAGCATGTGTGACTCAAGTACCCTGGGACTTGGGTGCTGGTGGGTGACCTGGAGTTGGGGTGATACTTGTGGTGTTCCAGGCAAGGTTTCTGTAGCTGTGGAAGATTACTGGGAACTGTGACACAGAGGAAAGCTTTACTCGTCGTTCCAGCCGCCCATCTGCTTGGGAGAGCTTCTGTTCCCCTCTTCTTTGTGTTGGTTTTTCCCCAGAGAGATTGTAGAGTCTCTGTCTCTGGAGATATTCAAAACCCACCTCGATGGGTTCCTGTCCAACCTGCTCTGGGTGACCCTGCTTTGGCAGGGGGATTGGACTAGATGATGTCCAGAGGTCCCTTCCAACCCATTCTGTGATTCTGTGAAAACCCGGTGCAGAGGGTGGGACAAATAAACCTTAAACTAGGCAGGTCCAGAAGGAGGTTGTACAAGTCTGTAATTGGGGGCTGTGTCTAATGTGGGGCATAGTAATATGTGGAATTGATGGCCGTCAGTCAAGTAGGTCCTTAAACATGGTTAAAGAGCAGATACTGGTCCAGTATGTCCTTGAAGTGGCCCAGTGGCCACTTCATCCCAGTGGCCGCAGTGCCTGTGCCAGTATGGCTTCCGAGGGTCCAAGTCAGAGCAGCCCCTTGCTTTGAAATCCCCCCTCCGCAGAGCGCGTCCCACCAGCTCTCCCAGCGAATCCGTGTCGTGTCTTGTCTTGTCTTCCAGCAAAACGAAGCCAAATTGGATGAGATTTTGAAAGAGCTGAAATCGATAAAAGACACGATCACCAACCAAGACGAGCGCATTTCCAAGCTGGAGCAGCAGATGGCAAAGATCGCGGACTGAGCGGGGCGAGCGGCGCTGGCCCCGCCGCCAGCCCAGGCACATTCCAGTTCCCCAGTTCGGCAAGCAGCAGCCTGCAGCATTCCAGTACGAGCTTTCCTGTTCTCCTAAATTCACGTCAACGAGAGCCGATGATTAAAAGCCAAGCTTTTTAGTGAAAGATTTTTTTTTTTCCTGATGTTTTAATGAATTTATGTGACTGTGTCAAACAAGTCAAAAAGAATAAGTGCTACTTTTACAGTCTTTTTTTTTTTTTCTCCAGATGTTATGAATTCTTGAAAACAAATCCATTCTGACTTTCAATGTTGTGCCCAAATATCTTTTTCTAGATTTAGGGACCAATGCCACATTGTTCTTAACCATTTTTTAAAGTTGCCAAAAAAAAAAAAAAAAAGTTGCTTTTTATTTTTCTTATTTGCCACTTTGCAGTATTTGTGTTTTACATTTAAAGGGACAGCACTGCGTGTGTGTGCGTGCGTGTGTGTGTGTGTGTGTCTGGTGGGTGTTTATACTGTTCAGAGAACAAAACTGAAGCTATTTTGTATAAATCTTCCATTTGGAACAATCAGATCGGTTCCCATCGCAGCGTGGCCCAGGCTGCTGCCGAGACCCCTCAGAGATGGTGCGAGCTGCCTTTCCTGCCTCCCCCACGTGTCCCGATCACCGCTGTCTGACAGCTTGAAGGGAAAAAAAAAAAAAACCAACATAGTTGTGAGTGAGGTGAATTGTGCCACAAAACGCCTCTTCTCCTTTTATACCCTACAGAATTTTTAAACTAGCATCATGTTGCCCTTTTAAAATAGTCCTGTGGTTTGGATTCCTCTGCCCATGTCCGAAAGGTAGAGGAACGTTTTATTTCCCAGTTTGGTTTTTTTTTCTATTATTTTGAGGCAGAAGTTACTTTCATGCAGGGAATGTTTTTTACCTTTACCTGTGGAGTCCAAAGTTTAAGGTGAGCCGTGGGACACTCGCAGTCACCGGGTCACAGTGAATCATAGAATCATAGAATGGCTAAGGTTGGAAAGGACCTTAAAGATCATCTAGTTCCAACCCCCCTGCCATGGGCAGGGACACCTCTCACTAGAGCAGGTTGCTCAAAGCCCCATCCAGCCTGGCCTTGGTGTCTCTTTCAGCTGTTTGCGTTGCTGTAAATACTTGTTTCTGCACCGCCACCCTCTTGGGCTCATTGGCTTTAAGAAGCTTTTAAAAATCTGCCAGCTTTCAGTTCCCTGGCCCCTCACCTCAGTTCTGATGTTAGAAATTCATTCTCTGCTTCTGAAGCAGCTTGAGCAGGACCTGGGTGACTTTATTATGATGGGTCTCTGGAAACAAAATGCCTCCATTAATTTTTTTTTTTTTTTTTATAATTTCTTTTTCCTCTCCGTCATTCCTGCCTCACCACCCCACCATGCCCTAAAACTTTGTAGAAACTACTTATTCCCGGATCAGATGAGTCACTTCTATCCCCAGACCCCTTGCACTCTCAGGCCTTCGGAGTGGAAGGGACTGGGGAGGCTGGTTTTCATCCCAGTTTGGAGAACTGGGTTTCTCACACGGTCCTTTGAGACCCTCGGGGGAGAAGATCCCATGAGGGCGCCGGGCTCACGAGCTCCTCGTGGGATTTCTTAGATGCCTCTGCTCAGGTGGGGTGTCCCCTGCGTCGGGGACATGTCACTGGGCTCCGTGCCACCCCGGCTGTCATCGGCAACCCGTGATGGATCCAAAGGTGGGCGAAGACCGTGGGGTGTCCGAGGGCCCTCGGCTGAGGAGCCTCCCTCCCCGTCCCAGCTGGGATGGATCCCAGCTCCCTGCATCCCTGTGTGCGTGCACGTGTGTGTGCTTGGGACCCACCACACCACAGCAGCGTCCCCCTGCCCAGGGCACCCCTGGCGGCTGCCCCTCGGCCGGGGGGGGCCCGTCCCTTCATCCAGGCTGAAGTGGATCTTTTTTTTTTTTCCTTTTTTTTTTTTTTTTTTTAATTTTTTTTTTTTTTTCCCATCAGGTTAGCTAGCAATCCTCAAATCCGCCGTTTTTCCCAGTGTTTTTTGCATGTTCAGAACTTTACAGATTAAGGGTTCTCTGTTCTGGAGGGATGTCTGTGTGTGTGAAGGCGGAACCGCGCCGTCGGGACGGCCAGGCCACGTCGCTGGAGAGGCACGAGAACGGGAGGCGAAGAGACGGTGGATGTGTTATAATTGCGTAGCATGAAAGCTTCATAAAAGTGGGATTTTTCCTGATGTTTTAAGTGACGAGAGCCCAGCAGGAGGGACGAGCGTCCCCTGCCCTGTGTCCGTGACCTCTGATGCCGGATTCACGGTCCAGATGCTCCGGGTTATTTGAATGTTCGGTGACGTTTTTGTGTCGCAGTAAATGGTTGAGATGATGTGTGTTTTTATTTTAATTTCTTTTTTTTTTTTTTTTTTTCTATCGGAAAACAAACCCAAACGTAACGCTCTCCCCAAACGGTGATCTCTGTGTCCATTTGTACGTGTGACTTCAGGCTTTGTGCGCTTGGGGACCTTTTGGGTTGGGTTTTTTTTTGGTTGGTTTGGTTTTTTTTTTGCCTAATTGGAGGGGAAATAAGGTTTTTCTGAGACGCTGGATTGAAATGCCCAGAGGAGGTCGGTGTGTGGTAGATGGTCCGAGGAGGGCGGAGGAAAGGCCGCCCTGGTTTTTAGTTTATAGCCTGTATTTTATTTAAATGAACTGATGCCTAGCCAGGCTCAACCGGAGTCAGTGCCTGAAGCTTTTTGTAGCCGTGATATCCCAGAAGAGAACCAGCGAAGTCCTGAAAGATGCGCTCTTATAGAGCGGCCATAGTATCTGTCCAAATATTTGCTTCCATTTTCAAAAGATAAAAGTCATTGATTATAAACTTCCTCTGGTTTGCTTTGTCTTTGGCTCTCCGCGCCCTGCACCCGCTGCTGCCCGGTGCCACCTTGCGCTTTAGGTTTTATCCATCAGCAGGTTATTAAATGCTGGCCTGACCCTTAACCACGGGTGAGGGATAGAAACCTGTGTATGGGGCTGTGGTTGAGGGGGGGGGGGTCGGTCCTCTGGGACCCCCCCCGTTCCCGTCTACTCTGTCCCCATCCCCGGGGTCACATGTGGCCTTGCTGGTGGTTTCCCTGCGAGTGAACCCAAGGGCTTGGCTGGATGCGGGACTCGATGGCACAGAGTTGCTGGGGGGGGGGAATGTCTCAGGGTAGCGGAGATGGGGGTGGTGTGGTCTCCAGGAGGACCAGCGCTGGCTGGGGGCTGCTCCGGAGCTGGGGGGGGCTCCTTCTGCTCTTCCTGAGCTGAAATCCGCTTCGAGGGTGCAGGAAACCCTGCAATGGCAAAGAAAGGCTGGAAACAGCATCGCTCGGTCACCAGCCTGGGTTGAGGCCCCTCCCTCCCCCCACCCAGTGCGACCTCCCCAGGGGTCCGGCCGTGCCTGGGAATGGGAGGAAGGATGCTCTTGGAGAGACGATGGTCCCCGACCCAACCACTCATGCACACCCTGGACCCCTCCCGGGGGATGCTCAGGACAGGCTGAGAGAGTTGGGGGGGTTCAGCCTGGAGAAGAGAAGGCTCCAGAGAGAACTTAGAGCCCCGTCCGGTGCCTGAAGGGGCTCCAGGAAAGCTGGGGAGGGACTCTTGATCAGGGAGGGGAGCCATAAAATGAGGGGTAATGGTTTTAAACTGAAATAGGGAAAATTGAGGTTAGATCTCAGGAAGAAATTCTTTGCTGTGAGGGTGGTGAGACCCTGGCCCAGGTTGCCCAGAGAAGCTGTGGTTGCCCCATCCCTGGAGGGGTTCAAGGCCAGGTTGGACGGGGCTTGGAGCAACCTGGTGTGGTGGGAGGTGTCCCTGCCCAGGGCAGGGGGTTGGAACTGGATGATCTTTAAGGTCCCTTCCAACCCAAACCATTCTATGATTCCATGATCCCCCACCGCAGCCGCTCCTGCAGCCCCAAACCCCATTTTCTGTGCGTGTGTTCCCACCAGTGATCCGGGGGCGACAGGAACCGAGACCCTTTTCCAGCCCCCATCGCCGGGAGGTTTCCAGGAGGGATGGGGTGAATCCGGCCCCCCCAGCACGGGGGTGCTCACGGTGCCGGTGGGGGCCGGCAGAGGTGGTGGGGTTGTTTACGTCCCTGAGCAGCAGCCGCGGGGCGTTTGCGGCGGATGCGCTCTTGCAGCATCCTTCCTGCGGCTGCACCTCCCGCCGGCTGCCGCGCCGGTGCTCACGGTGAGGGTGGGGTATTTCCCAGCTGGGAGCAAGCCTGGTGGCCCCCCCCCGAGATCTCCTCGGCCACCGGCTGCCATCCTGGGGACGTCGGTGCTGAGAGAAGGGCCCTGGCACAAAGGCTCTGCAGATGCATTGAGCCAGGCCTCACCCTCCTCCTCCTCCTCGGGTGCGAAGGCTGTTTCCCGGTGTTGGGGTACCTCCGTGTCCCCTCCTGGAGCACTGTGACCTGCCCCCCATCCCCTCTGTGCCCACATCGTGCCCGGGGAGGGGGGCTGGCAACCCTGGCACCGTGTTTGCCGTCACTTCTGCTTTCGGGGTGGTGCGAGCCCCGGCACGCAGCTCGGCGGAGCCGCCGGTGGGGCTGAGCTGGCCAAGGTTGGGGGGGGGGGCTCCCACAGGCCACCCAGCACAGCGGGGAGGGGCTGGAGACCCCTTTGTGGGGCACACCCCACATCCCGGCCACCCTCACGGGCGGGTGCACGCAGCCCCCCGCCCTCGGTGGCCCCTCTCCTGGGGTGACGTCGTTCCCCCGCCGGGCTCCCCAAAACCACAGCCGCTCTTCCGCGCCCGCCTTCCCTTCCCCGCGCAGGCGGAGGGCGGCCCGCGACGCCCCGGGATTCGGCGGTTGCCCGGCCCCGGGGCTGCCCTGGACCCTTCCCACTGATGCCTGACGGTGCTGCAGCTCGGGGTCCCCCGGCGTCCCCCGGCAGAGGTGAGTCCCAGCGGGCGGGGGGGGGCGGGTACCGGATCGGGGCTCGGCCCCGGGGATGGTGTGGGTGCAAAGGGGATGCTCGGGGTCCCCCTCGGGGCACACGTTGGTTGCCACGCTCCGTGCAGTGCTGGTCCCTGGGGTTTTTTAGGAGGCGGGTGGGTGCTTTGGGGATGCCTGAGCCTCCCGGGGATGCTCAGCGCCGGGGGAGCATATATCAGCGTTCGGATGCTGGGCATGGGGACCTGGCTGGCCTCCACCCACCGGGGCTCTGGGGGGGCTGTTAGTGTAATGGGGGGGGGGTTGGGGTGAGTTTGGGGTGGGTTTGCTTTTCCTCCTGCTCTGGCCCAGATGCACAGGTACATGGTGGCTTCGGGCCGGGACCCCCATGCCAGCCTGGCCGGTGGAGGGGGAGGACAGGCAACCCGGGGGTGGGGGGTCGATCGAAGTGTGTGCGACACCCCTGCGGTTTCATTTCTGCACGGGGGAGTCATCCCGCAACTGCCCGTCCCGCAGCAGCCGTCTCCGTGGTGGCTCGTTTCCCATTTCCAGACAATCGACTTCCTTTTCAAAACTTTCTTCTCAAGCGGATTTGGGGTCCCGCCGGTGGAGGCCGTGGCTGGAGGAGGTTGGTGTTTGCATCCTCCAGCCCCCCCACCCCCCCAAAAACGCAGGGCCCCTCTCCGGGAGGGGGAGGAGGATGCTCGTGTCCTTCCTTGGGGCCGTCTCCAGCATGAACGACGGAGCTCAGCATCCTCCTGCGGGGACCCTGATTTCATCTGCCCCCTCTCTTCCCCCCTGCAGGTCCCATGGCGCCGGGCTGGGCCATACTGGTGATGCTGGTGCTGAGCACCCTGCGGGCGTGCGGGACCGTGCCGCTGCCGGAGCTGGGGCAGCAGCAGGGCGGGCAGTGGGTCTGGGGGGCGGCCGGGCCGGCGCAGGCTGAGCCCCTGCCGCTCTCCCGCAGGAAGAGGGACGATGGCGGGCCAAGCACCAGCACCACCGCGCTGGGGCACGGCCACGCTGCCACCATGATGCCCAGCAGCAAGGAGTCCGATTCCCCCGAGCCCGACCTGCTGCTGGGCTCGATGCCACCACCGGCACCCGGCACCAACACCAGTCTACACCCGGCACTCGTGGTGACGACCACAGCCGACCCCCTGGATGAGACCGATTCCCCCGAGCCCGACCCTCTGCTGGGCTCGGTGCTACCACCAGCACCCAGTACCTTCGCCAGCTTGCTCCGGGCATTCCCAGTGCCGACCACAGCCGATCCCCTGGATGAGACCGATTCCCCCAAGCCCAACCCTCTCCTGGGCTCGGTGCCACCACCAGCACCCGGCACCAACGCCAGCCTGCATGGGGCACTCGTGGTGACAACCACAGCCGATCCCCTGGATGAGACTGATCTCCCTGACCCTGACCTGCTGCTGAGCTCCTCACCACTGGCAGTGCCCGGCATCAACACCAGCCTGCTCCGGGCATTCCCAGTGCCGACCACAGCCGATCCCCTGGATGAGACCGATTCCCCCGATCCCGACCTCCTGCATGGCTCTGCACCACCGGCAGCACCCAGCACCGAGGCAGCACCCCAAAAGAGCATCACCACCATCCCCAGCTGGCTCACATCGCCCAGCGAGGAGGGGACAGTGGCCGGTGTCACGGACAGCACCTCCTCTGCCCTCGGCCCCACCACCAGTTACAAGAAAGCCAGAGACCCCCCAGCAGCGACTCATTCGACCTCTTGGGACATGAAACCCTGGGGGACCGCGGTGCCTGTCCCCTGGGACCCCAGCAGGTTGATGGGCAAGTGCCTGCTAGCCATCCTGCTGCTGGCGCTGGTGGCCGCCACCTTCATGGTGTGCACGGGGGTGCTGGGCGCCCTGCTGTGGCGGCGGGGGCGGATGGCTCACCGCCGGCTCAACCCCACCGAGATGGTCTGCATCTCCTCCCTGCTGCCCGACGGCGAGACGGTGGCCAACGGCCCCAGGCCCATCCCGGTCCGGCGGCAGAAGCTGCTGCTCGATGGTGGCTCCGAAGCTGATGGTGACAACCTGACTCTCAGCAGCTTCCTGCCAGAGCACTCCTGAGCCGTGGGGATGGGGTCCTGCATCCCGGAGCATCGGGGTGGGCACGGTGGCCGGTCCCCGGTGCTGCCGCGTGTGGAGCCGCAGGTGGGAGACCCCCCCCATCCCTTTGAGTTCATGTTTTAACTTGGACTGACGTGATAGGAACCTGCTTTCCCCCCAAGCAAGCTCAGCCCTCCAGGCTGATCCCATTAAAGCGTTACTTGGACATGGTGGTCTCTTCCTGGTGGGGATGGTGCCCACCAACCCCCCGCCCCCATCCCCGTTCCACCGCCTGCCCACATCCCCTGCTGAAATTTCGCTTCTCCATCCTCCTTCCCCCACAACAGCAGCCCCAGCATCCCTGGGGGGAGCAGAAATGAAACCCGCAGCCACCCCTCGCTGGGCAGGGAGCCAGACCCCAGGGGGAGTAGGGGACTCCAGCCCCCAGGAACCCCTCCCCACGTGGGGCTCGGCCTCGTGCCGTGGCGTGGGAGCGGAAAGGGTGGTGGTGCTGGGGCGGAAACGCCGGGGAGGGGGGTCGGGGACGGGCATGTTCGTGGCGTAACGTGTTCCTGCCCTGCGGTTGCCCGCAGCGAGGCGAGGGGATGCATCCGGGACCGTCACCACCCATTGAGGTGGTCCTGTGCTCTGCCGGCGAGCCCAGGGCGAGTCCCCAGTGAGCAATCAGTGGTCACAGGCTCTCGGCCTCGTGGGGGGGTGCTGGCCAAGGCTGTCCCTGCCTGGTTGTGGCTGGGACTGGGGAGGATGGAGAGAGCAGGGCCATGAGGGTCCCACCATCTTGCCTGTACCCAGGGACTGAAGTGGGCACAGATTTGCTCCCAGGTCCCGCTTCCCACAGCGTGCAGGTGCCAGTCACCCTTCGAGCCACCAACCCGACCCTTTCCCTGTGCCCGGCCCTGGGGGAGCCACCCAGGGGAGAAGAAATGGCCCAGGACTGTCCCTGCCCTGCCGGGCTCTGTGTCCCAACGTTCCCATCCCTGCCCCAGCCGGGCTCAGCAGCCCCATCCCCGCCCCACCAGGCTCAGTGTCCCTGTCCCCACACCCCCATCCCTGTCCCAGTTGGCCTCAGTGTCCCCATCCCTCCCTCCATCCCCAACCCTTGCCCTGCCAGGCTCAGCGTCCCTACCCCGTGTCCCTACCCCACATCCCTACCCCTGCCCTCCATGTTTGCAGCTCACGCTTGGGCAGCGAAGCGTTTCGGCACACGCTGGCGACATCGCTGTGCCACCCTGTCCCGAGCTGAGCCCTGGCTGTGCAGCCACCTCGAAAGCCGCTTCCAGGGGTGGCCATCCCATGGGTGGGTTGGCAGCGCGGTGGCCACCTGCGCCCCGGCCACCCTGGCCCCACGGCATGTTTACATCCGCACTGTGCTCCAGATATTTTCCATCTGGGGCCCCGAGCAGCCCGGCCGGCCCCGCTCCCTCCTGCAAATGTAAATGTTTACGGGTGAGTCAGCGTGGGCGAGGGGATCTGCGGCAGTGGCCGGTCCCCCACATGGGACGCCCCATCTGTGGGCTCCCCAGTGATGCCACCCTCCTCCGACCCCGCTGTGTCCCCACACGTGCAGACGCCAGCGCCTGCCGTGCCAAAAAAAGCTGCCGCAGGAGTTCATGGCTCAGCCATAACGGGCACGGAGGATTATGTGCCCCTGGGGATTTTGTTCCCCCGTGCTGGGGAACGGGAGCCCGTGGGGACCACTGTCACCCCCAGCCCCACTTTCTCTCGGAGATGGGATGCTCCCATCATCCGGCTTCACCCCACAGCGTCAAGGATGATGGAGCTGGACCCTTTTCAGTGGTTTCCAGTGACAGGACGAGGGGCAACGGGCACAAGCTGGAACATAGGAGGTTCCACTCGAATATGAGAAAGAATTTCTTCACGGTGAGGGTGCCAGAGCCCTGGAACAGGCTGCCCAGGGAGGTGGTGGAGTCCCCTTCTCTGGAGATCTTCAAGACCCGCCTGGATGCAGCCCTGAGTGATGTGCTCTGGGCAACCCTGCTTTAGCCGGGGAGTTGGACTAGAGGATCTCTAGAGGTCCCTTCCAACTCTGAAAATTCCATGATTCCACGATTCCATCTCATCCAGCCTCTGCCCTCCTCGGTCCGGGTGAGGATGAGGCTGGTGGGTCCCAAGACGGAGGATGGGTGCAGGTCGGAGGGATTGCTCCTGTTTTCACCCAGCCCCGTGCCCGCCCCGCGGCTGCCGCCCTGGGAGCCCAGCGAGCGACGAGGATAAACTTTCCTCCACCGCCGGAGTGTGAGCCGGCTGCCAGGAGCCGGGAATCGCCCTATTTGGCATCCTCAGCGGGTCCTTGTCGGGCTGCCATCTCCCAGCTCAGGGCAGAGGAATCTGCAGGAAGCCGGCGCGGTGGCACAGCAGGGTCCTGGGGACACGCCGCCCCGGCAAGCGTGCGGCACAGGGGGCTGCGGGTGACACGGGGCTGTGCACGGGGGCGTGGGTGACACGGGGGTGTGGGTGACACAGGGCTGTGCACGGTGCTCTGCACACCCCGGTGCAGCTCCGCAGGATCAGTGTCCGTGTCCGTGTGTGTGTCCCCCCCACTCCCCCCCAGCTGTTTCGCTGGCACAGCAAAGCGCAGCCCAGTGAAGCAAATTACAAGCAGAGCAGGGCCGAAATGTGGCAAATTGCAGGTTACCTCGGGCCGGCTCTGCCGCGGAACCGAGCCCTGCGTGTCCCCCCCGCCTTCCAGCTGCCCCAAATTACAAAGCGGGGCCGGGGCGGCGCAGCCCTGCCCAAGGCCCAGGGGCCGAGCCCTCCCCAGCCGCAGGCAAAAACGGCATCGTAATGGCCGGTGGGCGCTGGCACCGGGGGCTGCCCGTCCCCGCGCCTCTGCCACCCCGGGAAGAGCCCAGGGCAGGGATGGGGATCCCGGATGGGGGCGGTGGGGACCGTGGCTTGGGGAAGGGTGGGGACTCTGGAGGTGGAGGGATGGGGGTGCTGGCCAGGGACAGATGGGGACCCCAGTCAGGGAGGGATGGGGACCCTGGACAAGCAATGAAGGGGTCTCTGGATGGGGATGGTGGCCATGGAGAGATGGGGACCCCAGCCAGAGAGGGATGGGCACCCTGGCCGAGGAGTGATGGGGACCCTGTCCAGGAAGGGACAAGGACCCTGCATGAAGAGTGACAGGGATTCTGGCTAAGGAGGGATGGGGATGCTGGCCAGGATGGGACAGAGACCCTGGACAGGGTGGGACAGAGACCCTGGCCAAGGAGTGAATGGGGACCTTGGACAAGGAGTGATGGGAACTCTGGCCAAGATGGGATGGGGACCCCGGCCAGGGTGGGCACACAGAAGGGACTCGCAGATCCATCCCTGGCCGGGCTGCAGGAGTGAGTCCGGATGCTGCTGGCCCTCCTCCAGGCACACTTGGCTCGGCAGGACGGCCACCCTTGCACCGCTCTCCCCCAACCCCCACCCCCCCCGGCCTCCCCTCACCTTTCCCCCTTCCCCTCTAAGATTTCAGCCCTGATCACTTAAGGCCGGGAAAAGCCGCCCCAGCAGCTGCGCGGAGCCGCCGGCTGCAGACAGACGGAGGGACCCGTTATTTTTGGGAGCCACGATGACGTTCGGCGACGCCGGGAGAAACCCAAGCGGCGCCGGGTTCCCCTCCGGCTTCCTGGTGGCCATGGGGACAGGCACCCTTGCCCCCAGCCCCATGGTGGTCACAGTCCCCAGCTGCCGGCGATGGCTTTTTTGGGGGGGAATTTGGCTGGGTCGTCCCCCCCCCGCCCCGGGGAGACGTGAGGAGCGAATAGCAAAAGGATGAGGTCACCCACCGGCGGCTGCAGCCTCTTGAGCAACTTCAGCCCGGGTGGAGGGGACCATGGCGGGGGTGGGCAGAGCACTGCTGGCGGGAGGGGGCACAGGCGGTGTCCCCAGACCCCCCAACCTGGAGGCCATGCCCTGGGGAGCTGTGCGGCCATCGCTGCCGCATTGGCCTGGGGAATCGCGGGGGTGGTTTTCTGCCCCCCATCCTGCCCCCCGAGGCAGAGGTGCCTGTGTAGGACCATTTCCAGCCCCGGGGAATTTAGGAAATGTCTCCCGAAATCAAGGCGGGGGGGGTCTCGAGCGCTGTTTGGCCCCGTACCACTCTGCCAGCCTCCAATAATGCCAGGTACCAAGCATTATTGGTACCCCGACACCTTCCCCATCCCCTGGGCGCTGCATGGCCTCAGTGGCCATGTCCCACTGGCTCGTGCCTGTCCCCAGGCAGGGCAGGAGGGTTTGGGCCAGCAGGGCTGGGCATGGGGACAGGATCTGGCCCTGGGCTGGGGTGCTGGCACCCTGGCAAGCAGTAAAAAAAAACATCTGGGTGGGGTGTCCTGGCACAGCATCACCGGGAGGCATTTTGGGGGCGCCAGCACCCCCGTCCCATCATGGTGGCTCAGCCATGTGGCCGTGGGATGGAGTTTTACCTCCATCCTCATGGGCAAACCCACCCTCGCAACAAACTCTCCTGCCACCCCCTTCCCTGCCTGCACCCCAAAAAATCATCCCCGTCCAGCGGTGCTGCTGGGATGACGGGGGCCACCGAGGGGCTCTCCTTTTTGCTGGTGGGGCAAGAGGCCCAGAAGCCCACCCAGCCCCCAGTTGGATTTTGGCTGGGAGGGGGCTGGGGGCCGCTTGCCCCTCACCGGCCTCCCACGCTCCCTCCCCAAACCGGCCCTAATGAGAACAAGCTGGTCCCAGGCTGCAGTGCAGGAGGAGGAGGAGGAGGAGAAGAAGGAGGAGGAGGAGGTGGAGAAGGAGAAGGAGGAGGCTCCATCCCAGCAGGCAGCAGAAAGGGGCGCGAGGAGGCGAGGTGTGCGGGACAGACCCCATCCTCCCGGCTCCCTCCCGCCGACGCGGCGGCTGCAGGCGAGGTGAGGGTCCCTCTGGTAACGCCAGCCCAGCTCCCCATTTTTGGGGTGGCTCCAAAGTGGGGGGCTCAGGCTGCCCCATGGCCAGGGGGTGCCATGGCGAGGGCTGGGCATGGTCCCCGCGGTGGGACGTGGGATGGAGCCGGCCACGCGCCCGGGGAACGGTTTGGAGGATGTTGTGTCTGGACAACATCAAAAATAGTGATTTTCCCGAACGTTTGGGGAGCGGAGCGAAATGGAGCAGGGCTCGCCTGCGTCCGGCCGAGCCGGAGCCGGGGATGTGCTGTGGGTCTGGGGGTGGGGATGGGATGGGGGTTGGCGATGGGGATGGAGGGCTGGTGATGGCCATGGGAATGAGCCCATGAAGGTGCTCATCCCGACCCCCGCCCCACCAAAAAACCCTTGTCCTGGTGGTGCCGCCGTTACCGCAGACCCCCCCCCCCAGCAGCGGCGATGCCTGCGCTGAGCCAGGAGGGTCGGGGCGGGGGGGTCCGGGGGCACCTCCCGCCGCCTCCGCCGCCGTTTGTTTGCTCTGGTTTAATGCAAACCAGATTTTTTGCAGCCGGGAAGGAGCCTGAAAGCCAAGTCCTGCTGCTGGAGTCCCTCCCGCTTCGCAGCGCTGCCGGCTTGGGTTTGTTTGGGGGGGGGCAGAAAACGGGAGGCAGGTTGGGATTTTGGGGGGGGGGGGGCTCAAAGACGAGGGCATTGTCCACCGATGGACCCGGGGAGTGGGTTCGTGAGAGCGAGCGGAGAGCTCTGGGGATGGCTCCATGGTGTTACGTGGTGCAGCCAAAACGTGCTGCGTCCCCCCGGGAACGCCTTCATCTGGGATGCTCGGGCAGCCAGGACCCCCCCCCCCCCGATCACTGCACCCCAACTCCAGGGCTGCCCCTTTGCAAAGGCTCCGTGGGGCGGTGGTGGTGTCCCATGTCCCGTTCCAGCACCGCTCAGCCACCGCAGGCAGCACCGGGATGAAATCCTGCCGCCAACCTATTTTTAGCCCCGTTCAAGCTGGGAATGGTTTGTAACGGTCCGCGCCGGGACGAGCGGTTGGGAAATGCCTCTCGCGCCGGGGGCCGGCCCCCTCCGCGGCGTCGCCCGTCTCAAAGTTTCCACTGGAAACCTCAATTTTTCAGGAATTTTCTAATCAGCCAAAATGACCGCTTGTCTGAAGCTGGCTCTTGGCGGCGGCCCCGGTCCCCTCCACCGCGCAGGCAGCGTCCTCGTGTCCCCCCCACCCCCCCCCCCCCCAAGGCTTGAGCAATTCGGTTCAGCTGGTTTCCATCTAAATTTTTTTATTATTTTTGCAGCGCCTCGTTGCAAAACAAACGCCGACCCTCGCTTGGCGTCAGGGCAGGGAAACCGGAGCTGATGATTGATTTTTTTTTTTATTTTTTTTTGCTTTTCTTAAGGATATTGAGCCCGGCGAAGGGGCCATCGGGGGGGGGTTCGACGCTTGTGCTCGTCCTTCTTGGGTGCACGGGGGGAGAGGGGGGCTTCGCTCCAGGCAGGGCTGGGGTGGGGGGAGTCTCGCTCCATCGGGGTGTTAATGTTTTGCCCTCCCCTCTGCATCCCGCAGGCCGCCGTGCACGAGCCCCAGGGGAGATGGCGGCGGTGGCCGCGTGGCTACTGATGCTGCTGGTGCTGGTGGCCGCCCCCCCGGCACGCTCGGCAGCGCCCCGGCACGCCGCGGTGCTGCCCGACGGCGGGGGCAGCGGGGACGGCGAGGAGGTCTCGGCCGCGCCACCCGTCCACCGCGTGACGCCGGGGACCGGCCCGACGGTTGGGGACGCGGCGGGGACCACGGTGACCAACAGCTCCGCGCCCGGTGGCATGCTGGACGGGTTGGTGGACTTCTTCAAGGAGTACATGCTGCTGGTGGTGGTGGTGGGCTCGTTGGCCTTCGTCCTCCTCTTCATCATCTGCGCCGCCGTCATCGTCCGGCAGAAGCACAAGGCGTCCGCCTACTACCCCTCCTCCTTCCCCAAGAAGAAGTACGTGGACGAGCGGGACAAGGTTGGGGGGGCCCGGGCTTTCAACGAGGTGCCGGAGAAAGCCCCCGACCCCGGTGCCGAGGAGCCCCTCGACTGCGGCCGGCAGCTGCAGGCAGACATCCTGGCTGCTGCCCAGAACCTCAAATCCCCCCCCAAGGCACCGCTGGCCAACGGGGCCCGGGGGGAACAGAAACCTCCCCCCAAGGAGGAGAAGGAGGAGGAGAAGGAGGAGGAAGGAAGCAAAAAGTTGGGTGATGAGCAACCCGCTGAGCAACCCCCTCCCCAAAATCCAGGTGCCGAGGAAGCGGCGGGTGCAACGGGAGCAGCCCCCGGTGCAGCCCAGGATGGCCCCCAGGCCCCCCCCAGCATCTAGGGCAGGGACCCCATCCCAGTGAGCCCGAGGAGCCACTGGCTCGGGTTGGGGGGGGGGGGACACCCTGCAGACACGCAATGGACATGGTGGTTGTTGCTCCACACGTACGTGGCGGCTCGAGGAAGCCCTGATGAAGCCCCCCCTGCTGACCCCCCCCCCCCCCCAGGGCCCACCATCACACTTTGGCAAAGCCATGGGGTTTTTTTTTTTTGGCAGATGGTGGTTTTGGGCACTGCCGTCCCCCCCCCGTGGCTCCAAGAGGATTTTCCCATTCCCTCCCAGCTCCGGCTCTGCCGTCCCCCCCCCCGTGGCTCCAAGAGGATTTTCCCATTCCCTCCCAGCTCCGGCTCTGCCCCCGCCCCGCCAACCCCCCGATGCCATGCCTTAGCAGCCCTCACTCTCCACCACCCCCCCCCCCCCCCAGCTTTCTCCCAAATGTAATTTTACTAATTAGCAGCTTCTTGGCCCCTACCAGGAGCTGCACCCTCCGGGCAGAGGCGCTGCAGCCGGGGGGGGGTTCTGCAGCCACCCCCCCACTCTGTGGGGAGCAGGACAGGGGCTGGACATGACCTTGGGCACCTCTGCTGATCGCTGTGACCACTGAGGAACAGAGGATGGGGTGACCGTGGCCACCCTCGCCCAGCTCAGGAGAGATGGGAAGAGGATTTAGCGGCAAGGACCCATTCGCTCCATTTTCTGCCCCAAAACTGTGCCCCAAGGGCAGCCCGGAGCCCAGCTGGATTTTTTTTTTGCATTATTTTCTTAACTCCTTCCGCTTGTAATAAAGACGTTTCCTACGCAGAGCTCCTCTCCCGTGTGTTTCTGCAGCGCGTGGGGTGGCTGAGCCAGAGCCCCCAAATCTCTTCGTTCTTTCAGGCCCCCCCCTCACATCACACCGGTCTCGGGGCACAGCCGGTTTCGGCTCCAGCCCCAAAGGGTTCCCAATCGCCCCCAGAGCCCAGCTCCGCTTCGGGGTGAAGGACGTCTGTGGGTGAGACCCCGGAAGCCGAGGGACAAGCTTATCATTCACAAAATCCGTAGGCCAACAGGCTGTTTCTGGGAAATTTTTATCTTGCACCCCACAGGCGAGGGGGGGGGGGGGACGACAGCGCTGCGCCCGGCGGGCAGGGACGGCAAACCTGGGAGGAAACACATCCCTGTATCCCTACATTCCCCAATCCCCACCTTTTGTCCCAACCATGGAGCAGGCAGGGATGTCCCCCAACGTCCCCGCATCAGGACAACCTTCCCCTTTGGAAGAACATGCTGGCTTTTCTCCTCCACGCACAATGAGCCGATTCTGCCCCAAAACGGATGTGGGCACCTGGAGTTTCCCTGATTTTTTTTTTTTTTTTTTTTTTTTTTTGGACTGGGAAACCGCAGGATGGTTTCCAGGGAGCGAGGCGCATTCCTCGCTGCAGGAGGGGTGGCAGGAAACAACGGCTGTGCCCGGGGCCACCGTCCGGCACGTGGGCTGGTGCCGAGGGCCACCACCCAGCCCCAGCTGAGGCAGCGGCAGAGCCATCTTGTGAGCGACAAACCCCAGCAGGGAGAACACGTGGCCGCTCCGCACCCAAAAAAAACAAAAGCCGGGGACGGATACATCAGAAACGAGGCACTTATTTTTAACTGTGGTTTTTAATGCTTTTAAAACACCCCGGGTATGGAAAAAAAAAAGAAGAAGAAAAAAAAAAAGGCAAGTGGGAGTTTCTTGTGTGGTTTAAGTCTTAAGAGCAGGCAACGTTTTCAGATGTGTTTGGTGTTTGTTTTGGAAATCTGTGGAAATATCCCCCTGGGAAAGAGCCAGAGGAGAGCCCGGCGGCCCAGAGGACAAGCCGGGCCACACCACCACAAAACGTTCACCTTTCCCATGTCGGGGTGTCCCCAGCCCCCCAGGAGCCAGCTCACACTCAGCATGCACACCCTCGAATAGGTGAACACCCCAAACTGTGTCCCGCAGGACACAGAGGTGTCCCCAGAGGGGCAGAGACCGACCCCTGCTCCCCCGGGAGCTCCCCATCAGCTCCACACCCCCACTACGTCATTCCCCTCCCAGGTTCAAACCCCAGGGTGGATTTATAGCCTTTTAACAGCGTTGGCCAACCCAAAGGTTGGATTCTTACAGGAGACACTCCAAAATTAAGATTGTTCCTCTAAGGAGAGCTTCAAAGACAAGCTTTAGGGGTGGCAGGACGTCAGAAGCACTCAGTGCCCAGAAAACATCCTGCCAGTGCCCTCTAGTGCCAGCCACAGCGTCCCCACACCCCGGGAGGTGACACCCACTCCCCAAATGAAATCCCGATACAGCCGCGGTTTGGGGGGCAGACGCACCACCCCACATCCGTATCCTGCGTCGATACACAGACCCATCTGCAGTTCTTAACACAAACATCAAGACCAAGGCAATGCTTCCTGCTAAATTCTGTAAAATATTAGGCAAAAGTATACATCTTCCCCCCAAAAAGTGCAGCCCTTGCAGTACCGGAACAGCAGGATTTTTCTTGCCCGAGAGAAGCCGCTGAGTTCTCTGCAGCTGCGCTGCCGTCTTCTTCCCTCAAACATTCCAAAGACAGTCGGTGAGGGGACACAGGCTGCCGGAACACCCGCATCCCCGCCATGTGACAAAGGTGGCAGTACACACACCGACAGTGACACGTTGTGCGTAAGTTGTGCGTATCTTACAGCTTCATTTCGTAGTGCGTAGGGTCCTACCAAAAGCTAGCAATAATTGCACTGCAAATTTAAGTGGAATGAGAACAAGCCTTAACAGTCAGTTTAGGCGTTGGTTGCGTTCTTCTCTGGCTGTTCTTTGTTCGGATCCTGCTTCAACTTGTAGTCAGCCAAGGCAGCCTTGATGGCATCTTCGGCCAGCACTGCAAACACAACAAAACAAGTTTCAAGGACAACGAAGTCGTTTAGAGCATAAGACGCCGTAAAAGCATGAGCAGGCAGCAGTGACATCACTGCAGGGCGGCATCTTAGAAGTAGAATGTCAGAATTTTAACACTTATTATCAGTCTGCAGAGCTACGGAGTACAGAACCTGAAAGAGCTCTGAAAATTCTCAAAACAACCCCGAAATTTCTCCTGTGGGCCAACCTCAGCTGTGCCTTGTGCAGAAACTTTACTTGGAACACAACATTCAGAAGCACCTGCGCTATTCCCAGAAGTTTCCCCTCTCACACTGGTGTCTGTGTTTGAGCTTTCACCGTTCCATCCTTTACTTACTGGAGCAGTGCAGTTTGACCGGAGGAAGGCAGAGCTCTTTAGCAATATCCGTGTTCTTGATTTTCAACGCTTCGTCAACCTGAAACACAGTTAGTGTGGTCACTGGTCATAGAATCATAGAATTGTCGAGGTTGGAAGGGACCTTTAGATCATGGAGTCCAACCATCAACCTAATTCTGATAAAAACCATCATTAAACCATGTCACTAAGCACTATGTCAACCTATCTTTTAAATACCTCCAGGGATGGTGCCTCAACCACTTCCCTGGGCAGCCCATTCCAATGTGCAATAACCCTTTCAGTGTAAACATTTTTCCTAATATCCATGTGAGGTACAACACGGGCTACGAAGGCATTCGCTCTAACAGTACTTTAATGCTGCAGAGCCAACAGAATCCATGCGGAAGAACATCTCAGCTGCCGGGGCAGCGAAGGATGTTGGAATTAAGGAATGTCGCAGAGTGAGCAGTGGCAGGAATGAATCAGCGTCACAGATAAGTGCTGCTTTGGGGACTGTTTCTACGCTTACCTTTATCATAACACAGAAATGCGTTTCTTGTCTGGCAGAAAAAATATAAATAATCTAAAGACGGTCCAAAACTAAGCTTTCTTTCAGAACCCACGATCACCATGTTTTTGTTTCCTGCATAAAACACAAAGTACTTTCCTGCAGATTAATAGAGGTTCTTAGAAAAGGCAACTATCGGTCTAGAATGAGACCCGTAACTGGGCTGACAGTTGCTGTTTTCTAAGCTACTGCACCACTGTCCTGGTTTGGCCACCTGGGCCGGCCACCAAAACAAACAACCACCAAGCTGCACCAAGTCAGCGCTGGGATTCCAAGGCCACCGTTTCTGTCACGCTCCCAACAGAGAACACAAGCACGTCTGAAGCTCTGAAGGCTTTCTGCGGTGTCATCTCTGACTCCGGCAAGGACTCTCACCGTTTTCCCTTTGACCCACTCCGTCGCCAGCGAACTTGACGCAATCGCCGACCCGCAGCCGAAGGTTTTGAAACGGGCATCGACGATCCTCCCGTTCTCATCCACTTCCACCTGCGAGAGCGTTGGTGCCACCTCAGCGGTGCCAGGTGCCCCAGGCACGGCCCTGGCTCCCCACCGCCCCCTCAGGGGCAGGAGAGGGCCTACCGGGCCCCAGGGGACACTTCAGGGCCGGGGCATGTGAGGAAAGGCCGTGCTGCAGCCCTGAGGGGAAGGTTTGGGCCTTGAAGCACTCCCAGGCAAATCCCTCCCCCGGTGGCAGCGGGTCCCCAAGGTCACCTGCAGCTTCATGACGTCCCCGCAGGCCGGGGCACCCACCAGGCCGGTGCCCACGTTCTTGGCGTTGCGGTCGAGGGAGCCGACATTGCGCGGGTTCTCGTAGTGATCCACCACCTGCCGAGGGCACGGCGTCACTAACGGCCACCACGTGTCCCCACCCCACCCCACCCCGCCCCTGCCCTGCCTCCCCACAGCCCCTAGCCCCTCACCTTCTTATGGTAGCCCAGCCTGGCGGCCGCCGCCGCCTCCCTGCGCCCGGGCCGCAGCAGCGTCTCCCCCACCGCCCTCAGCGCCGCCATCTTGAGCCTGGCGGGAGCGGGCGACCCCGCGCCGCCCTTTTATAGCCTCGGACGGGGAGGCCCCGCCCCTTTCCCCGCCCCCGCGCCGCCTGAGGCCCCACGTTGTAACGGGGTGCGCGGTGCGAAGGGGGCGAACGCTGGAAGCCGCCTGCTGGGCAGGAGGTGTTGGGGGAAACCAGACAACCCCGCGCTGTCGCTAAAGCGGTCGATAAACGCTGTTTCCAATCGCGACACTGCTTTTACCGCGACACCCGGTGCATGTGCGGCTCGCGGCGGCCACACTCAATATGGCGGGTGGGCAGCGCCGCGCGCGCTCCGCCTCTCTTCGAAGGCCCCCTGGCAGCCAGGTCCCGGGGCGTCCGTGGAGCCGCCGGCGTCTCGGCTGAGAAGACAAGGGCTCCGGCTCCCCTGTCCTTCACCGCAACGCAGCCCCAGTACGGGGCCGAATGGGGGATCCTGTAGGAGGCGGCTCGCCCCTCTCCTTGCAGCGCTTGCCTGGCGGCAGTGCGCGGGGACGGGACAGGCGCGGTGGGGGCAGCCCCCTCAGGCGGCGGAGCGCGGCTGGCTGTGAAGGGAGCTGCATAAGATGGCGGCGGCGGGAGCCGAGGCGGCTGCGGTGGCGGCAGAGGAGGAGAAGCGGCTGCCGGAGGGCGACCCCGAGTCGGGGGGTGATTCAGAGGATGAGGGTGACTCGGACTCGTCTGGTGATGGCGAAGATGAGGAGAAGGAGAATGAGGCTGAGATCCAGCGGCTGGAGGAGCAGGTGCGGCCCGCCAGGGCTGGTGGCGGCGTGGGAAGGGGGCGGTGGGGCAATACGGCGGTCTCTGGCTGGTTACGGTTCCTGGCTCAGGGGAAGCGGTCCTGGAGGCCGGGCCTGGTGCTGGTGGCCCGCCCCTGGTGCTGCGTGAGACGCCTCGGCCTCGGGTGCCCCGCGGGAGCAGCCCTGGGGCTGTGGGGGAGGCTCGTCCCAGAGAACAGAGGCCTCGCCTCAGGGAAGTCTCGGAGCGGGGCGAGACCCGGTCTTCGTGGGGTTTTCCTTTGGGTGACTGCCTGCTGGAGCGGCTGCGGCGGTAACGGGAAAAAAAATCCATGGCTGCTCGTGGAGTTTGATGCTGGGAATTGTCCAGGCGTGAATGTTTGGAGTCTGAAGTGGGGACTAAGCGTTTAGGGTTTTTTTTTTTTTTTGAGAGGAAGATTGGAGAGGAGAGCCCTTTCTTATTTACAAAAACTAAAACGTATTTGGCTCCGAAGAAGGATTTCTTTGTTTTGCACTCTTGGGTCTGTTTCTGCAGCTGGTAGCTGCTGTGCTCCTGGTGCGTTTGTGCTGCTGAGCAGTAACCTTTAGAGCTTAGAGCTGTAGACTAAGCTCTGAGCTTAACTTTAAAGCTCTGTTAAACTTGGAAGTGTTTTTTATAAATGTCTGCTTGTGACCTGAAAGCATCTTGCAAACAATAGTGAAGTCTGTGCTGGAAGGGAGGTGTTGTCTTGGCTCTGTGGCACGTGAGGAGACTTGTGTGCCCCAAAGGCAGTGTGATGTTCTGTTCTGCTAAGTGTTTTCAGATTTCTTCATGTCTGTCACTCGACAGTGCTTTTAAAAAATACTACTGTTTGGTGTTTTTTTTTTAAGCTTTCCATCAATGCTTTTGACTATAACTGTCACTTGGATCTGATAAAGCTGCTGCGCCAGGAGGGAGAGTTGATAAAGCTCAGAAGAGCTCGTCAGAAGATGAGTGAACTCTTTCCACTTACTGAAGGTACGGAGCATCTTCTGCTCATGTTGCAGCCAATTAAGCTTAAGCATAATCCATGTAAAACACTACTGTTTCAATAGTGAAATAATGTGTTTGTGCCAGGCTTCAACAACATTGCTATTGTCCAGAGAAACCTAAAAGAATAGATTTGGGACTTCTTAAACTTGGAATACTGAAGGTGTTAATGGCCAACATTGAGCTTGACCTCTGGCAGACACAGGGTAATGAGCCTGGTGCAGGAATTGGAGTTCTTGCCCCTTGCAACTGCACTGTCCTGCCCTGTTTCCTGCTAGGGGCTGCGGCTGTCAGGATGCGACCTGCTGTAGGGGGCGAGATGTGTATTTCCTTGTGCTGCCTTTGTTTTAGGGCTGGTGACACACAGCTGGGGTATGGCAGCACTGAAACTGCTCTGGTCACTGCGTCAGGGAAAGTGACTCAAAGCACAGACAAATTCCTGTCAAAAGTTAAATTTTGCAGGCAAGCAGCAAAAAATACGATGTTGGTGGAAGTTACAAGTAGCCCTTGAAGTGGGTGTTTCTTTTCTATTCATAAAACACAGGTGAGGTAAGTATTTCAGAGGCTATTCTGCCAGTGTGTTTTTAGTCTGGGCAAGGGAAGGTTTCCTTCTGTGCATGTGGAAACTTGCAGCCTCTAAAGCCATTTACTATTTCTCGTAAAACTGTGAGGAGAGGTTTACCTCTAGATGCCTCTTTGGGTGCTGGTGGATACTGGTCCTCTGCCCACAGTACTGATAAATTGCTGCCTGTAACATCTGCTCTCTTTAAATAGAAGTGTTGGTACTAATTTGACATGGTCTCTACTGAACTTTTCTTTTAAATTAGTTGTGAGTAGTTGTAGAGGCTAAAATTGCTTTATTCTCCCTGTTTTAAGTCTGTTACTAAAAACCCTCATAAAAAATTCAACAAGTGGATTTAACTTCTTTTTTTCTGAACATTGATGATATATTCTAAACTTCTTCCTTCCAGAAATTTGGCTGGACTGGTTGAAGGATGAGATAAAAATGGCTTCTGAAAGCTCTGAGCGAGAGAAAGTTTACGAGCTGTTTGAGAGAGCTGTGAAAGACTACATCTGTAAGTTGTTAATACATGCTATAAAATGTGTTGTGCTGCATTCAAATTATGGCTTTTTGTAGGAAAGTTTCTTCTGTTATAATGTAAATTGGATCAAAAATATTGGTGTGAAGTGATCCTCTGTTTTTCTGAGGCATTGGAGTTAAAGGCAATGCTTTAAGTACTCTTGCAGTCTTTAAGATCTTCTAAACAAAGTAAAATTTTAAATCCGTACTTTGTACTTCTGTGATCTCTAAAAGCAGCAGGTATTGGGCTCACTCAGTGAGTGCTCTCAGGGTAGGTAACCCCAGCCCTGCCCGATACCAGGCTCTGATCATCCTTGTTAAAAGTGAGGGAAGCACATGGTGTCTCGTCTCTCCATTTCTCAGGGTCTGTCTGCAGCCGTAGCTTAAAACTTTTAGCTTAGGGAGATGAAGAACCGAGGAGGAGCTGGATCTGCTGGATGGATTGCACTTGGAATTTGGAAAGGCTTCTGGAGCCCGAGATGTGCAATCCAACATCCATGGGTTCGATGGTCTCTGCTGGGTGGGGTCCCTGAACCACGTTTTCTCAGATGCTGCTGGTGGTGGGAGAGGTGCCAGGCAGCTCACACTGTTCTGGCAAATCCACCTTCTTCATAGTTAATGCTGCTGGAGCAGTTGCTGAACAGGCAAGTGTAGGAGTCTGGAAAGAGAAGGACGACCTACTTTAGTCTGAGTTCTGTAGGAGTGCGACAGCTTTGCGGTCCCAGCTCTGCACAGGTGCTCAAGAAAATTCAAGTTGCTGTTGGGATGCATGCAACATCTTGTGCATCTTGATGCAGCTTGTATACCAGAGGTGGCACACAGGAGTCAGCCTGGGTCAGTAGCGACCACGAGAGTTACTTCTGTCAGAAGAAAGTAGTAGCAGCTGGGACTGAACCAAGCCCATAAAATAAAATATTTTAATTTTTCTTTACTACATTGGATGGTAACGAAAATTATCACATGGTGGTCTATTTGTGGATGTTTGGGAAGTAGAGTTTTTTTTTATTATTATTATTTTTGAGGGGATTAGGTCACCTATTTCTTATAACTTTGTTTAGGTCCTGAAATTTGGCTGGAATATGCCCAGTATTCAATTGGTGGCATTGGTCAGGAAGGAGGAATTGAGAAAGTCCGCTCAATATTTGAGAGAGCGTTAACCGCGGTCGGACTGCACGTGACAAAAGGAACAGCTTTGTGGGAAGCGTACCGGGAGTTTGAGAATGCCATTCTGGAAACCGCACAGGTGAGGCCAGGCTCCTGTAAGAAACAGGTTGTGCTGCAGTTTCTGAAATCGCCTTGTGCCGCCCCCTCATCAGTCTCCTCTGGGAAAAGAGGCTGTAATATCACACTGTTGTTTCTTTTCAGCTGTAGAAACTGACCCTCTGTTGTGGGAAAAACATCGCATGTATTTAGTTGATATATTAATGGATTTGTGTTTAAATAAGATGATAAAATCTCATCTCCAGAAGCAAAGTTTCACTCCTTTAGCTTCAGCTAACAAGAATAGCTTTCAATTGAGTATCTCCGTTATGAAACAGTGTGCTTGCCAGCAAATGTTTTTGCAGATAGTCAGTCATGTCTGTATTCCTAGACTGTTTTGTGCTTCAGCTTTTAACTCATTCATTATGTCACTGTTTTTGTGACTTTTGCATGATAGTATGTTATCCCTGGAACATACTGTTTTAAGTCTACAAAAGATACCTTTACAAGATGGCCAGAATGTGAATATTTCTCCTTTGTTTTTTTTTTTTGCCATTTGCTACATAAGAAATGGAAGTTAAAAGATGTCCCTGCCTGTGCTTGGGGGGGGGGGGGGGGGGGGGGGGGAGAAAAAGGGGGTGGGAACTAGATGATCTTTAACCATCCCTTCCAGCCCAAACTGTTCTATGAAATGCTCTAACAAAGGAGCAATGGGAGAACACCTTTTCACTCACAAACGGGAGGAAAGCTGGAAGATTTCACTTATCTGTGCACACACCAGGGATTTATTGAAAAACTATTTGGCAGCCCAATGGGTTTGGGAAATGACATGATGACAAGCTTTTTTTCAAGTTCTCATTTCCCTGTGTGTGTGTGTCAGCTCTTGGTGAGGAATGCTTTTCACATTGATCCAGCTTCCAAGTCTAGTAATTTCCAAGCTTTAGCTTTCCCAGCAGTGACCTGAGATGCGAGTTGGCCATGTCTGTCCTTCAAGGATCACGTAGTCACATTCGGAGCCCAGACTCCCCCCAACCCATTAAACAGTACTTCATCGTGTTCATCAGCTCAGGCTTGAGGAGAACTGATTAAATTTCCATCCTTTTGTTTGTAGCCAGCTCCTGGCAGCGTTCCATCGCCCGAGCAGCAGCAGATGCTCTGCAGCCAGCTTGAGAAGATCCACACGCTGTTCAGGCGCCAGCTGGGGATCCCACTGTTGGGTAAGAGCTGGGGCGCTGGGAGAGATGGCGTGGATAAGCTGTGTTATGGTGATCCGGGCATTAGTCATGATTATTCTTTTGGTAGAGCCACACAGACTGCAGCTGGAGCATTTGTGAATTCTTTAATCAATGACATTTGCCTGTCTTTAGGGCCTGTTGAATGATGCACGGATCCCTTTTGTTAGGAAATATTCCTGCTCGTTGAAACTTGGTTTATCTGTTTCTTCAGTACATAGTTTGAGGCTATTTAAAGTACAAGTGATGAGCACAAAACATGGCCATTAGGATCTAGGAATTCAGCTGTGATGATCACTACATAAGAACCCTGGTCGGTAGGGAATAATAAGTGCTGACAGCTGGATTGTTAGAATTCTACCATATCTGCTTCATTCTTTAAACTCTGAGTCCCTTTTCCTTGTGGCTTTGCTTATAGGAGGAAGTTTAACACAGTTCTCTAACTTCTCCATTTGCATATTGAAAGAATTTGGGGTGATTGGCTTTTCTTTAAAGCCTTGGGAAAGCCTTGCCACTTCGGTTTTCTAAATCAAATTCAGCAGCTTTAATATAACATCCTGAGTTTGTGTTGTAGTGCCCTGTATAAGATGAAGTGTCTGAACCCTCTAAACGTGCATTAGTGTGACAGTTAAGATACGAAAGTATAAATAGAAATACAAATGTGCTAAAATCAAATATAGGTTGAATATTGATTATTTAGCCCATTAAGTTATTAATGGGGTTTCACGTCTGTTTTTAATAGATATGGAGGCTTCATATGCTGAGTATGAGGAATGGTCAGAAGATCCGATCCCAGAAACAACAGTAAAGAATTACAAAAAAGCTCTACAGCAATTGGAGAAGTGTAAACCATATGAAGAGGCACTGGTACTGCTGTTACTCATACCTTGCTTAAAAACTAAGAGTTAATTGGGGTGATTTTTTTGGGGGGGTCTGAATGGCTTCAGAACCAGGGTGGTATTCAGAGGTACGTGCAAATCAAAAGGTGTTGACATTTAGCAGGCCAAGCTCTTGTGTGCAATTTTGCATGAGACCTACTCTGAGTAACAGTTGGACTGTTTGATTCATGCTTTGTTCAGAAGGTTTTAATTGGTGATATCTCTGTTTTATAGCTGGGTGCTGAACCACCGAAGCTAGCAGAATACCAAGCATACATTGATTTTGAAATGAAAGCCGGAGATCCAGCTCGCATTCAGTTGATCTATGAGAGGGCTTTGGCTGAGAACTGCCTTGTGCCAGATCTTTGGGCACGCTACAATCAGTATTTGGTAAGGACAAAACCCAGATGTTTGTGCGTTTATTTTCCTGTTGGTTGTGGTTTTTGGTTTTTGGGTTTTTTTTTAAATCTTAGTGGCTGATAAATGGACAACCAGTAAATTCTACCTCAGTCCTGTCCTGTAGTCTTTAAATTCTTCAAAAACTGATTTTCACCTCACCTTCGGTTTCTTCCTGTTCTTGGTGGTGTGTCTATTGATCAAGTGAGCATTTGCTCACTTTTTCCTCCAGTTATGTGTTTTCTCTGCAGAATTAGCGTAAGCCTTAAAGCTCACACCTAGTCTATCTGGCAAGGAATTGACTAGGTGTAACCTAGTACTGTAAGCCCTGATGTTGTCCCTGGCTAGTCATTTGGAGGCATTGCTTTGGAGGATGTCCCTCATTTTCTTCTAGCTTTTGAAGTCAAAGCAGTTCTGTGGTGTCTGAATCGCTGGGGACCCTGCCTGTCTTTCAGGACACAGATAAATTAATGTCAGTGCTTGTTTGAGGGCTGCCAGCACTCTCCTAAATATTTTACAGTGGAGAACAACTAATTTACCAACAAGCCAAAGCAAACCCAGATGTTTAGTCTATATTTACATGTGGGCTAGTTAATACGCTTGGAAAATCATGCCAAACTTGAGAAGCAGGGTTTTCATGTGGACATGAAGGTCAGTCTATTAAGCAAATCGCTACAGGAGACTTATCTGGGCTGAGTTGCTCCCTCATGTCTTTATCTTACCAGCCTGAGACAGCAGGTTGTGGGTGGAACAGCGTCTGCCTCCCTTGAGTAGGCTCTGTGTGCACCTTCTTTCTTGTATCTTTCCTCCTCTCTTCTAAACATACTGAGAACAGTAGGGAATTTGCTCGGTGCCTTTATTATATTTACCTCATTGGCAGAAAATACCAAACTGGCTCAGTTGGAAGCAGACAGTTAGGTATTGCAGGCTGAATATGGCATGGAGTTCTTGTTTGTGTTGCTCCTGAGCATATCCTTTCTCTTTTGAAGGTGTTCATGAGGTTTTTAGGGCTAGAGAATTTAAAATACCCATCTTTTTGTAGCTTTTTCAAATATAAAATGGAAGTACTGTTTTAAGGCTTTGGCTCTTTATAAGTTCATATGTCTTAGACGGGCTCTCTGGCTAATAAGATCTGAAAACTTTGTTGTATTTGATTATTTCAGGACCGGCAGCTGAAAGTGAAGGAGTTGGTCTTGTCAGCTCATGACCGCGCCGTTAGAAACTGTCCCTGGACGGTTGGGTTGTGGATTCGCTACCTTTTGGCGATGGAGAGGCACAGAGTCGACCACGGCATCATTTCTGGTAAAGAGAGACCATCTCAGCAAGACTTCTTTACACAACTGCTCTTTGTGCTCTGAATAATGTGTGACAAACAGCGGTGACCTGTAGGACACCATAGGATTTGTTTTCCTCCTGCCGCAACAGTCTTAAAGCTTTTAGGGCAAAGCTGCTTTTGTTGAGCAGCTTCAATTCTGAGCGAGCAATTTCCTTCAGCATCCCACAAATGTTACTGAATTAAACTGGCTTTTACATCCACTTCCTAAACCAATTTGGCATATGTTAGGATACCTTGTATTTTCCTGTATTCCTAGAAATGTAAGGTGTAGATACTATTTTGTGCCATGCACTGTAGCTTGCTAATTTTGTCAATATTTGTAAAGTAAATATGTTTGTGTGGGTGTGTTGTTTTTCCCATTTCTTTCAGAAATGTTTGAAAAAGCTCTGAATGCAGGTTTTATTCAGGCGACGGACTACGTAGAAATCTGGCAGGCGTATCTTGATTACCTGAGAAGAAGGGTGGATTTTACACAAGGTATATGATATACGTATTAATAAATATTTAAACTGTTTTCTATATACCTCCTTAAAACAGTGGTATTAATTTTTTAAAAATTTAACAGTAGTTTCACATCTCTCACAAAAATTACTTTTTGAGCAGTTAGTGTCTATAAAACATATAAACCTAGTTGGTTTAAAGCGGCTCCTTGCTGACAGAATAGATTGTGCTGTTGAAAAATGCCCTGCCTTATATTTTTTGATACTTGATGTTTGTTTTTTTATTATGCATGTGGTGAGTTTTATTTAAGTAATAAGCTCCTCCCACTCAAGTAAAATCATTGTGGGTGTTAGGGAAGAGGTTTTACTGGATGGGAGATGAAAATTAGATTATTATTTAAAGGCAATTCTTTCTTTTTTTCTAAAGACTCGAGTAAAGAATTAGAAGAGCTGCGGTCTGCGTTTGCACGTGCTGTGGAGTATTTGAAACAAGAAGTGGAAGAGCGTAAGTTAAATCATCCAATATATTGTTTTCTCTTGTTTAAAATAATTTTTATAAGACTAATTCTCCACAGAGTATTTAACTTGTATTCAAGTGTCTCAAACGTTTTAAGAAAGCTACAGATAAACATTTCATCTACAGCGTAGAACTTGTTTAATAAACACTTTATTTCCAAGAGCCATTCACAAAGAGTACTTATTTTTATTCCCAGGATTCAGTGAAAGTGGAGATCCATCCTGCACCATCATGCAGAACTGGGCAAGAGTTGAGGTGATGTTTCTCTCTGCTGTATTTAAATTGCTAGACTAGAGGAAATTGATCGTTTTAATATTCCAGCCACAGAATGCAATCCTCTTGTACTTTGGCATTTTGTCTGGGTAACTGCAATGAGTAAATCTTTCTTCTTCCACTTCCTGACCAATCTGGACTGGTCAAGCACATAGTGTAGCTTCAGGCATGAAGCACGACATCCCAGGAAAGAAATGGCGTTCTATTTGCTAAAGTTGTCAGGGCTGTTGGTGTGTTTATACTGCAGTCACAGCAGTATGGTACAGAGATCTGGGAGTGATGTCGTGAGAGGGCTGGCCACGTGGCTGGCAACTGAAGACGAAGTCTCGAAACTGCCTTGAATCCTGCCTAATTTAGTGCTGCCTACGCTAACTGGTTTCAGACTAGTACAGGTATCCATCCATGTGCTGGTGCAGTCACTGCCTGCGAGCGGATGTTTTATTTTCCTTCCTTTGCCACAGATTAAGTCATGTTACTTTTATGCTATAATTTCTCTGGACATAATGCATGAGATGGCTTGCCACAATCTTAGGCTCTGTAGTCTTCCTGAACAATGTGGGCCTGAATCTGAATTAATTACTTTCACTTTCTGTCCACTTACTGGAGGGAGAAAGTAGGTACACCCAGGTGTGATTCAACTTATGCTAAAGCAGTTCTAATAATGACAAAAGGAAAAATTCAAAAGCAACTACCTAATTTTTTGATAACGACCAAAATGAAACGTATGTGGGAGCCAGAACCCAAGACTGATGTAGGAGGTGGGCAGGGAAGTATTCGTTAAGTAGGGTTGTGTTGGGTGTTCTCTCCCATCACTGGAAGGAGCAGATGTGTCTTCCTGGGTCTTTGTGCACCATCTGTGGTGTTTTCTTCTTTGGAAGAAATGAAAGAGCATAAGTTAAATCATCCAACGGTGGGGGGGGTAATGATGTTGATGGAATAATCCTAAATTATATTGAGTATTTTGGATGCTCTGTTTCAGGCCCGCTTATGTAACAACATGCAGAAAGCCAGAGAACTCTGGGACAACATCATGACTAAAGGAAATGCCAAATACGCGAACATGTGGCTGGAGTATTATAACCTAGAAAGGTAAGAGCCTGCCTGGTTGGAAGAGTTAATTAACTCTTTAGTTTCCTCATCTGTGTGAGACAAGACATAGATGCTTAGCATGGGTATGCTTCATATGGGTTTATAGTGTGGTTTTGAGGCTCTTAACAGCAGCTCTGCAGTATATTTCAGAAGGATTACAGCAACAAGGCGTAGTGTGAGTTTGCTGGGGGAGGAGGGAAAGCATTTGCATAGACTGTAGTTAATTGTCCCATTTTGTAACCTTGATGTGGCTCCTCACTGCTGTGTTTCCCTCCTGCAGAGCTCACGGAGATACTCAGCACTGCAGGAAGGCCTTGCACCGAGCTGTGCAGTGCACGAGCGACTATCCAGAGCACGTCTGCGAGGTGCTGCTCACGCTGGAGAGAATAGAAGGTAACTAACCGCACGGTGTCTCATTTTACCCAGTCTAGTTAGTGTGCAATGATTCTGAGTGAATTTTGATCTGGTGTTTTGTGTTCTGGTCAAGGCTTATTCTCTTTTCAGGACTGTACTATACACAAGCAACTCTTTTTTTTCCTTTTTTCTTCTTTTCTGGCCTCTCTTGGAGCCTGCTGAAATTACTGGGTTTTTCCATGCCTTTTTGGAGTGTTGTATTATAAATGAGAGATTTCTGCTCTGTTTAGTTTTTGTCTTCTCTTTCTTTGAAGGCTACTTGCTATATTTTGAATTTTCATGTGTAATGGTTAATATGAAGAGCATGTTCCATGAACTCATTGACCCTTACTTTTCCAGAATTGTATTTTCAAACTATGGGAAAGCTAAATACAAGGTTTTCTTTTATCCTTTAGGAACACTGGAAGACTGGGATGCCGCCGTTCAAAAAACAGAAAACAGATTAGCTCGAGTTAATGAACAAAGAGCAAAGGTCAGAACTTTCTGTGAACTACCTAAGCAGTTTATAGGAAATACCTATATTAAGGTCATGCTTGCCCAAATGTCAGATTTCTAATGCTGCTTCCCATAGATGAGCCTGAATTGTCTTAAAGCTTCAAAACTATTGGTTTTAGTTTAAAACTGTTTAATGTCTTTTGATGCTTTTTTTTTCTTTCGCTTTTTGACCCTTGGATGGATACAAGAGTAACGTGAGCTCCAGGAAAGCTGTAAGAGCAAACAATTGAGATTTGCTTTAAATGATGATCCCATTAGTACTGTGTTTTGTGGAGCTTAAGAGAAAACCTTCCAGGTCCAGCACTAAAAAATAGCGTGTAAGAATGCTCTGCAATCTGCAGTCACTAGAAAAAAACATATTTTCCATATTTGTAGACTGCTGAGAAAGAAGCTGCTCTGGCGAAGCAAGAGGAGGAGAAAGCTGAACAACGAAAGCAGGCTCGGGCGGAAAAGAAGGCTTCCAAAAAGGCTAAAAAAAACAGGATTGGAGACAAGCGCAAAGCAGATGATGATGATGAGGGTGAATGGGGACAAGAAGAAGAAGGTAAAAAAACAGAAAAACCAATCAAACAAATCAACCCCCTCCCCCCAAATATCAGGAACTAAAACTTCAAACCTCTGGCAAACGGGGTTATTGGTTGCCTCCCTCCAGCTAGAGGCAGATGAGAAAGTGCCATTTCTGGTGTCTTCAGAGCTGCTGTCTATTCAGGGTCTCCTCTTTCTCCTAGGAGATCTCTGTGATAGCAAGAGAAATGAAAGCAAGACTAAATGTTTGGGTTTTTTTATCAACAAGTGTATGTTTATAAGAACTTCTGTAGAGTTTTTTAGGTTTTTCTTGTTTCAGAGAAAGTGGGTTGGTTTTTTTTTTCTATATTTTAAGAAAAGTCATTTTCCTGACTCATCAAATGACACTGAGGTCTGTGTCTAAATTGGGTTATTCAATATTGTAGCAGACTCACTGAAGGTGGTAACAGAAGATGTTAACAGATTGCCGCCCCTGAGAGTTTTGGGAGCTCCTACATTTTTGTGTTACTTGAAAAATAAAAAATAAAAGTCATCCCATTAGACAAAGAGAACATGAATCAGTAGTTGTAACTGACAGGAAAAGGGAAAAAATATCCCTGTTGCTTTCATCCAAATACTTGCTGTCTTGGTCAAGTAATCTGTTGTTACTCATTCTTGAAAACCTGAGGGAGAATTTTATTTTGTGTATTTGTGGTTTCACATGCCTTTTCCAAGCTCCACTGTGGTAATGGAGGACAGCTTAGTCTCAGTGGTGAATGAAATGGTGTAATTTTTTCTAGTAAAGTTTTCGATTTCATTAATCAGCAGAGCTGCCCAGCAAGAGACACAAGGGGGATGGTGATGGAATACACCTTGAAGAAGACATGGAGGTAGAAACTGGGCTGTTTGGAAGAAGTGGACCTGAAAAGCCAGATCGCCCAGGAAACCAAAAGGAAAAAGCATCTACCAGTCGAAAAGACATCCCCAAAGTTTTACATGACAGCAGTAAAGATAATGTCACCGTCTTTGTCAGCAACCTTTCCTACACCATGGCGGATCCTGAAGTGAAACTGAAAGAGCTCTTTGAGGGCTGTGGGGAGGTGGCAGAAATCCGTCCAGTATTCAGCAACAAGGGGACTTTCCGGGGCTATTGCTATGTAGAATTCAAGGAGGAAAAATCTGCTCTCCAAGCTCTTGGCTTGGACCGTAAAGTTGTGGAGGGAAGACCAATGTTTGTTTCTCCATGTGTTGACAAGAACAAGAATCCAGACTTTAAGGTAAACTTTTATTCTTCCAAGTAATAGGTGGAACAGTGGGACTGTGTAGAAAAGCTAGCAGAATATCTTGCGTCTAATGAATTTGTTGTGCTAATTTGGAATGGTAATGTTGTATCTTAGCAGCAAAAACTGTTTTCTGGGAGTTCTTGCATCTTATCTTTGCCGTAAACCAGGATTGATAATAGCAGATTTCAACAGCTCTTGGAGAAGCGGATCCAAGCAGCTTGTTAATGGTGTGAGGTACCCAGATTCCTGCTTGAGCATCTCAAGCTGTAAAGTACTTTTTTTGGTTGAGTCATACAGCACAGGCATTTATTACACAACCCACTGGTTCTTGTTAATTGTCTGTACAACTAGATACCAATTGTATAATCAGTGGTTTTCTGCATTACGGAGTTACGGTAAAGAAAAATGGTGACAGATAGTGACAACTGAGCAAGGAGTCATTATCAATGGCCCTTCGCGTTGTGAAGGGGACATGGTTGTTCAGAAGTGTCTCAGTCCTTAAAATTACTTGCAAAGCCGTAGTGTATGCTTGTATGTTTATGTGCAAAT
Source organism: Numenius arquata (assembly GCF_964106895.1). Classification (NCBI taxonomy): domain Eukaryota; kingdom Metazoa; phylum Chordata; class Aves; order Charadriiformes; family Scolopacidae; genus Numenius; species Numenius arquata. The sequence goes on from NC_133591.1 coordinate 3,635,022, forward strand.
ATCTTTCAAGATAATACCCATGACTTGAAGGTATTTTTGTATTGCGCACATAAGCTTTTGGAGGTGTAATAGACTAAAATCCGTGGATTCTCCAACCTGTTTCCTGTTTAACAGCCTCTTCGTTTCTTCAGGTGTTCAGGTATAGCACTACACTGGAGAAACATAAATTGTTTATATCTGGTTTGCCGTTTTCCTGCACTAAGGAAGAGCTGGAAGATGTGTGTAAAGCACATGGGAATGTGAAAGACATTCGGCTGGTCACTAACCGAGCCGGAAAACCCAAGGTAGGCATCCTTAATGCACTCTTAATTTTAAGAAAGCCTTCAAAAAGCAGCTCTTCATGAGGTTTGGGTATTACTTTGCAATAAAACCTGTAGAAATGCTTGGATTCATATGGCCCAGTGTGCCTTTGTGCTAACAAATAAGAAGTAGGAGGGGAAGAGAAATTTTTCCAAAAGACTTAACTTGCACAAGAAGGATGTGTGATGTAGATGGGATGGAAGGGAACGCATTTACAGCGCTTTCAGTACGGTAAAAATAAGCATTAGTAAATAGTCAATATTTGGTTTTAAAGTAACTGACTGGGTAGGGTTCACCTGGTGTAACCGATTCCCCTCCTTCCTCTTTGGTTTCTTGAGGCTTTTGTTCGTAACACCTGCTGCAATAACAGATCTGCCTGTGAGAAATGAGCCACCTCTTTCTGACGGGGCTCATTATTTCCATCCTGGAATAAATGACTCCTTGTTAAATAAGAGACTCTATACTAGCTGTGGCTCTGCCAAAATTCTACCTGACACCTCAGCCGTGTCTGTGTGTTGGGCACTTCTAACAGGTGCCATCCTGGTGGCGTTGCGCATGTATTTTTAAAACGTATTTTCTGGCTCTTGGCAGTACCTCAATCACAGTTCCTGTTGCACTTGTGCTTTGTAACAAGCGCTCTCCGAGTGCACCCCAAGTCTTGCAAGCCGTGTTCTTGGCTTGGTTTGATCTGGGATTCTATCTAAACCACAAATAAGTGTATTTTGAATGTTACATAAAATCTGATGTTTCCTCTGAGACTGGATAATCCAAAAATACAGCTTAAGGGTTTGAGCGTCATTTAGAAGAATAACAATAATAGAACAGGGATGTGATGCCTTCCAGCTACTGTACTCGCTGTGGGAGCCTGTTGTTAGCAGATGCTTGGGGGTGCCCTTTTGTCCACTTGCTGGAAATCAGACCCCATTACCGAAGGTGCACCAGCAGCTGTTGGCAGCTGGTTACCAGTGCACGGTTAGCAGCGGCGACTTCACGGAGCCAACATGGATTCCCTTCCTGCAAAGAAGGGTTTTTGTCACCAGTCCCTGTTCTCAGGGCAGCAATTCTGGTCTCCTTAGAGAACGGTGTCTGTCAGTTCTGTTAGAGCTGCTTAAGATGGGTTTTAAAACCAAGGTGCTCTTGAAACCAAGGTGGCCGCAACGGCCCTGTGTTAGGGGATTTGATTCCTTAGGTATGAGTTGTAGCTTAGTGAAGGATCGCAGGAGAGTTTGTGTGGATCTTCCTGTTCTAGCTCTATAGATGAATTTATCTTTTTTTCCACTATGAATCCAAATCTGTCCAATACCAGATTCAGCCTGGATATATGTATTATACATATATCCAATATGTATTTAGAAGTGAAGACTTCCCACTGATGCAGCACTTCGTTATACTTACTTTACTGGGATCTTGGTTTTCTTCTTTTTTCTTTATACCCATTCCATAAATTGGGGCATTGTGAATGAGAGTCAAGAAATGCAGGTTGTAGACTTGCATAGATAAGAATTGCTTTAGCTAAAGAATACTGGAGCTCTCGGCCACGTTTAGGTCTGCTTTCTGTGCTGTTTTCTTACGAGTTGTCCAAATTATTAGCAAAAGCTGTCATGCGGAGAAAGAAGCACTAAAACTAATGTAGGTGACCTCTTTTCCTTATTTAGGGCCTGGCCTATGTGGAATATGAGAACGAAGCTCAGGCCTCGCAGGCAGTGCTGAAGATGGATGGCCTGACAGTGAAGGAACACGTCATCAAGGTGGCCATCAGTAACCCCCCTCTGCGCAAGCTGCCGGACAAGCCTGAGGCCAGCAGAGCCTCGCAATTTGCGGTACCGCGACAGGTTTACGGAGCGTGAGTATTAGTGAGGGGAAAAAAAAGAAAAATTGGGTGTGTTTTCCCAGTGTAGGGATCCCTACAGTGTAGGAATCTTCTCTAGAATGTGAAAGAACATCTAAAAAGTGCTCAACTGTGAAAATTTATGTTGCTGGATTGATGAGAAAAAGCAGATCTACTTCTCCTTCCTTCTCCTCTTCAATAGAAACAGGTCTGTAGTGACCAGGAGTATCAGGTGTTGGGCATCCTTTTGGATCAGGTGTTAGCACCTGGGTACTAATAACTTCCATGTCCTCTCTTTCTGGAGAACTGGCTGTTGTTCCCAGTGGGCATCAAGGTTGCTCTTTAATCTGTTGGAGTGCTCCTGCTGCTTAGCGTTGCATTGGGGTTGTTTTGTACATGCCCTGTGGATAAACACAGAGCTTCAGTTCCTGGGGACTGTCGAGCTGTTGTTCTCTGCAGTTGGGTATCCTCTTTCAAAGGGTGCCCGTTGAAAGCTTTACACTCATTATTACTGAAACAAATGACAGGAATAACATTTAAATGAGCGTTCCTCATAGTCAACAAAGTCCTTCCCCCCTCTCCCTCCCCCAAGCTAAAATGGTGTGTTCAAAGAGCACGGAGATATTTTTAAATGTCACTTTTTGTTCTGCAGGCGAGGGAAGGGAAGGACACAGCTTTCCATGATGCCTCGTGCATTGCAGCGCCAGAGTAATCCCATGGCCAAGGCTGAGAATGGGATGGTCCAAAACTCACCAGCAACTTCGTCCCAACCCCCTGAGGAGCCTAAAAAGATGTCCAATGCTGATTTTGCCAAGATGCTACTGAAAAAGTGAGCAAGAAGTCCGCAGTCAGCAGATCTGGTAAAATGTGAAATGCCTTTCTGGAAGCCATGCTGTGTCCTTATGCTAGCGAGGAGAGAACGCCAGTCACAATCCTGTGTAAATACCCAAATACCCTTCTGGACTACCTGCATTCATCGAGATCAGTGTAGGATGGTACAAATCCTGTTTGGTGGTTGTTTTGTTTTTTTGTTTTTTTTTCCCTTGTTTCTATGAGCAATGAGTTCTGTGTTCTGGTACAATGGCGTTATATGATTCCTCATATTGAGGGTAACGAGGGGGGAACTATTTCCTGTACAGGTTGGATGCCACATCAAGTTTTATGAATACTTTACGAGTATTTCTCTTTCATTAATGAATGAGATGCGATGTGAAAGCCTAGTGATAACCTTGTCGAGCTCCACTGGTTGGTTCAGGTTGTGATTGCAGCCATTCTCTCCGACAACAAACCCATTTTACACCCAGACACACACACACGCAGGGACATTCGTCTCCTTCCATGAAGAGTTAAATGGCAGACACCGGTAACTTCACCACAATGGCCTATTTTAGTATTGGGAGAGTTTCTATACATATGTGTGTATATGTATATACACAAATATACATATATATGTATTCATTTAATGTTCTGTTCAAGTTGATCTGTTTTTTATATTGTGTATTTGTAAAAGACATTCAAATTATTATTTTTAAGTGTCATAATACTTAGATCTGGTAATTTTTGTTTCCCATAAAAGCTGTACATGCTGTTTTGTGGACCATTGGTTTTTTTTTTGGTTGTTTTTGCTAGCTAGTTCATACGTCTTTTGCAGGTGGTTTCTGTATGGTTTTGTACAAATGTGAAGTGCAAGCTGACGTTTCTTGGTTTATTAAACTCAAGTTCTCAAAGGTTTTCTATAAATACTGTTGCTTTTGTTGAAATGTGGGTGTTGGAATTGCACTTATCCTATGGCAGCTGGGTAATACTGATGTACCTCGCCTCTCAGGTGCACTGAGATACAGTGGCACATACCTTTAAGTAGCTCATTCCATCTAATGTGAATATCCTGAAACCACTTTAGTAATCACCTCAGACTTTTAAATAACCTGGTACCTGATCTTGGATAGAAATACTACTCCTTGTCAACTAAAACCGCTGCAAACTCTGGAAGCTGAATGTGAGGGGGGACCCCAGTACCAAGTTCACTTGTACAACACAAGCACTGCTGCAAATAAACACTATTTTCAGTGCTTACCTTCTCTGCTGATTTGACTTGGCTTTGCTTTGAGGTAATGAGTCTGCTTCGTAGCTTTGAAGCAGGCACCAGTGGCGGTTGTGGCGATACAGCCAGGGACTGAGTTCTGTCGGCGCTTGTTCACAGGACGGTGCGCAGCCTCTCGCGCTACAGCGGGATTGTATCTCAAAATGGGCTTAGGAACATTCCAAATAACACTTTTTTTTAATACAAAGCTTTGATTTGGGGGGTAGGAATGATAAGGCTGGTGCTTGCTTTGCCCTGATGGCAGGGCACGCACAACCCCAGCAATGATTCACACTTCCTTGGCTGTTGGGGTTGGACTTGCTGCTTTGGAGCCCCCTGTAACATTTTAACTGATTTAACAGTAAACCGCTGCTCCGCAAACCGAGCTGTAAGCATTTCTTAGTTTACTGCACAGGAAAGTGTTTTGAGAACAGTCTACTCCAAACAAAGACTTTAATATTAAAATAGTTTATTAATCTGTTACTAAAATAACTTTTCTTTTTTCCCCAGAGCTCTAAAGTGCAGATTTTATTTACGCTTACCTTAAACTACAAAAATAAGCATGCTTTGTAAGGACAGAACACCCTTCCTCGCTGTTTCCTTTCCCTGTCAGCAGTAACCAGTACAGGAGCATGGAGTGGGGCTGTAGTTCACAGGGAACTCCCAGTCTATTGCCTGCCGGTATAAAACTTGTCAGAACTACCTTGCAGGTAAGAAAAAGTTAGAAGGGAAGAAACCTAACACTGGCGTGGGACAGTCTTTATGCTGTTTTCCAAATGGTTTTAGCTTGACAGGGCTCTAAAATGCACTGAATTAATGTTTTCTGAACTTCGAGGTGCTGGGATCAATTCTGCTGTTCCATACCTGGCGGGCAGGGGTGGAGGGAGCTATTCTATGTTAGGCTGCAGGTGCCTTTACCTTAAAAGCAAAGATTAAGGATGCTGCTTTGAATTGCACCACAGCTTCCCAGTACTACACTAACTGCCACTGCAGCAGAGAGGCCTCATGTGATTCTTGTCGGGTTTATCACAGTAATAATGCAACCTAGTAAGTAATTGTGAAAAGTTCTCTTGTGTAGATTGAAGAAACTTAAGTTTTTGGCAATATGCATTCTTAGCAAATTGGCACAACTGATAAAGGTTGTCTCACTGTTACATACAACAACCTCTTCTGCCCACAGCTTTGCAGAAATGAGCCCTTTTCAAACCCTGAACTGAAATGTATAAGGACAGTTGCAGTTTCCCAGGGCTCCTGCTTGATGAGGTGGGATCCGAGGCAGGGTCTAGGTAGTCCTTCTGGCTGAAATTATGCAAAAAGCACCTCGCAGTTCAATGAAAGAAGCCAGAGAGCATTTCTTCTCTTTTTCCAGTCAAGTCATCTGTAATCTTAACACCAAAACTTCCTGCTTTTACAAAACTTGCCCTAGGAAACGCAAGTGAAAGTAAACATGCAAAGTGCTACTGAAAACAGAAATGGGAGGGGAGAAGTGCCTTTGCTGAGCTGGAGTTTAGTCTCCTTCCTGCTCAGTGCTGTCAAACTTGTATGACTGGCAGGAAAAAGTTTGATTTCCAGAGCTGAGAGAGCGCTGTTACTGCAAGGGTTGTGTTTTGGGTTTTTTTTTCTGGACAACAGGGAAGAGGTAACACAAAAGCAACAACTCAATTAAGACTTGTCAAGGAGCTGTTAGGCAAGACAAAGGTAAGGCAGTACACTTGACTGACCAGGTGAAGGGTCGCGATTGAGACAGCTTCTCAAAACTTACATTTTTAAGGAGAAATTAAATTCTACTTCAGCTTGTTGAGCCCTTCTGACACCTCTCCCCACCTCCTTCCAGTAGCACAAGCAGGTTAGAGTGCACGGTCAACATCAACAGTTCACGTTTCAGCTTGGCATAATGTATATAAATAAATTATATTAATTTAAATAAATGTAAGACACTTTAAATAAATGAAATGCTAAAGAGTGACACCTCCTGTCGAGTTATTTCCCAGCAGGAATACTGAGTGGCTTGGCGTTCTCTTCACCCCCACATTCGTTAGGGTCCTGGATGTTCAGGAGCTCAAGTCTTGACGGGGATGGTTTGTTTGCATCCAGCAGCGCTGCAGTCTGCTTCAGGTAAGCCCACGGAGTACTCCGTGGTGGCAATGAGCAACATGTCCAGAGTAGTTTCAGTACACTTTGCAATGAAGCGTATGAAAGGCCTCACGTCGCCCTCATTGGCTACTTCCAAGACGTGGTAATACTCGGCTCGCTGCTCCTTGCGGATGGTGATGGGTGGGTACCCTGCCTGCATTAGGATGAGGTTCATTAACAGGCGCGAGGTCCTTCCGTTGCCATCAACAAACGGATGGATGTAAACCAACTTGTAGTGGGCTAAGGCAGCGAATTCCACAGGGTGCAAGCTCATGGCGTCTTCCGAGTTAATCCACTGCACGAACTCCTGCATCTGCTTCTCAACATCCTGGGGGTGTGGAGGTATGTGATGTCCTACAAACACCTGAGTAGTCCTGAAGCGCCCTGCCTCTACCGGGTCAGCGTAGCCCAGCACTCTCCGGTGTATCTCCAAGATGTCACTGATGGTGACGGAGCCTATCCGTGAGACCAGCGTGGTGTTGACGTATTTCAAAGCCGCATGCATGCCGATCACCTCGTTCTGCTCCACTAAGCTTTTCCCAGGAACAGCGTATCTGGTCTCAATGATGTGTCGTATTTCTGACAGCGTCAGGGTGTTGCCTTCAATAGCAACCGTGTGGTAGATGTGGTGGTAATAGGACTCCTCCATCACTCGGCGCAGGGCAGAATTGCCTTTGGGGATGGCCATCACTTTTTTAACCTTGCTGTCAATAATGCTAAAATACCTCTGATCTATCTCTTCAACTAAAGGCAACGTCCGGTCCCGATTGATCAGAGCCTTCTCATTGCAGGGAGAAATGGTTAGTGCTTTGGAGTACAGGTAGTCGGCCTGAAGAATGTCTTTTTCCTCTTCAGAAAAAATACCAAATTCGTTCAGAGCATCCACGTAATCAGGGTCCATTTTGAGGGCGTACACGAAGAGTTTGTGGGCCTTCTCCCGCTTCCCTTGGCGCTTCATTTCCAGGGCTTGATTCAGAGCCGCTTTGGCTTCTAACTTCACTTCTGAAATGCAATGATAACAGTGAGATAACAGGGCAGGGAACTGTACTGAAAGCCTCTGGAGCCTGTCACCATTCACCGATATAAAATTCAAATAAAGTCAGCCTATACGAATTTTAATAGAGAACTTTTATTCCAGCCTTTGCCAGGCTACAAGCACAGAGGCTTGTGCCATGTTTACGGGCTGAGTACGCAGCAGCAGAGCTGTTCCTGGCAGGATCTGTGAGCAGCGTGGCTCAAGCTGGCCACAGGCCTGTAGCCATCCCGGCAAAACTCACTTTGGCCACCAGGCTGCTTTGTGTGGGAGGACACAGTCTCTTAAAAGACATTCTCTCAGCAATAACACCAGTTCTCTTGCTAGAAGCAGAGCCCACAGCTGCTAACAGTGCTTCTATCCGTTTTTTCACTGAACTATCAAACATCTTCCCAGCGATAATAGCTTTAATGCGAATAAAGTGCTGGAATTGTAATGATTCCTTTGAGTGTCCTCCAAATTAATGTCCTGGCCAGTAAAGGCAATGACCACAGCCTGTCATTGCCAGAAAGGCTGTTCCACAGCAGCCAGAATTTCAGCAGTAATGCCGCGTATCCCATGTTACTGTGTATTAAAACACCACTCCCTATTCCAGTCACCTCAACAGAACTTACTGGTACCGAAAACATGAAGAAAAGCTTCTGAGGGACAAAAGAATGGTGGGAAAATGCCAGCGCGTCACCCTTCTGCAGCTCAGGGCGATGGAATGCAGTCGGGCTGGCGATGGTGTGTCTGACCTCTGGGTCATTCACAGCTGACGTTAATTTGCAGTTGGGTAGTGAGAGTTTGTTACCATTATGGGGTACGGGAGATCATCAGGTGGAGGAGTGTGGGTGTCCAGATGTGGGTCGTTGTTATTATACAGCAACCCAGTTGTTCCCCTGTACCCACCTGGGGACACTCTTACCTGGGGAGGCTTTGCCTTTCAGCACCAGCAGCTCCAGCCCTTTGGAGGTCACGCTCAGGCCAGTTGTTTGTTCTTTGTATCTGCTGACCCCTGAGGAGCCCGCCCCCAGTTTACTCTTCAGGAAGGAGAATCCTTTGAGCACTGTGTGGCACTGGTCTTCCACAGCAGCCGGCGGGAGCAGCAGCATCACCAGCGAGCTCAGGAGGAGCACCAGCACGGCCGCCCACCGGACGCGGACCCACAGGGTTATCCATTTCAACTCGGGATCTGTCGCCATAGACACGAGATTCATCCTGCTTCCAGCGCAGACGTGAGGAACATCTCCTTTCCCACTGCTCCCACCTGGGAACACAAACAGCTTTAGCCAGAGCTCCGTGTCACGGGGCAGGCATGGCACGGTGCTGGAGACGTGGCATCTGAGCGGACTTTCAGCATCCGTGCTCTGGGCTTCTGTCACAGCTGTTAGGGGTTATCCCAAGCACCCACCTTTCCCTGCCGCCTCAAAGCACATCAGGGCAGGGTGCGTGCAGTATTCGGAGCAACACAAGTCCTTACGGGTACTGCTGTAGGTTAACGTGAAAGCAGCAGCGTGAAGAGACACTGAAGCCCATGAGCTCTGAAGGGACGGAGGAGCTCTGTCCACAACATGGCCCAGTTGCCCATCTCCTCCTCCTCCCCCAGCTCCCAGCCCTCCTCCAGCCCTGCCACCCCCACAGCTCCTGTGTCTCCTCCCGCCCTGGAACTCCCTCCCCAGACCCCCACCTTCCCCTTCAGCCGCTCCTTCCCCAGCACCCTTCCCTCCCCAGCTCTCCCTCCCCGCGCCTGCTGGGCCCCCCTCACTCCCCGTCTGCTGTCCCGGCCTCCCCTCAGGCCCGCATTCTCCTCGCCACTGGGCCCGCAACGGCCCGGACCCCACAGCCTCCCCCTGGCCCCACCGGCACCCTCCGGGGTTGCCCCCGGGTCCCCTCACCTCGCCCCCGGGCCCTCCCCGCCCCAGAGTTTCCCCAGCCCGGGTTCCACCATCACCTTTGCCGCCTCCCCGGGAGCCGCCGGCTGCCGGCTACAGTAGCCCCGCCCCCTGAGAGCCCGCCCTCCGCGCCCTGCCATTGGCTGAACCGCTCCTCTTCTCCTTTTCCATTGGCGCTCACAGCCGATCCTTCTCTTTTGTGTTCCGCCCCCCGCTTCCTGCCCTCGGCTTCCTGTGGCGTCTTCCGGGTAGCGCCACGCCTCCGGCGCGGGAGAGGCTCGTGGAGGGTAAGAACTGGTGAGCGCTCACGCCAATCATAGGAGAGACAACCAATGGAAAGGGAAGATGAAGGAGGGGGCGGGCCCACTGGCTGTTTAATAGCTGGGAGCCCGCCCCCGGTTGCTATGCGACGGCGGCGGCCTAGAGGAGAGGGGGCTGTTATGGCTCCCCTCAGGCTCGGGGCAGGGCTTCGGGGAGGCCCAGCCCGGCTGGGCTGCTTAGGGGTGCGGAGACGGGTGATGGCAGCCTCCTGCCTGGTGCAGCCTCCTGCCTGGTGCAGCCTCCTGCCTGGTGCAGCCTCCTGCCTGGTGCAGCCTCCTGCCTGGTGCAGCCTCCTCAGTGGAGAGGGCGGGCATGGCCAGGAGCTTCCACCAGCGGGGCTCTGTTGGGGCATGGTGGTGTGGGGAGCACAGCAAGCTGTCCTCTGCACTCACAGCTTGTTTATTTGCACAATACAACACCTTTTCTGTCTGATAAAGGCATTCTTGCCACCTAGCCCCGGCCTTTGTGGAAAAAATAGTCTACTTTGCCTTAAGGCAGACTGCTTCCTCTGCAAACAGCTCAGAACCGGGCTCATGCTGCCTTACGTGAAGGTTTCCAGAAACAGTCTTCCTTTTCTTGCTTGTTTTTCGGTGGGAAAGGCAGTAACCACTCTCTCAGTGCTGAGACTCTCTCAGCTGTTTATTGATTTTACCAGGATTGACAAAAGCAGCTTGATGAACTCGGTTCAACCAGCATCCCTAAAAAGAGACTGACAGCACCTCAGCTCTGAGACCACTCGGCAGCAAATGGAGCCCAAGGCGATTCCTGCAGCGTAAAATTACCATGTCCTCCAGCCATTTGGAACCTGCCACAGCCCCTTAATGCTGAAAGATAAATTTGGGGTGTAATTAGCATTTGAAGGGTGAGCAAATCTGTCTGCCCTTCAAGAGGAAGCTTCAAGAGAAGTGTGTGTTTTCCTCAGTGCCAGTGATACAGCACCCAAGCCTAATTATGGCATAATTACAGAGCGATGATGTATTTTCCTTTTAAAAATGGTGAGAAGCACATTTAGAAACTGTTTGCCAATTATATCTGATCCAACAGAGGAGAACAACACTGATAGCCAGGAACGTCTGGCGTCTCATCCTGGCTTTGATGTCTCTCGGTAGCCTTGGAGCGGTACTTTGTGATCGCTGTGCCACGCCAGCCCTCGGGGATGCCAGCAGCACTACTGACACTTGGCATTTCCACAGCGCTTCCTCAGAGCTCATCCCGGCCAGCTCGAGGGTTGCCATTGCCAGCACGTCGTACATCACAATTATTTATGATTTTGTCAGGGATAATGAAGGGAGATCCCAATGTAGATGGTAGAAGAGAGTAGGGCTGTGGAATGCTGGAGCTCTGGGCTGGCCCGCTGGAGCTGCCCGGCAGCTCTCGGTGTGGATGGACGTGGATGTGTCTGAAGCCACGGTTGTGCCAAAGGGCTCCCATCTGGATCCTTAACCTCTACGGGGAATTTGCGTTTGAAACGGTGCCGTGTCTTACGGTGTTGCAGAGGGATGCTGGAAGCCTTACAGTTGTGTCATGGGAGAAGACGTGTAAGAGGCTGGTTCTTGTTACTTAACATTTTGAGGCTGGATGCGGTGAATGTGGAAGCGGATGGGTCCCTGCAGCCGGTAGATGGCACTGACTCATTTCGGTGCTCCATAGAAACCTCACAGTGTGCTGCAGTCTCTCCTGGACCTTTATACCTTCTGCTTTTAGAGGCAGTGATCATGGAAAGCATATTTTAAGGTTGAGTAAGGCTCTGGCTTCGTTTTGGAACTGTTCGTACTGGGATAAAAATCGCCTTTCTGTGTGCTAAGGAGGTTTGGGTGATCTATGGCTGCTGGGGGTAACGGTGGCTGGTGGCACCAGACCCTGCGTTTCCCTGGAGCTTGTGCAGTGCTATGGCCGATGGTGGCTGTTCCACTGATCCTTGTGATAATCTTACCTGACATCAATTTGGAAGATTTGATAAGGCAGAAACGTTAGTCTTGTTTCTTTCTGGCTTTCCTGGCCCACATGTTAAATGGAGGAAAAAAATAAAATCTTTGCAAAAGGGAGGACTTTTGGCTGCCCTCCCCTTCCAGCCTCCAGTTCGATGGCCGTGCTGCAGGGCGCCTGGAGGTGGAGTACTGCAGGTCCAGCATCCCCCAGGAGCTGTGCCATGCTGGTGGTCTCTTCTTGTCTCCCTTTAGCCCAGGTTTCATCTCTTTTATTTCCTGCGCTCTTGGGCAGTGTCGTTGGGGCTTGCTGGCCACTGGTTGCCCTTGAGTTGTTGGATGAAACCGAGGCGATGAGGAGGCAGCGATCTGCTTGAGGAGCATCACTTGGGAAACGCTCCTTGTCTGGAGGAGGGTCTTGTTGTTGGGAGAAGCTGCTGGATGCAGAGACAGAATTGCATATTGAAGTGCAGGATTTTAATCAATGAACAGATGGGCAAGTAAGAGATCAAATGCCTGGCGGTAAAGCTGTCACCCAGGTCAAAGCAAGGTTGTTGTGAAAAACGGTTTTGACATTCTGAGCTGCACTGTTTGCAAGGCAAATGGAAACCACATCCCGGACCCAAGTACAGGACCAAAGGGATTTTTAATTAAAGAAGAAATAGAAGGGTAAGCGAAAAGCAAGAGGCAGATTGCACTGTGGTGATTACTTCTTCTAGCTGAAAATGAAAGACGTTGAGTGAAGGGGGTTCAAGGCTAAGTGAGCGATTTAAAGCTCTTAGCGCAAACATTGGGAAGCACAAACAGAAGACTGAATAGACAGCTGAAAACAAAGCTCTGAGAGGGTGCAGGAACAGAGGGCTTTGTTGGCTCTCTTAACGAATAATGAGGAATGAGCTTCTCAGACAGATTGGTTTGCGGCGCTGGGAATAAATGGACAAAAGGACAACTTTCAAAGCAATACTGCAGCTGAGCTTGAGTTGTTTTGGCTAAGCTGGGACAGAGCCGTTCTAACATCACACCAGTCAGCTTGTTTCAACCAGCAGGTCCCAAGCAAAGCCACTCTGCGATGTCTGGGTATAATGAGGAATGCAATTTAGAGGGAAGTAGGGAATAAGGAGTCCCATCTGTGTGGAAGAAAAGCTCTTTCATCACTGAATTTGTGGTCAGCACGGTTTTTCAACCAGCCACGCATCGCTGCTGGTTTGAAGGTCTGGAAGGCAGTGGGGCACAGAAATGACCATCCAAAGGGAGCGGCGAATGCTGCTGGGCTGGTACTGTCCCCAGCCAGGGACAGAGGTGCCAACAGCAGCACTTGGGATGTCTCCCTGTTCCAGTACTCGTGGTGAGTTTTCAGTCATGATGCTGGGAGCTGTGGAGAACAGGGAGCAAACTGAAAACTCTTGGAAAAAACCAACATGTTTCTTGTGGCAGTTCCTGTTCTTGCTGGCTGCCCTGCCTTGCAGTAAGAAACATCAGCTTTGTGGAAGTTGAGGGCTGTAGAAAGCTGCAGTCAAATATGTATCCAGGGTTGAAGAGGATGTTTCTTGGGGACCTCAGTCTGTCTCTAACACCAAGCCTCACTGTCATCGTGTGTCTGCCGTGTGTCTGTTGTGTAGGAACTTCTTGGCCGTTTACTCACCATCCCCAAGCTCCATGGGGGTCCTCTCTCAGAGGGGACCTGGGAGAGGGGTAAGGCAAGTAGCTGCAGGCTCATCTCCAGCCTGTCCTTGAAGCTGAGGTGGAAATGCTAACTCTATAATGAGAGTCATTTTGGACCAAGTGCCACATATACTTGACTAATGTGACTCCACGCCAGGCAATCTGGAAATATATTAAACCCGTGAGCTACTGCAGTGATGATTTGCATGTCAATAACAGAAGGGAAATTGCCTCCTACAGTCTCCTCTCTGGGTTTTGATCCTGTGAAGTGCCAGGTATCCCCAACTCCAGTCCATTTAATTGATTGCAGGAGGCAGTGGAGACCTCCTGGTATAATGAGGGCTTCTGGGGGTAAGATGCTCAGCTAATCTCTTGCTTTTACCTCCCTGCTCCTCTGGCTGAGTGAGGGTGGGGGGGTGGCTAAAAATGCAACAAAAGTGATGCTTGTTAAGAGGGATTTAGCGTCAAAGTCTATGTAGGCACCTGCTGTCCATCCTCCTGGCCCGCTGCACGGAGCTTAATCGGTCTCTGACTGAATATCAAGGAGCACAGAAACCTGCTTAGGACACGGCACAAGGATGAGCAGCTTCCTGGTAACCCCGGAGGGGTGAAAACAACCTCCCCATCCTTTCCAGGAGCCACAGGAGCAGTCAGGTCGGGGCAGCACAGCCTGGCAGAGAAGGGTGGAGAGCTGTCTGTGCCACAGCAGAGACCTCTGCTCCACGCTCACTGGGGACTCGTTTGCAAGATGCATCATTTAATCGTTAAAACTCTGCACATTTGCCGTCTCCAGGGCTTGTAATCTAGGACAAGGAGGGCTAAAACAGGCAAGAGGGTAGGTGTTTTGTAGGAGCAGATTACAAAAGGAGCTATTTTACCTTGTAAGATTCTCAGCTCGCCCCCCTGCTGAGGTACTGGCAGCTGTCAGAGCTTGGCAGGTGTCCCCGCAGAGATCTGGGAGGGCGAGACAACAGCTTGTCACACTCGGAGGTGGCACTTCTCCTCGCTAATGCAATGGTGGGACCGACTTGGCTGAAGGTGATCTGTCCTGCAGGTGGGGAGCGCGAGGCTGGCACTGTTGGGGTCCCTGGGGACCTGCGCCTATGCCATCAGCTGTAGCAGGGCTGGAGGCAGTGGTGGCCCTGGTGGCCACAAGCACCATGCTTGGGCTCTCTGCACTCAGGGATCCTTTTCTAGTCTTGGATGCCCTCAAGCTCTTCCCGTCTTGGACTCCACTTAAAAAACACACCCTTTTTATAGCTGGGAATGACTTGATCCTTATTGCTCGTCTTTATTTATTTTTTTTTGTGGTGATGTTCAGCTGCGGGAGGCTTTTGGCAGCTGAAAATGGAGTCAGCGGTGTTGTCTGGCTGGAGGTGCTTCCCTCCAGCACTGGAGGGAGTCCTCCATGGCTGTCCCCATCCTGCCTGCTCTGGTCTGGGGGACCCTGAGCACAGGATGTGGCTGGGGGAGAGGCAGAATCTGAGAGGGCTCTGGGGACAGCCCTCTGCTATGGGGGGCCACGGGTGGCTGCTGAACAGGGGGACATTTTTCCTTAAAGGTGCCAGGAAGAGGGGACGATGCTCGGTCACCATGGCAACTGCAGCCAGCGCAGGGATGCTGGGGAGACAGTGGTGTGTCCTGGCAGAGGTGCCGGGGGCTGTGAGTAAGCCAGGTTCAGCCTGGGCTGGGTGCTGGAGGCCAGAGTGTCCTGGTCCCAGGCTGATTTCCAACATTTCAGTCTGTTGATCGGTGCAGACTGTCTGCAAGGGTCTCTGCTCAGCCGGGACCAAGCTTGATAACAGGGATGCTCCCAGAATGCAGTCTTTAAGAGCTATTTAAGTTCCTAAATCCCAGGAAGCAAAGCAGGCACTCTGGAGCAGAGGCCTCAGTAACCGCTGGGTGCTCTGGCTTTGCTTCTCTATGAATCCAAGTTTCCAAAGGCTGCCGGAGCCTGGAATATTCAAATGGCTCTTTGCATGTGCTGATTGTTAAAAATACAGACCCAAGCAGGTGGATGATCCTTTGTAAATCATCATAGTAACACTGACGTGGAGATTTGGTCTCAGGAGCTCTGCCTGACCGTTATCTCAGCACCTACACTGGGAAACAAGTGAGGCGAGAGCTGGAAGAGAGGGATTTGCAGAGCAGTCTGTGCCGTTCTCAGCAGAGCTCGGACGCTGACTTGGGAGCCCTCTTGGAGATATGGAGAAAGGGCATGGAAAACTGTAGTTCACAGCTTTCCATGCTCTCTGTTAATTTTCCTGCCTGCTGCTAAATAAAATGCATCCTCTGAAATCCCTCCAAATTAAAACTTAGGCCCCCCTTTCCCCCCTGCCAGTAAGAGTGCAGAGAACAGCCCCTGTTTATTACCAGCAGTGTAACTCTGTCTTTATCAGGTTCCTCCAGCACTCTGCAAAACTTGGAGTTGTTAAACATTTCACTTTATACGGCTGGATTTAATTACTTTGGAGATGGAATGTTAAATCTCCTCTGTTGGTTTTTATGGCTTTCAACAGGAAGAGGCTGAGCTGGAGCAGGAGCTGCGTGTAAATCTCTCTCTGTTGCTGGTATGTAGGACAAGCACCACAGGCTGCTCTCCATGGCGCACGGAAGCTCCTTGCTGCTCTGAACGCCTGCAGATCTTCCCTGCTGATGGAGGCACCTCGCTGGGCTCACCCCGTCTGTCCCTGAGCCTTCGCTACTGCCTGTTCCCCACAGGGGTGACGCTGGAGTGGGCTGCGGGAGGGTCCTGCTTGGGCTGGGTGAAGGGATGGGAGAAGCCGAGCGTGGCGTGCCAACGCTCCAGTGCTGGCTCCATCCCAACCTTGTCCTACGGGATATGATGGGATATTGACAGGCTGAGAGAGCTGGGGGTGTTCAGCCTGGAGAAGAGAAGGCTCCGGGGAGACCTTAGAGCCCCTTCCAGTGTCTGAAGGGGGCTACAGGAGAGATGGGGAGGGATTCTTTATCAGGGAGTGGAGCGATAGCTCAAGGGGTAACAGTTTTAAACTGAAAGAGGGGAGATTTAGATTAGATCTCAGGAGGAAATTCTTTGCTGTGAGGGTGGTGAGACCCTGGCCCAGGTTGCCCAGAGAAGCTGTGGCTGCCCCATCCCTGGAGGGGTTCAAGGCCAGGCTGGACGGGGCTTTGAGCAACCTGGTCTGGTGGGAGGTGTCCCTGCCCATGGCAGGGGGTTGGAACTGGATGATCGTTAAGGTCCCTTCCAACCCAAACCATTCTATGATTCTATGATATAGGTGCAGAGCGTTGGTGGAGCAGGAACGAGCTGTGCCTTTTCCCAGGAACGCAATGCAGACGCCGTGGGAATAAATACGGTGCAGCTTGGGCACGCACACACGGGCTCCTGCCACGTCTGTCAGCTCAGGTGGTTTGTCTAAACCCGCACCCCATCTCAGCGGTGAGGAAGCCTTTCTGATGGAGCACTTTTGTTACCCTTTCTTGCCTCCTAGCCAACTTGTTACCTGCTTTCTGGTACTCGAATCTCATGACTGCGCCCCTCTATATGCTGCCCCCTCCCCGCAGCTCCCCAGCAGCGAGTGAGTCTCAGCCCCTCGCAGGCTGAGCCCATCTCCAGAAGCTGCACCTTACATTTTTGCTGTTTGTAGCTGACGATCAGCTACTCCCAGGTGAACCTAAGCCCCAGCCCACGGTGCTGGCAGCTGGATGCAGTTCAGGTCCTAAAAGCAGAGGTCTCCCTTTTCTCAGAAGTCTGTCCATTTTGGGAGCAATTAGAAGATTGCCGTTTCTCCCAGCCATGGCGAATGGCTTCAGGCAAGAGCTAAGAGCTCTGTGGAATTACTTCAGTGGAGCTGATGCTTGCTGAATGTTTCGGTAAATGGCCAAGCTGGGTCATAATTCCGTGCAGCTCCTCGGACACGGAGCCGTAGTTCGGCCAGCGGTGCTGCATGGCGTAGCTGTGTGCTCAGGATGAGGGCAAGCCAGGACGATGCTCTCTACTTTGGTGGGGATCAGCGTTCAAGGGCTTTTCACTCCAGAGGGAAACAGGAATGTTTCTACTTGTTCTGCGCTCATGGACTTCTGGTTGACGGCACGTCTGTGTCATGTATCCAGGGCTACCAAGGAAGAGAAAAGCCTGAGGATGGAGGTGGCCCTTTGCTGGCCCATCAAACTGTGGTCTGCAAAGATGCCTGGTCACTCGTTAGTCCAGCTACCAAATTAGTGACGGTGTCAGATTGTGCAGCAAACAGCAGCTCGCCTGGGAACTCTTGAATGTCAGGAGTAAGTAGTAGCCACATCTTTTACAGTTACTTTATTTGCAGACGTTTAATTGCGGTTCCTGCTGACGTTGGGTTATGTGCCTGGGCAGCCCTGGGCAGCAGGGCTGGGCATACTCCCTGATTCCCAAAGCCTGAACCCACGTATAACGGGGCTTCTGCAGAACCTTCGCTGCCTTTTTGTTCTTGTTTAGTTATTACATTTTGTCTCTAGTGGCTACAGAGCTGACAGCTGGTAAAGATTTGCATATGGCATGAAATTAAGTGAGTTCATTTTAATGTCTAATCTGTGCAAAGCTGAAATTTGGTTTCTAAAAGCCTTGCTTTGCCTTATCATTGCTGGCACATCTGCTTCATGCATTAGCTTTTGATTTCTAAAAGTTTATTTTCCCTGTATTTCACCAGGACGAACAATTAGAGCAGATCTTTGCAATCTTTTGTAAATGCTTTAACACCAGAGCTCAGGATCCTCCGGGACGTGCAGCAAGCGTTCTGCCTCGCCGCGGAGGAACATCCTTTGCATTTCCAGTGTGCCTTTCTTCTGGGCTCTTCCCAGCAGCGATCTGCCACGAGAAGCTTCCCCAGCCCTTGCTGCCGTGGCGTGTTTGGCAGAATACTCTGGGATTACACAATGCCAGCCCTAAACGGGCTCCTTCCAGCCAGTGCCTCTTTGATCTGCTTCCCTCGAGCGTGCAAAAGTTACTTCTAAGCCTTCGCTTGTCCTCAAAGCGTGCAGGCGGCTTCAGAACTGGGCTGCGCTATTTATTTCAGTTT
Organism: Numenius arquata; assembly: GCF_964106895.1. Classification (NCBI taxonomy): domain Eukaryota; kingdom Metazoa; phylum Chordata; class Aves; order Charadriiformes; family Scolopacidae; genus Numenius; species Numenius arquata. Next base: position 3,653,211 of record NC_133591.1, read on the forward strand.
CTCTTCAGTCTTTTCTTGTTCACCTCTTGCGTGAAGCGGTAAGAGGGGAAACCAGCTGTGCCCAGCGCAGGGCACGGCAGGGAAGTTACTCTTAGACGTCATCTACGCTCGGGGAATACAGACACAGTTTCTCGGGTGTGGGGAGCCCCTGGAGTAGCAGGTCCTGCAGCTCATAGCATTCCCAGTTTGTCCCTGAGATCAGAACATGCCCCATCAAGGCTGTTGTGGGGCTCAAGGATGAGGCAGCAGGTAAGAGTGATGTACGAGAGGTCAAAAGAACACAGCAGCTGCTAAAGCCAAACCAGTGACTTTTAACAGGGCTGTTTACCGGTATTCTAAGAGTGGAGAAAATGCTGGCTGGATGTTGTAAACGCTTTGTAGGAGCTGTTTCCTTCAGTGTAAATGAGCTGGTGGACTGGCCCACAAGGACGCTGTGCTTGTGGTGCCCAGCTTTGGGAGAAGATGACAAAAGCATCTGGCAGGAATGTTTGACGTTTATGAGATGTCATTTCTGATTCAGGTCTCCACCCCAGTGGTGTTGGGAGGATCCAGGAATGCAGATGGAGCCAGGAATGCAGATGGAGCGCCTGAAAGGAGGTTCTTGAATATTGCCAGTTGGGAGAGAAGTGAAAAATACTCTGAGTCTCAAGAAGCGAGTGCTGAGAAGGTGTCAATCCATCTGTGGCCCCCAAGGAGAGCTCTTGCAAGCAGTTACTCTTCCACAGACCAAAATGGCTCAGGTTTGTTCATACGCTGAAGGGGAGGTCAGATCCAGACAGCAGAGAAGAGGGAAGCCAGGACAGTGATGCTGGAGACAGACGGGTGGGACTGGGCTGGGCTGGCCAAGACATGTCCCAGTGGGCTCCCTTCAGCACCACCATGATTCAATAACGCTGAAGTTCAAGAGAGCACTTGATTTGCTCTTTTCTCATGTTCTGCACCAAATATCTTGGCGTCATTCAGACTTCAGCTAACCAGCTCCTCGGGATGTGTCTCCTTCTCCTGCCTGGGACGGTGAGAGGACAGACACTCATCATGCAGCCATGAAGCTGGGTCAGAACCCAGCTGGTGTGGGGTCCCTTGCCACAGCCCTGGCCCCCCTGCATGCCCCCGGTATGTGGTCTATGCTTGAAAAGAGGCAGAAAGCAGAAGCAGGGAGTGGATATGACAAGAGCACAGTAATCTCGGGTTTGTGTAATGAGCTGGAATTGCAAACCTTGTGAATCTAGCGATGAGAAAAAGAGTAGAGTGCAGTGCAGTAGTCTCTATGGGAGGTCTGACCTTTCTGAGCTTGAAATTCAGGACGGAGAAGGCAAAATCCTAGCTTTTTGGCAAATGATACGAGTTTTCCTCCAGACCATCTGGAATGGAGTTTGGGGTTGGTTTGGGGTTTTGCTTTTTTTGGGTTGGGTTTTTTTTTTTTTTTGGCTTTAAAGTGTCTTCTATTCAGCAGGCAAGACATCTAGAGACTGGATAGACTGGATAAGGAATTAGGCAGGGGCAGGAAAAGCAGCAGGCCTGCAGCTCGTGCCCAGAAGCCATTTGTGAAGGCTGTGATGCTGCTGAACATCCAGCATGACCAAGAGAGGAGCTGAAGGGCTCCTGCCTGCTCTTCAGTGTCAGCAGGGTCCAGACAGAGCTCTGTCCTGTCCCTGCCACACTTGGCCCTTGCGGGATGCCACCAAGCACCCAGGTTTGCTTTTTTCTCACTGAGGAGCCAGCCCTGGGTTTGAAGAGTCTCCATCGCTCAGTGCTCCCAGGCAACTTGGTGTCAGAGCCCTGGCATCTGCGTAGGGCCAAAGGGATGTGGTGGAAGAGCTGCACGCTGGCATCAGCAAAGGCCCAGGGGAGTCAGGGGATGGTAAATCTTCATGGAGGGAGAGCAAACTTTAGGAGAGATGGGTTGTGCCTTCATCTCACCTAGGCTGCGGTGGGGTCATGCACACCTTCTCTTTGCTGGTGTTTATTAGTGCTGTCGCTTGAAAGGCCCTGGCGTAAATAAGGCTCTTGGCTCAGGTGGCTGCTCATTCAAAGAAATCAATTAAATTAAATTGGACTGGGTGGAGGTGCAATACGGGTACGCAAGGCTTTGGCAGAGGGCTGTAAATCCTGCTTTCTGCCACGCTGGAGCTGCCCCTGTGCTTTCTGTCTTCCCCTTTTCTCTGAAATCAAAACTCTTTTCCAGCTCCTTCCCTTGTCCTTGCTTCTGCTCTTCTCCAGGAGGAGAGGAGGTTTGGCAGGGCAAGAATTGCAGAGCAAAGGAGAGTTGATAAATCGTTGCTGTATTTTGCACAAAGCCACATGGCGCTGCGAGTTCCCACCGTGGGCAGCTCCGTGACCCAGGCATCGCCTGCCCGAGACCCTTCTGAGAGCTCCGTGCCTCATTCCAAAGAAACACTAATTTGCTAGGGGTAATTTATTTTGCAGTGGTTTTGCTGCCTGGGGGGGCGGTAAAAGCAGACAGGTTGATCTCGGCTGTGTTTGAATGCAGCTTCCCTGCCGGCTTCTGCGCGGAACTGCTGCTGTGGCAAGGTTCCCCGCTCCTCCACCGTGGAACAAAAACACACAAACAGCTCCTGGGTTAATAAGATTAAATGTCTCCAGTGGAACATCTCTATTTGTCTGGAGTGCGCTGCTTGTTCAGGCGCTGTTTAAATCCGGGTTTGAAGTCGTGAGGCTTTGCCAATCCGCCTCTGTGCGGGCACCATCTCTAACTTTTGGTCCGAAGTGGGGTTGAAATTTTCCCCCTTGGGCTCATCAAAGCCTTTCCCGGAGCAGAGCCGTGCCGGCAGCCCGCCGGCAGATCCCCCAGACCCAGGGGCGCTGGTTGTAATGCCGCCGGCAGCTCCCTGCATTCATTTGGCAGCCGAATGGGAGGAGTGGGGATTTTGAAATAAGCACAGCAGGGAAGAAAACCCCATGATCTAAAGCAAAGAAGCGAAATCTCATTTTCTCCTTGAATTTCAGAGGGCCGAGCAGCGAGCAAACAATTATTTCCCTGCGACTTCGCTGGGTAGATCTATAATTCTGGAGTGACAGGGGACCAGCGCTCTGAAAACGAGCTGCTGGCTGATGGATAACGGGGGCGACGGCGGGGACGATGATCTGCTGGCACAGAGTGTTCCCAACACCTGCCACACGGTAAATCACCGAGACCTCCTCAGATGCCTCCATCCCTAACTCCTGGGAACTGTCACAGCTTCCTGAGCTTCGAAGGTGCAGGGTTGAGGTCTGGCAAGGCAGAAAATAGCGATGCTACGAAGCGATGCGTGGAAGGAGCAAGCGATTCCATGTTGCGTTTTCTGCCCCCTTGGTGCACAGGGTTTTATGTACTGTAAAATTTGTTGTGTTATTGGAAATGGCATTTTGGCTGGGGTTTGTACAAGGGAATGCTGCTAAATGTAAAGAAAAGGTAATTGTTATTTCTTTCAAGCATAGCTTTAATTTTTCTCTAATCCCACGGCACGGGAATTCAAATCCTGTTCTTTTGTGGGGAAAGAGGATGCTGTTTCCCCTGCCTCTCTTGGCAGTCGTGTCAGAGAACTGGAGATAAAACCGAGTGCTTCCAGAGAGGTTGGTAACGGTGGGCAGGGGGTCGGGCTGGGAGCAGGGCTGTGCTCTGAGGGCCCAGGGCATGGTTCCAGCTCCCTGCTATACCCAGCAGCAGCCTGTTGCAGTTCTAATTTCCAAGGAAAATCAGGAAAAAGCCCTTCCAGCCCAACTGGCTCTTTTCTGGTGTTCCCGTGATGTTGAAATCAGTCCTCTGCCTAATTAGCTTGTAAATATTACTGCACTTCTTTTTTTTTCTCTTTTTAGGCCAAGCGCACCACGTTAGACAGTATGGGGAAGGAGAAATGCATTATGCAAACCGCGAGGGAAAAGCATCTGTTTCCCTCTCGCCCGCTCCCAGCACAACCTGCTGCTTAAATGGAAAAAAGACACAGCTCTGAAAAGTACCTCTTCTTGTTGGGAAAAGAGAGAGAGACACTTCAAGGGGTCAGTATTGAAGTTTTTCGGAAGGACCATGGAGCTGGGGCATGAAACGTGGTCAGGAGCCACGGCAGAGGGTGGGAAATGCACCCTCCGTCTTGGCAGGGGGGATGCCCACTGGGTGCACAGGGCAGGACCAGGGTGAAATCCCCCAGAAGGTGCATCAGCCTTAGTAAAAGTGTTTGATGGTGGCAGTCCAGCAGGAATTAGGGAGATATCCCTGTGTCAGCTGAGTTACCTGTGCCTGACGGTCCTGGAGACCGGAGCTGGGGTCCCCTGGGTGCCGCCTGCCTGCATGGAGCATCCCTCGCTGCTGCCCCTGAGTGTGGTGTTCATGAGGGAGCTGCTTAAAATGTGCTTGGCAGGGGAAAGCTCAGCAGGGCTGGGGCTGTGCCTGGAGGCTGAGGCTGGAGAAATGCAAGTTAGCACCGTAGCTTCTGATTAAAATGACTTCATGGGGTTGAGAGGGACATTGGCAGAGCCGGAGCTGGCTGGGCTGGGGGCAGGTGGGGACGAAGGGTGGCCTCAAACCGTGCTGGCCTCCCACCCTCTTGCCCCTTTCCCATTTCAGTTTTGATTTTCCCGATAAAGCCCTGAGTTTGGGCAGCTCTTGGCTTCTGGAGTCTTTGGAGAAGCTGTGGTATTTCTTGTTTTTAAGCTTAAAATAGCCTGGAATCGGCTCTTCATGTTTCCTGGAGTCTGCTTCGCTTTCCAAACCTAAGTGAGAGCCACCACGATGCAAATAAGAATTAAAACCTGTTGAAAGCCCTGGATTGAAGTCGATGTGTATTTTACGGGCCTGCAACAGCTAATGCAGGAGCTGTTCCCCCGATAAGCATTATTTTGGATCACAATAAAAGCCACATCAGATCAAGGCTTTTGGCAAGACTCATTTTATAGTGGTTATTAAAGGCTGAAGTGAACTGCTTGGGGATGGGCCCCAGGGTGCATCAGTAAATAGAGAAAGCAGAGGATCAAATAAAATGAAACATGTTTTAGGTCTCTGAAAACCATCTTTAGAAAGAGCTTGGCATTATTATTATTTTCAGCCTAATGTTGTTTTCTGCCTAAGTAATGTCGGGGAAGTGTCTTGAATGGCTTCTTAATTTGCGAGGGTCCCCAAGGCATATCGTTCGGAAGGAATTGGATTAACACTTATGAAAAATAAATTACAGGCTGAGTGCTCGTTAGATGATTTTGAATTAATTTATTGATCTGAGGCTGGAGTGTTAGAAAATAGAGGGGAAAAATAACTGATGGCACTTTATCCCCAAACATACGCGATTCTTTTACTGAATAAACAAGGGGATTGAGCAGCAATTGCCTGGCTTTGGTTTGAGGAGCTCATCTAGCTGCGTGGTGGGGCAGAGCCACCGGGCTCAGGGTTCCCATGGACCCATCGGGGCAGGTGGAAAAGCCCGAGGGACTTCCCTGGCTTTGGCAGCCTGCAATGGTCCAGGGGAAGAGTGGGATGTAAAATCTCCCTCTGGGAGATGCTGTTGTTCCCTGGGAGATGGGTGGTAGAGAAGATGGAGCCAGGCTCTTCTTGGAGGCACAGAGTAAAAGGCAAAAGGCAGATGGCAGGAAAGGATGCTCCACTGCGCACAAGGAAAAAACCCTTTGCAGGGGGTGGCATCGCCCTTGGGATGGGGGCCAGAGTGGTGGTGGGGGATCTCCATCCTCGGAGATGCCCAGAGCTCACCTGGAGAAGGTCCTGAGCTGTCTGGTGTACTGGGAGGCTGGCTCTGCTTTAAGCCGGGGCTTGGGCCAGATGGTCTCCAAGGTCCCTTCCAGCCTCAATTAATCCATGATTAATGAAAATAGCTCCAGATACAAGTGTGTTTTTACCCAGCTTGAGCTTCTTGTTGACCCTGGCAGCCAGCCAGCGCGCAGGATCAAGTGATGGAGTACCAAAGTGCAAACCATCAGTGTCTTTGTGCGAAAGGCACCCAAACAGGGTTGGCTTGAACAGCAACTGGGTGGGTTTTTTTTGCCAAGCATTTGTGGAAACTGTAGCAGGCATTTGCCATTCAACGTGATTTTCTTTTTTTGTTGCTGCTTTCTTGGTCTGAGAGAGCTATGCCCTCTCTCGAGGTGCTCTCTGCCTGTTGCTGGCCTGCTACAGCCAAATAAGTTTCAGTGAAAGCTGGAAACTTGGCAAACTTCTGCGGTATAAAGTGAAGCTGGTGTTTCTTTTTAAAGGCTGAAAGCAAATACATCCCAGGAACTGTCAGTCTATTAAAAACAAAGATAACAGCGTCTCTGGGTGCCTCTCTGCTGGCAGTCATCTGGCTTTCCATATTTACTTGATAACGTGATGGCTAGTGCAGCAGGCACCGATATCTAAAAATAAATGAAGGAGCTGTTCCTTCGGGCTCTGGGTTAATCTGGTTTGGGGGGAAATGGTCCATAGTGCAAGCTCAGGAAATCACACTGCTGGTTTTTTAACACAAAGTAGGATTTGCAGTGTCAATGAGCAGCCGTAATGAGATATTTATCACAAGGCACATGTGGTTTTCCACACTGGGTCAGTGAAGGTGTGCATTCCACCATGGCTGCTCTTACTGGTGTTACTGGTCCTGATCTCAGTGAGGTTTTGGTTCCAACACGCTTATTTGGGGCTCCCTGCCCTGGGGTCAGTGCGATCCCTCTCACCGTGGCATGGCTTGGAGCAGGTCAGCAGTGCCCACTCAGCCTCAGCACTGTCCTACTGGTCTGTACTGGAAGCAGTGGGATGGGGTTGCTGGGGGTGGCTGTGCCTATTGTCCCCCTGGATGGGGGAAAGGGCTGACCTGAGGACCTTGGATATACCTGGAGAGTTTATTTCCCCTGAAGGCTCCTGTGGCAGCCATCTGGGTGTCGATGGCTGGAATTCTCCTCTGTGCTGCGGGGTTTGGCCATCATCAAGGTGGGCACTGCTTGGCACGGCTGGCCCTGCACTGCCATAAGCCAAGTCCCCTGGGGCATGTGGGGACCCTCGGTGGCCAGGTCTGCTGGGATGAGTGCAGAATCCTCCACCTGCCGGCAGCAGCATCACTGATTTACACCTCTGGACCATAACCTGCTCATTAAAGTCAATTAACTCATTAACTTTGCACACAGGGAGCTTTGTCTTAAAAAATCAAACAAGTGAAATTTTCACTCTTAACTGGGTCAAAAGCTTTTCTTTCCTTTTCTTTTTTTAATTTATTTTTTCCCCCCTTCTTTCCTTCCTGGAGACAGGATTGGACTTTGTTCGGCAGCGGCAGCCGGCGGCTCAGCTGCAGGGATCTCACGCTCTTCCTCGACAGTGGACATAAATCCTCCCGAAGGAACGGGAAGGAGAAATACACTGATGTGGAGCCACTGTCCTAAATCCCAATGCAGGGAAACCAGGGCTGTGCCGGGAGCTCTTCCACGGTGAACGTCACTGCCGGGGCTGTTATGGGGTCTGAGCCCTGGTGCGAGGGAGAGGGGGGTCCTGAAGGAAGAGTAATGCTTCAGATTAAAGGATTTGGCAATGTCTAATGAAACAAGAGCCTCCAGGCTTCCATTAATTAACAAATTAGCTCATCAAGAGTCTCCCTAATTTGTCGAATATAAAGCTGCCCTATTAATTAAACAAGAGGACAGATTTTAATTTGCCTGGCAAATTCGCACATTTAATTGATAAATGACTCATTTAAACCAGTCTTGGTGAAAGTTTCCAGAAGCAGCGATGGGGGCCGAGCGAGGCGTCAGCGCCAGGCTCCTCCGAGCCAGCAGCACCCACAGCCGGGGCTCGAGCCCAGCCCCTGCATCGCCGGGGCTTGGGGACCACCCCCTGTCCCCAACCAATCATCCCATCACCTCTCCTCCTCCTGCCAGCCTGCCCTTCTCTCTGACGCCCAGCTCTGCCAGTGCTTAATTGATCCATCCGCTAATTGGGTCTGGTTACATCCAGCCACTTGTTCCTCTTCCCCTAAATCCCCTTAGCTCGCTGTTTTCCATGGCTGGCAAATTATTTAGCAGAAACTCCATGCTGTCTGCCAGCCAGTGGTCCTTGGGGTTCGCTGGGGCTGGGGAGATGCTGGGCTGGGGGAGGCAGATGCCGTGGCCCACGGGAAAAGTACTCCGGTCTGGGATGCCCAGGGAAATGCTTTTCCTCTCCCTTGGGAATTACAGTGCCGTCGTTCCTCCTTGAAGGCGGCTACAAAAGACCCGCGCTGGTTCGTGCTCCCTGCTAGCGATGAAAGCAGCTCACCGCGGTCACTCGGCCCCGCGGCCGGAGTTTCTTCCTCCACTTGAAGGACAAGGGAATAAACCGGAGGTCGCCTGACATTCAGATGATCTCCGTGTGGGATTAATTGCTCGCACATCATCTCCCCAGCCAGATGTGCCAGGTAAGCAGCATGGAGCTGGAGTACCCCAGGTTCCCCTCTACCAACCTTTTTTTTTTTTTTTTTCCCCAAAAAAAGTAAAGAGAAGACTTAACAGGAGAGAGTGTGAATTATGTGGAGTCCTGCCTGAGTTTTCAATTTAGCTCTATTGATTTATAAGGTCTTTTCAATTACTGAATCCTTCTCGGCAGCAGCGTGCGGAGTGGTGTACGTGAGCTTCATACTCCATCGGGCCAGGCGCTGCGGCGGCGACCGCCTGCATCTACTCCAGGCTGACCGAGGCACAAATAATGAGGATTTCCTCTGCAACATTTAATAAATAAAAACCAGGAATTCATTAGGCACAAGAACTTGTCTTGTACGAAGAAAAGACCAGAGGAAAATGGGAAGTGCGGGAGTTAAACATGAACGTAATATGTGAAGCAATTTGAATTCAGGAGAAGGCAATGTGAAATCTTATTATATTTTCTTCTTTCTGTTTTGTTTTGTTTTGTTTTTTTTATTGTGTGGGCACGGCTGGACGATTTCTGAGGGATCTGGAAATGAAAAAAGCACGTGGACAAGAAGTGACCTTCTCTCACTGCTGGACTCGGGCCATCCCCGCCGCCTCGTGGCTCTGGGACGGGAGCTGCTGGCTGGCGAAGCCACGAGGAGTCAGGAGCCTGAAAAGCTCTGAAATCCACCCAAAACCAGAGCAGCCCACGCCTGATCATTCTGCTTTCTCTTCCTAGTGAGTGCTGGAGAATTAATAACCTTTTGGTGTAAAATTACTGCATTTAAAAAATTTCATTATGTCTCTATGTCACGGGACATAAAGCAGAGGCAAACCTAATTAAATTACTGAGAATTAAATTGCCGGCCCCTCCAGCAAAGCCTGGGGGGAGGCAGTCGATCCCTCCAGCTTTGCAAGGGATCTGAATTACTCGGCTCAGCTCTTCTCCCACCAAAGCCGGAGCCGAGCTGCCCGGAGCCATGGGGAAGGAGCCCAGTTCAGCCCCTGCACCGGCCACCGGGAAGCTGGGGAGGGAGGGAAGTGATGCTCATGGTGGATTTATTTATTAAGGTCCATAATTAATAGTGATGACATCCGCAGGAGAGGGAAACCGTTGCCTCCATGAGAACAGGGGGAGGGCGAGATGGTTTTGGTGCTATTTAAAGCAAAATCTGAAAAGGCAACAGGCTGCAAACACCGAGGTTCCTGCAAGCTCAGCAGAGCTGGTTTCCTCTGCCAGCCTGGATGTGGCCGGGGGCTCGCGCGGGGGACGGTCCCCAGCCCGGCTCCCACTCCGCAGCATCGCTGCTGCTGACTCCGCTTCCCCATCCCGGGGCTGGTTATTTCAGAACACCCTTGCATCTCTTTTGATGTGGCCTATTTCTAAAACCCCGGCAGCAATTTGCTGAGGATTTCCTGCCGGTTTGGGAGGCCGGGAGCGGAGCCGGGGGCAGCGCGGCCGGGGAGATGTGGCTGGGTGCGCAGGCTGGGGTGATGGGTGCAGGAACACTCCACCACCACCCATCCCTCTGGGCTCCGCTTGGTCTTTGGGCACCCTGAGGGGGCCGATCCTGCCCGGAGAATTGTCCCACCAGCGGGACGAACTGCGCTGGTGCCGAGTGTGGCAGCCTGGAAGGAGGTGCCTTTTCTTTGACCATACATCCCCCATAAACCATGTTTTTGGGCAACTGTGAACCCGAGCAATAAGGTTATACGTGGAGTTCCCATTTTCTGCCCCAGCTGATAATGGAGGCGGTAAATGTTGCTCATGTGTTATTCACTGCTGTGGTTTAACACCTATTACTCGGAGGGCTCAGATTAGAGTCTGTCAAGGTACAAAAAAAAATAGAAAAAATCAAAACTGAAGTAATTTAAATAGACAGTTTATGCTGTTGGTGTTCCAGCAGCTATCACTGGCTCTGTTTGGTGCTGTATGTATTATTTATGAGATTTCATTAATATGCAAATCTGCACAACTTGATTGGCTCTCCTGGCGCACTTCCAAGGCCCTTATAAATTATGTAAGTGCCTGGCCCTGCTGCCACACTGGGGCTGGAGCGAGCGGGGGGCTTGGGGGACTGGCAGCCCCTCATCCAGGGCATTGGGGCTGGCTGCAGGGGAAGCCCCGTGCCGGGCTGGAGCTGCCACCCGGTCCCGCTCTGCTCCTGCCAGCCCCACATCTCCCCTGACCCCCCACTTTCCTCTCCTGCTGCTTTTCCCTCCCTCCAATCTCTTTGCAGGCAAACCCAGGAGTTGGCGTTGCATTTTCCAAACTGTGGTATTTAGGGGGGCTCAGGCTTGTTGGATCATCTCTGCACCCACCATGGGGTGCGAGCGAGGTGGTGGGAAGCTTGAGGTCCCTCCCTGTAGAGGAAGAGAGGAAAAATCCCATATAAATCTGGGGCTGGAATCGATGCTCGGCAGCAGCCAGTTTCTCTCCCGGTCCCCGATGTGGGCAGAGTGGTTTGTTTTACACGGGCTCCTACCAGCACGCAGCAGGAAATTACACCTCATCCCTCTCATCCTGGATGAAAGATGCGATGCAGATGCATCTGCAGGTTAATTAAGAGCGAGCAGGTTGCCTGCTGCAAACCTCGCGCTTCCAACCCTCCATCCATGGGCAGAGAACTCCGCCGGCTCTAACAAGGGATGAGGGAAACCTCCCAAGAGCCCAGCTCCCAACATCATCTCTTGGCTAATTTTCTGCCCGGCTGCGAAGGTATGAGCAGGACACGGCAAGCGGCCTTTTTCCTAGCATTGGGCTGCCGGCTGGGAGAATCCCAGGCTCCAGAGGACAAGTGTCTGCAGGAAATTAAAGCTGGATAATTGCAGAAGACCTCTGGCAGGGCATGTAATTAAAGTGAGGATTTGACAGTGGGTGGATGAGGGGGGCTCTCCCGGCTGGGCCAGGGGGTTGGCAGGATGGGAAATAGCTTCTGCTTGGGATTAAAAAAGCAGAGACAGAAAATATCCCTTCTGCAGGGAATAAAACACGAGCAATGATCATCCTGCTGCTCCCCGGGCAGCCCTGCTTCTTCCCTTGCTCCTCCTTTAAGATTTGAGAGTAAATGTCCATGCCAGGGGTGAGGTTTGGGCTGAGAGACCAGCAAAGCCGCTCCAGATTTACGCTGGGGGAGCGGGGCAGGATGAGGGCAGCCCTGGTGCCGGTGGGGTTGGCAGCATCCCAGGGCAGCAGGGACATCCATCCTCCCGCAGCCATCACTCTCTGCAGGATGAGGACGAATCGCCTGGGAGGGAGGAAGGGTTTCTCTTGGCATGGGGAGCCTCAAGCTGTTGGTTTGCCAGCTGGGATGGAGAGAAGCCGTTCCACGTCTCCAGCTTTGAGAGACTGGGGCTTCTGGGACCAGTGAGGAAGGCTCTGGTGCCCTTCCTTCATCCTCCTCATGGAACCTGTATGGGTGGTGGTGAGGGTCCCCAACGCTGTCCTGGGGACCCATGGCCAAGGGCAGGCGGGAGAGGAGCTGAGATGCCAGTTGGAGTTGGGGGCTGTGGCTTGTGACCCTGTTGATTCCCTGGCAGAAGATGTTCATAGCCTGATTAAAATCGTGCTTTAATGACGTCGTCCCTCTCGCTCCCAATTAACTCTGTCAGCAGCAGCCCCACCACCGCCCCAGCAAAAAGAGCCGGGGGGAGGATGAAGGGAACCCAAGCCCCCAGCAATTGTCCTGGTGGCCAATTTAATTTGCAGGTGACAGCGAGAAGGCAGCAGCAATCCCAATATCGCCCACCCCACGTCTGCACTTTTGTGCTGCTGCTCGGCTGCTGGGGCCCTAGGCAGGGAGAAATTGGGGAGAAAAGCCCTGAAAATGGCACATCCCCGTGGGGGGGGGCTGTGGGAGGCACGGCCGGTCCCTGCCTGCATCCCTGCTGGGAGCTCCTACACTTTGTCCTTGCCTGTGCTGGGGGGCTTTCCCGTTCTGCTGGGGGACGTGTTTACAATGAATTCATCTCTGTCAAATGAAAATGGTGATTTTCCCCACCTGGCAGATGCCACTTTGACTGCAGGTCTCACGGCAGGTAAATATTAATTGCAGCACGCCTTTAAATAGGAACAAAATTGACAGGACTGAATTACTTCACTCCAGTCCCCTGATGCCAAGCCATAAATCATGCGCTGGAGTTTATAGAGACTTTATGTGTCTTGGGCTGGGCAGGATCAAAATTTTCTGAAGAATAATGACACGTTAATAATAGCCTGCCTCGGAGATAAAATTAGCAGAGGGATTTTTTTGCTTCTATTAAAGTCGAAGCTGGGTTCTTTTGCCTTCATATTGGTCTCTTACGTGGAGAGAAATCACTTGCGGCGTTGGATGGAATGATGCTGAGCTCCTTCCAGCGAGGGACAGCGAGCCCGGAGTGTCACCAGTGCGGTCATGAACTGGTACATCCATTAGCTCGTTGATAAACTCTCCAGTATCTGAGCAAGTTGTTCATTTATGAATGCTTTGTGTGACGTCCCCTTGTCATCATGGCACAGGCTTGATGTGTGTTTAGCCTGGCTGTTGCTGGCATGAGCACGTGTCGTCCACGGCAGTGGCTGGGCAGGGTAGGTGTGCCGGCTGCTTTACTCCCTCTTTAATCCCCCAAAATTCACATTCGCCCGCCCATAGATCATGCAGCCCTGTCACTGCCCAGGGGAGCCAGCACCTGGCAGGCAAACCTGCCTTGAAGGAGCATCACCGTTGGGATGCGGGGGTGTCCCCATCTCGCTGCCTCCTGCTGCAAGACATGTAAGGGTGCAAGACTTGTGGGTCTGAGCTGAGACCTCCTCAGCTCATTACATGTGTGTTTTCCCCCCCCACATAATAAAAAATATGTGATTCACTCTGTGCCACTGCTCTGTGAGCATGTGCTGCGACTGCCAGGGTGTCCTGCTGCTTGTGGCCATCCTGTCCCGCTCCCTGGGGTTCCCCAAATCCCTCAGCTGTGGGGATGCTCTTCCCTCTTATTCCTGTGCCAGATTTACAGGCGCTGCGGGATCTGCCAGTTCCGGGCAATCCTGAAGATGCTTTTTCAGTGCAGGATGAAGCCCTCTGAGATCATAGAAGATATTTCAAGCCACCACCCTGCGTCAGAGGGGGAAGAACCGTGTTTTCCAGCCGGGCTGTAAATGGGCACGTGAGCCTCCGGGATGCAGGGAAAGCCCTGGTACTGCTTGTGTTTTGTTGGTCCTGTCTTCTCCGGACAGATGGACGGATGGGTGGTGTTGGGTGAGGATTGGAGTTGTAGGGATGAATGGATGGATGGATGGATGGATGGATGAATGGATGGGTGGATGGACGGACAGACAGGCAGCGTTGTGTACACAGCCAGGAGGGTGAGTCCAAGTGTGTTCAGAGCAGTCCAGTGGGATGGACCACATTGGAGCGGTCTGGACAGACAGACAGACATATGGGTGATGCCCAAGTGCACCGGCCAGAAGGGGACACTGACAGCCAGAGCCAGCAAAGGTGACGATGACCACAGGTTTCCTCTTCCTCACCCTAAATCTCCTTAGCAATAGATGATGGATTTTGTTTTAGGCTGTGGTTTCCACCTGGATGGAGTCGACTCTGCACCTGGCTGGAGCTGCGGCAAACGGCTCCCTCTGCTTTGAAGATCAGAGCTGTAACGAGACAGGGATTTACGGCTGCCATCAAGAGAGGTGAGGGGCTTCGCTCCCCCCAAAGTCCCCCCTGGGTTAGATTAGGCTGTCTGCAAGGAAACTTAATTGATTCTTTAGGTTAAAGCCTTTTCATCTGCGCAGACAAGCCGAGGCATTAATTCTGTATAATGTGACACGGAACATTTGCGTGAAGCTCTGTGGCACGGCGTTCCCTCCCCGTTCTCGCTTTTGGCCTCTGATTTGTTTTCTTTCCAAGGCAAATTCTGGATCTGGCTTCCATCAACACCACTAATTAATCCCTTTTGACATATCCCAACATTTTTATTTTTTTTTTAAATAATTTTCAGAGAACAGGTGCATTGCAGGAACAGGCTTCTGTCCGTCCCAGGGGAGGATTGCATCCAGCGTTGGGCTGAACTTTGGACATCAGGATGCTCAAGGTGTATCCAGCTGCGGGAAGAAGCTGCGGGGGGGACCCCGGTGAGGACCCAGGTATCCCCATGGCTCCCCCAGCACCGCGGAGCGACTCTCTCATTGCTCCAGAAATAGCCCCACCGCTGGCACGGGCTCAGGAATAAAACATATTTTGCTGTTATTTTTAATGGTGCGGGGGGAGCGCAGCCCCAGGGACCTGCACCGAGGCCACCCCCCGGCCAAAAAGAGACCAAAAATGGCATTGCTCGCTCAGAGAGCAGCCGCAGCCGCCGGGACCTGGCAGGGATGCTGAGCATTCCCGCGAGGGAGCAGCACCCTTCCCTGCCAGCTGCCGGTGATGGGAAGTGGGACGGGGCCATCGGCAAAGTCGGAGAACACCAGCCAAATGCCAAAACACATTTATGCAAAGTCTTGCTCCGTGGAGCGGTGATTGCCCAAAAATTAATTGCATGGAAAACTAGATTTATTTATTTAAAAAAAAAAAAAAAAAAAAAAAACAAACAAACGTAAAGAAGAAAGTAAATTTTCTTATCGGTGTTTGTGCAATGAAACCCTTTGCTGTTATTAAGACAAATCCAACTGGTGGCTTAAATAATTGGGTATTTATTTCCTGAGGGGTTTATCAGCCGGCTCACATCGATGGTTCTATTTTTGCCGTGAGATTACAGGAATACTCGCCTCCATCTCTATTTTGTCTCTGGCTGCTGCGCTCCCTGCACAGGGGGCACCGGCTGCGGGAGAAGAACAACCTGAGGATTTTTAGGGTGATGATGAAGGGAAGAGTGAAAGATGAGCCCATATTAAGCTTCAGCAGTTTCCAAGCCAACACCAGCCACTAAAGACCTGTCAGCATCGTTCATCTCCCCAGCAGGATGCTCAGCATCGAGGAGCCCTGGTTGGACTGTGTTTGACCCCTTTCCATCCCAAATTCCCCCAGGGCCAGGGGTTGGTGGCTGCTGTGCCACCAAAGGAAGTGAGTGGGGACCTCAGGAGATGTCAGAGATGCTGACACCGAGCCACAACCTCACACCCACCAGAGTCCAGAGGAGGCAGCTGAGCTTTGCACAGTCACAAATGCCTGAGTCTTTCAGTTTTCCACACCCAGAGCTCGTGGTTTGAGTTGTTTTGTTGTTTTTTTTTTTTTCTTCCGAGATGCAGACACAAGCAGACCTGGCCTGAAGAGGTTTCCCACAAAAGATGTCACATTCAAAAAACCAACCCTGAGTCAGAGAAAAAGAGACAAATGCCTCATTTTCCACAGGAAAGGATTTCAGGGCGATGCAGCACCTGGAGAAAACACGCAGTTCTGGCAAAATTAACAATTTGGGGGTAAACGGGGAGTGCAGAGCGGGGAAGAACTGTGCTGATACCAGAGGCTGCCTGGCCACAGACCTGTTTTAAGGATAACAAAAGCACACACACATGCAGAGCATCCCTCCGTGTGCCAGCTCGCTCTGCCCATAGTGAGCTGTGGAACCATTCCCTCCCGCCTCTGCTGAACAGCTGGGGGATAAAAATCCTTGAAATTAGATAAAGACCATTAAATGAAGATGCACTTGGAAATTCAACTTTCTGGCCCTCGTGTTTCCAAAGCACCTTCCGGGAGGGGAAGAGCATGGAGGAGTTTGCACCAGCCCTCGGGAAACCTGGTTTTGAGAGTGAATCCCAAAGGATTGGATCGTACGGTCAGTCTCTGAATATTTATGGGAAAAGTGCTTTTTCCAGATTTACAGAGATGTCCTAAGGTGAAAAATGTGATTTTATATTCACCATTAATCTTGTACAACAAAACACATGGAGAGGATCCTGTGGGGAATTCAGATTAATTGATGGAGGTGGTAGGAATGGATACGTAACTTGCAGAAAGGATCCGAAATCGTTGTTATTTTAATCCCTGACTTGGTGCCCTCGTTTCGTGCTCCCCACCGCATCCATACGGCCGTAGCTGGGATGAACGGCTCCTGCTGCCTCTCTTTCATTGGTGGGAAAGGAAATAACCTCATTTTCCCCTTTATTAATGAAATCCAGCCGGAACCAGAGCCATTCCCTGGCACAGGGGTTTTCTTTCTGCTGCAAGGGGTTTTAATCACAGAGTTTCTTAATTTCACTCATACTGTAAAAAAAAAAAAAAGGAACCCAGATGGGGAATTAAAGGAATCTCTTTAAAACAAACAAAAAAAAAAGTGTCACATTAAGATATTTGTGTTTTTAACCTAAAACCTTGTCCTGCAGATGGTCACAGCGGAGATCTCCTATCCTGGTGCCACACACCCGCCTGGGAGAACACCAAAACCCACCTCATGAGTCTCCTTGGCGGAAGGTTTATCCCGAAGCATCTCCCACAGCTCAGGATTTATTAAGGGTGGATCAGTACGAGACATCAGAGCATCCCCCAGCAGTGAAAAGCAGAGAAATCCGTGGGCGGGGGCGATGGCTTTTGGATCCGCTCCAGGATCTGCATCTTTTCAGTGAGATCAGCCTTAAAAATCCAGGGGCTGAGGTGTGAAATATAAAATGCATTAAATAGGTTTATTGTCCCCAGGCTGGGCTGGCTGAAGGTGAAAGCCCCGGCAGCTCAGCTGCAGCCCAGGGAGTAATTCACCCTCCTATACCCTTGGGAACTGATTGCCCTGGTAATTAGCATGTGCTAATTACCCCTGCAACCTTAATAAAAAGGGGGCAGGCTCTCTCTAGCCCTGTGATGAAGTGAGTCTGGAGGTTGGTGCTCAGGGGGGAGCTGCTGCCCTCCTGGGACAATCCCTGTGGGGGTGCTGTGGTGGGGGCTCACACTGGCTTTGCTGGGGACAGGGACTGTGACCACTGTGGTTTGAAGATGCTGCATTAAAACCAGGTAGGAGAGACCATCCCTGAATGTCCCCCATGAAGCAGAGGTGAAATGGAGCTGGGCTGAAGTTTTTGGCTCTACGTAAAGCCCCTGGAGTTGGGCTGTGAGCCTGGGGCTGCGGTGGGGACCCTGAGCATCCTCAAGGCTGTGACACAAGGACTTTGCTGGGGCAGATGCTGCTGGTGATTTTTCATCCTGGACCATGAGCTCCAGGTAAGAACCTCTGTGAGATCTCTGTACTGGGAGAGGACCAGGAGGCTCCCAGGGAAACCTGTTACGTGTTTGAGCCTGGGAATAGAGGGATGGTCCCCAAATGTCAGCCTCAGGGTCTTGGTTTGTTTTTCCAGCTCCTCACCAAAGGACTATTGGATGTGTTATGGTGGATTTCTGAGTGCTGGGAGAGCAGTGCCTGCAGAGACAGGGCAAAAGCAGGTCGGGGTGGGTGCCAAAGGAAGATTTCATTACATGATGGATGAGGCACATCTCTGGCACGTGGGAGATGTGCCCCCGAGCAGGGCTGTGCAGGAAGCGATGGGGCGAGAGCCTGTGCTGCCCCTGGGGACATGCCACCAGCACTGTCCCTGTCACTGCTTGCCTGCAGGGCAGCCATGGCATCTATGGGGTGGGGGGGAAAGCAAAAGCCAAAACGGCCCCCATGGCTCTGTAATGAATCAAGCTGCAGGAGAGAGAAATGCAGACTAAAGCTGTGCAGATGCCTGGCATGGACACACCAAAGCCTTTAGCTCTCCCCCCGGGGGACAGATGAGGTGAGCCTGGCTCGTGTTTTGATGATGTGCTCATTACCAGACTAATTGCTTCCATGGCAGATGTCGGAGGCCAGCGGGCGTGAGCAGGGCTGGGTCCCCTGGGTGGGGGAAGCTCTGGCTGTGGCTGCAGGCAGGGAGCCCAGGGCAGGGTGCCCTGCGATGCTTGGGACACTTCATCTCCTGCTTTCATCTCAGCTGCAATGTCCTTTAATTCCCAGGGAAGCTTTTTGAGTGCCCTGAGCCCCTAACGAGCCCTGAGGGATGAAGCGCTGTGTGTGGGAGCCTGGTGCTGCTCCTCGTCTCTCATTTTGCAAAAGGAATTGCTATTTCTCCTCGGGTTTTACTGCTCCAAGTAACTTTTTTTTTTTTTTTTCTTTTTGGTGGAAAGATGTAGGAAACTCTTGCTCTCACCCCCTCTCTCATGGCTCTGGGCAGAGGCAGCGCCTCCTGTGGGAAAGGGGTGAGGTTGGTTGATGGTTCCTGCTGAGCAATCGGTGTCCCGTTTGTCCCAAAATTTCCTTGCTGTCTTGGGGACCAAAAGCCATTCCTGGTGGGGAGAGACAGACCCTGGAATGCTGCTGGATTCCACCATCTCAAGCACCGATGTTCCCCAGGCCTCCGTGGGAATCACCTGAGACCTCAGCCAGGATTTAATGAGAAGAGCTGCATCTACTTGTAAATCCCCATCGGGGTGATGTCCTGTCTGTCACCTGCTGGGCAGGCTCCAAGGCAAGAAGCAAGTGACTTGATAATGCTGAAAAGGATGTCCTATGCTGGTGTTTAAAAACAAACAAAGTAGTGCCTGTGCCCGGCAATCCCTCATCTCTGTGCCTGGAGCTGTTGGTGGCTCTTGACAGCTCCTGCAGGAATCAGAAACCATCAATAAATCGCCCAGTGCAGGCACGTCCATCACCCCCCGCCATCCTGGTGGGCTCAGCTCCTCTGCCGAGGGATAAGGTGTCATCCTGCACCCATGGCAGTGTCTCAGCCCATTTTGGGATGGAAGTGGGTAGGTGGCAACGGATGCATGGGGGTGTGGATGGGGCAGGGTCCTGCTGGCAGCAGAGCTGTGCACCGGGAGCATTTGCAACCTGTTGCATCAAGCCCTGCATTGCAAAGGGGGCGTTTTTCAGGTGCTGGGGGGGGTGAGAAGGGGCAGTGCTGGAGCCGTACCTTGGCCATGGGGTGTCCATTGCTCTCCTGCATGTGTCACTCATGTGTCTGAGCATGGCTCGAGACTTGACAGTGCTCTACTAGGGAAAAATCCTGCAAAATTGGAGCCAAATGGAGGTTTGGAAGGTGCCAGGAGTGCTGTGAGCAGTGGGACCCGGAGGTCTGTTTGGGGCTGAAAAAGGCAGCCTTGCAGCCTGGTGCAGGGATGCTCGGGCCAGGCTGGCCCTGTCCTGCCCATCCCAGCGGTGGGGTGAGGTGGGATGTGGTGCCTCCTGTGACCAGGAACACCATTTACAGCCCTGGGGCTGCAGCGGGTTTCGGCAGCATCGTCCCAGCGCAGACGTGGTTGCGCGGAGTCCTGCTGGGTTCCCGTGCCGCGTTGCTATTTATAAGCCCCGAGTTGCACAAGGTTGGGACTGTGTTTTTGGTTTTGTTTTGTTGTGATTGTTTCAAATCGGCGAAATGGGGAAAGCGAGCAGTCTCTTTGACATCCTGTATGTGGGCTTTTAATTTGTGCAATGAGTTTTCATTTCCACTCGGATGGTGAGGCAGTAATGGGATACGTAGCTCGTTACCACAGTGGGTCACGAAGCCAAGAGCAGGAGGGATGAGCTCCCCCCAGCCTACCCGTGGGAAAGCCAGGGCGATGGTATCCGTGGGGGATAAACCCAGCCCTGAAACGGGGCAGGGATTGGGGCTGGGAAATGCAGTGGGAGCCCCGTGTCGTGTCCTCGCAGCTGAACCCAGCTCCATTCCCAGCCGTTTCGCGTGGGTTTTCCCTGCAGCTCTGCCCGGGGCGAGGGAAAGTGCTGCTGAACGATGGAGAAAGCTCCCCCGGAGAGGGAAACGCTTTATGCGATTTCTTCCACATTAAGTGTGACATCTGCTTCGGGATGACTCAGGCGGGTTCCCACCGCCCGCACAGGAGAGGAGGGGAGGGTCAACACTCGTATGGGATGGGATGGACCTGCTGGGCTCCATCCTTTTGCCCTGGCTCGGCGGGGAGGCATTTGGGGGCAGGGGAGAGGTGGGTGGTGTATAATAAACCCAAATCAACCAGTTCATGATACACTGAATTTAGAGCTATAATTGCTTTGCTTGATGTGGGTAGAACTCGGTGTGCTTGCTGGGGAGATGATGGATGCTAAACACTCTGGCTTTGGTGCCCAGCATCACCACGGGAGTTGCCACCCCCTGCCCGTGTACCGAGCTGTTCCCTGTGGTGTTTCTGCACGGTCACCATCCCCGGGAACGGGGTGTTTTGTCCTGCTGTTTGCAGTGGTTTGCTGAGCGAGCGATGCTGAGCGCCTCCGAGGGAAACCCCAAACCGCAGAGCAGAGCAAACACTCGGGATATGACATTTTATCCCAAGTCAGCGTGTTTTTAACTTCACTGTCTTGCTAAGCACGGGAATAAGTGCCTGTGAGCAGGGTCCTGCATCCTGCTTTGTCCGGTGGAAGTGGCAGGTGCCTGGAAAAGGGTTTGGTGGGAAGGGGAAGGACTGATCCTGCCCAGGAACATCGCTCGGCTCCTGTCCCAGTGCTGTGGGGTCTGCAAAGCTCAGTCTTGCTGGGGAAAACTGGGGCTGTGCTGGGTCTTGGCTCAGGACCCCTCGGTGCTGTCTGTCACTGCAGCACAGCGTCACTGTGGTGGTGTGCCCCGGGGTCAGCCCTCGGCAAGGCCATCTGCAGGACCATCCGTGGCAGAGCATCCCCAGCCCTGCCATGACCCAGGGTCGTTTTTGGAAGTCCCCAGCTCCTGCCCCGCTGCCTGTCCCATGCGTGCCACCCAGCACTGCCTGGGCCATGCATCTTTTCAGGCCTCATCCAGGAGCTGGGCTGCAGTCACACTGTTTGACCCCAGGCGCACTGAAGGGGATAACATTAGTTTGTGGTTATTTCCCCCCCCCCCACCCCTTGCTGGCTTGGTCTGCAGGATGCTTTGTGGGCTCTCTTTACAGCCAAGGACAATTAATTAACCTTAATTAATTACCCTTAATGTAACCCTTTCTGCTAGGAAGAAGGGTGAACTGGCTGGTGGCAAACCCAGGGCAGCACCAGTGTTGGCGTGTCCCTGTGGGGTAAACCCTGCTCATTCCCCAGTCTGTGTCCTGCTGGCAGGAGGAGGATAAAATGGGGGCATCGCCCCAAAAACCTCCTTCTGCTTCCAAGGCGATGCTCGGGGACCCAAACCCTGCGCTGGCTCTTCTCAGCTGCGGCATTTAAGCCAGCCTGGAGGAGTGTGGGGGCTGCGCAGGGAGGGAAGGGATTTTCTCGGTGCCACATCAAGAGCAGGGTTATCCAAACCTCCTGCTCTGCGTGGGTGGGGGCTGTGCTGCTCAGTGTTCCCAAACTGGGGCCCACCCCCCCGGAAAACCTCCCAATCTCCTCCCTGTTTGTGGCCAGGCTCCCCCTGAACCCCGTCCCTGCATCCAGCCTTGTCCATCCCTCCTGCCTGGGGGAACCCGGTGCCTCTCACAGCTCCCTGGTATCCCCCAAAAGACTTTCTTTGCCTGTGTTAAAAGGAATGGGGAGGGGGTGATGGAACTGCTACCACAGAGCCCCCCGTGGGCTGCGCAGGCTGGGGGTGCTGCCTGGAAGCAGCTGCTGCATCCTGGTGGTAATAAAAGCCATCGGGGAAACCAGCCCCCGAGCAGCAGCAGCGGCGTTTGGGAGCCAGATTTGACGAAGGGAAGTGACTCAACGTCTTGGAAGGAGTTGGGGGCGGTGGGGAGGGCAGAGGAGGACAGCGGGTGACCCAGGGTGGGGACAGCACCGCAGGGTGGCTGGCAGCCACCTGCCTCCCCTTTGGGCTCCCCAGCCGGGGCCGGCATCACTCCGGAGCTCTTCGTTAGCTATCGTCAGGGCAGTGTGGGGGACGGGACAGGAAAGGAGGCCCCTTGGGAAGCGGCTTGTTGCTTCCTCGTGCTGGGTCGCGGCAGGATCCGGGCCAGCGTTCCCAGCTCCCGGCGTCACACCCTCTCCCAGCTGTTGCTCGCCGAGCATCGTGCTGCCAAGAAAACCCCGGTGATGGATGCTGCCGCCACTCCTTCCCCCTCCCTTCGCCCTTAAAACCGGCGGGGAGCGGCGCTGTGCCTGCGCCTGGTCCTGCCGCACCGGGGTCTGCACGGGAATGAGAGCCCTCTCGCTCCCACTGAGCCTTCGGTGCTGGGGCTGGGCTGAGCACCTCCTCTTCCTCACTGGGCACGGGGTGGCCCTGTCACCCTCATTTCATCCTCCCCGGCACGGAGCAGCGGGAGAGCTTGGCACCGCACGAGGTATTTGGAAAGGTCACTGGAAGGCTCAAGATGGGGATACTGGGAGGACTGGGGTGTGTCACTGCGGGAGAGGGCAGCATGGGTCCTGCTGGCAGAGTGATGGGGCAGAGCCAGCCCGTGCAACCTGCCCCATGCAACCCAGGACCATGTTTCTCATGGTTTTTGTTGCTTTTGGGAGTAAACTGCATTTACCGCTGCCGTGGGGACGCTGCTTCGCCTGGGCTCGTTGGGGTGCAAAGGTTTGCATCCCGCTGGGGACCTGCCTTAAATACCACAAGCGTGGCATAGCCTGCATCACTGCTGGCACCCAGCACCCCATGGAGCTGCTGCCCCATCCCCGTGGTCCCCCAAGCCTCTGGAAGCGGGGACACCAGCGTGCCAGTCACGAGCTGCCCAGGTTGGCACATCCCTGCCTGGTGCAGACGTCTGGCCTTTTTGCATGTCTTCTCCTTTCTCCGGGTCGGATGTGCCGATCTGGGAGAATCAGCAAGTTTCCTCCTGATTCAGCCGCGGGGGATGTTGCAACGCGGCGTTGTGCAAAGTCGGGCATCGCCCCGGGCTCCAATTCCTCTTTTTCAGCTCCTGTGGGAGCTCAGCCATGTGCGAGGAGGGTTATTGTCCCCACCTGCACGGGGCATGATGGTGGCCACAAGTTCCCCGAGGCGTCGCTCCTGGGTTCGCAGTTGGGTGGCTGTTTTCTGAGGCTCCGAGGAAATTGGGATTTCTCCCTTGGGCACAGCTGAAGCCGAGAGCCAGAAAACACATCGGTTTTGGTGATGGCGAGTGGGTGGGGGCTCTGCACCCCCGTGATGCTCCCGGTGCAGGTGCAAGGTGCAGGATTTTGGTCCAGCCACTGCATGTGCGTGTATTTTTAGTGTTCATCTCCCTCTGGATGGGTTTCCCTGGGCTCTGGGCAGAGGTTTGTGGCCGTCCAGGCTCAGCCTGTGCAGGATCGATGGATCCACCATGTTTGCTGCAGGCAATCGCCACCTACGCACGGGCACGGGGCTGAGGACGGGCTGGTGCTTGGCTGCTGCTTGGGATCCCAGTGTGAACCAGGATGGGCTGATTCATCACTGGGAACTTGCTACTGGATCCAGACCCACCTGAGTGCGTGGGGCCCAGGACAAATCTGGGAAGAGGCAGGACCTGGTGAGTGTGCTTGAAGGGAGGACACGCTCCCCTACTGCCATGCACTCCAGGGATGGCTTTGGGTTAGTCCTCTTCTGCGTGTGCGAGGCCAGGGGCATCCTGGGCAGTGGGGCAGGGATGTGGGGCAACCCGGGGTGGAGATGTTCCATTCCGGATCGCAGGGGCCCTTCGGCTTTGCTCACCCCTTGCCAAGAACAAGAAGACCCCAGCTTTTTTTTGCACTGGTGAGGGATGCCTAGACCCTCCCCCGGGGGTCCCATGGGACTCCTGAGCCAACTACGGGCAGCACAGGAGCCGTGGTGGATGGGACACAACACCGAGGGCAGCCGGCTGCCTCATCCCCTTTCTGTGTCCAGCTGAATCGTGTAAGAAAGCGCCTCTACCCCCAGTCCCGAGTCCCCACATCCTGCTGCCGAGCATCGCTTCCCCCTTCCCAGACGCTGCCCATCTCCGCACCGAGCCCGGCAGCTGGTTTATGCCACCGGCTGCTGGTTGGTGTTCGTTTGTGGGGTTTTTTTGTGTTTTTTTTTTTTTTTCCCCTCTCCTCATCCTCCCATCGGCAATACGTGCGTGTCCTTCTCGGGATGAGAAGGCTCAGCAATATCCACGGCACCCTCCGCTCGGGTGCCCAAGCCGCGTAACCTCAGGGTCGTTTGCGTGCAAGCCCTAACGAGGTTATAGGAGGAGCAGAGACGTGTGATCCAGCCTCCACGCACCCAAAACACGCGGGGACTTATTAAGTTCAGGTAAATACCTCTGGCTTTATATATATATATATGAGCATATATATATTTTTTATATATATATATATGAGCATATATATATTTTTTATATATATATATATGAGCATATATATATTTTTTATATATATATATATGAGCATATATATATTTTTTATATATATATATATGAGCATATATATATTTTTTATATATATATATATGAGCATATATATATTTTTTATATATATATATGAGCATATATATATTTTTTATATATATATATATGAGCATATATATATTTTTTATATATATATATATGAGCATATATATATTTTATATATATATATATATATATTTGGGAGGGTGGGTTTTGCTTCAGCTGGCTGAAAATCACTGCTTTGCTCAAGGGATTTGCAACAGGTTGAGGTTTTTTTGCTCCCCTGTTGTTATAAAGTTGGTTTCGGATGGGGGGGGGGAACAACACGGTGGGCGACGGTGACCTCCGGGGTCCCAACGCGCACTGCAGTGCGCGTTGGGACCCCGGAGGTCACCGTCGCCCACCGTCCCCCCTCCCCACGTAACCCCCCCAATTTTTTTTTTTCTAATTTTCCATAAAATCCCCAGCTTTTTTTGGAGATGGGCTTTGCAGCCTGCAGTGAAGGGAACCCCTGCGGTGGCTTTGCGTGTGGGAAAGCTGCACGGAGGGGAGAGGAACTGGGTGTGAATTTAAGAGGAGGAGGCCGGGGCGGGGGGGGGGGGGGGGGGTTTGTTCTTACAGAGTGGCACTGTCACCTCGGTGGGAACGGGGAGAACAGGGGGCTTTTCTTAGCTGTGCTGATCAGCATGCAGCTGGGAGCGCGACACACAGCTGCGAGCCGGGGGCTGGAGGATGCTCCTGTGGATCCGGGGTGACTTTCTCACTTGAAAAGGGAGGGGGGGTGGGGGGGGGATGGCGCTGAGATTCTGCCAGCCCTGACCTTCCCCCATCCCCGGCACGGTTACGTCCGTCCCTCCGGCAGCAGAAGGGACAGACCAGTTTCCTTTTTCTTGGTTTCCTTCCTCTTCGTACCCTCGAAATCCTCAGCAGTTGAGAGCAGCCCCGCAGGTGGCACGCGAGCTGCTGCCTTTCACCTCCATATGATGTCCCCAAGGCTTTGTCCCCCAGAAGCCGTGATAAAGCTCGGGTGATGGTTAGGGACATCCTCGCTGGGCTGAGACAGCTCCTGGAGTCCTAAAGGGGATGCGAATCCCTTGGGATTGCAGTGCTCCATGCCCTATTCCACCCACCTGGGCTGGTGTGATGCAGCAGGGAGGATGCTCAGAAAAAGGGAGTTTTATTGGTCTTTTTATTGCCTGCAAAGTGCCAGGAAAGACTAGGATTAATAGCAACCTATATATAAAAAGAAAAAAAAAAAAAAAGAGAGAAGAGGAGATGAAAGTACTTTTATTATCTCAGAAGCAGCTCGAGTCATTTTAAGCAGCAGAGAAACACAAACTGCCCTTTTTAAAGAAAATCTTTGCCTGTGTAGGTACAAACGCCCAAGATTTTCCCCTTTAATACTCAGCCCTTCACAAGAACAGAAAGGATGGGGAGCAAAGGGCTGGGCCAGGCTCTTACTAATGGGGCGGCTCTTAACAACCCGGGCACTTTGTGCCGGGGAAGGACAGGTTCCCTTGCCAGGCTCCTGCAGGAGTTTTGCCCAGGGAAGAGCCTTGCATTTTGAGGTTAAACACCAATTTCTGGCTGGTTTGGGGTGCATTTTCCATTGGGGTGACCCCACACTGTGGCTGGGGGCAGGTCATGGAGACCCATCCCATCCCAACCCGTCCGGACCCGCGCAGCCTGGCTGGCTCTGCCCAGATAAACACTGACTCATGCTGTTATTCTGTCCCACCCTGGGCACAGTTGGCTTTTTTTAAGGCTGCCTTTTCCAGCTATTCCCTTTTTTTTTTTTTTTCCTGTTCACACGGGTGGGGGACGAAGCCTTAGCTGGTATGTGGGGAGCAGCCGGGGGTGCCGAATGCTGCCAGGCACGGGGGTCCTGTCTGAGTGAGGACCTCTCCGTGGCAGTGAAGCAGGGATGCGTCTGAATGCCATGGATGCAGGTAGGGCTCAGGCTTCCCCGCCGTCCTGCAGCAGCCTTGGGGCAGAGCTCGGTGCCTCAGTTTCCCATGGGGACTTGCTTTACTCTTTCCCTCTGCTTTGGGGGCCGCCAGTGACTTGGGGGAGCTGCCAACCTGAATCCTTGGTGTCAGGCTGTTGTGGATGCTCGGCACGCTGCTGCCTCTCCTATGGCATCCAGCATCCCTGTCCCCTTCCCGGTCCCCCTCTCAGCTGGCTGGAGCTGGACAGAGGGTTCGGGGATGGGTGGCAGTGACCGGGGAGCAGCTTTTGGGCACACCAGGGCTCGAGGTTTTGCAGTGGCATGGTCTAAGCTCTCTTTTGATGGGCATGTGGCTGGTGGCCCATTTACACTGAAGGCTGGGGCGTCCTTGTGGGGACTGGGATGCTGCACAGCATCTCTCCCTGCGGCAGCTGTTGCCATGGCAATTGCTGGCTAAAATAAGGGTGAATTGGAGCTGGGTACCCAGAGCTGCTTTCCCATTCTTTTTGCTTTCTTGCTCCCTCTGAGTGCTGGCAATCCCCTGCGTGGGACTGGGAGCTGCTGCCATGGGACTGGGAGCTGCTGCCATGGGACTGGGAGCTGCTGCCATGGGACTGGATGCTGGATCCTGTGGGGATGTCCCTCCTGTGTAACCCTGGGCTGGAAAAAAGTGGGTGCCTGAGGGATGGATGGGGTGGCCTCAGATGCCAGCTTGGGATGGGGCAAGCATCCATCTTCCCTAGGGTATGTTCTTGCTGTGGAGCTTTCTGTGCCCACGGTCTGGCCCGTGGAGTGGGACTCGAGCTCAACCAGAGCAACAAGCCCTCACAGGACTGGGACCGGCATCTGCCATGGGGTGAAGTCCAGGGCTGCAGCTGGGCTCAGAGGGGACCACTGGCGGGAGGCCCATGGGGACATTGAGATGCTGCTTTGCCCCGTGCCCTTCTCAAAGCTCCTCAGATGAGCGACCATGTGTTTTCCCCCAAACATCTGCCTCCAATCCCCATCTCTCCCGGCACAGGGCTGCGCTGGGGCTGCGTGGGCAGCCGGGCTGCGCTCCCCCCTACACGTGCCGGAGGAAGTGGGTTTGGGGTGCGCTGGGACCTCGGAAACCGCTGCTGGGAAGGAGGGGAGGGGAAATGCGTAAATGAGAAAAAGGCAGAGCAGCTGCCTGGGGGCGGCAGCAGGGGTGCAGGCAGGGGTGCAACACATAGGGGCCGGCAGCGGCAAGCGGAGCCCACCCTGGTCACCCACCTGCTTCCCAAGGGGGTCTATCTGTCCTGTCTCTCAACATCCCTTGCATCTTTGGCACTGTGGGGGAACAAGCACTAATCCAAGGGCACCCCCAGTTTCCCCAGTGCTGGGGGAGTGCTTGGGGGGACCCCCCCCAGGCACATGCCGGCCCCAGACTGGTTCTGTATCATCGTGTGGGTAAAAGCGTGATGTGATTTGACAGCATAGGCAGGATCTTGTGTGCTCGAAAGCTGGTCTGCTTATTTTATTTGATTTTATATGATTATTTTTTTTCCCTCCCCCAACCTGTATCAGTACCTCCAGTAAAAGCATTGCCCTCTGGCATGGGGGGAGGCAGCAGGCAGTGCTGGCAGCCTGCCTGTCTCTGTAAAATGCCTGGTGCAGGCGGCTGAGAGCTTGGGCAGCATCCGTGCCCGAGCGGTACCCGCTGCCGGGGAGATTGAGCATCCCCTGCCGTCCCTGGACACGGCCACATCCCCGGCATGCGGATCCTGCTGACATCCCTGTAACCCCGGTCACATCCGTCCCCCCCGCCCGTCTGGCCTGGCCAGGCCACGGAAGAGCTTTCGCCCAGAAAAGCTGGATTTGAACATTTTCTGCTGTTCTCTCCGTTTCCTGTTGCCTTCCCAAGAACAACATCCCTGACCTCATCCTCCCCCGGTGCGCGCCGGGATGCTGCCGATGTGCAAGCCGCCCGTCGGGAATCCCACCCCGGCGCCCGCGGGCTGGACTTCAGCCTTCCCTGGGTACCAAGACAAATACAGCTGCGGGATGACGGGGACGTCAGCGGCTGCCTGGACTGAAAAGCTATTTTGGGTAGATCCTGTGCTCATTTTTGTTGAGGTAGGAGGACAAAGATGAATAGACCAAATGGAGAGCGAAGCGGTTTTGGCTCAAGCTGGGTATTTTTCAGCCCAGAGAGAAGCATTGAAACACACTTATGATTGTGTGGTGCTTTTTTTTTTTTTTTTTCTCCCCAAACTTTGGGGGGTTTTGCAGTGAGAAATGCGGGGAGGTTTCATGCAGCCGCCCCTCAGGCTCTTCATTTTTGGGAGGGTTTTGGGGAGGCGGGTGGGAATTTACCAGATGGTTTTCCAGCAGGTCCGGGCTCCAGCTCCCTGTGCCCAGGGCTGTCCCGGGGAGTTCACGGCAGCTTCAGCAGTTGCCTGTCCCCTGCCTTGGGGTTTGTGATAGATCCACACGAGCCCTGGAAACAAACTTGTCATCTGCCAAACCCCTGTTGCTCTCTGGCCGTCGTCACCCCGAGTGGGCACCGGGGCTACCCCCTTGCCCAACCTGGCAGAGGTCTAGGCGGGGGGGGGGGGGGGGTTCTTTTCTGTCACCTGCCTTGTCTGTCTGCCTCAAGAAGGGCGAGTGTTAAAAAATAAAATTTAAAAAATTAAAAAGAAGAAAGGGAGAGACCGTAAAATAAAAAACAAACAGACAATTCAGATAAATAATCCATTAAATACAGCTTTGAAACGTCAAGCTGAATGTCATCGGCCTCGCTGGGCTCAGCCATTAAAAAATAATAATAAAGAGGAGATTTTTACATTAAAAATATATGGGTGGGCACAATTGGAAGAGGAGCCTGTAAAGCTGCAGGAATCCCTCCTGCCTGACCCAGGCAGGGGACTGATGGGTGTTGCAGTGAACACAAGGTCTGGTTGACCTCGTGGTGGTGGCCTGTCCCTGGAGGTCCCTCTTTTACCCCATGGGTGACACCAGGGTGGAAATGGCAGACAGGTGGCATTTTTGGGGGGTTTCTCCCCAGTGGTAGAGCGAGTCCCAGGAGCTTTGGGGCTCTCTGGCCTGGGATGGGATGTAGATGGGGGTCTGGGCTCCCCGACCTTTCTGCAGCTTTGCCTTTGGAAAGGTGACGACATGAAAACCGCTGGTCCATAAAGCCAGGGGCCAGGACGGCTCATTACCCAGGAACATTAACAGTCAGCGCTCTAAGAGCCAGTTCTGCTGATACTGTTACTTCCACCGGATCATCAACTTTAATTCATCCTTTCGACGATCAAGGTTTTGCTGGGGCAAGGCCTCCTTCCAGCTCAAACTAATTCACGAGCTCTGCGCTAAAACCTTATTTATTCTGGCTGCTTAGCATCTCCCGGAGCTCGGCAAAGGGGGAGGCGATGGGGCTGTGATTTAAACCCCCAGCCGGGGACTCTGCAGCGATGGGAGCAGCAGCAATCGCAGGAAGGAACAGGAGGAAAAGCCCAGGGAGAAACAATAGGTTACAGCACAAACACCACGGGGATTTCAAAGCAGGGCTTGGGGAGGGGGGGGGGTATGATGCTCAGGGAGACCTTTGAGCTGAAGCTCCCTGAAAACATGAGGGTCCAGCCTGCATAGGCAGGGCCACGTCCTTCCCACAAGGACAAGGTTGGGTGCAATGCCCCATGCTGGGGTTTGTACAGATCTTGCCCCTCTTGCTATAGCTCGCTTGGGCATTGCTAAATGCCTTTGGTGGCTCTTGGCTTTAAACTCCCCGTGACTGT
The DNA here is from genome assembly GCF_964106895.1 of Numenius arquata. Taxonomy (NCBI): domain Eukaryota; kingdom Metazoa; phylum Chordata; class Aves; order Charadriiformes; family Scolopacidae; genus Numenius; species Numenius arquata. Next base: position 3,683,414 of record NC_133591.1, read on the forward strand.
TCAGAGGGGAGTGGCTGAACCCATTTAACGCCGGGCTCTAAATGGACGGTGGAGACCGGCTTCTGATTATGGCAAACGACGCTGTTAGTTATCACAATTAACGTTTTAAAACATGCAGGGCACCAATTTAATCAGAGAAATAGCCGTATGAGAGTCCAGACACCTCACGCATATTTATGGTTTTAATTATTTATAGTAACGTTGCCGTGGACTTGATTGCAGGGTTCCTTGAATTTACCTACGGATGCTGCCTTGTGTCGGATGCTTGTACCGAGTGTATGGTACAGGATTTCTTACTGGCTTGTCCCAGAAGCTGCTGGGATCACTACAGGACCCCAGCTTTTCCAGCTGAGTGGCGGGAAGGTCCCCAGACCAGCACAGCCCCCCGAGGCATGGGACAACACCAGCCTGCTGGGGAGGCTGCACAGGGTTAAATCACGGCGGCTGAGTCTCTGTTTCCTCCCTTCACCCCACATCCGAGGGTGAACCGCCTTTGTTTGATCTTGGCTTTAATATTACAGCTCGGTCCCTAGATCTGAGCAGAGGGAGCTGCCTTTGTGCCCTGGGACGCTGAACAACCGCCTCTCCCCCACCATCCCACCGGGTGTCCGGCCGCACCGAGAGCACGGCACCGCGTCGGAGAGGAGAGGCGAGAGGGTGTAACGCCGGTTTCACCAGGCCTGGCATCAGTGGGGCACGTGGTCCTCTGCATGATGGGTTTTCAGTCCAATTTTCTGGGTGCTTGGGGGGAAAAAAAAGGAAGAGCCATAATATTTTGCAGATTGGAAGGTCTCAAAGCTGTTAATGAGCTGTTAATAAGCATCATCCTACTTTTTCCCCTGGAAGTAGGCGGGTAATAGAGGTTCTTTGCAGGATGAGGCTACAGCCACATCCTGGTGGAGACAAGGGACTGAATCACGTCCTGTGGCTCAGGGAGCTGATGTCTCTTGGTTGGGGGCTGGAAACCCAGTGAGGAGCTGGTGACCCAGTGAGGAGCTGGTGACCTCCAGGTACAGCGGCATCCCCCATACCTGTGAGCTTCATGCCCTCTCTCCACGGCCCCTTTGGCCCATGCACATTGGGGGACTGATGTCCCTCCCCCAGGCTGTGCTTGCTGTAATTAACACCATGTGTTTGCTCAGCAGAAACACGCAGAGAAACACCACCAGCTGGAGAGCCCGGCACTGACCAGGTTGTAGTTTGTTTACAGATAATGGCGCTTTCCAATTTGTCCAACTACTTGGATGATGTCGATAACTACAGTGACTACCCAGATTATGCCTATGAGGAGACCAGCAGTGTGTGGACAGACCCATCCCATGACCCGAAGGACGTTGCGAGGATCCTCTCTGTCGTCATCTACAGTGTGTCCTGTGTGTTGGGCATCTTGGGGAATGGCCTCGTCATCGCAATCATAACTCTGAAGATGAAGAAGTCGGTCAATGCCATTTGGTTCCTCAACCTGGCTGTCGCCGACTTCCTCTTCAACATCTTTCTGCCCATAAACATTGCTTACACGGCCATGAGGTACAACTGGATATTTGGGACAGTCATGTGCAAGTTGAACTCCTTCCTCCTCATCCTCAACATGTACACCAGTGTCCTTCTGCTCACCACCATCAGCTTTGATCGCTACGTGTCAGTGGTTTTTCCTGTCTGGTCTCAAAACCATCGGTCAACCAATCTGGCGTATTTAGTTTGCTTGATTATCTGGACCATCGGCATCATTATGAGCTGCCCATCTCTTGTCTTCCGAGACACGGCACAAACCCGCAACTCTGTGATTTGTTTTAGCAACTTTTCCCTCTCTAGGAATAAGTCTTACCAAGCCCTGGCACTAATGAGGCACCGAACAGTGAATATCACCAGGTTCCTTGCTGGGTACATCCTTCCTATAACCATCATCACTTTCTGCTATGTTGCAATTGTCTTCAACTTGCGTCGAAACCGCCTTGCCAAGTCCAAAAAGCCCTTCAAGATCATCGTCAGCATTATAGTCACCTTTTTCCTTTGCTGGAGTCCCTACCACCTTCTGAACCTCCTGGAAACAATACCCGACATGATTCCACGCTCTGTGTTTGAGATCAGCATCCCCATAACCACGGCACTCGCTGCCTCCAACAGCTGCATGAACCCCGTCCTCTACGTCTTCATGGGCCAGGACTTTAAGAAGTTTAAGGTCACTATCCTTTCCAGACTGGTGAATGCCCTCAGTGAGGAGACGGGCCACTCCAGCATTGTTCACAGGAGCTTCTCCAAGATGTCTTCAATGACTGAGAAGGAGACGACAGTCCTCTAAACTCAAGCTGGATGCCTGCAGGAGGGCCATAGTCCTGTGGTGTTGCCCGTGCCCACCACTATGATGGTGGCCACCCTTGCAGTGGCCCCTGGTGGGGGATGAGCATGGTCCAACCCTATCCTATAGTGTATTCTTTGACTGCTCTTGCTGCCTGGGGGCTGGCAGGCGTTGCAGACCACCACTCTGTGCCCATGAAGAAGATACAACCACCCTTAATTTGTCTTTGCAATTTCAAAGATGGTTGCACCAAACTATTTAAGAAAACGTTTCAGGGCGTTCTTGTCTAATCTAGGCATTGCCTGGCCTGGCCAAGGGCATTCCAGCTGTTTCCAGAGACATCGTTATGGAGAGACTGGACAGAGGACGTGTCTGGGAAGGCACCTCCACTGCCTGAGATGGGTGGCTGGATGGGCACCCATCATGGACAATACCTGCTACGTCAAAACTGGTGACACTCTTCCTATGTCCTATGTATGCATATAGCTACTTATGTTAAAGTCCTAAAGTATATTGGTACTAGCACAATATGTTTTTGACTGTGTTGTGAGCACTTTGTACCCAGAGAGGCCCTGGGAAGTGTCTTCAGAAGAGGGGTTTGAATAACCCAACCTCGATGAACCGGGAAATCTTGCTTGTCTTCTAAGTGATCCAGACCCAGGGCCACCTGCCAGGGCGGGGATGGGGCTTGTGCACAGGGTCACCGACATGAAACACCAGGAGAAAAAAAAGAGGGAAAGATTCATTTGAAGTCTTTTTTGAACAAACCCCACTTTGATGGGCACGTTCCACATGGTACATATTGCAGAGCAGTTTGATACTTGGGACCGTGAGTACGGGAGGGTCCTTGCAAAGTACCCGGGTGGCACCAGGGAGCAGGTCCATGGGCTGGAGGGTACAGTCCTTGTGGAGGACCTGCTGTGGCATCCAGGTGGACCCGGGGACTGGCTCCATTGCTGTCTGCTCCCTGGTGTGATCAGTCGGTCCTAAGGGAAGATTTTGCCTCTTCCTGACCAGGCAGCAAGCCCATCACCAGTGGGACACTCTGCTGCCGCACACAAATCTCTGAGGTGAAGGATGGGGCAAGCCACCATCTCTATCCAATTTCATGCACAGTTAATCTGGGAGATCCTTCACCATTTGGGCTTCTTGACTATGACACCGGTGTCACGCTTATTTATGTGTTGGTTTGTCTGTGTCACCCACAGCCTCTCACTCCCAGGAAAGTGAGGAACGACCGAGTCCTCCACCTGCACCGGGTGCCGGAGCAGAGCCGACACCTGGAGCTGGGTTTGGGCAGTCCCCAGTGGCACCAGGGGCATTTCAGGGGGTCCCTGGGGATCCCAGACCATGCGATGTCCAGGGGAGCTTTGTGCAGGGGCTGACACACTGGCAATTGAGAGTCTGCTCGCACAAAGGAAGAAATATTTATTTATAGCTTTTTTTAAAAAACAATAGGAGGGGAAAAAAAGTGAAGAGGCAGCTCCTAGGAAAAGGTACGGAGCTATTTACAGGCTCCCACCAGCAGGAGATCCTGCCAGCCACAGGTATAAACCGAATCACAAAGCCCCGGTAATTGAGCTGCAGCCCTGAGCTGGAGGAACGCCGTGGATAATAGCGGATGCTGCGGCGGGAGCTGGGTTTCAGACAGACTATGAGACGTCCCCTCCACCCCCAGCACTGCCTCGCTGGTCTACCTTGATCTGCATAACCTCGTTAGCATGGGTATGATGGGGTGAGAGAGGAGCTCCTGCACCCCATGAAGCTGCCGGGGCGCTCCTGTCCCACCACACGGGTGTAGAGGGATGTTGCAGCATCCCTGCTGGCAGCATCCCTGCCCACCCCTGCCAACCCCCAGCACTGCCTGCATCGCCCCTGGGATGGGGCTGCCGATGGATCCGGTGTGTTTGGCTGCAGTTTCGGTGGCGGATGGTGTGTGCTGGGGCGTGTTTGTCCCCCACACCTGGGCAGGGAGGTGGTCGTCCTCACCAGTCTTGCAGGGGATTCTGCAGACCCAGTCTCCTAAAAGTGGGGTGCGTCGGGGGTGGGGGATTTATCCTGAAAAATAAAGGCCATCCAGCCTGAGCCCAGAAGGGGCATGCAATGGTGGGAATGAGGATAATAAGGGATATTAATGGCAGATTTGTGACTGCCACCTGTTGGGTGCTGCTCTCAATAACACGGAGCGGCTGCAGGGCACCCAGCACCCAGCCACAGGCATCTCCCGGGGGCTGAGGCTGTGCCAGCTTCCTCCCCAGGGACCCATGCCCCATCCCTGGTCCACACGTCATGCCATGGCCGACCCCGGGGCCGCTCACAGTTCTGAGCCACCTGCAGGAACCATTTGCATGTTTTTTAATCCCCTAAAACCTGTGCATGGTTCACAGCTTTGGAGGATGCTGTCACCGAGGAGGCTGCAGGGGAGGAAGGCTTTGGCAGCGGGAGGGGGCTCCCCTCGCTCACGTTACACAGTATTTAATTACCTGCTGAAAGGTCACGGGGTTCCTTTTAGCGGTCAGACAGGGCAGAAGGACAGACAGGGGGCACATGTAGAACTAGAGGCAGAGGAGGAGCCCAGGACACCTTTGGAGGACAGGAAGCACCCCAGAGCCAGCAGCCACCGATGCTTTTTGGGCTCAGGGTTCGGGGCAGCTAAAGAGCTGGGGCAGGAACAGCTGGAACATCTGGGCTTGCCAGTCCCTGCGCTGGGATGGGTTTGGGGGCAGCGTGGGGCAAAATGCATGGGATGGGGGGAGCTGGGCAGCTCGTGTGCCCCCACGACCCAGTGCCATTGCCCCTCGGTCCAGCAATGTGATGCTCCGGAGCAGGGATGCTCCTCACTAATTTTTGTGGCTGTATCTTGCAAGCCCGTCTATTATTACTGCAAACAGCTTTCAAAAAAAAAAAAAAAAAAAAAAAAGTGATGACTTGGTACATAACCTTGGGTTAAATCATCATTATAATGACAGCTTGGGAAACCTAATATTTGAGTTTGTCTTTGTAGCTGTTTGCCTATTTAATAAAAAACCTGTTTTACATACAAATACCCCCAGTACGTGCTCAAGCTCGTCACGTGGAGCAGGAAGGATCCCAGGGCTTTTCAGTAAGCAGCCACTTCCTAGTGTGGATTCCTGATCCCACACATTGAATTTTGGATGGCAGGAAAGCAGCCAGGAGCGAGGGGGCACAAGAATGTGGGGTTGGGGGCTTTATGGCCAGGAGCCAGAGACTGAGATGGGAGCATGGTGAGGATGGCAGCTCCGAGCCCTTCATATGGGAGATCTTCCAAAGATGCTCTCCGTGGGTTTCCCCCTTTAATTTGTCCCTGAAGAGGCCAAATGGCTCTTTGGCCGGGGGCGGGGGGGGGGAAGCATCTCTGCAAAAAAAAGCAGCTGAAAAAGCGTTGTTCCCCTCGTGCCTGCGTTATGGAGCTGAGCCCAGCAGTGGGGGCCGGTGTCCACTCCCCCACCTGCTTCGTTACTCTGTGCACTGAGCTGCCACCAGCATCTTCCCCGGGTTTGTGTCAGCCCGGCGTGTTCTCTGTCAGATAAGATGTGGCAAACGCTCTGTTATACTCATTTGAAAGAGGAATTATTAATGCCAGCGCTGAGCTGGGTCTCTGCTACACCTGGCCCGGTGGAGGATGGTTCCCCCATCGCCTCCTGCACCTCACGATCCCCCCACAGACCCCCTCCAGCCTTGAGGTTGTTTTGGGGGGACGCGGCAGTGGGGAGGGGGGCACCCCAGTGGATTCTGCCCCTTGCACCCCAACATCCATCCAGACACCCCGGGACAAGCAGTGTGTTGCTGCTCCATCCCCTCCCACTGCTGGTTCCCCCCATCCCAGCAGGGTTTGGGATGAAGATGGGGAAAAGAAAGAAAAAAACCACCCCAGTTTTGCCCACTGGACCCTGTAACCTGCCAGGCATCGAATGAGCCTCCTTGGGGAATATCGGTGATTTCTGTTCCCACGTCGCCCATCGAGGCAGGCAGCAAACAGATCAAACAGAGGGCATTAAAAATGCATATATACAAAACAGAAACAGGGTAGAAAAATTCAGCATAAAACTTCACCAGCGGAACCGCTCGGTGTGCATGAGCCTCTTCAGCCAGATTTTTCTTTCCCTCTCGGCAGCATGGCAAAGAAATGCGGCTCGATATTGCCCTAATTCCTCTGATATTGCCTAAATACCACAGGCATCCCCCGGCATCTCATAGAGCAGGTGAAAATGCAGCCTTTTACCTCTCCTTTTTTTTTGCTGTGCCAGAGATTTTGTTCATCCAGGGGAGGGAAGCTCGCCCTGCCGTGTTGGCTGCAGTCCCCAGTGGTGATGGGAAGGTCCAATATATTAAATTGTGGGTTCTTGGAGGCGTCCCACTGACCCTCGTCCATCCCACTCCTGCAGGGACTGATAGATTCGCCTCTCAGCTGGGAGACGTCCTTAGCGATGAATTAACACCGTCCTCTTGATTAATGCCGGCAGGAGGCTAATGACACTACAGCCAACTCAAGGGCAACGTGTAAAAAATGTAATTAGCGTCCAGGGAAGGGGCTCAGGGGGAGCTGCAGCTCCAGGGCTGAGTGGAACGGCCAGCCCCGCTCTCTGCCAGCACGGTGGCAGCTGCCCAGCTGGGGGCTGCAGCCCATTTTGGGGCAGGAATCAGTGAAATTGGTAACTGGGGGGGGGTGTACCTGGGTTTAGCACCTGAGAGTCAAGGGGTGAATGGGATCCAGAGCCACCACCCCCCACCATGAGACCTGCAATTAAGGCTGTCGTGGGGATCATGATTTTTAGGGTAAGTCAGGGATGGCCGGGAGAGAGGAGTAGCAGGGATAACCGGGACACTGAACCCCCAGCCCAGGACCCCAATCCACAACCCCAGAACCCCATTCCCCAGCTGCAGCCATCCCACCTCTCCCAGCCCCATGAGCCCATCGGGGTCCCACGTGCTCCACGTGGTGTGGGGCTCAGCATCCCCAGACCCCAGTGATGGTGCCACAGCACACGAGGAGCCTGCAGCAGGACCGGTCCTCGTCCTGTGCATCCTCTCGACATGACAAACCCACTTCGAGCCCCTCCATGCCCCCTCCCCATAATTACCCACTGCTCACAGGGCCCTGTAACTTTGGGGCTGGGTCTCATTTCACACGCACGGCTGGGAAATTACTCCAGAATATTCCAAAATCATTTCTGTGGAACACATTACCCTCCTTAATGACTCTTCTTTTTCAATTAGCTGTCATGGCCCTGAAATAAAGCTGTGCTTTCCTTCTCCGATAAATCACGCCTTTTATTTAGAATGGGAATTAAGAAAAGGAAAAAAAAAAAAAAGAGATTAAACATGTTACCCTTTCCCTTTCCTTGATGCCAGGCGGGCTGGAGTCATGTTTAAATTATCTCTGCTGCATTCAGGCAGATTGTCAACAGTAAATTTTACGGAAAAAGAGTAAAACCGATAAATAAACATGCTTCTTTTGTAGGGGATGAATATTACTGCTGCTCAGATTTATAACTCGTGTCTCCCCTACGTTATAGAGCTTTTGTGAAAGTGCTGTTGCGGATTCTGTATTATGCTGCCGAGGTGGGTTATTTCCCTCTCATTTAAACAGCAGCATGAACTTCATGTGTGATTTAATCTGTGAGGAAGGGAAGCCCCTTCCCTCTGACCTGCTCTGAGCCCCCCAGCATCATTTACATCACTGGGATCATTGCCTAGAAGCCTCTGAATTCACCCCAAAGGGGGTAAATTCACCCCAAAGGTTGGGGAAGGGAGCGTGGGCCTGAGCTGCTCTCCAGCATCATCTCCTCCAGCATCATCTCCTCCATCACAGGGACCAGTCTGCTGAGCGCAAAACCCACACGGAATTGGGGGAAATGCAGGGAGTTTTGGTGCAGACGCCGTTGCTAGGGCAACAGCTGAGTAACCCATCCAGCCCGGGAGGGAGGATGCTGCAGCCTCCACCAGCGCAGGACTGGGGAGGCAGGAAAACACTCCCAGGGATGAGAGACTGCAGAAAAAAAGATGATTTTTTTTTTTTTTTAATGCAGGAAGCCGGGGGTGGGTGGTCAAGGTCACCCCCCCCCCAGCAATCCCCAGGCCCACGCCAGGGCTATGCGAGCTGGCTGCTCCCGCCTGGGGATGCTTGGGGCTCGCTGAGGCTGAGTCAAGCGGAAAGATTTGCTACTTTTAAAAATCATCATGAAAACGCTGAGGGTTGCCTGCCCTGCCTGCACATTTCGGTGCTCTCCAACGAGCCGGGCTAATGGCATTACGGAAGCAGCTGAGCAGGGCGGCTATTACATGTCAAGAGCTTTGCATGTGAAAATGATGCAGAAAGGATGGTTGGTTTCTCTTTCCAGGGGGAATATAAATTTTATTATCACACGCCAGTCCCATGTGGTAAAAAAAAATAGCCCGGCATTTAATAAATAAAAATAAAATAAACCATAAACCTTCAGCTTCTGCTTGCGGGGAGAGCAGCCGCTGGCAGGACGGTGATTGCTGCTCCTTCGTTAGTCGGGATCGAGGCGAAGGCATGGTCCCCTGTAAGCCAGGGGTGCATGGGCGGCCACATGTGCCACACACACTTAGGGGGAGGTAATGACTTCCAATTGCTCCAAACAAATCCTAAAAACAATTGCGGTGAAATAAAGGCATTAAAGTTCAGCGATCCTTAAAGTCACAGGGGGGAAAAAAAAAAACCAAACCCCAGAGATAAGATGATACTGCTGGTGCTCAGGGAGTTCCCTCTGTCCTTTTGCTACAGGCTCTGAAGGGGTTTGGTGGAGGCAGGGATGTCCCCTGGTGGTCCCCAGGCTGTGTGGATGCGGGGGGAGCAGTCCCCACGCTGGGGGGGTCCCCACGCTGGGGGCAGCCCCCATCCCTGCTCCCCACGCCTCCCCTTCCACCTTACAAGCTGCAGCCCAGGACCCTGAGCGTGCTGGCTGCATGCTATGTCATCTCTTAATTGTATTATCTCGGAGATTAATTGGCTTTTTGGGTTTAATTACTTCCGAGGGGCGGAAGGGAACGCTGCCTCTTCCTCAGACGATGCCTGTCAGAACATATCACGCCCGGCGTGTGCCTCGATTGCTGCAAACCCAATGCTATTTAAAAAAAAAAAAAAAAAAGAAAAAGGGGGATTTCACCAATTCCAGATAAGAAGGCAATCGGCCAAGAGAAAAGGAATAAATTGCACCGAGCCTGCTCTTGCTCCGGAGCCGAGGAAGGATGGGAGGCAACGGGAATAAAGCCTGCAGTAAATCTCCCTGCTCTCACCAAGGACCGGAATAAACCTGTCTTTAAGGACACTATAAAGGTAATAAAACTCCCAAGAAGGAGCCACTTTGGTTGTGTTGTCAGTGGTTTAAATGCGGGAATAGCATTAAGGTGATTAAAGCTGGGGGTAGAGGAGCCACCACCAGTCGCTTCCACATCCTGGGGGATATCCAGCCCCTGGCCTGGGATGGGTGGGGGGTGCCGGGGTGCTCGGGCAGCCCCACAAACACACGGGAAGGCAGAATAGCAACAAAAACTCTCCTTTAATAGCTGGATTGACCTGAGGATTTGTTCTGATCGAGGTAGGCAGCCCCTGGGCCACAGCAAGCGAAGGAGCGTGGGGTCAGCTCAATCCCCACCGCCGGGACGGGGCTCACCCCCTCTCCTAGAAAACCTCCAGCCATTTGTCAAGGGAAGAGTTAAAAAGGGGGCAGCTTCTCCTTACAAACACATTCACCCACCTCCGTGGAAAGAAACGGGGACCGGGAGCCCCCCCCAGCCCTAGCATCGCTGCCCATGTCCGCTCCGCACGCACGTTAGAAAAATATATTTTATTTAAATTCTCCTTTTTTCACTGTGGAGTTTTCTTCTCTCTTTGAATATAGATTGAGCGGCGTCTCTAGATTCCAACCTGTGCATGTCTTTCTATCAAGATTTCTATCAAGAGTTAAAAGCCAATCGTTAAATACCTAACTCTAGAAAAGGCTGCGTACAATATATGGCTTTTGCACCTACATCCAAAGGGGACTTGCAGGTTGGAAGGAGGGATTGGGGGGGAGCTCGTTTGTGGCAAAGCCAGGATGGGGACAGGCTTGGGAGGGTGGTGTGGGGAGGGAGGGGACGGCTGGGGACCGCATGCAGCTCTGCACAAAGCCAGCCTAGCGAAGGGCACCTTCCCCACGGGCACGGTGATCCTTTGGTTTTGCTTGCTCATCAGGAGGCAGGGGGCAAGGGTGCGGGCACGGGGGGGACACGACCCATTGTGGGACTGGATTCGGCTGGTGGGGGGACACCTGAAAGCTCAGCCCTGGGATCTGCTCCCCTGCTGTGTGTGGGTTTGATGGACCTTGTGGACCCCAAAACTGCTTCCAGGGGGGGCTGTTCTGGCTCATGAGCTTTGGAAATGAGGCACAGATGAGCCTGTGGGTCCTGTAAGCTCCTCTGTCCAGGGCCAACGTCCCCATCTCGAGCATCATCCACACACATGGGGGTTGCTTCCACCCACAGCCCCCCAGGTGGGTGTCACAGGCCCCCCCAGGTCACCAGGGCTGGAGCAGTAACATTGCCCGGTGTTGTGGCTGGGGACACCAGCCTCACCCCAGGGACCCCCCAGTCTCCAGGCCCAGTGAGGGTCCCCATGGAGCCAAAGGATGGTGCACGGCGGGGACACAACCACCTCATTTAGAGGCATCACTCTCCCTAGCACAGCCTTCCTGATTTCCATAACTCCCACTGGGATCCACAGGAGCATCACCCACCAGCCCTCCCGGTCCCTCCTCCCTTGGGAAGGCTGATGGGCTCTGTCCCAGGACCTTTCAGGGCTGGCCAAGGGGTTAGGGGACTTTGGGGATACCCACCCCAGGGGAGCTCAGCTCCTGTGGCACCACGGCAACGTTGCTGGTGCTGGGTGGGGGTGCATCAGGCACGGCACGAGCAACACAGCATCCCCACCAGCCCAAAGGGACAGGCACAAATAGCCCACTGCGTTGCCATGGAGGGCTGTGGTAGCCAAAACAGGAGTGGGATGGAGCAGGAACCCTGTGGCGGGGAAGGCACCCGCATCCCCCTTGGTGGTGATGCCCAGGTCCACATCGGCACTGGCCAAGCAAGCTCAGCAATGGCTGGGGACCGTTCGTTGCTCATGCAGGGAGTTGATCAACAGCTAATAGCAGCAAGATGGAGAATTAAAAGAAAAGCCACCCACTGGGTGGAAGTAGGCAGAGGCCGGGGAGACCGAGCCTTTCCTTGCCACGCAGGGTCAAGTCCCCCCCGCCGTCATCACCATCATCTCGGGTAGTAGTCATCCGGAACCCCCGATAGATTTCGGAGTTTCAGAGCCGTGTCCACCGTTTTGATATAGCCGCTGATCATCTTCCTCATCTCGGGGGTGTAAGGGTCATATTCCAATTTTCTCAAGCCGGATCGCTTAAAGTTGCCATCCTTCTGTCCCTCCACGCAGAGCAGCCGGTCCTCGCAGGCAGCGATGCCCAGCAGCCCCACCATCCGCTGCAGCTGGACGAAGAGGTCCCGCTTCAGGTCCTCAAAGTGCACCACCAGCACCTTCTTGCCGTAGCGCAGCCAGTCGAGGGTGTGGGTTGCCCACCATGGCGCATAGTTGGCCACAAACTCCGGCCACTCTGGAAGGAGCAGAGGACACCGTTAGTGGGTGCCCCCTCTGTCCCCCATGTGCCCCGCACCCCCCATCCCAGGGCCACCACCTGCGCCTCCTGCTGAAACCTTTCAATTATCCTTCTCACTAATTGATCCTCCTATAAAAATCAGGTGATAAAAGGGATAATGAAACATCAATAATAAGCCACAACTCTCCTGGCAGTGCCGGATACATCTGTCTTATGATGCATAAAAGCTCTGGGTATCTGCCTCTTCCTCGTGTCCTCCCCCAGAAACCACTGCCTGATTAATAGCTTAACTGTATTTAATTCCCTGAAGAATCATTAAACACAGTATCTGTTTCATTAAACAGATACAGGACAATTCACCTTGTGTAATCATATCACATAAAACTTTGCTTTGGAACAGCTCCAGGGATATCGTAAAATTAATGTCACGGAACCAAACAGGGGTTTCATGGCACCCGCAGCCTCTGCAGGCTCCACGCAGGGGCTGAGAAATGGGGGGGGGGGAGGAAAATTCCCCCCCTGTACCAGCAGCTGTGGGCGAGGCTGAGAGAGGGCACAGCTTTTTCCCCAAATTGTCCCAAAATTAGTTCCTGGGAGAAGGAAATGGTTTGGAGAGCCGGGCTGCAGGGAGCAAGGGGCTTTCTGCAGGGAAGGCTGGGGATGGGAGCCCCACGCCCTGTCTTAATTACTCACCTTTAATCACTTTTTTTATTGTCCTCTGGATGATTTGTTTAACCATCCACCTGAGCGCTAATTGCAAACCTGGCACAAACGAACTGTCCCCGTTGAGCATTTGCTTCCCGTGCTGGTGGGAGGGCAGGGTGGGTGCTGAAGATCCCACAGGGACCCCCGGGCTCCACAGCCAGGGTCCTCCATGGGCTGAGCCCCCACACAGGATCAGCAAAACGGGGGCGTCCAACCCCTTCCTGGTGCCCACCCACAGCTCTCAGTCACCCTCCCAGCCCAATTAAAGTCCTCAAGCGATGGAAAATCTCCATCTTTCCAGGCAAGTTCTTACAATGGTTAATTAACCTGACAATTAACCCATCAGCTAATTACACCATACATCCTCTGGAAAGAATTTGGTGATGTATTTTGATGCGCATCCAAATTGGACCGTGCTGGGGTGGAGAGAAGGGTCCCCTCTGCCTGGTCCCCCCTCTCCTGGGGGGCACAAGGAGTGGGATGGGCATGGGGGGGGTGTGGTTGGACCAGGAAAGCGCAGGAGGGTTCCTGTGGTGCTGGGGCTCCAGCGAGGGGATCATCCTGCATTCCCCCTCCTGCCTGTATCTGCAACGTGCAGTTGTGCTTTGGGGTGCAGCAGATGGGAATAAAATCTAGCAAGAGGCTGATACTGCACCACGGTGGGGGCAATGCCAGCCCAAGGACCTGCCCAGGGAGAAAAGCCACCGAGGAAGCAGTGGGACATTTCTCTTCCCTGGTTTTACGGGATGGGGTGATGGGGAGAGCGGAGTTGGGCCATCTCCGACGCTGCAAGCACATGGCGATAACGAAATCCAGGCACATAACAGCCACAACAGCAAAAGCTCCCCTTAAATAAACTCTGAATTAAGGGTAGCAGATGTTCAATCAAGCTAAATATTTTAACTCTTTCCAATGAAGTCAATTCCACAACAGCAATTTGTAAATTGCTATAATTAACAAGCCTCCACAATACGCCTGTGCATGGGAAAAGGTAGTGTCTCCGGAGCAGCTGGGCGCAGAGAAATAACACCCTGTCACCGCCTTGTCCATAGGGACGGGCTGGTGGCTGCCACTGCTCCTGCTGCCGGCGAGGGGGCGAGGGTGGCACAGGGACAGGGGGCTTCCCCCAGCTGGGGGACTGTGCAGGAACTGCCCTGCCCACCGCCTGGAACCACTCTCCTGTGCCTCTGCCCTGGGGAAGGACAGATAATTGGGGCTTGGAGGAAATCTCCTTCCTCCTGCTAATTAGAAACTCTGAGACTGCACTGGACAATCAGAGCCGGAGTGGTGCTGCCGGACGGGAGGAGGATGGAGGCAGGTGAGTGACCCGGCATCGTCAGGCAGGACCTGTTGCAGGTAGAATCATAAGAATGGTTTGGGTTGGAAGGGACCTTAAAGATCATCCAGTTCCAACCCCCCTGCCCTGGGCAGGGACACCTCCCACCAGACCAGGTTGCTCAAAGCCCCATCCAACCTGGTCTTGAAGCCCTCCAGGGATGGGGCAGCCACAACTTCTCTGGACAACTTAAAGGTACTATTGCCTTGGTGAGTTCTGGGGTTTGTTTCCATGCTGCCTGTGCCAGGTCTGGCTCTGCCAGGGAGCAGGGCTGCCCACACTCACCCAGGCAGGGTGGTCCTGCTGGGATCCGGCTCCAGTAGCAGCATGGAGATGCCGCAGCCCCACACCAACACATGCACCCACCAGGTGATGGATGATGGGACGGATCCTGTTGTACTTTTTAACCTCTCCTTGCTCTCCAACCGCCCAGCCAAGCGTGCAGGCCAGCTTCCCTTGGCCTTGAAGAGCTGCTCCAAAGAACAGGCAAAGTTTGGATTCTCGGGTTCCTGCCCACCTATTCCCTCCTTGCTGGCACCAAGCTGCTGTTGGACTTGTGTCCCTGGGCACTGCCACCTCTCTGCTGCTGCCCAACATAGCACTGAACAGCTGAGCATCTCCACTTCCCCATCCCGTCCCATCCCATCCTACTGGATGGATGGATCCTACTGGAGCCCTTGGCCATGCTAGGAGATGCTGTAGGTCATGCCGGAAGATGGACACGGGGACCCCAAAGGGGTGGCACAGCCTGGGCTTCCCCCATGGGGACAAGACTTGGGCTCTCCTGGGCTTTAACAACAGCTTTATAGCTCCAGTGGCCAGACTGGATCTCGCCCACCCAGGTCCCGTGGGAGCGGGGCAGGGGCAGCCGAGCCCACCATACCTTTGCCCTTCCAGTGGGCGTGAGCCGCGAAGCCGATGTGCCCCCCGTATTTGCGGTTGAACTCTGCCATCAGGGCCTTGTAGGGGTTTCGGATGAGCAGGATGGCCGAGTCGAAGGATTCGATCTCCTTCTGGCCACTCTCGTGGGTTTTGATGCAAATCGTCCTCCCGCTTCGCCAGTGGTCCCTCTCGCCCTTGAACCCTGCCGGGACAGAGCAAGCGGGCGCCTGAGAAGTGGTCGGTGCCAACGTTAATCAAAATAATAAAAGCGAGCTGGGGAAAGGGAATGACGGGGCGATATCAGGTGGCAAAATACAGTTGGATAAAAGCCGTTGGAGCTCGAAGTGGGATTTGCATCCCTCTCCCGAATGGAAATCATTTATTTGCCTGAGTTATGAGTCAAGCCATGATGTAAAATCCATGTACGAGAGGGTATGTAGAGGGCACAGGGACCGAGCGGGGCTGCCTCTCTCCCAGCCATGCTCGGCTCTTCTCAGTGAGACGGTCTGCAACAGCCTGATATTGCACAGGCAACTTTTCTCCAGGGCAAAGCACACTGGCATTAAATAACTGCACCCTGCATTAATGCACCTTATGCTTATATTGGTGGGGTCAAGAATATATTTTTACAGCTATAATCTCCCTGGCCACAGATTTTAAACCCTCCCAATAAATTAAGAAGGGTAAAAAACCCTATGATCGTGGGGCTGCAGATGAGCCCAGGGGCTGCAGTGATGCCGTTGTTGGGGGGAGGTCCAGAGAGGGGACCGCCATCCCCCATGTCCCCTGCACAGAGCATCGGGGCTGAGCCTGGCATCGCTCCCAGCCCCTTTGCACCCCCAGCCCCTGCAAAGCACAACCCAAACTACCCGGGAACAGTGTGTCGTCGTCGGAGCTGAGCTGAGGGGGGGAGATAAGCTGTAAGTAGCTGTATTACATCAATTATAGATGTGTAATTTGCTTTCGGCAGCCCTGCCGTGCGACGCAGGGACGTGATGGCTAATCTGCCAGTTGCCTGGATACCTCCAGGCCCTCCGACACACTCAGCCTGGAATAAACATGGAACCCACACTCGGTCGGATGAGCAGAACCTTGCCTGGTGATGCTCCCCTCTGTGGGATGCGCGATGCCGGCTGCACCCCCAGTGGGTGCCAGCACCAGGGGCTGATACAGTCTGGGATCCCTCGCTCAGGGCAGAGCATCTCCATCTCTGAAAGGCTGGATTTGGCAAATCTTGAAAAAAAAGTGCATCGCTGCCTGTGGTGTCAAGCAAGCGAGTCTTTAGGGGGTACCCAGGATACAGACCCTACCAGCTACCAAGTACAGGTCCCAGCTCCACCACGGCCAAGGAGGGCAGGAGGATTTCCTCTCAGAGCCACAGAAGGGGAAGGAAAAGCAGGAGAAACCTTCAAGGTCTATGAATAAAACTATGGTAAATGGCTATAAAATGGGGGAACTGGTCTTTTCCCTCTCCCTTGCAATATGGTGGGTTACTGGGAGGAGGTGGCTTCTGCCTGAAAAACCTTCCTGCCCGTCTCAAGCTTTTTTTTGGCTTGAAACTCGCTGCTTAATTCAGGGTCCCCAAAGCCCACATGCTATCTGCCCTGGCACCAATACGGTGGGCACAGCGCTGCTGCTTTGTCCCAGAGGACACAAGAGGTGGGAGCGACGGCATCCCTCCCCCATTAAATATTTACTGGGCAAATATCTGCATTGCCCAGGATGGGAAGATGGATCTCCACCAAATCCTTCAGCCCAAGAAGAACAGCCAAATGAGATCAGCTCCCTCCTCCATCCCCTCATGAGCTCATCGGCGCTTTTTTTGCACTGTGAATATTCATTCATTTGGGTGTCGGTGTTCCCCGGGTGCCCTGACACGTCGCTATTTTTATCTGCAGCTACTCAGGAAACACGTGGGGACATTTGTCCTCCAGGATACTCCTGCCACCCGCTCCTAAATCCTGAAGCTGGAAGGCTGCATCAGTCCTTCTCACCATGCAGCCGTGACTTTCATTTGCTTCTCACTTTATGCAGCCCAGGATGAGAGTGCCAAGCCCACAAACACCAGCTCCTGGGGAAATCTGGTCACAAAACCCCATCGGCCATTTCTTGGGGCAAAACATGCAAGAAATGCCTTGTTTGGCAGGGTCAGAGCTGCTCCAGTTCCTCCTCTAGAAAGTTCCAACCCTCACAGTGACTTAAAAACCACCAGTGTAATGGAGAAAGCCCAGTTCTGCCCCAAATTGGTCCTGGCCAAGATTAGGGGGCAGCACAGGGAGGTTATGGGCAGCACACATGCGATGTTGAGTCCCTCCAATACCCTTTGAACCATCACACACCATCCCGTGGAGCATCATCAGTGGTACCCGGCTCTGCCCTCTCCTTCCCACAGATGGCACCAGGACCTTCTCCCAGCTCAGGTGGGACCGATGCACCCCCAGCAATGAACCCCCCCCCTCACCTTTGTTGTAGAGAGACCCGTCGAAGTAGTAGCTGCCAGTGTAGAAGCCGGTGGCCAGCTCGATCAGGTGGCGTGCCCAGGTGTTGCCAGCGCCGGGGAAGCTGGCCAGGGCCACCAGCTGCTTGGCACGGGTGGGGAGAAACCTCCTGTCCATGCAACGGTTGTCTGCAGCGAGAACCAGCCAAGGAACTTCAGGGCTGTGGCACAGTAAAGTCCTTTTCCTACAGAGATACCCCTCTTTCTTACGGGGTGCCGCTGCCTCCTGGGAAGATACTGCGGCAGGGTGCGAGGAGGTGGCTGCTACAGGGAAAGGTACCCACACGTGGACACCCCAAAGAGTCCTGAACACTCCAAAGTGTCCTAAATACCTCAAAAAATCCTAAGAAGAGGGCAGGAGGTGCTCTGCCATTACCAGCCGCTTGCTGCCCGCGTGATTAAGAGACAGTAACACGGGTGCATTTGCCAAGCAACGCTCCTGCTTTTTATATCAATGAATGCACAAGTGTTTCCAGCACAACCTCAAATGCCGAAGCTGGGATTGTGTTGAGACCAAGCCACTCTGAAGCAAAATCCCCTGAATTTAAGTCCTCATTTACTCCATTCAGCCCTTTTCTCTCCCAGTAACAGGTTTCCCCTCACCCTGTGTTTCCCTGTCCCCACTGGTCCCATCGCTGGAACATGGTGGGGGACAGGAGCCCTCTCTGCGCAGCCTCCTGGGCACTTTCTCCCTGGTCACAGCTTTTCCCCACCCATTTTTTTTCCCTGGACCCTGTCCCCTCTGGCTGGTAAAGCTCCGGTTTACCAGTACTTGCCGGTGACAAGGAGGGACAAGCGCCGACAAGGAGAGATCCTGCTGGAGGCAGATGGCAAACTGCTCTCCCCTGCAGCTGAGTCAGGCAGTAATTAAAGCTGTTTGTTCAGGGGAGGATTGATTTCCCAGGAAATTAAAATAAATGGTAATTTTTAATGAAAGCCAAATAGATGCTGCAAGCTCACGTTCGCTTTCTGCTGGTGTCCCCAGGAAGGGGATGGGAAACCAGTGCTGGAATTCATGCTGGAGCATTCCCCTGCCCGGCAGCAGGCGGGATGAGCCCGGTGCCCCTCACCTTGCACTTGGGTCTGGTAGACGAGAAGGTATTCGGCGGTGCCGCAGCTCTCGAACTCCTCACCGGCGCATTTCTGGGCACAGAGCTGCTCATCCTCGCGCTCGTGCAGGGTGAAGAGCGTGGTGGGGAAGCCGCAGCGGCAGGCGGTCCCGGCCAGGGCTGAAAGCGGGTACTCCTGTGGGGACGGGTGGAGGGAGGGCAGCTGGTGGTACCAGCCCTGGACCCTACAGCAGACACTTCCTCTGCCCCCCACATCCGTCCTCACTGCCCTGGTCCCACTGTGCAGCTCAGGGCAGTTTGCAGCATCCTCTGAGCCGGCTGCAGCACCCTTCCAGCCGGTTGCTGCATCCTTCCAGCCGGTTGCCCAAGCAGCTCGTTGCAGCCACCCAAAAACACCCAAGCCCCAACTTTCCCATGGCACGGCCGAGATGCCTGCCAGTGCAGACAGCAATCCTGTCTCCCGGCAGAGCCGGCACATCGTCTCTGAGCTTGCCACCTGCACCGAGGTTACTGAAAGCCATGGGATGGCCCCATGGCAGCCTCACCGGCATTTCCAAGCCCAGACTTACGAGGCCCATTCGGCGTCTGACAGGCGATTTACCAGCAGGCTGTGACGGTGTTAGGTTAATCGAGGGCTCTGGTTATTTACACCTCCCAGCCCCGAGCCCTCCTGGCAGCGACAGGAAAGTGGAGCCAGTGATGGAGCAGCCGCTTGTATTTAACTGGTGCAATGGTTTATTCCCCACCACCTTCTGTCAGGCAGGCTGCGAAGGGAGGACATTACTGTCCCCACCTGCAGGTCTTTCTCTTCCTCCACCTGATAATTCACCTAATTTTAACTAATAAATACTCTAGCAATGCCCACTGCCAGTCTTTCCCTTGCCTGCTTATAGGCATCATGCCCCAGGAGCAAATTGCACTGCAGCATCCCTGAACCAGGGTGGGACCGTGGGATGCTCCTGCCCAAATTCCCCCGGGGCGGCTGCTGCCTGCTTGGAGGGGGAGAAGGGGGGGGCAAAGTGGTGGGGAGCAGGCAGGGCAGGCAGCAGAAGAGCTGCCGTCCAGTCCCTCCCCATGGCAGAGACACAATCAACTTGACCCTTTGCAGTCTGGATACACATAATTACGACACTAAATCAGGTTAAAATTTACCCAGTGTGACCCTTTCAGCTGATGATTTGGGTGGTTAAGCTTTTGACCTGCACCTCCCTAACCCCCCCCCCCCCCGCCCAGTACCTTCTCGGTGCAGAAGTCCACGCACTTGTCCACCGACATGTTCAGCATGATCTGGCTGACGGGCAGGGCGATGGAGACGTTGTCCGGCCGGCGGAAGCACCCCCGGAATATTGCGCTGCCGTCTGCGAGGGAGAGAGGCCACAGCGGTGGCGAGAACGATGCCAGCCCGGCCATGAGGAGCAGGGGCTGCACCCCAAAAATGATGCCGCTGACACCCTGCGCACCCCAGGCTCGGTAGCAAGAGCCTCTGCGTGCCCCGTTGTCCCCATCCCCGTCCCCCACCGCTCCTCTCCAGCCAGCCATCGGCACAGCAGCCACTGTTCTCCAGCTCTCATCACCCTCCGGCTGTGAAGCCACATTTGCTAACGAGCTCGCCTGGCTGCTTACGGTGCAAAATGAGAGCAAAAGCCCCCGGCAGCAAAGTCAAGTTTATTTTTTTCTCCCTATTTTTATCAGCTCAGTGATCCCAGAGTGCAGGAGGGATGGAGCCGGTGAGGGGAGCGGGGCTGGAGATGGCCTGGTCCCTTTCCCTGGCATCAGTGCCCCAAGAGGTCCCATCCCAAGTCCTTGCCCACTGCTTGCACATACCCAGGCACCCTCAGCACCTCTCCGGGGCTGCTGCTCCACTGGGTGCCTGGTGGTGGGAACTCTCTTCCATTGCTTGGGGACAAGGAAAGAAAAGCAGCAAATATGCATAATTATAGTGCTGCCTAATTGGGAGCCAAATGAGCGCTTCCGACAGGGAGCAGAAGCTCATTGGCTCTTTCTGGAGCTCCTGCGCATCCTTCATCCCACAGCCAGTTCTGCTGGCAGCACACGTTGAACACAATGACAATCCTGTTTGGCCACCAAGAAAGAGGTCTTCATCCAAAGTCCCTCAAAACGCTCAAATACCGTGTTCAGTTTTGGGCCCCTCACTACAAGAAAGACATTGAGGAGCACAGGGACACCAGGGCTCGCCCCCGCCAGCACCATAAGCGGTTCCCCCATTTCGGGGCCGAGCCAGGACCCACATCAATGCCGCTGACTTACACCTCCGGGCGGACTCCTGGGCCAGCTCCAGGCGGTAGATGGAGAGACGGTTGACCCCGCCGCAGATGTTGCTCCTCTCCCCCTTGCACGCCATGTTGCACTCGGACTCGCTGGTGTTTGACGCCTGGATCTTGTGTCCGCAGTAACACTCGGCGCCAAACTCCAGCCCTGCGTAGAGGTAGCCCCTGGGGAGAGGGAGAAAGACAGGGGGCGTTCAGCACATCTCCAAGCATCCCCCCTGGCTCCATGGGGTTTTGCAGGAGCATCCCCGCTGCTGCCAGCTCACACCTTGGGAAGCAGCACTGCAACCCAAGGATGTATTGTTGGACTAGATGATCATCATAGGTCCCTTCCAACTGGAAATCTATTCTATTCTATTCTATTCTATTCTATTCTATCATAAAGCAACATTTCTTACAGGCAGGGAGGATGTAATGGGTGTTGGTGGAGCAGGAATAAGTGATGGAGACTTCACTCAGCTTCACAGCACGAGAGCTGTGCTGCTTGGTACATGCTGGATTTGAAAGGGGGAGGATTGCAGCACAGGTAGGCACTTGCCAAGTGCCAGCGGAGCTGGAAACCCACTGGAGAGGGGCAGTGCCAGGGAGCATCGTCCCCAGGTGCCGTGGGATGCCACACTGCTGGGCTTTGGTTCCAGGGGAGTTTGGGGGCAGCAAATCGCCTGCAATGCTGCCCGCCCGCCCACGTTTGGGGCAAATCCTTCACGTAACGCTGGGGAAAGGAGAAAACTTCTGCAGCAAGCAATCCGTGTGTCTCCCCAGCTGCTCACGGATACACTTTGACAGCTGGGAAGGTCTGGGGGGGGGGGGTGTTTGCTTGAGGGACAGCATTTCGGTGGGGCCAGCCCTGGGTGGATGGAAGTGCTCAAGGCTCCCCCAGCACTGAATTGGAGCCCTTACATCCCCCTGCCCCGTACGAGGATGGAGCCCATCATCCTCCCTGACTCTTTTCTGGGGGAGGAAACTGGGGTCCTGGAAAACACCCGTGAATTAAAAAAAAAAAACTTTTTAAAAAAATCAAAATTACATAATTCTAAACAAAAAAAGAAGGAAGGCGGGAGAAAGGGGAGGGCAGCAGCCGTGGCAGGGAACTGTGACAGCACAGACATGCTGGCGATGTGTGGGAATTGATGAAGACGCGGTGCCCGTCTCCCACCCTACCGTTCGGCACAGTTGTCCTGGCAACGGAAGACTGTCATCTTCTTGTAGTCAAAGAAGGACACGCCGCGCAGCGTTCGCCGGCGAGTGTTGTCCACATAGCAGCCGATGTATCTTGCTGGGAGAAGGGTAGAGGAGAGGCAGGGTAAGAACCAGCCGGGGCTGAGCCCACCAGTTCCCACCCCCATCTTTTGATTTTTCCCTAAATAGGGATGCACAGCAACGCATCCTATTCATTTGCTTTAGAAACACATGCTCTGGGTACAACATGCCCCTGCAAACGCTGCAAGGAAAGGTAGGTAAAGCTCAGAAAACACTATGGGCAGAAAGGACACTGTGGCTCTGCACCGAGGCTTCTCCTCTTCATCCTCTTTCTTCCCTCAAAACTGAGCAAAGCGGCTCCAAAAAGAGATGAGTTATGTGGTAAAATAACCCATGCCCTTTGGTCTGCCCCGCTAGGAGCACAGGGGTGGGCGGACTGGAGAAATACACTTTAAAACAATTTTTTCTTCAACCAGCAGCTCATTTTCCCCAGTCACAGACATCGAGGCAGAAGATATTTGCTGAGCACTAACACTTGGCAAAATAAAGGCTGATGCCTGTGCTGAGAGCAAATGAAGATGCTGGTGGGCAGGGAATAGAGCTGAATAAATAATTACGATGAAATCATTTATTTGACAAATGTAGCCCTTTCCAATAATCCGAAAACAAACAGCCACCTCCTTGCCTGTGTGCCCCTCGCAACGCTCTATGTTGGCTCCGGGCTCTCGATAGGGATGAGTGCTCTGTCCCCACTTGGTCTCCTCATTTGTGCCCTGCTCCCACCTGAGCATTTGCTGCCAGGAAGATGTGTTGCTGCCAACACAGGGTTGTGGCGCTGGTGCAGGGATGCTCAGCATCCTCACTGCCACTGATGTCAGAGGAGGACATTGGGGTTCGGGAGCCAGTGGGATTAGCCACCTGGTAACCAGCTAACGAGGTGTCCATTAATGTGTTCTGGCAGAGGATGTGCAGGTCAGTCACCCAGCGCAGGTGCCCAAAGGAAAGGGGATGGTGGCCCTGAGGACCAGTGGCTGGGTCTTACCAGCCTGGGGGCAATGGAATCTAAAACTGGTCTGGGTCACCTCGCTCCCTGTTTCAGGTAGGCATCCTCAATGAGTGTAATGGCAATCTTGTACTTTTCATTAGCCTGAAATATCTCCTCCACTCTCAGGGCATCTTCTGCAGGATGCCGGCATGGGGCAACCCTGTCCTGGAGAAATCCTGGAGCCCTTGCGATGGCCACTGGCCTCTGGCTTTGAGCTGCTGCTGCAGAGTCCCACCATGGGGACACAAGAAGAGTGGCTCCTGTCCCTTCAAGGCAGTTGGAACTCAAGCCAAGGAGTTGTTTTTCACTGCACCAAACACCCCTCCATCTGTGCCACCCAGGGCTCTGGCCCCAGCACCTCAGCCAAGGGCTTTGGGAAAGCGCTGGGATATCCGGCAGCACAGGACTGGGCAGGAGCAGAGAGGAGGGCTCCCCTGAGCAAACAGCAGCGCCATGGCTCCAGGTGAGCAAGATGCATCTCCCCGTTACATGATTGGGTGGTGAGACACTGGAACAGGTTGCCCAGGGAAGTTCCCCATCCCTGGAAGTGTTTAAGGCCAGGCTGGATGGGGCTTTGAGCAACCTGCTCTAGTGGAGGTGTCCCTGCCCATGGCAGGGGGGGTGGTACTAGATTATCTTTAAGGTCCCTTCCAACTCTAACCATTCTATGATTCTATTCTATGATTCTATGATTACCACCCTGTGTCCCTCCTTCCATCTCTGTGTCTCCACTACACACCAAATTATCCCTCTAATAGCAGAGCATCTCCACATGTGCCCCTCCAATACCAAACCACACGATGGGATAATACTTCTCACCTCCTGCTTGCATTTTGCAGCTGTTGGGGGGGGTGGTGT
Source organism: Numenius arquata (assembly GCF_964106895.1). Lineage (NCBI taxonomy): Eukaryota > Metazoa > Chordata > Aves > Charadriiformes > Scolopacidae > Numenius > Numenius arquata. The sequence continues at coordinate 3,707,232 of NC_133591.1, forward strand.
CCCTGAACCAACTCCACGAGTACACCCCATCAACGGTGTGCCCCACACATAGACCCCCCCACCCTCCCCACTGCCCCACACGGCGCAGACCCCACCAGTGCTGCAAACCAGCTTCCCCGAGCCAGCCTGGAGGAGGGCGGAGGAGAAAGATGGAGAGAAACGTGCCTGACAACTTCAACCACCAAAGAGTCATAACTCATTGCTCCCAATTACTCTCAGCGCAACGTGGCATTTCCGCCGCGCTGAGCAGGTTTCGGCAGGTCAGCTCATTTCGGTCGTGACGGCTCTAACCGGCGCGGGATTACTCCAGTCACTTGCACGGAGCCGGTGACTGATGTGCATTACCTTCAATCCATTGCTCTTGACATATGCGTGCTGCAACTTATTAGGAAGGCAACTGGAATAATTAGGGAGATACGAGGACAATAACTGAAGGAGGAGGGAGCAGGGGGAGATGCTGAAAGGCGCGTGGTCGGGTTAGGAAGAGCTTGCAGGGGGGTGCTGAGCGGTAAGAGGGGGACGTGCCCCAGCACACAGCTCTCAGGGGGACAAGAGGAATTTCAGAACAAGCTGGAAATATGCGTGTGAACAGACACACACAGATCCACCCAGCAATAGTCATTAAATTTCCCAAACGCCTCGCTCTTCCAGGAGCTAGGCTGGTCACTGGGGCTGCTGGCATTGCAAATTCATGTTTAACATCTTAATGTAAAGCTTGGTCTTCCAGAGAGCACCACAGCTCCTGCCTGTGGTGCAGCACAAACCGCTTTGGCACTGGGGTCCCCGTTGGGTGGGGATATGGGGTGCAAGCAGGGACCCTCAACCGGTGACCCTGATTGCATGGGGAAGCGAGTTGTACCCCTGCAATGCCACCCCGACCCCCAGGGTGCACTCAGGGCTGTCCCCCTGCCCTGGCAGCGATCTCTGCGGGTCACTAATGACACCCCCCCCCGCCAGGGAGCATCCTAGCAAATCCCCCGGCCACGCTCTCCAGAGCGGTGCCATTGAGACCCAGCTCCTGTGAGCCAGGAGAAGGCACTGCTGGTCTGTCTGGGAGGAACACTTCTGTCTGTCCGTCCATCCTCGAGCAGCCCCAGCCCCTCACCGGGCTCTCCCGGCACCCACCGCCGGTGCTTAGCAAGCTAAAGGCAGAACAGAAGTATTTTCACAGGGCTGTGCTGCAGGGTGATGCTTGAAACAAATATCTGCCCTTGATTTTCCAGCTGGTTGATCAAAAGCCTGGGGCTGGGCACTGAGCCCTCCCTCCCAGCCACCCCCCCCACCCCGATGCTCCCTCTGCCCCACAGAGCACCCACGGCTCACTGGTGAGGGGCTGGGGGTCACCCCGGCTCTATCAACACCAGTCTGGCATGTGAGAAGGGACATGCTCCACGTGAGCACGGGAAAGAGCTTGTGGTTATTGGTGGCAGCAGCTTGAGGAAGGGTGGCCCATGCTGACCACTCCTGGGACAACCGCGCTGGTGTCGGAAGATATAGGGACATCTTCGGCTGCGTGGCTGGGGTGGTTGGTCCCCATTTCTTCTCGTGTGTCATGGGGGAGCCCAGCCCTGGCTGGGAATTAGGAAGCCATGCCGGGTGTTGCCAGGCTGGGGCCAGTGCTCTCTCCCTCTGGCTTCACCATCCAAAAATACCCCCAGATTTGAGGCAGGAGATGCACCTTCGCACAGGGATGCAAACAAGCTGAAGCCATTCCCTGGCAGACAGGGCCGCCCTCGACTCGCACCTTGACCTGACGTTGGGGCTCCATGGCTTTGGCAGGAGAGGGAGGAGGAGGAAGAGGAGGAAGAGGAGGAAGAGGAGGAAGAGGAGGAAGAGGAGGAAGAGGAGGAAGAGGAGGAAGAGGAGGAAGAGGAGGAAGAGGAGGAAGAGGAGGAAGAGGAGGAAGAGGAGGAAGAGGAGGAAGGCACATCTCCCCAGCAAGCCAGAGCCGCACATCACACTAGCTAAACCAGACCTGATTTTAGGAGCAGTATTCCCTCTGGGACGATTTCACATGGCAAAGCCTCCACGGCTGCCTTGTTAAGCTGTCCCTTGCTTAATTACCACCACCATTAAAATCTGCCTGCTCCTGCCAGACGGCCCGGGGAAGCAGCGGGCGCTTTGGAGAGGAGCAGGGGAGCGAGGTGGGTGCTCAGCACCCATCCCTCGAGGCTCTGCCAGCCCCACTGGCACATCGGGCACACCAGGATCGGGGGATTTCTCAAGCTGGAGAATTTTTTCCGCACCATCCTGCTCGGGAGCTGCCAAGATGCTCGTGCGGTGGCACCGCATCCCCTCCAGCTGCCAGGTCCGCTCTGGCTCCCATTAACCGCTGCCCATCCTGAGCCTTCCCACGCGAGATTAAGAAGAGGAAAGATGATATTCCCAAACCACCTAGGAGCAGCTAAAGCCAGCGATGCCCGAGCCCAGCATCCCTTCCCCGTCCCTCGCAGCCCCTGCCGTGGCCGGGCACGGGGAGGCGGCAGCGCCGGCAGAGGTTAATCGCGGCGGACGCGTTGCATATGGCCGGGGACAGGAGCGCTGCTTGGGGTTTTTATGGTGACTGACAGCTTGGGCTCGCGAACCATCTGGTGAGGATTCGCTAAACGTCAATTCGCATTAATGGAGCAACACGGCCACAAGCGCCTCAGAAACGCTCCCGGAGACCCCTCTGCGTGCGAGCACGACAGGGAAACCCCTTTTCATCTCATTTTAGCACGAAAAAATCCCTTGAGCGCCACAAGCCATTTTTCCTCCTGCTTCCAAGCCTGCACCGTGCGTCTTGCCCAGAGTGAACACGAGCACAGACCTGCCGTGGGGCTGGTGGCCAAGGAGGAGCCCCCTGTGCCCCGGGAGCAGCCTGGGTTGGGGGGACCAAGCCTGGCTCAGCATGGTGACCCCTGTGAGACCCCCTGTTTGCCACAGGGTTGGGGGTTCCATCTTCTCTCTGAGCCACACACCCCCTGGTCCATCAGGGGCCCGGGGAGCTGCGGCTCCCAGCGGGATGCCTGGGGAATTGCAGTGCCAAGCCCCCCAGTTTTGGAGCAGAGGCTTGCTCACACAAGGCAGCCTCTCATGGGCACCGGGGCATCCCACGGACATGCATCCCCCCACCAGAGATTTCACCCACCCTGAGGCTCAGGAGAAGGGAATGAGCAATGTCAGGCAGAGAAGAGCCCGGCAGCACCCCGACACCTCTCCAGCAGTTCCCGCTCCCGATTCCCTTCTGAATTTCCTCGACCAGCTGATCCTCCAGCTCCTGCCCTGAGAGCCGAGGCACCCAGCACGCTGCTGTGCGGTGCTGGAGCGGTAAGCTCAATTGCTCCTTCTCATCAGCCCACTTATTAATGACAAGAAATCATAACGGCTTCCACAGCAGCTGAAGATGCGAGATGCTCCTTTGCTGACGGGGCTGCAGAGCTGGCAGAGAGGGGACGTGGGGTGCGTTTGGGTGAGGTTTGCTGGTACTGGGTGCTCCTGGGTGCCGGCGAGGGAAGCGATGAGCTGAATAACCACTGGGCTGCAAAAGCCCTGATGGGCCCAGCCCTCAGCCACCCAAACTCAGAACGAGCGTGTGTCTCTGTCTGCATACAGGATCTCTATCCTGCCTTCAGGATAAATAGATGACATTTTAAAAATCAATGAGAACCACTACATTCGCTTATTCTTGTTCATTAATAACGGTCCCACTTGACAATACACCACGCACCCCAGGCAGCAGCCAGGCAGGGATCTCCTGGTTTGAAAAGCCAAACCCCAGCCCTGCCTGCACTCCAGTGCCTGCCTGAGGGGCAATCACAGCCACCCCAGCAACGCAAACAACAGGCCACAAATCTGGGTTTAGTGTTCATTGGGGCCAACAGAATGAAAAGTTGAATTTGGCCTGTGGCGCAGCCAAAGGGTGGGATAAAGATGGGGTGCTGCCTCTCCCCGGCCGGCACCCCCAAAAGCGCCTGTCTCAGCAAGGCACGACACGGAGCTTGGTGATGCACAAGTGGGAAAGAGTGAAAGTGGAAAAATGAAAGTGGATTATTAGCACCTGGGGAGAGAGGAAGGTGGGGAAGGAGGGAGGAGAAGATCTTTCTGGGAACACCCTCTGGACCAGCAGTCTCCAAATCGGGGTGCTACACCCCAGGGGAAGGGAAGGGCAGTCTGTTGGGGTGCAGGAAGAAAATCTTAGTGCTGGAGTAGCACATGCATATGGTTTATAGATACATAAGTACATATTTACTGGGGGTACATGCTCAGGAATTTGTTCCTGGTAGGGGTGCACAACCAAACCAGCTTGGAGATCGCTGCCCCAGCACACAAGGCTTTCCCCAGGGGAGGCCAAAAGGAGGGACCCCCACCCGGACGCGTGTGTCCCCAGCCTGTACCTCTGTCCTCCTCCTTCTCGCGGCCGCTCCTGGCCCTGAGTGCCCTGCTCCGGGTGCTGCTGTAGTCTCCAGCTTTAGCCCTCTCTGCCGGTTCTTTGGAGGTACTTTTGAACCAGGGTCCGTGCCGCCGTGCCCCGTCTGGCATCGTCGCTGCCGCCTTGAAGCCGCGGCTCAGCTGCATCACCCCCAGGTAGGGCAGTCCCGGCCCCTCGCCGGCCCCGGGGCCACGCTGGGTCCCCGTCACCGTGGGCTCCCCGGCGAAGCCCGAGTGCAGGAAAACCAGGCTGCCGGCCGCCAGGTAGAGAGCCAGCAGCGTGAAGAAACGCACGGGTTTCCGCCGAAAATACCGCTGGAGTTTTACCAATAATTTGGCCATAGCGTCTTCATCCCTTCCCCAGCAGCCGGCGCCGCGGGGGAGCTGCTCTCCGGCCCCAGGGATGCTCCGAGGGGGGGTTTGCCCCCCCCCCCCCCCCCCGCCCCAAGCTGGAGGTGGCTCCTGGGGTGTACCAGGGGACCAGATGGGTGCCCCAAAGCTCAGCAGGGGCTGCAGGGTGAGGCCGTGCAAAGATATTTCCCGACCCTAAAAAGTCCAGGAAGGCTAGGGAAGGCAGCACGGGTGGATTTTGAGGCCCCCCCCTGCTGTGCACGGGGGGTTTCTCCAGCGCTGGCTGTCACCGCCGTCCCCGGTTTATTCTCCTCCCAGCAAAGCCCCCCGGCCGTGCCCTGGAGACTCAGCTGATGGAGGGATCATGTTAAGGAAATCGAGGGTTTGAAGGTGATTTGAAAGCCGATCAGCTGACGCAGCTCTTCTCGCTCGCCTTTCCGCTCGGCGGCACCGGCTCCCACAAGCATCTCTCTAATGGAAACGGCACCGTCGCCCTTTTCAGACAAAGAATGAAAAGTCCCTGGACGCGTCTCAGGGCCTGAAATGCTGACTGGGACCCTTTGTCTAACGAAGCCCCATTCATCTCACTCCCAGGGCAAGAAATCTCCACCTGCAAGTCAAAGAGAAAGGCACACTTAGGAAAGCATCCCAGGATGCGGGGAGGATGGCAGTCCCCAGGGAGGATGGCAGTCCCCGTCCCCCCATGGGGTGAGGAAGGATGCCTGGGCTCTCCTTCACCTTTCTGCCCTGCAGAGGGGCAGTTTGACCTCCCCCCCCACCCCGGCCCAAGGATGCAGGACAAACAGGCGCAGCGGGAGCGACACTGGCTGACAACAGTCCGGGGTTAGGGACAGGGATCGGGGGTGAGTCCCCACTCCAGACCCCACACCTCCCTGCCTGGTCATGCAGGAGAGGTGCTACAGGACGGCTCTGGAGCACGTGGAGGATTTCTGGTTTCAACCGTTTTCACCCACAAGAGGATGAGCTGTGCACACACCCACACACACATCCATTCGTGCACGCACACACACTCATGCACACACACACACACACACGCATGCATTTCACCCCCAGATCTGAACATCTCTACGCACCAGCTGGCCCCAAGCGAAGCCCATGGCAAGTGAGAACCTGCCCTGGGAGCCGGGTGGGCAGGGGGGGTGGGAGGCTGCTGCAAGTGGCTGCTCCGGCGCCCAGGCACCCTGCTGGGCTTGGAGGCCCCACAGTAGCACGATGTCCCCACCGTGGCTCTCCCACACACCCCCATGGCTGTGTTTCAGCCTACCATGTCCCACTGAGGCTTTTGCAAACGTGGAGGCCAGGGCATCCTTTATTCTCCAGCCAGGACCGAAGGGCTGACCATCCCCGTTTGCATCCTGCCAGGATTGACTCAGTGCTACCCTGGGAACACCATGGCTGGGGCTACCCAGAGCCATCCCTGGTGGCTCTCGGCACGGGGAGGGCATCCAAGCCCAAGGAAGGGACAGTCCCCTCCAGGGGTGGCTTTTCCCTCAGGGGGGGTTTCTCTGCTCCAAATCCCCCAGCTACAGAGGATTCACTCCAGCCCTGACCAGGATAACGTCAGGCCAGGTTACATGGTGGGGCTGGCTTCACTGTGGGAAAAGCCACTGCCACCACATCCTGCCAACACATCAGTGGTGGCAGGGACAGCCCCATGCCCAGGGTCCATGCGCTGCCTGTCATGGACTCATCTTATTTTAGGAAAGGAGAGGAAAATAAATGGAAAGACAAAGTGCCATTAGTTTAATGGCCTCTATGTTCCTGCCATCTGTCTTCAGTTGATTAAATAAAAAATATTGGTGGAACATATGGCATGAATTATACATAAATATTTTAATTTGGGTTCCCAGAGTGGTTATTCAAATACCTCTGGCTCCGCTGGGTGAACTTTTGTGGAGCTCAAGGCTGGGCAGGCTGTATGGGGCAGATTCCTGGTGAGGCACAAGCCCCACAGGCTCCCCCAAACTGCCCCCTCCCCAACCACGACTGGGACCAGCACAGTCTGAGTAAAGGCTGACTAAACTTGGAGTAGCAGCAGAGCAAGGAGACTGCTTGCTATTCGGGCTTTTGCGTCTGCAGGTACCTCTGTGGCAGGACAAAGGTACTGGCAGCAGCCTGGCACAACCAGATGGGCGAGCATCCCTCAGCCTGGTGGTCCCATGGACCTGTTGGCGCTTGGCCACTCTCCCACGCTCCCTGGCCAGCGGCCCGTGGGGGAGGGCCACTCCGTGGGAACCCATGGCTTCCCCTCCCACACAAGCATGAGTTGCCGCTCTGCACTTCAACCCACTTTCCCAGGGTTTGATATGGGTGCTGAATACGGGGCGGTTTGAGACACTGCTGGGGTGCAAACGGGATGGCTCCAGGGCTGTCCCTGGTCCCCAGCGTCCCCGCTGCCGCCCACCCTTCTCCCCCCCTGGGCTTGGTCCTGCCTGGCTATGGCAAAGAAGCACAGCATATAAAGAAGGGGCTTAAATTACTATCATTAAGCCATCTGGAGCTCATCCTTCCCCATCATGAACTGCGGAGTCGCAGGTCAATTACTGCACATTTGCATATATTCCATTAATGCTTCTGCTAATTGTCTGGAGGAGATAATGTGCTCGGCTTACGGCTCCCTTGCTGGCTACGGTTTACAAACAACGAGTGCAGCAAAGACAGCCAGCACCAATGCTCCCCGTATCAGCAGAGGCTTGGGACACTGGGGGGCTTACTGGGGGTCCTCACCCTGCTGGTGGCCATCCAGAATGGGGGATGCTGGCAGCACCCCACAGCACTCCTCCGTGCACCCCACCAGCCCTCCCCGTGTTGTAAGGATGGATCCACCTCCCTGGTGCAGCAGCATTGGGGTGGGAGGACCAGCAACCTCGGCCACACCGTAGCCTGCAAGCGTCCCCCAAGGGTTGCATCTTACCCCCCGCTCCCCGCTGCCTGCACCCTGTGCTGCCTGCACCCCAGGCTCTGCCTCTGCTCCAGTCCCAGGGGATGGGTCCAGCCCCAGGGAACTGCGTGACTGGAAAGTTCCCCCCATGGCTGGCAGCATAGAGACTGGAGCATCCCTGCTCCCCTGGACTCCCTTGGCACCCAGAACCAAAGCACAGCAGAGCCAGGTGGTGGGGGCTATTTCCCAGGCACTTTGCGCCATTACAAGCAGGCAACGGGGTCCAGCTGGGATGGGGGAGAGTTGGGGGGGGCTAGTTTCTCGCCTACCTCCATTGCCACGCTCCTGCCAAGAGCCGAAATCCTCATCCCAGCAGCGGGATGCCCTGCTGAGCATCGCTCCGCGCCCGGCCCAGCTCTCTATGCGGTAGCAGCAGAACCGAGGCCAGCAGAAAGCAGGAGAGCTCTGTCTGCAGGTTTGGGGCTCTGCAATCACTTGCTGCAGGGCCAAGGAAATCCTCATTAATTTCCAAGGTTTATCCCCCTCCCGCCCCCCCGGATCCCCGGCACAGCGCCGGTGCGCGGGGAGGTGGGCACTGGTCCCAAGCGGGCTCTGCCAAGCGGCGCAAGCATCTCTGCCACCGCTTGGGACTGGGATGAATGAAGCACCTATAAATTATACATTTGGGTCTTGTTTCCAAATTGCTCTGCAATTATTGAGCACCAAGGTTCAGTTGCCTTCAAGCACCACCTCACATCTGACCAGGGCAAAACACACTGAAGGGCTCACGTGGTTCCCCCGGCACAGGAGAACAATCAGCCCATTAAAAACAGCAAATTAACGAACACAAGAGTTCCATTAGGAGGAGAAGGCGACCGAACTATCCAATTTCATCACCTCATTAGCATTTCTTATCAGAGGGACAGGGAAAGAATAGGGCTTTAAAATACAGAGGGATGCCGTGGAGTCTAATGACCACAACAGGGAGAGGTGCCTGGCCCACTGTCCTGCCAGAGGGGTGTGACACAGGCACTCACCTCGGTCCCACGGGAGACAGCAAGGTCCTGCACCCTGCCGAGCACCCTTGGGTGCACAGCACAGCTTCTCCCCAAAAGGCCTCTGCTGAGGTCTGGAAATGCAGCGGTGTGCAGGAGCCAGTGCCTGGCACACAAGATCCAGAGCCTGGGATGCTCCCTGGACCTGCTGTCACCCAAAAGCCACCCATTTTGGTGCAGGGACCACCTTCTCAGAAAGCCCCATGTTCCTCCATCCCTGCCCTTGGCTCCACGGGATGCCAGCAATGGGTGACTGCTGCCACCACAGAGCAGCTCCTGCAGCTTCACACCCCGGTACAGGCAACGGGTGATGGCACTAACCAGTGACACCAGCATGGACAGCCTGGGACATTGGGCACTCTTGGTGCTGGCATCCCTCGAGCCTTTCAGCCTGCATCCCTAGGAGTGTCCTGCAGCGTGAGCTTAGCATCGCTGCCTGGGCAGAAGTTGGGCAACTGGAGCTCCCAGGTAAACCTGCCATCTTCTTCTTCAACCCCATGAAAATGCATATTCACCCTTTCTCACTCTTTAAAACAGAAGTAGCAAATGAGATGCATCGGGCTGAATTTAAATTCCCTTACTGCTGGGAATAAAACTGAGCTAAACTGGGACGCTGAAAATCAAGGTTTCCGTCGTGGCAGGGCACGTCTCAACCATCTGATGCATCTTCCCTGGAGCACCCAGCACCCGTTGACGGCCTCTTCCAGGGGGAAGCTGCCTCTAAGTCAAAGAAAAGTTTATTCAGCCGCTCCCTATCTTAATTCTGCTGAGAAACGTGTTTGTGCACCCCCTCCGCCGGGAGGGGTGTGCAGGAAAGGTTCACGTGTGCTTTAAAAACAGCTGACTCGGTGGGTTTTGGGTGCCAGAGCAAGCGGTGGGGGGCATCTCACCGCTGAGGAAGAGGTGCCAACCCCGGCACAGCTCCCCGGGAAGAGCCATGTCCCTGGACAGGGACATGGCTCTTCCCGGGGAGCTGTGCCGGGGTTGGCACCTCTTCCTCAGCGGTGAGGTGCCCCCTAGGCATGTGCTTCACTGGGGAGCTTTTACATCCCTTCCACAGGCCAAACCACCAAGATATGCAAAGGAAAAAAAAAACCTCTTATTTGGGATTTATTGGCCCCATCTGTAAATCCAGAGTGAGACTTGCCCATCTGCCGATAGATTTCCGTGCAGGATTTCCAAAAGGTTTGTAAATCTTCCTCCTCGCTGGGAATCGATGGAGGGGTTTAGACTGAAATTAGGCGGCTGACTTTCTCACTTATGGGCAAAAAACTGATTCTTAAAATATTCTGGAGAAGATTTTATCAACGGTCTCAGCACTTACCCAGGGCGAGGGGAAGACGCAGCCACAAGCCCAGCTGGGCACGAGGCGCTGAGCTCGGGAGGTATCATGGATCCTTTCCTCCGGAGGGACGAGTCTGCCCTAGACTAATTGATTAGCGTCTGTAAAAGGCCTTGAGATCCACAGAAACGGGGCCGTGCTAATTGCACAGCCTCCTATTAGCGCTCCCTCCACTCTCCAGAGGATGAAAACCTGCCACGCACCAGCCCTGTTTCTACGAGGGCTGATTTATAAATAAACCCCGGGGCGATGGACTGGATCCTGCCCCCGGGGTTATTCCAACGCACCCAGAATGACCAGCCAGCGCTATGCAGAGAAGCCCAGGGCCCCCAGCATGTCCCAGGAGGGCTATTTTATTTAACCAAGCTGATTTAAGCAACTTTAACCCCATTTTTAAATAGTGCAACATTTGCTGTCGAGCTACCTGGGATTGCAAAATCCCCACAAACGCCCCAGACTCCCACCCAGGGGATGCTCATCCCACCCAGACCCCGCAGCCGTCGGATGGCAGAGGGCAGGGATTCGCCATGGGGCAGGCGGGGGGCTCCCGACTCAAATCCAAGCCAAGGTGCAGCAGAGCCGTGCAGCCCCTGAACGCAAAGAAATGTAGTTGCCTTCAGGCTACTGATTTCCCTGTAATCCCACCTCTGCAGCAGACAGAAGCCTGGGGGGGCTCCCCTCGCTTCCCCATGTATTTTGCTTTACAATGGCCCAAGCGGAGCCGAAAATGAGGGAGGTGTGGGGGGGGGTGTGTGTGTGTGTGTGTGTGTGTGTTTGCTTCACGCTCTGCTCCTCCACACGCAATTACATCAAAGCCCGTTCCAGCCTCTTGTAGGATGAATTCCCCTTGCAAGTGTGAAAACAGCTCATAAAGGAAAATGTTTTAAGCCATGAATCATTTAAAAAGCACATGCCACGATGCCACAGGCAGAGAAGGAAATAGCCATGTATTCCGGGGATTTAGGCAGGCGGAGGATACCGGGGAATCGGTGGGATGATTTAAATGAGCTGGCACAGCAGAGATGCTGCAGCCGTTGTACCCGGTATCCCCATCCCAGCTGCTGAAACGCGCCCTATAATACAGCATTATTATTATTTTAATTAATATGCAACAACCCCAAGCACATGTGTTATCTGACTCTCTCCATCAGCATTATCCCATCTGCCAGTACCTGGGTTTCCTTTGGCAGAGCCAGAGCGTGTTTATGGAAGGAGCAGGGAGCTCCCTCGTTTGCTACTGTGGCTAATTGCATTTGGAGAGCCACATGCAGGGGCGGGCACTGGGGACCAGGGAGGATCCATCTTTGCCTTCAGCAATGGAAACGAATAATCCAGTGCAACCCTCGCCTGCCGCATCCCCGCCGGCCCCCAGCATCCCTCCCCGAGCATCCCTGCTTCCCGCACCAGCCCCAGCCCCACCTGCAATGCTCAGAAACCTCTATTTCCCCATTATTTCCAAGTTTTTCCCTGCGAAGCCAGAACAGGAGCTCCATTTGGATGTGAACTGTGCCAGGCCCGTGTCGGTGGTGACATACAGCGGTATTTGGGAGAGGTCACCCCGGGGAGGTCCTGGTGACACTAAGGGATGCTCCCCGGGCCGCTGCAGGGTCTGCGCTCCCTTTCATCCTTGCCCGTGGCACCCTTTCGACACTTAAGCGCTGTGAAAAAGGTGATTTAACTTCATTCAGACGATGCTGTGTATCTGTAAATGGGCTTAACCTAATGAGTTTTAATATGTATTATGTTCTAGGTATTTTATGCCCTGTCTGCAAAATCCAGTTATGGTTTTCAATAAGACTTAGCGAGCCGAGACATGCACCGGAGGGGACACGCACGCACAAGGGGGCTGCTCCGAACTGGGCAAGGAGGAGGAGGAGGGCGAGAGGAAGGCAGGGGCTGTCCCCCAGGGAGACACAGCTGGATCCCTGCCAGCTGCTGGCTCAGCAAACCCCCCCCTCCCAGACCAAGCACTGCCTGCAGCCGCCTCCAGCAGCCTGGGAGGACGAGGTTTAAGATATAAGAAGGGTTGGCGTCTGTCAGATATGATGCCAGGGCTGGGGAGAGCCCTGCTGGCTGCACTGCAGCAGGCACGGCCAGCCACCATCCTGCAGCAGGGAAGGCAGTGGACAGCAGGTCCCTGGTGAGGTCATGGTCCCCTGTGCCCATCCGTGTGGGCTTGGGCTCTGGAGGAGCCACTGCTCATTGTCCCCAAAGCCTTCAGCCACTCCTGCAGCTGGCTGGGCCCTATCCTGGCACAGGCAGAGGGGACAGCGTGGGCAGAGCCCGGGGACCCTCTAGCCCCGCAAGCATCCCGGCCACCTTGGCATGCACAGACACCTGCACCATGCCCACCACGGTGGCAAAGCAACCCTGAACCACAGCCAGAGCCCACGGGCTCCTCATTTCAGAGAAAGCCATGACACTGCTGGTTTTCTCTCTTGTGCTTAACAATGAGGAATAAACCCCACGGCCAAACCAGAGCGGCTGAGTGGCATGGGTTTATCCCAAGGTTTTGAGTACCAGAGCCAGTCCTAGCTCCTGGATTCAGAGGAGGTGACGAGACTCAGCTGCCACACACCAAGGGGAGATCCCCGAGAGGAAACCCTAGTGCACCCCACCAGCAGCACCTACAGGACCATCCCCTTACGGCACATATAACGGTATAAATCCCATAGAGACCACAATGAGGTCCATGGGGGCCATGAGTTGGGAGCTGGGAGGTGACCCCTCGCATGGGGGTAGCTCAGCCCCACTGAAACACTTTCCATGGGTGCTGCAGAAGGCCCAGGCACTTTTGGTCCATGATTAATCCCCACGAGCCTCCCAGACAGGGAAGAGCCAAAACTAATTTGCCTGTAAAGCCCACGCTCAGCTCCTGCAGGTCTCTGCCACGGACACTTCGCTCAGCCCTCAGTAATCTGGGATTATACGCAGCACTGGGGCAATTAAGAAATTAAGAAAAACAGCTTTTCAAGCAGCAGACAATGCCTTCTGCAGCCTATTTAAATTGATATAGTGAGAAAGATTATTTCTTGCAGCCCTTGGTTTAAAGCCTCCTTTCCCAGAGGGGGACGATTTCTTTCTTTTCCTGAAGCCCAGCAGCATTGCATCCTGCTGCACGAGGGAGATGGAAGCCCAGTTTGGGAAGAGATCTACCTTTCCCATGAAAGCTGCAAATCCAGAGAGAGCAGTCGGCTCCGCAGATCACATCCCGGCCCTCTGATGTATTCCCCTGGGTCCCCTCACATGGCCTAGGATGGTGCTAGGGAGAGCCAGCCCCTGCTTCCCCTGGGCTCTGGAGATCCCTGTCCCAACTGGGGCAACGGATGTCCCCGGCAGCAGGGTGGACATCTCACTCCTCACTGAACAGCATATGCTTGTCCCCCTCTCCCAGGCTGAGCTCCAGGCTCCAGAGGGGACCAGCACATCGCAAAGGAGGCACCAAAGCACAGGGATTTCTAACTTGAAGCACAGCCAGTTCCCTGCATGACTCGAGGAGAGTGAGGACTTGGTAGTCCCAAGGAGGACAGGAGGTTAGAAGAAGCAAAGCTTCCCCCTCCACCCAGCCGGGCTGCAATGGGACAGCGCTGGGACACCTTGCCTCAGGGACCCTAAAGCCAGGGGGGAGATTTGGGCAGGGGGGGAGCCATGCCGGACCAAGCACTTGCAGCCCTGCTGCTGCAGGCCAGCCTCACCTCCTCGGACACAGGGCTCTGAGAAAATCATCCAAAAGCTGAGCAAAACCCCATGGGGAATTCTCCCTGGCCCCACGACGCTCCCCCCACCAGGCCTGTGCATGAACGGCACATACAATAATTAACTTCTAATGAAGCTCGGCTCCAGGAGCCCCTCGTGTTTACCAGTGTCAGACAGAACAAGGGCCAGGCGAGCGGTTTCCTGAGCCCGGGGAAGGGACAGCCCCCCCATAAAGGTTAATTCGGCACAAGTTCCCAGAGAGGGGAAAGTTACAGCACTCACATGGTGGGAAGGTGCAGGTGGACCTTGGCCAGGCTGGGTGGGGACACCCCGGGGTCCCCGCTGCCAGACTGTGCTTCCCGGCTCCAGCCAGCTCCAGATTGCCCAGAAACTTTATTTAATCCTGCCTTCACAAAAGAAACGGTTTATAACGCTTAGCTCAAGGTAACCTTCATGCGGTTCTCCAACTGCCTCTGCTTTTCCTGCACACTTTTTTTTTTTTTTTTAAACTTTATATTAAAATATTCCAATAGGTTGTCAGCATGGATATCGAAAGAAGAAAACAATCAGGGGAGGTGTATTTAGAGGGATTACCATCTCTCCCCATTTCCCTTGCCGAGATGTTCCTGCACAAAGTCTCGGGAGGAGGAGGAGAGCTCTCTCCCTGCCTGCCTCCCGCTCCTCTCCGAAGCGAGAAACCCTCCCGAAAGCAGCAAAATACAGAGCGAAAAATCTCTGCCAAGGCGAGAATTATTAACAACTCCTGCAAAGCATCCTTAACCCCTGGGGAGCCGGCAAGCTCTCCCATCTCCTCCCGAACTTCCCCGCACACGCAGCCCGCATCTTTCCACGCGCAAACCCACCGAGCCGACCCCCCTCCTGCTCGGTGCCCGCCTCCGGGGTCCCTCCACCCCAGGCTGGGGGTTCCCAGCGGTTCCCCCCCTCGTCCCTTGGGGGTTCCCACCGGTTTCCACCCCTGGCCCCCCCCCCCCCCCCCCCCCTTCATGTGTTGCGCTTTTCGCTTTTTTTTTTTCCTTCATTTCCCCCCGGTTTTAATCCGCTTTCCCCTTCCCGCAGCGCGGATGCTCCTTCCCCGCAGCCCAACTTCGCGGCGGAATCCCCCGACCCCCTCCCCCGGTCCGTTCCCCCCCCCCGCGCCGTCTCCTACCCGCACCGGGCGCTTTCCCACGCCGGCCCGGCCGCCGCCGCCGCCGCTCCATGCGCCGGCCGCCCCCGGGAGCGGCGGGGCCGGTGGAATGGGGGGGGGGGGGGGGGGGGGGAGGGACACCGTGGGGCGGGGAGGGGGTGTCTCACTGCGTCTGGGCCCCCGCCGTGCCCCCTTGCCGCCGCCGGCCCTGCCCCGCCGCCGGGGCTCCGCTCATGATGCCGGCCGCGGGGGGAGCCCTGCCCGGCGGCTGCCGCTCGGTTCTGCCCGGAGCCGCTCCCGGGCGCCGTTACTTAACGTCTCCATCCAGCTCCGCTGCGGCTCCGCTCCATCCGCCGGCCTGCAGCGCTGCCTGCCGCTTAACCCCTTCCCTCCCGCCTCACTCCGGCCCCCGATCCTCCTCCTCCCTCCCCCCCCCCCCCCCCCCGCCCCCCCGCGCCGCATCCCGCCTCCCCGCTTTATTTTTTTCTCCTTATTTTTTTTTTTTTTCCCCTTCTCTTGTTTGGGAATTGAGGTCGGTGGCGGAAAAGCGGCTCCCGGCCATCCCCGGCCCCGCCGATGCGCTCAAGGACAAGGGATGCTGAGGGTGCGGAGGGTGATGCTGTACACCCACCCAGCCACCCCCCCCCGCCCCTCCCGAGGACCCGGTCCCGACCCCAGCGCTCCCCCGAGCCCCGGCACAAGGGTCCAGCCAGAGATTTATTGAACAGGGCTAGCAAGAAAAAATAAAATTATATATATATATACATATTTGTGTCATATGAATGAATTTGAAAACTTCACGCCTCTGGGAGTAGGAAAAATTACGATTGTAAAGTGATTAAGGTGGGAGAGGATTTCCCACTCCCCTTATACTGGCAATTCTAAGCACTGGGGGGGGATTTTTAGGGTGTGCTGGTGGCAGCTGGAAGCCCCGTTGCCTGCCCGGTGCTGCCTCTGCCATGGCAGCAGTGTTCCCGGCTGCCTCCTGTTCCCCCAGCACGGCAGGCCACGGCACACACCGAGTCCCTCTGGGTCAGGAGATAATTAAAAAAGGATCTAGAGAAAATACCCCTGCCTTAACGTGATTAAGGCAGCAGCCTTTGGCGGCCGTGGATCCTTCTCCCACAAGCATCTTTGTGCTGACAAAGGGGGTACAGGCTCGGAGGGTGGCATTTTTTCCGGGTAACATACCCGGCTGGGCCCAGGGGAGCGAGGGGACCCCAAGCAATGTGCCCAAGCTGTGATTTCCTAGGGTTCGTGCATCCCCGCATCCCGCTGGCAGAGCCGATGTTGGGGAGGCTGGGGAATTTGGGGAAAGCAGCAGGTGAGGGGAGGGACAGATCCTGCTGCTGTCCCCAACGAGGAAAACTGCAGCCTCAACTCGGTCCGTGCTGGATGCGAGAGCATCCATGTGTGAGGAACCATCCGAAACTGCCCCAGGCAGGCGCAGGCGGGCGCATGGGCCGCGGCGGCTCGTTTCCATAGGAAACCGGGCTGGCGAGTGCTGCCTCAGCTCCAGGCTGGGGGCTGAAGAACTGTTTGTACTATTTTTATCCTCCCGGTACTAGGTTTCTTGGGTTTGGCCATGCTAACGCCCCAGCAGCGCTCCCTCCCTCCAGCCAAGACTGCAGGGAACTGGGGGGCACTGGGGGGGAGGTGAGACCTGCCATCAGCTGGGGACAGCAGAAACAGCCAGGCAGACCCCTGCCCAGGGAGCCCCACGCTGGGTTGGTGGGTCCTGCCACTTGAGGGCTTTCTCTGCTTCCAGACGGTCCCATTTTCCCCACAAAACCAGCAATTCTCTGTTGCATTTTATAAAAACAGAGATGTCTTCTCCACAGCTCCCCAACAGGGTGTTTGCAATTCCAGGTCTCCTGATGGGATGCGCGGTGCCTTCCTCCTGGACCAGCATCCACCAGAACAAAGTTTGCTTCCTGCAAATACCTCCTTGGCTTCTCTTTAAACCCTCTCCTGCCCCTTGGGGAGCTCGGGGCTGGAATATGCCTGGAAGGCAGAGATATGCCTGGAGGGTGCAGGCAGGCAGGAGAGGGGCAGCGGGGTGGGATGCAGCTGAGCGATGCCAACGCATGCCTCTGGGTTTTTTGCAGCAAGCACAGGCCAGAGAAACAAGAATTTGGCTGGCTCTGGCAGATTAGCTGCTAAACAGCCATTTTGAGGGGTGGGGGAAATTAGAGTCACTGGTTTAAAATAGCACTTGCAAAAATAACTTTCAAAGACTGTTTTATTTGGCTTGTTCTGGGCTAGGCTTGCCCTGGGAGTGGTCAGGGATCCTCCTGAAGCATCAAATAGATATTCCATGTTGACCATGATGTAAACGAAGCGACTCTAGATCGCACTAAGCAGCCTGAGCTGCTCCCAGCAATGCTGAACCAGAAGGACCCAGTTCTTCAGGGTGTTTTTCACCCAGAAGGACTCAGTTCTGCAGGGTGTTTTTACCCTAAGGGCATCAAGGCTATTGCCAGCGGACTCTTGACATTGATCTCAAGTGTCCCCAAAGTGCCAGTGTCACCAAATAAATCCCTACGTCAGAGATGTTGGGTTTTGAGCCAAAAGTGACCGCTGAGGTTTCTGCAAAGAGCCTTATCCAGGGGAGCGCAGCCCGTGGCGCTCTGTGCCCTGGCACTGGGGTGACTGTCATTGCATAAGGGCTTGGGGCAAATTCCGGGTCCCCATTGCGGTGGGGACACTGGAACAGCTGTCCCCTCCTCCCCGCCAAGGCAACAGGCTGCAGCTCTCATTTATGGGTTTTTTCAGAAACTTCTAATTACCCAGGCTGTCTCAGGAGGGCTCGTCAGCCAGGGAAAAAAGGATGTGGTGCATTATAATACTAAAAAAGGCTGCATAAAATCTCATTTTGAGGATTATGAAGTGCCAGCACAAAAAAAGCTGTAAACAGGATGTCTGAAAAGATCTTAAGCATAAAGGTCAGAATCTACAATTTAAATGGGTCGCTTGTTGCTTTCTTGCTCTGTGCCACTAATGAGCCGAGATGTAGAAAAACAAGTTTGGGTTTGAAGCCACATTTTGGTCCTTTTGTGCTTTGAAATGTCAACTTTTTAGCAGCAAATTTTTTACCCGGGGGGTGGAAGGGGGTGCTAGGGTGCAGCTGAAAGGGGTGTCTCTCCCCCTGGTCCCCGGCATCCCCATGGCAGCAGCAGTGGGGGACCAGCGGGGATGGGGCTGCTCAAGCCCAAGGCCTTTGCAGGCGGGTGATGCTGCAGCAGCATCTCAGCCCTGGGGGGCTCCGGCTGCCGGTGCTGGGGCCACAGCATGAGGCTCTGCCTTCCTCCCAAGGATGAGGCTGGAGCTTGCAGATGTTGCCTGGCACAGGGTTACTAAGGCGGTGGCATCCAGGGAATGTCAGGATAAGGAGCCTCATTTGAATCATTTACTTCTTTATATCCTCACTGAGCCCCTGGTGAGTCCCTCCGGGGGGGTCCCACCTCCCAGAGGATGGAAAATGTACTTGCAATCCTGGCTTTCCAGGAGGTTTCAATGCCTGGGGGAGCTGGGCTGGCTTATCAGGAAACAGCTGATTAAAAGTCAATATTCAGCAAATCTCGTGCTCTCAGTGCTTGTCTCCGCTTTGACCAACCTGAGCAATGTGGGGCAGAAAATAGAGAGAGAGCGCCCAGAAATAACGAATGCTGCAAAGTAATGAGCTTCTGCTGGCAGTGCGGATGCCTTTCCTCTTCTTCTGTTTCATTTATATTTTCCATCATTACAACTTTGGCAGGAGCAAACCGAAGCAGCTGAAAGGGGGGCAAGGCAGGGTTGCACCAGTGTTTTTTAACTGCTTGTAGGGGCGAGTTTTGGGGTCTGCAGGGGGGCAGAGGCAGGAGGTGTGTGTGAGCTGCAGTGCCCTGAGCACCGCTCACAACCCCTAACACCATCCTCAGCACCGGAAAGGATGGGCCAGCCCTTGGCAGCTGGAGGGGAATATTGTGAAGGGGCTCTGCTGCCTTTTTCGCATGGGGAGCCACGCACCGTGGTCCCCCTCCAGCACCCAGGAGATGCTTGAGGGTCCTCCCTCAAGGTGCTGGCATCTCCTGGGTCCCCTGGGAAGCAGCTTCATGGCCATAGTCCCCTGGGACAAACATGAACATTCCTGGAGAATGCATTCCTGGAGTAAGCATCCCCTGAGGGCTCACACACCTCTCACCCTGATTTTTCTTAATTAACTCATTAGGATGCCAGCGAAGGTGATGAGAGTCTCCCAGGAGGCACCTGCTCTCCTGGTGCAGGCAGCGCAGGCAGCCACGGCTGCCCAAGCTCTGCTGCCTGCGAGCTCGAGAAATGCCCCGTGGCTGCAAAACAAGGGGGTCGTTTTAGGGTAAGAGAAGGGAAAAAAAAGGAAAGGGGATGTCGAAATGCTGAGGCAGGCTTCTGCGGACGCTTGCCAGAGCCACAGGGCCAGGAGGATGGACACAGGCCTCTGGCGTCTTGGTGTTGTTTTTGTGATTATTTGGAGGGGGGGAATTAATAAAAAAAGAACCCAAACAAGAAAGAGGCAACCATGTGGATTAAAGCTGGAAGGAAGAGGATTAAGAGATTGAAGGGAAAAGAAGTGCAGAGAATGCAGATGGAGGGAATAGTTCCCCTTTCAGCCATTCTGCCATTGAAAAAAGGGGGAAAGCAAAAGATTTTGATAAGCTCTTTGAAAAATTCATGAGGTTTCCATTTCTCTGTTTATTTATTTGTTCCCCAGGATAAACTCTTGAAATACAACATCTCATTTGTCAGCGGGTCCCGGGGGAGCAGGGCATAAATCAGATTGCCCTACTAATAAGTTATACAAAGCCAACGCTCTGCAACTGTGCTGCCAGGCTGGCGTGGGGCAGGAGGGGACATTTTGGGGCAGGAGGGGATGGTTTGGGGCAGGAGGGGATGACTCAGGGCACATGTGAGAGTGTGGGCAGCAGCTCTGCGTTGTGGGGCTCTGCAGGCAATGCATTTCTGCCTGGACCTGGCCATGTCCCCCCCATGCAAAAGGGGAGGGAGCTGACAGCCCCATAGCCGCGGGAGGGCTTAACCGGGTGGTGTGGGTGGGAGGTGGGGGGGGGCATAGGGTGGGAGATGCTGCCCCAAGTGCGGGTACAGCTGTGGGTAAGTGGGAAACCGGTGCCCCTGGTGCCAGGCAGATGGGAGCCAGGTTTGGTGGTCCCCGGGGAGCTCAGCCACCAGGGAGGAGAGAAAATGTGGGAATCTGTGCTCTCCAGCTGTGCACGGCACAATGGGAGCTGACACCAGCCACCCCGTCTGCATTCAGGGACAGGCTCAGCTAATGCACCCCACAGGGGAACCCCGGGCAGGGGTCCCATGGGGCAGCACCATCCCCACCCAGTCCAACCCCAAAGCATCTTCGGTGAGGGCCATTTGGCCCCTAATACACAGCAAGAATTGATGCAGGAATTCACCAGGATGGGGCATTTTGCAATTGATGGGGCTGCCACCCCCAACCTTGGGCGCAGTGCTTAATTTTTCTGGGCTGGTGCAGTCTAAAATGCAGATAAAAGAACCTCCTAAGGGTGTCCTGAGGCTTAATGAGTATTGGAGAGACATCCTGAGAGCAGCACTGCACTGCCCGTCCCCGCAGCCTGCGTGACGGCACAGCCCAGACCAACACAGCCTGTTAAAGTTCAAAAAGAGATTTTTAATTTCTGTTCACTAATTGATGGATCTGATTTTTGTCTTTCATGTGGTTTGTAGCTTGCAAGCTGCCCTTTGGAGCGTCGTGGGCACCAGGCGTGGGTTCCAGGCTGTGGCTGTGCCACAGTGGTGCCAGGAGGCATCACCAAACCCTTTTGCAGCCCCCGGCAAGCAGCTTCTCCATGGTGAGAATTCCTTCCTGCCCTGCAAATTTCTGGTTTCTGGAGCAAAAGAGTTTGAAGGGGGGCAATTTTCATGCTGATTGGAGGCTCTTCACGGACCTGCCCGGGGTCCCCCAGCAGCGCCCACCCCGGGGAGCCCGCTCTGTGCAGAGGGGACGGCGGCAGCACGCCCAGGACTCGAGCAGCTGGGATGCAGGGAAATAAATCATCAGGGCTGAATGATGCCTGCAGCAAATTCTGGGGCAGCATGGGGTCTCTGGTTAGGGTCATGTGTGATTAAACGCCCAGGGGGGACAGTGATGGATGTGGGTAAGGGCTGGGGCAGGGGTGATGCTCTGCCCTCCACCCCACGGCAGCGGCCAGCCCCGGCCCCGGCCGGGGGCAGCCCCACAGATCTTCAATCATAGATGGAGAGGGCTTATGGGCAGGGCTGTAAATTTGCTGGTGACCAGTTTGTCCCGCCCCTCCAGAAGCACTGGGGCTCAGCCTGTGACCGTGGCTGCTCCTGGCCATGGCTTTGGGGGTGGGTTTTGTCCATCCCCAGGGTGGCTGGTGGGTCAGGGCATCCCTAACTTGAATGGGTCCCCAAATCCTCATGGCAGTGCCTTCCCTGCCGTTGGGGCAGGCGAGGCAGCACGGGGGCTGCTGCAGGGGCGGCAGCGCAGGTGTTTTGCCGGGGGAGGAACAGAGAAACCATCTGCGCGCACGGGTTCGTCCTGATGCTTCGACGGAGGAGCAGATCCGGAGGCGAAATTGCTTCGCCTGGCTTTGCTAGGGGATTTCGGCATCTTCATTTAGCGCCGGCTGATAAATGAGCCGGCTGCTCCCCCGTGCTGCGCCAGGCGGTGCCGAGTGCTGCGGTGGCGGAGCAGCAGCAGAAGCTGGAGATGCTCCTTGCCCTCCCTGGGTCTGGTTTGCACTCAAGATGCCACTGGATGGGGAAATGATGGGGCACAGTGAGGCGAGCCCAGCCCTGCTCGGAATAGGGAAACTTATGAAAACCTTCCAAAAATCCCCATTTTCACCCCATTCTGCCATCCTACCCCGGCAGCTTCTGCATGGCGTCAGTCGGCAATCGCTACCGGTGGAGTGATTTGCTCTGACCTCCTCCTCACTGGTGAGGAGCATCCGAGGGTCTGGGTGAGGGCAGGGGGGTGGCTCCTGTGGGGCTTCACCCAGCCCCATTTTGGGAAATAGGGCTGGCGTAGGGATGGAACAGCCACTCAGCAGAAGTGCATCTCTCCTCTCTTTTCTTGCAAAAGAAACAAACCTGTTCAATCCAGAGCTATTCCCCTTATCTTGAAGGTGGTCATTGTTTTTTATTATTATTTATTATTATTATTTTTTATTATTATTATTGTTACTACTACTACTGGCTGGGAGCAGAGCTTGGCAAGGGCTGCCCCCCCTCCAAATGATGCCTGGGAGACTTCTGCCGATAATTCCCATCAATGTTAATGCTCTGAAGGGAGAATAAAGCCCATAAAGTCTAGGTCTGCTTGTTCCTGTACAAAAGAGAATGACTATTTCAGCCATTCCCCAGCGTGCCAAAGGCCTATGGCACATAGCAAATTAATTACCAGTAAAATGCCCGGTGCCCGTGCTGGACAGTAAGGTGGCTTTTAAGAGTGGCCGGGCCAGCAGCTTGGGGTGTGCTGGGGTTGAAGACTAGCACGGGGGCAGGACAGGGTGAGAGCCAGCATTGGGCGTCCCCCTGCATGCACACAGTGCTTCTCCGGGGCTGCATCCTGCCCCAGGCAGCCAGCCTGGCTCTGGTGGAGCCACAATTTGCCCTTGATGGTGCTGTCCTGGCTTTGGTTCCACCCCTAAACCAGCGCTGCCCCAGGGCTGTCTGCTGCAGACTGCTCAGACCTGCCCGAGACCCAGCACAGCCACAGCCCTGGTCCTGGTCCTGCTCCCAGTCCCACAGGTCTCCCTGTGGTCTCCCAGCTACCCTGGGAAGTAGCTCTGGGCATTGCAGCAGGAAATTCCCCTTGGAGATACGGAAAAAACCCTCATCCCCATGAGAGACCTGCAGCCCTGGGGTGGGGACACTGAGGGCAGCCAAAACTCTGTGGTTTTGGGGCTGGAAGGCTTTTTTTGGGCTGCTGCACGGCACAGCTCAGAGCTACTCACCACCCAGTTTTTATACCAAGCATCCTTCAGTGCCCATCACAGCCCAAGCTTCCCCCTGCATCATCTGCAGCTATTACTCCTTTCTGCTGTTCACATTTCCTCCATGGTGTGTTACAGACGAGCAGAGCACACGCCGTTGTCTGGGCACGCTTCTCCCCCCGCCCTCACCCCCGGTAAGAGGGAGTTAATTGCTGGTTTAAACAAGAAAGGAAGAAAAAGAGAAAAGACTTCCCAGGCAAAGCAGTGCCCACCGACTGGTGGAAACAGAGCTTGTAAGGGAAAGAAACACCTGGGTGAAGTACTGTACTCAGCACTGGTGAGGCCACACCTGGAGTACTGTGTCCAGTTTTGGGCACCCCAACACAAGAGAGATCTCGAGGTGCTGGAGCGGGTGCAGAGGAGGGCAATGAAGCTGGGGAAGGGCCTGGAGAATAAATCGTACGAAGAAGGGAGCTGGGACTGTTTAGTTTGAGGAAGAGGAGGCTGAGGGGTGACCTCATCACTCCCTATAACTACTTGAAAGGACATCGTAGAGAGGTTGGTGCTGGTCTCTTCTCACAAGCAAATAGCGATAGAACAAGAGGGAATGGATTCAAGCTGCAACAGGGTAGGTTTAGACTGGACATTAGGAAGAAATTCTTCACAGTGAGAGTGGTCAGACACTGGAACGGGCTGCCCAGGGAGGTGGTTGAGTCACCATCCTTGGATGAGTTTAAGAGTCTTTTAGATGTGGTGTTGGGGGATATGGTGTAGGGAGGAACTTTGTAGAGTAGGGTAGATGGTTGGACTTGATGATCCCAAGGGTCTTTTCCAACCTAGATGATTCTATGATTCTAAGTATGTATATATTCTATTTATATGTATACAGAGGGACAGAAGCTCTGTAGTGATGGCACCCAGTGACCCCCCCCAGTGTCTAGTAAGGCTATCATGCCACAGCCTTTGCTTTCTTATCTACATACCTATTTTCAGGGAAAAAAAACTGGGTTTGATCTGCCTGCCCCTCTGCTGAGCTGGATGGCTGTGGACAGAGCTGTGGCATCGCAGGTGGGAGTGAGGAAGGGACACATGGCCATCAATGCCCGGTGGTCCCCAAGCATGGGTGGCATCGCTGCGGGGTCCTGCAAAGCCCCAGCTCTACCAATGGGCCGAGGTCTGAGGGGTTCCCCGGGGGTGGCCATCCCCTCCACCCCTGCCTTGCTGTGGCTGAGCTGCTGGCAGTGTCGGATCCAGAGCCCAGGGAGGGCTCGGGCACCCGGCAAACCCTTGCCCGCTGGTCCCTGGCCAGAGGGCTGCCAGCACACAGCCTCCCCGGCCCCGACCGATGGCAGGAGATTACTGTAGCTTTGGAGCAGACACGTGTAATGGCTGTGTCCTAGTTTTTGAGAGCAGAATCCAGCATAAAAAAAAAAAAAAAAAGCACCACAGTTGTGGTGAGAGCAAATATAGTAACTCATTCTCACACCAGCTCTTCCGGAGTGTTACTAGCTGTAAAGCCGTACCAGGGTCACATCCTCGCAGGCTGGCATGTCCTCTAGGAAAATGGAAAATGGTTTGTTTGTCCCTCACCTCCTCCTCCTCCCCAGTGGAAAAGCATCTCCAGACACATTTCTGGCTGTGGCCGACACAACCACGCAGTTGTCTCACCTCCTTTGGGGTCAGCAGCCAAGTCATCCCCTTGGCAGCATCCCCCTCTCTGTCTTTGTGCCCCTTCCTGTCCTCATCCCCATTCCTGTTTCTGTTCCTTATCTGATGTTCCATCATTCTGTTTCCCCATCCCCATTTGTTCTCCTGTCCTTGTCCCCATTCCCATCCCCATCTCCATCCCATTCCTTCCTTGTCCCATAAGGCGCAGCACATTGCCATTGAAAGGGAAGTGTTAATTTCACCATCATTACTAATTACTAATTGAAAGTCCCAGCTCAGTCGGAGCAGAGCCTCTCGGGAAGGCGCTGGCAGGCTCAAGTCTCATTTTGGCACAACTCACCCAAATCACCCGCCCCAGCTGGAAGCATCAACCAAAAATGTACCACAGCATCTAAATCTAACATCCTCACCTGGATGCCCAAATTGAAAGAACTAATTAAAGCCACTTAATCACAGACCAGTGGCAAAAGCGGGAAGCAGTGGGTGCTGCTGGGGTGCAGCCATCATCCCCCCAGCATCACCCCCCCAGGATGCTGTAACTCAGCCGAACGTGGATTTACTGCCTGTGCTCCATTATCACTAATCAATATAACAGTTATTACTTAATGGGCTAAAATTGTCATTCTAATGTCCCAGATCTGCATGTTACGGCGTGGCTAATTGGTACAGAACTGATTTGGGGGCTTAATGAAAATGTAAATTCAAGCACATTAATCAAACAATTATTTCGTAACTACGAGACAGACGGTGCTAAACCTAATTAAGAAATAAACAAAGTTAATCAGTGAACAGAAAACATTTACTAATCATATAGATATGTTGCAAGAAAGAAATATTAGGCAATAATTTATTAAAGATTCCCAAACCTGCTCCTCTTCTTAATAGCCCGGCGCTCTGGCTTCCAGGAAGCACCATCTCGATTTTATTAAAGCATTTGTTCTGCTTTAAGGTCTGCTGGGCACCAGAGAACGAAAATATATTACTCTGCAAGATGAATAACTGCATCAATTTAAAATAATAGGGCCAGGGACTGAACGGGTGTGTGTGGGTGACATCTAACGTTGAAACCGATGCATTTTGGGCTTAATTATCAGCGGTTAGTGTTTTTCCAGCTCAAAAGTTAATTCTGATTCAGACATAAAAATTGTGAAAAGACATAAAGATGAAAGCCAGTGGCGTTTCTCTTTCCTCTGCCTGCTCACAGCTTCTTGTCAAAACCTGCTTGTCTGGCACAATTTCTGTAGGTAAATGGGAGTATCTCTCCCCAAAATTCTTTCTGCCCGGTGCTGACTCCCACCATGAAGTGATTTGAATTCCCTGCAGCATCGCTGTGCTTCCCGCAGACTCCTGAGGCTGTGGGCTCCCAGCACTGAGCATCCCGGGGGGTCCAGCTCTGCTTTTGGCAGAGGGGGACCATTTGCTCCCTGTCCACCCCCCACCACCACCACCCCAGTTCCCTGCATGTGAGATAAGGCGGGAGCCACCGGCGTTGGCTGCACCCTCCCCAAATTATCCCTGAGAGTGATTCAACACGGAGCCATTAGTGCTGGAGGGGATGGAAAGCAGATGGCAGGATGGCAGGGTCAGTGCCAGGGCTGCAGGCAGCTGCCTGCTGAGGTCCTGCCTTCACCTGGGTTCCCTTTTGGATGCTAGTGGTGAGACCCTCAGTGTCCCCCACGCCTGGGGACACCCACATCCCCAAGGCTTCCCTCGCCCCAGGGAGCCACATCCCCAAAAAGTGCCTGAGGGTGCAAAGCCACAGTGCTGCACATCCCAGGGGGATGGAGGGCTCGGTTCTGGTCCCCAGATGGGAGCAGGGCTGATGTGACATTTATCAAAGCTCTCCCTCAAAGCAGGGGCAGAGGAACACGGGGACCGTGGCTGTGAGATCGCTGCTCTCACTCCAGGGCCAGGGAGGGCACCCAGTAGTACCTCCTGTGCTCCTGGGGCAGTGGGGTGGCTCCAAGCAAACCATTTCCGCCGCTGCTCTTCCACGGGAGGGTTTTTATGGCTTTTCACTGCAAATCGGAGAGGAAGAAAATTTCTGAAATATCACCATTTCCCAGCAAACCATCACTTACAGGACACACGGGGCTGCGCAGCTGGGATTCACCGTGCCCACCAGTGCCATCGAGGGGGACCCTGTGACCCTGCTTTCAGCATCCATTTACCCAGGGGAAGGAGAAGGGCCTCTTCCACCCCCCAGCACTGTTTTTTTGGGGTCATTCAGTCTTTCTGCAGCTGCCTCATCCCCGGTACACACAAGCCTTGCTCTCAGGGCAAGGTGAAATCTGCCTGGGAAAACCGCTCAGCTCTGCCAAAAAGACCTTCCACATTTTCTTTGGCACAAAGTTTTCCCAAAACTCCAATATTTGTGGTCCCAAAGCTGTGTTTTAGTTTCCCCGTTGGCCCTGGAACAGCACTGGGATGTGGTTCTGGGTTTTTATCCATGAATCCCTTGGCTGGGCGGGATTCTGGTGCTCACACCTCATTCCTGCTCCTCTCCCATCTCCGGGGTGAAGGAGAGAGGCGGGATGGAGCTGAGAGCCACTGGGTTTAGGGGGCTAGTAACAAACTCCAGCGCTGCCCCCCTGCGCCCACCACCGCTCCTTCCGCTTTCTTTTTTTGTCTCTCTCTCCAGAGCAGTTATTAAGCCCGTTTTCCCCACAGCCAGGCTAAGCCATTTATCCAAAGCCTCCATCATTAGGTTAATGATTCTCAGCAAATTATTTCATACACAGCCCGGTTCATCCAGAAAATGGAGCAGCGATGCCGACAGCTCCATCAGCTGCAGGAGAGACGGCTGACCGAGCTGCGGGGTTCTCAGCACCGTTACACTCCCGTTTGACACCCCATGATGTGCAACGTGCCTGATGCCACTCAGGACCCCAATCCTGGCTCCATCAGCACATCTTTGCCCCACAGAAATAGACCCTCTGAGGAGCAGGGATGGTTTCTGTCTCCCTCCATCCCACCCTGGCACCAGGCACTTCATTCCAGCATACGAATTATACATCAGACTTGGAAGCATCTGGCTCTGTTTGATGCCGCAGGGATGGATGGAGCTGACAGCTGGGGGGTTCGTGAACCCATCACCCCTGCAGTTTCATAGGAGCATTGCAACATGGCAGGGGGTGGCACCAAAAAATGGGGGGCACAAAGCAGCTTTGCTTCAGCTGCAGCCTCCATGCTCCTTCTTCCCAGGCTGAGGGCCAACCCTCCGTCCCTCCCATGTCTGCCACCTCTCCACAGGGATGTGACACCTACCTCTGCACCACGGGATACCAGCAGCATCCCTCTAGCAAAGCCCTGGTTCAGCAGGAGCCCTGGGAGAGCAGGGGGAAGCGAAGGGCAGGGATGCCACAAGGACAACCCAGGGTGGCTCAGCTCTCTTCCAGCATCGGGGGCACCTCTTGAACCACTGTCACCAGGACCTGGAGACAAGGACTATTTTCCCACCAGCCCCTTGGGCGCTCCTTGTCCTGAAACCACCTTGTACCATCACTCTGGTCCCTGAGGCTACGGCATCAATTTCATCTCTCCCATAGCAGACAGCCAGGAGCAGATTGTCTGTGCCAGTACCTCATCCTGGACTGTGCTACTTGGCTCCCAGGGTTTCAAAATGCAGTTTGGTTCTCCTGGGAAGGGGACGTGCTCCGGAGAGCAGGGTGGCATGGGTTGGGTGGGGGCAAGGATTCAGTTTCCAGCTTTCTGGGCCCAAACGGCGGCTGCTGTTGCTGCTCCGCAGCGCCGGCCTCGTTGGCATTCTCTGGCGGTGCTGTGTGCCCGGTGGGACCAGCAGCCGCTGCAGAGCCTGAATTATTCAGCTCAAGCAGGGCCCATTTGCTGATGGAGCAAGTGAGGACTCGTGAGCAAGACTGAGTGCTCGGCTGTGCTGGGAAGCTGTTCCTTGGGCGAGCTCCTGCGGCAGTGCCCTGATTCCCTCCCTCCCCACATCCTGTGGGGCTGGCTCACATCCCGGTCCCTGGTCCCCCCGCTGGTCCGTGGCACCGGCATGAGGTGGGAGAAACCCCAGATCTGCTGGCTGGGTGCTGCTGTCATGATCTCAGCAGCAATAGATCCAGGGGACCGGTCACACCTTGCCCTGATAAGTATGTGTCTAAAAAATAGAAATAAAAAAATGGGGGGAAAAAACCCCCATAAATAAATTGCTATGTTTAAAAATGTCCCTTTCCAGGCTGAGGAAAAAAGCATAAATAAGTCACCACATTTAAAAATACTCCTTTTCCACACTAATGCTCAAAAGTCCCCCTGGTGCAGAGGTGTGCCTCCCTCCCTTTCACTAATTCACCAGCATTGAAGGAGGGGTGTTTTTAGGTCACCACATTCCCAATCAGGCAAGCACTGACCTTTCCATACGTTAAAGCAGAGTGATGAGCTTCCACCTCATCGTATCTCCTGTGTGGGGGTCTGTCACCAGCGCTGCCGACAGCAGCATCTCCCATCCAGGGACTGATACGTGGCCCCCATGCCCAGGTCTCCAGGAGAAGGAGCAGCAGCCACAAACCAAACCCCACACTGATCTTCTTCATCCCAGCAGCTTAGATCTGCTCCTGCCCAGAGGAGAGGGATCTGCACTGGCTTTCTGCCACCTCTGTGACATTTCAAGTGGCAACCATGAAGTTCAAGGTGGCCTCGATGGCATCTTGGCAGGTACCGGGTCGCCAAGCCCTAGAACTGCTAGAAATGCTCTCAGCCCTCCCCTAGGATTTATTGGGACATGCCCATGATGGATGATACAAAAAGGCTGAAAATCAGCCCAGGCACCTGCCAGCATCCAGCCTGAGCTGTTAATTCACCCAATTGCTTAAGTGCCAGGTGAAAGTCACTCTGGTCTGATGGAGCTGGAAATGCTGCAGCTGGGAAGAGTGGCTTTTAAAACCATTTTTGTCAGCCTAATGCTGTTAAAGTGCCTGGGAAGGGCAGCAGACCCCATCGGGGTCCCCTGGTTGCTCCTGAGTCCCTGGAAATGGCTGGTGAGCCCTGACTTGCAGGAAAAGGCAGCTCCTCCATGCAAGGGTATGTCCCTGAGCCTTTTCCGTCGTCCCCAGGAGAAGCCAACAGTGATGCTCCTGGCTCATCTTGCAAAATAGGTTGAATGTTTCCGGGTTTGCACTTGTGGAGGGCCAAAGTTTCTGGCTGAGTGGTTGTCACCTCCGCTGTCACCCTGGGAATGCCATCCCCTCCTCTGGGGACAGCCTGCCAGGGCTGCTCCCCAAACCACAGGCGATGCCAGGGAAACTGCACCTCCAAATGTCTGCCAAAACTTGGGGGGCACCAAGTACTCCTGCTGGTTTCAGTCCCCACTTTTGCAGACCTCCTGCCATCCAGACAGGGCTGCGCAAGCCCAGGGAGGTCAGTGGGGAGCGGTAAAGGCACTGGTGGTTTCTGATTTATTCTGCAAGATATTTTCAAACAAGCATAATAAAACCACCGTGAATTGGCCGCCTCAGGGGCAAAAAAAAAAATAAATATGAAGTGGAGGAAGGGAGCTGGTCTTCAAGAACCAGTGGCAGCCAAGGCTGAGGAGATCTGTCAGGTTGGGGGGTGTAAGTAGGGGTGATGGTGGGGTCCTCGTTGTGCTGCTGGGGCAAAGCTGGAGGTGAGCAGGGTGGGAAGCAGGGACGGTGCGAGGTGGACCGGTTCGGTTCGATCAGAGGAAGGATGTGCGACAGGCAGCGGAACGGCCAAGGTGACCTGCCACATCTCCTCTCCCCTGCACTTTGATGATTAAACCAACCTGCTGCCAACAGCCTTCAAAGCCCCATCCTGCCGGGTGCCGAGAGGCGCTGGCCACGGGCCAGCCCGGTGCTCCAGCACAGCCGTGATGCCGAGTGTGGGACACACGCTAACCCCCGGGCACGCTCCACCGAGGAGCCCCCCTGCATCCCAGGGACTGGAAACATGCGTAATGCTTTTTATTAAGCTTTTGGCTTGTCCCATACCATGATGCCTACGCCACCTTTCACTCCCCCCGTCCCCAGATGCCTTTCCAAAAGCAAGTCTTGGCCTGGGGTACCATACCCCTGGGGCGAACGTGCCCCCCACATCCCCGGGACCCAACAATGGCTCTCCCATGCTCTTACTGCGGCTGGTTGGCACTGGGATAGTAATTTTTAACTCTATTTCGGTGTAAGTCCTTGTTGGAATTAAATGTCAGTGCACTCTACCTCCCTCTGCACACTGCCTTTCTCCCGAGTTCCCCATGTGGGATGTTGACAAGGGTTTCAAGTTGATTAGGAAAAGAAGACTCAGGAAATAAAATGGGACAAATAAACATTGCACCACCACCGCTGGCGGCTGTTGCTATGGATGGGTGGCCCCAGTGCACCCACTGCCCCCAGATCCCTGCATTGTCCCCATCACACTCTGCACCAGCCACTTCCATGAGCACAAGAAACTTTGCAGCACCCTTGTTCGCTCCGTGGCTGCTGCAGGACCATGAGACGATGGGGACCAGGAAGGTGTGGGGTGGTACATGGGCTGTGCGGTGCCAGCAGCATCCCCCTGGCACCTGGCAGGTCCCCAGCCTGTTGATCAGCATCTCCCCACGCCACTGGCAGCACCATCTGACAGGTATGCAGATTGCTGGGGTGCAAATTCCTTCCCCGTGTCATTTTTCAAAAAATTAAATATAAAAAGGCCCAAGTGCAACTCATATTTCAGCGTTAATGTTGCTGCCAAATATTATCACGTTGACACTGCTTGTAAAACAAAAGCAATCGATAATGTTCTATCTCCAGGAGAGCCGCTCCCGCACAGGATGAGCTTCACGTGCGCTGAGATGTCTTACCTGCACCCTCTGGCTCAGCACCAGAGCTCCGCTGTGCACCCCTGCACCAGGGACCCTCTGCGTTTCATTATCCCTTTTAATTTGGCAGATGCCTAATGCGCTTTGCTTCATGCTTCTGCTTTCTAATGAGCCCTGCGCCCAGCGGGGATGCAGCCCAGAGCAGCCTGTGGGTCAAGATGATTAATGATGGGGAGACCACTGGGTTTTTTTAGAAGTTTGCACGTGTTTCTGTGGCCGGGAGGAGAGGTGTTTCCCCAGGCAGGGAGGAGAAGCCATCGTTTGGGTGGTCCAGCCAACAGCAAGCAGAGGCGAGCCCACGCCGGGCATTCAGGACCCGTGCACGTCCCCCTCGCACCCTCTTGCTGCTTGGAGCAAACGCAGCCATAAAACCCAAACTGTTTGCCCACTGCATACGAAAACTGAGCTCACGTCTCGCTCTGAGTTATTCACGCTTGGCTCCGTTTTCACTAATATTAAAAAGCTGCTGTTGCGGGAAACGTTGTTCCTTTTTTTCCCACACCTTGTTCCAGACGGTTCTGCTCAAGCCCTTCACCAAAGAGCAAGCTGGGACTCAGTATTTCTGTTCCTCGTGTCCATGCAGCTCAAAGGGAGGGGGAGAGGAAGAGGAGGGCTAAGGAAGGGGACCAGAGCACGGCGAGCTCTTTCTCCTTGTGCACGCAGGGCACACACACAATATGGACAGCACAGGTCCACATGCGTTCCACTGCAGGAATAAGGTCCCCAAGTCCTGGAATCATTTTGAGCCCATCGACAGGCCAAACCTGGAGAGAAATCCTGGTCTTTGGGAAGGCAGCAAGGCCAAGACTCCAGCTGTGGGGAGGTTTCCTGGCAAGGAAAGATGCCATCTGGGGTCCCAGCTTCTCCTGAGACACCCCTCCTGAGACAAGCCCCTGCTCCCTCCGCTGCCCATGCTTTGCTGAGCATCCCCCACTTCCCTGCATCACTCAGCACAGTGTCTCCACCAAGAAGTGGTTTATTTGGGCAGCAGAGCCTCCCTCTGCAGTGGGGTGGCAGGATGTTTCCAAGCAGCTCGTGAGGAAAGGACTATTTCGGGGTAAACCTGAGCCTCCTGCCTGGGATGCAGCAGCTCATACATTAAACCACTGCACACGTGGGAATGGGCAGAAACAAGGTGGTTTCAGGACTTGGGGCAGGCCAGATTTGGGGGCCCAAGTATAAATACTATATATTCAGTATACATAGCACGTTTTGATCTACTTTCCTCTGGGCTGGCACAATAGCTTTCACTTAGGCAGGTTTTCCTGCCTAGTTCTCCTGCCTAGCTGTCACCAAAGGCTTGTTTCTCTGAAGACACTCCAGCTACTTGATCACAGCAAGTTTGCAAGGCCAGGCCGTTAAATACACACCCAGAGCAGCAAACAGCTGGGGATGAAAGCGATGCCTGCCCGTCAACTCCAGCAAGGTGAGGGCAGAGCTCGGTTCATCAACACCCTGTCCTTGGGGACAGGCAGAGCTTTGGAGATAAGGCACATCGCTGGGACACGCTGAATTCAGCCCCTGGAGATCCCACCTACCTTTCACAACTGCGTAGGAGTCATGCATATCTGAATAAATTGGATTTTAAAAGGAAAATACTCTTTGTTAGCCGGCTGAATAACACACTGATTTGCTGAGGCTCTTGAGATCTTGGCTGTGCCACTCAGGGTTTCCATGGCAGGGCTCTTATCAGGTAGATAACGATCAGCTATTCAGCTCTGCCTATCTGGCCCTTAATTAATAATGCTGACCCTCATCCTGGGAACAAAGAGGAGCGATACAGACACCCATGAATTTCTTAGGCTCCTTCTCTCTCAAATTCAGCCCATCCTGTTTACAAATACCCCGAATGCTTCTCCTCGATGGCAATTCCCTTCGACCCGACAGTAATTTTTTTTTTTTCCCCACTTTTCGTGTGCCAGCACTTTTGTTTTCCAGTTTTGACCTAATCAAGATGTCAAGATGAGTCTTTTTTGCTCTGACAGCTTTTGGAAGGAGCTAGTTTGTTGAGATTTTTTTCTTTTTTTTTTTTTTTTTTTTTTTCACAGCACTGCCAGAAAACCTGAGAAATCAGTTATCGCTGCAACTCTAATGGATTCAGAAAACCTGCTCAGCTCTCTCAAAGCAGATAACCGCAGTTTCCATGTCGACTCCAGCTACTTAATTCAGCTCTGAAGGCAGGCGCTGGGCTCCCACTGCCTGATCCGCCAGAGGAGGGGGCAGCACCGTGGCCGGCCAGCTCTGAAAAAGCCAGTGACCTTTGGTGAGGGGCTTTGACTCATTGCCTAGCACCCCCAATATGTACCCGAAAGGTGCCCTCTCCGTGCCACCTACAGCGTGGGGTGAGGATGCAAAAATGGGTTTGCATTACCCTCCGTATCTGTGACACCCTGGAAAAGCCTCCCCGACGTCCTGCTGCTTCTCAGCTCCCATCAACCCTCCTGACAGGCCCACGTTCTGCAGTAAACTATTCCCGGCTAATATTAACTCCACCTGGATGACAATCAGATGCAATTTCCCACTTCTGACTCAGTGTGGCTGCCTGAGGCGAGGGGCTGGATCAGCATGGCAGGGACCAGGGTGGGGGCGAGCCCCTTCCCACCCCCACGGGGACCGTGGGCTGCTCCGGTGCCGCAGCATCAATTTTAGCCTTGCAGGGGCTTCTCAGTCAGAATTTTCCCTTATTTATTCGCTTGCTTTCTGCCAAGCCATGCCTACTTGCAACCGTGTGTTTTAATGCAAATCTGGTCCCAGTTTTGAGTTTTTTAATCTGAGCTGTCATATAATTTAATCTGGATTGATTAGATTAATGAAGGTGTCACCAAGGCAAAGACGGAGCAAGGAGAACCCACCTTAACCTTTGCAGACAGATACTTTTAGGAAAGATGAGCTGAAAGCAGTGGTCTCATTTCCAGCATCACCGCAGAGGTTGTCGCCACCCAGTATAGGTACCCAGCACCCCACCTCCAACACCCGGCCATCCCGCTGGGCTGCATCCCACCCGGAGGGGACCCATCCCAAACACCCGTGGGAGCACACAGAAAATCCTGCTCCCTGGAAACACAGTCCCCAGGGGAAAGCTGTGGCTCCCGGTAGCTGAGATGAGCTCAGGGTGACAACCAAGCTTTGATTGAACGCCACGGGATGGCAGGAGTCCTGTGAAGAAGATCAGACCTGCACGTTTCTCCTTAAATGCCTCTTTCCCCTCCCAACTGGGTGAGCGTGGGCAGGCGGGCTGGGTGTGCAATTAGCAGGTACACAATTTTATCACGGTTGAGTCTGGCAGCAATCCAGTTCCCAGAGGTGCCGTGCCAGACCACCCCACCCCAGACTAGCAGAAATACCGCAACGTTTAGTGCATTCGCGATTCTGACGCTGTCAGCTGGAGACAGGTACACCTTCTGGAGCCTCTGCCTGTACAGGGAAATCAGCATTATGCCCAGTTAATATTCAAGCTGTGATTAATCAAAATACTCCGCTCCCTGTTCCAATTATGCCGGCTGTTTGCCTGTACACGCGTTGTTCCTTTTGTTTAAGTGCACGCAGGGTCTATTGGAATTGGGGATTTACTGTAGCTGCCAACCACTCCACTCACCAACAGCAGTAAGTTACATTCCTATTATGCAGCATGCAATAAAAAAAAAGGCTGATATTTATTCTTTGGATTTTTCTCTCCCGAGAAAGTCAACAAAACTCACACAACCGCTAAAACTCTGTATTTCACCAGCGCGGTGGGATTGTGGAGGTGACTCTGTGAGGTGGTTGGGAGGAGGCGAGCATCACCCAGGTGTCTTCGTTGGCTTCTCCCACTTGGGACCAAACGTTACCCTGCAGAAATGAGACAAGCCAACACTTCAGTTTCCCCCCAGGGAAAGGCTTTGTGGACTCTCCAGACCCCACCGCAGACTGTCTCCAGCCCCACGGTCACTCGTAAATGGTTCTGCATTGGGCCAGCAGCCCAGAGGAGATGCTAGCCCCAGCCCAGTGCATCTGAGTGAAAGAATAACAGTTTATTTTTAGGCTGAGCACCGACGGGATGAAAGCCATTGATCTCAGCTCATAATTACATCGTTATCTGTTCCCTACGAGATAAAGAGATTTCTAGCTGCAGGCTTTTTGAAAAGCTGGGCTTGAAAGCGGATAGAAGAGGGATTTATTTTGTTGAGCTTCTCTATTTTTTTAAGTGAAATGTTAAATAGTAGAAGTTTGCTTTTATTTATTTCCCTTTTTTCCCCCAGAAGATGGAAGGCCGTGGAAGGTTTCTCTCCTGCTCAGCGCAGCAGGAGAGCCTCAGAGACCTCCTGATGCCTCAGGATCATGCAGGACATGTTATGAGAGCTCCATAACATGTTTTTTGTATGATTTACACCCCAAGGAGAGAGGTTAGAAGATGGTACTACAGGATGCTGGCATGGGTTGGGTCATTGGGTGCTGCCACGACCTTCTGGAGTGATGCGCATATTGGAGAGGAGCCATTTGGCCATACGTTGTATTTTGCAACTCTTGCTCCAGGAGACAAGGAAGAGGCCAACAGTGTCAACATCTTCAGCCCAGTCCTCGTTCAGCAGGAGAGTTCTGCTCTGCTCACCAGTCCTGTAGCTTCTCCTCCCTGATTGTACTGGCCACTCTCCAAGACCAGCAAGGGACCTGCTTCCATGTCAACTGCTTAGTGCGGCTGCTGTCACCCGTGTTTTACAGCCCTCTCAATGAAGAGCAAATCTGTATTGATTTCAGAACAACTAGAGCTGTAAATTACTGGTCATGACTGGCTTGGCCAGTACAGAGATGAGAATCTATTGATTGCACTGAAGGTCTAAATCTAATTAGCACGCAAGGAAACTGGTTGGAACAGCAGAACGATTCAGATGTTCTGAGATGTAATTAAAACTGTAAAGCTACCTACAAAAGCAGAACATGCAAATAACGGTCCTGATCAAGCGCAATTTGCAATCCAAGGGCTTCTTTTTCAGAGAGGCTGAGAAGAAAATGGGAGCAGAAATATCAATCAGGGGGAACAAAGGACCCTCTCTTATCCCCATGGGTTCTCTCAAAATGCCTCTTTCTCTCTTTTGAAGCACTTTCCATTCAGGACTTCACAGCCGACCACAGCTGGCGATGCCTCGCCCACAATTAATCAAGGCGGCATCTTAATTGCAGGGGATACTGGGGATGCTGGCTCTGGTGCTCAGCCAGAGCTGGGTGGCCTCTCTGCTGGGACCTCTTGGCTGGCCACTCGCCGCACCAACATCAGGCAGCAGCAGGGAGGAAAAATCAATGGGAAGCTCTCATGCTGAAAAACACTACTAAAAGGAAATTAAAGCTCAATTTTAAGCCTGCTAGACATCTCTGGGAACTATTTTTTTTTTTTTTTTTTTTTTTTTAGAGGACAAAGCCCCAGCTATTTCCTGCCACTAAAGTTTTGGAAGAGAAGCTTTAGCAGCACAAAAAGGTGGATGCAATTGTCCCTGCTGTTATCAGCGCAGCGGGCAGTTACAGGCATGGTGGTTTGCTTGTTCTTCCACCCAGCCCACCCAAAATACCACCACTGGCAGTCACCGGGAGCGAGCACACATATAGCTTCACCCTTTCTGGAAAATGACCCATTTTCTCTGCTCAACTCTCTTAGTGTCCAGCATGACATAACCAAAGAGCATCGTGCTCGTTGTCCTCACAAGCCGTCACCTCTCCTTGTCCTCTGAAGACATGCCAACCCATCCTGCACCTCACTGGGAGCTAGTGTGATTTTTCTCCTTTTTCTTGGAGTTTGCCCCCAAAGAGGATATCACCTCACACAGTTCAGTCAGTGCTGTCCATGCTTAACCTCTGGTTATCTTCCTGCCACTGTGAATGAGAACACGAGGTCTTCTGACCGGTGGGAGAGCTCAAGGTCTTCATTAGTGCAGTACATAGAGTTAGCACCATACGACAATTTTAAATATCTCAGTGATTTTCTATACCGGTCACTGCTGCTACTCTTGGTAATTACAACCTAATTACCACAAAGTGGTATCTAACCTGCCATTTTGGCCTTTTTGCTCCAAGATGAGTCCAGCTGACCACTGGTGGCTCAGTTGAGGAAGGTGGACCCTGGCCTCCAGGTCTCTCCTAGGCACTTATCTCCAGGCCAGCTGCAATGCACTGTGGTGGCACCTCATCAGCGTAGACACCTCAGGGACCTTTAACTGCCCACAGACCTTTGTCGAAGAACCACCACTGGCCTTGCCTCGGGGAAACCACGGGTTAAATCTGTGGTGTGTGGGAGCAGCCATGGGGCTGGAGCTGCTCCACACACCCCCAAGGCTATTATCCACCGAGGCTGAGCAACAGCTTGAACTTGACTGCATTTGGGGGGGCCACCACAAAATGAGTGCTGCTGCAGGGGTGTGGGAGTCCCACCACCAGGATGGGTGATACTGAAGGTTTCTCACCACCAGGATGGGGGGTGCTGAGGGGACACCAGCCCCGGTCGTGGGCATCCTTCTGGCATCTCCTGCCCGTCTTTCCCATGCCATACCTGGAGCATCAGTGACATCTGCTGCTGTCTCTAGGCATCGGCGCCGGACCCACCACGCAGCCGCTCTCCACGGCTTGGCTCTGTCCCCCAAGGGGCATCTCTGGGCACACAGAGGGTGCGGGTGTCCCCACAGAGGCGAGACCACCACCCACGTCCCCCTGCCCAGGGCTGGGGCACGGAGCCCGTGGATCCACTGCCCGCTGCTCTCCCAGGGGCTCCCATTATCCTGGCGTGCCCTTCCCTGGGCTCAGCACCTGATGATCTGCTGGAAATTCAGCCTAAAATTGTCAAAAATAAGAAAAAGGAGAAAAATTCAGCTCGGGTGGTGCATTGACTGGAGGGGGTGTTGTCCTGCAGTGGTACAACAGGAGCTGCAGCTACATGGGGAAATTGGGAAGAAGGGCTGGGGTGGGAAGAAGGGCACCAGGAGGTTCATTTCTGGGTGGGTTTGCTTCTCAAGGGGGCACACAGAAGCACCACAAAGGAGCAACCACTGCCGCATGCACCGTGGTCTTCCCCAGCAGCGTGTGCCCATCATGTTTGCACCCAGGAGCCCAGGGATATCTCTGCTGTGTACAAAGGATCAGTGCCCACTGTGCACCCAGGATTTTAACCCAGGCTGTTCCCCACCATTTGTGCCATCCCCGTTACCCTCCAGGAGAGGCAAATTGAGCAGGGCTGGGCCCTCTCCCCACACAGAAGGGGCTGCACCCCATCATCCCAAAATCCTCCTCAACCTCTTGAACCCAACTGAACTTTCCAGCTCTCCCAAGCCCACCACAAATTCCCACAATCAGGACAACTGCCCACCTCTACCAGCCCACGCTGGGGTTCACATTCCCACAGGGAATTAAAGAAGCCAAAAAACATCATGGTTCGGTGTTTTTTTTTTTTTTTCTTTTCCAGTAGTCTCACTTTATTAGATACCACATCAAGAGAGGATGTTGTGCTGCATGCAGCGGAAGACTGGAGTATTTCTAGTTCCTGTGTAACATTTTCTTTTTTTTTTTTTAATAGTTGTAAACTGATATTTTGCTGTAAAATCACTGCATGCAAGTTTGAATGCAAACAGCAGTAGAAGAGGCTTTTTTTTTTTTTTTTTCACCATTCCCAATCCATAGGTGCATGCTTTATTTACAACAAAAAGAAGTCATTCAGGGCAGAACTTACCATCAGAAAAACTCAAAAAGAGGGTGGCAAACAGAGACGAGGACTGTGGTTTGCACAACACCGAGAGGGGGACTGGCAAGTTGCACTTTATTTTTATGGGTGCAAAGAGATGATTTGAGTATCATTTGTCTGACGGGAAAGCAGGCTGAGCAGAGACTGTCCATACAGCACACGGGTAAAGGCAACCTTAATTTAATTGTTCTGCACACACAAAGGAGGCTGGGCTGCTGCAGGTCTGGAATAAATTAAAGTATTGCTCAGATTTCTTTTTTTTTTTCTTTTTAAAGGTAATTTCAGCCCCAGCCCCATGTTTTGCCAGCACAGCTCAGAAGTGCACTATGCCCAACTCGGAGATAGGCAAGGGCTGTGCAAAGATTTTAGGCAGGTCCATCACTCTGGAAGGGACGATGGCAGCATCCTACAGCCAAACCATCTCTGCCCAGAGCAGCAAGGGCCCTGGCACTGCTGCATGAGGCAGCGCTGGACACAGAGGGAAATGGTCCAAAAGAACCAGGTCATTTCCATCTGGGTCCTCGATACAGCCCATGCTGAAGGCAGTGGAGCTCAGGGGCTCTGGGCTGTTCCACTTACTGGTGCAGAGTCAAGAACTGTGTGAAACGGAGAGGAAAGCCATTTTTGGAGTGTCCTCTCCCATTACACTCTTCCACGTATCGTGCCCCAAGCAGCTCCCATCTCGGTGCCCATGCCACACCACGTAGTTTGGGGTGATGGAAGAGCTGCCTCAGCTCCAGCTGAACGGAGCAGAGGATGCACATGCTGGTTTAGGTTTGCTTTCCCCATCCGTGGTCCAAGGGTGTCTCCTTGTGGAGAGTTGGCTACAACGAGCGGGCAGTGGCCGGCCAAGGGGAAAGCAGACCTCCGTGGGAGCGCAAGCCCTGAGCTGGGGAAGGGCTGCCCCACAGCAGCATCGCTCGAGAGGTTTAGCATCAGGCAGCGACGTTGGCATCACTGCCAGCAATCCCAGCCCTGCAGAGACGCTCAATGCAACTCAGCACTCAGAGCAAATTCTGCTGGGGGGAAGGGTTGGGGTGAAATAAAATAATTAAAAAAAAAAAAAAAATAAAAAAAAGTATCAAGAATAGGAAAATAACTCATCCAATTCAAAAGAAACAGCTCTGCGGTAC
Organism: Numenius arquata; assembly: GCF_964106895.1. NCBI lineage: Eukaryota > Metazoa > Chordata > Aves > Charadriiformes > Scolopacidae > Numenius > Numenius arquata. The sequence goes on from NC_133591.1 coordinate 3,747,431, forward strand.
AGCTGAATTGGGAACACGCCACACGACAGCAGGCCAGCAGAATACAGCAGCGGTTGCAAGGGAAGTCATGGGACGACAGCGTGGACCGGCGGGGCTGTGGTTTGTGTTCCATACAACATGTGCAGTGACCGACAATATATTCCAGTCGTGCTTATTGTGCTGCTATCGACGTCGCTATGCTTGAGGGTGGCCAGAGATGGCGAATGGCACCAAACCCGACCAGCATCAGTTCGAGAGCGTCTTGACTCTCCTGCTATTGAGAACAAATCAAACACCTCCAGACGATCATTAAAGCGCAGGTTGAAGATGATGGTTCTTGTGCAGATTTGCAAAAAAACCAAACCCCAACAAACCCAAAACAAAACAGAAAAAAAAACAACCCCAAAGTTTGGAAGACCTCTAACTGTTCCAGCTAATTTCAGTATTTGTGGTACTTTAAAGCAATAATCCTTGCACACATCAGCTAGTTGGAGGGAAGCTTCTCCTCCCTCGGCTTCCCTCCAGAATTTGGTATGGCAAACGGTCGGCAATGGCAAGGATAGTCTGAGGAGGGCCCAGGGACTGCCCTCGGGGTCCAGCTAGTCACTACTGTGCAACGAGGGATGAAGGGGAGGTAGGCACAAGCTTGAAACACAGATGGGCTCCTACAGCAACGGGGAGTGAGTTCCTCGGGTGAAAGGAACCGCACATGGCGGCTGCAAACGAACAGGCACCAACCCAAACGTCTGCTTCCCTGCGAGCACAGAGTGGCTCCCTGTTTCTCGTTATTGTATTATTGGTGGATCTTCTCAGCAAAGGATGTACCACAATATTGCTCAAGTATACCGAAATCAGAACTAAAGCTCAAGCAGGACTCGCAGGGTTACATCAGTGACACCGGCTTTAGCCTAATCACGACAACACAGATACCGGGCTACGGTTACGACCCACACCAAAGCCAAACAGCTTTTTCATTATTGCAACTGAGGTATTGATATCACACAAGCAGAACAGGACGATGCTCCAACACCAGCACTTAACCCCCCTCCAACACCGGACGAGAGCACGGCCGGGCCAGTGGCCACACATCCCACTGGGAGATAAAGGAGCCACAAAGCTGGTGGTGATGGGACGAGCCACACGAGCAGGAGGCTGGAGGAACACAGAGCATCACACACACACACACACAACAGGAAGGCTATCACGGCGTGCGTGAGACTAGTGAGAAAGAGGAACAGTCAGAGGGTAACTATTGCTTGACAAAATTACACACCGGGATAATTCAATGACCCCCCACTTCCCCCCCCCAAAAAAAAAAAAACCAAAAAAAACCCAAAACCAAAAAACAGAGGAAGTGAATATAAAAGATCTGGGTTAGTTTTTGGGTGGAGGTGAGGACAGGGAATAGAGGATGCTTGGAGGAGGCAGAAGAGCGTTGCTGCCCTGGGACCAGAGGCGTGTAGCAAGGCATGACTGCGCTGGAAGACAGACATCAGAGATCTACAGGGGCTTGGCAGAGGGTGGGCCGTCTGGGGAGGTTCGGGCAGCAGCTCCCTTTAATCACTGGCAACGTGGTTCTCATTTTGGAGGGTGTGCCAGCGTTCAATCTTCTTGTCCTTGTTCTTCAAACATTCATACCAGTGTTTCAAGCGCTCCCCCTTAGCCGTAATGCCAAGCTGACAGCCGCCTGGAAGAAAAGAACAGTCATCATATTCAGAGAGCATGTTGATGTTCCAGTAAACCATCTCCATGGGGACAAACCCCACATTTGAGGCACTTCTCTCCACCTACTGCATTTAAAATTTTAGAGGAAACAACTAGAGCTGCTCTGCCCTGCACAGAAGACCCCACGAGATGCTGGAGATGGGGCAGCACAGTGGGTGTACTGTATTTGACAGCCTGATACAAGCACCCAACCCACCTGCATGGTCCCACCTCAAAGCTCAGCCTGGGGTTCCTCACAGGGCAGGCGACCTACGCATCCCTCCCGTACAGCAAGCTCTATATTGGGCATCAAAACCGCACCCCAGAGCGCAGAGACTTGCAGCTCACCGATGTAATCATTCGATTTTCCGATGTCGTAATCCCAGACAGAAATGTCCAGTGACTTCTTGGCCAGATCGCTGTGTTTGATATCATAGAAGAACTCCTGCAGAAGAGGAACACCCACATCACCCCAGGCCTCCCAGGAAAATACACCCAGAAAATTGCAGTTAAAGAATTGCAAGTGATCTCTCTCTACAGCCTGAATTCAAAATCCAGTGAAAGGATATTTAAAATACACTAATGAGGAGCACGTGCTCTTTCCTTGCGGCCACCTCTCCTCCCAGGATCACAGCACACTGCACAAACCCATAAGCTGAGCTCACCCCTTGTATCTAAGTGGCACTTTGCAGGTGTTCCATCAAGGTAGCACCATCTGTGGGGACCCCCGGGGATGCTCATCCCACCCACACCCCCAGCTGAGGTGACACGGAGTCGGCAACAGGGAGGTTTCAGTGTGTACGTATCTCCCATGGCAAAGTCATTCCGAAAATATTCCTGGGTGCATAAGGGGGAAAGGAGGCTGAGCGAGGAACCAAATCTCAGGGAGTTTGTCTTCTACCTCCTTTGTACAACATCATAATTGGCTAAGTTGATTTAATAACATAAAAATTAGATCTATGCTTACCTCATTAAACTCAGGATTCAATGTTTTCTTCTTAATCTGCGTCTTGTGCTTGGCCTTTTTTCCCATGTCAGGTTTCAGCCAACTGGGGGCAACAGAAAACAGCCCAAAACTCAAGAACAGCGTGAATTTATAAGCTTAAAAAAGTAAGGTTTGGGGCTAGAAAAAAGCAACTGAAGTTATTTAAGACAAAGAAATGGGTTATCCAGTCTCCCTTCTCACCTTCTAAAATCATCTAAAATAAATGTAAAATGAGCAAAATCCTGAATATTTTTTTTCTCCCCCTGGATTGCCAGACGAGACCTGGGAAACCACAAAGACCTGCCTTGCACAGAGCGCCAAGCTCGACAGAAACCTTTCTGGTGGAGCATCTCTTGCTCAGAGCAGCTGGGTACCATGCAGACACCAGAAAGCAGCGAGCCTACACCCGCACCCTCGATGTACTTCCAAACCACGCACTGGTCCCAAGTCTTCTTTCTCCCAAGCCATGCCAAAAGAAATGGTTATGAGTGTTTTATGGAGCAAAAGCAGGTAAACTCTGCGTTTTGCTGGGGAGGAACCTGCTGAGGAATAGCTGGAACAGGGAATACAGAAAACAAGCAGCTGGGCTGGTCACCAGCAGATGGGGGCAATCGCACGCCCGATTGCTGAGCCTGGCCACTGGAAAACCCAGCTAAGGATGTGTGAACGCATGCAGACATGGGGAGAAACATAGTGGGGGGGGAAGATAACCGCTAGAAATAGCCCATTACTGTTTAATACCACACAGACTAGTATGTTCAGCCAAGGTAGAGAACGTGGGGAAAAACTATGGTTTGGGTTTCATAGCCTGGCTGCAGACCAGAATTAAATTGTAGAGTTGGCATTAATTAGATCTGCATCGGAAGTTGATTTAAAAATGGAAAGCCACTACATTCTGTTTGTGGGAATGGAAAAATATATTAAAAAAAAAAAAAAGTGAGAAGGAAAACTACTCAGTTGCACTCAGCTACAAAAAGATGTGCAAAATGTTCAACACGGGAGTTATTGAATGAGTTCTAGGGAGAACAGAGGTTTTTTTCTGAAGGCAAGGAGAAAACAGCAACAAAAACCGCAACCAGGAATGACTGCAGGGTCCTCTCCGTGTCGCAGTTTATGAGACTTGAGTTAAAATGATCTTATTCCCCCATCACCTGCCTCCACCACCAAGAGCACCAACAGATGCTCTGCTGCTCGAGGAGACACCACTGTCTGTATTAATTAAGCTGATTTGTTTGCAGTGGAGACGTGGCATGGGACAGGGACAGGCAAGGCAGGGCATTCCCTGGGCTCCTCATCACTCACAGAGGGACATCAAGCTACCTGTGTCCTGCAGCTGTGATGGGCCAGAGCTGGGGGAGAAGGACCTCTTGTCCTCCAGCTCTGCAGTTACAGGGTTGGGTCTCTGCGTTTGGGAACCTACAAGGAGCGGATGGACCTAAGAGCTGGGTCAGTCTCACCAAGCTTCAGCCACAGCAGGAGGACTCAAGCAGAACATTCCCACCTTGCACAGACATCGCTGGTGGGCAGCCGAGTCCTGTGTGAGGTCTCGAGGTGCTTGGGAAACGCTCTCCCTCTCTCCAGTGGTTTTGGAAGGAGCTCTCAGAGCATCAGCTACTGCCCAAGGACAGTGAGTGGCTCCATGACCATGTGTTACTCTACTACACCAGCCCCAGCTCTCACTTACAGTTTAACAAAGGGGTCCGAGTATCCGTTGGCATCCATGGCTGCTAAATGCACACAGCGTACGATGCCGACGATCAAGCCACCCTGCTGGGTGCTGTACATGAGGGACACTAGGATCTTCCCACGCTCCTCCACGTCCCCACCACGATCCACCTGCAAGAGGAAGCGACCAGAGATGGGGACACGGGACACTGAGCAAGGAAGACTGTCAACTGCAGAATAGATGAGACAAGACAGATACAAGGGAACCTTATATCCTCATGAGGGGGGGAAAAAGGCAGCTCGAACATGAGAGATGATGGGTGAAACGTGCATGGAGCACATTGTCCTCCAAGGATGCTTACCTCCTCTTCATACAGTGCCATCCCGCGGGACGAGCCCGTCGTGCCAGCACGCTTCATCTTGGATGGGGAAGGGGAAAAAAGACTGCTGTGAGTGACTGCAGCTGGGAGACGCACCATCCTATGGCAAAAACACCCCCCGGAGCCCAGCCCAGCTCTTTTGCTGGCCTCTGGAGTGAAAGGGGGCTCAGGTACATTCATCTGCTCCACCAACCTCCACCTCAGCAGAGTCAGCACCTCACCCGCAGCACTTGGGAGAAGAGCTCAGGGGTGGAGCAACCTGCCATCTCCTCCACAGTGACATACATCAGCATAGGCTGGCAATGCCAGCAGATCTGTGGCCACTGGGGATGTCCCTGGAGTCACTTCCCCTGGATTCCCACCACGTTTTTATCTCCTGGCCTTGACATGTCACATCAGCCCAGACATGGGTGGGAATCCAACTCCTAAAGATGCCAGTGAAGTCAGGCACCTACAGCTCTTGGCTGGTTCCAGCTACAAGCTCACCACTAGCTCCCTCACATTTGTTAGCAAACTCATCATTAGTGGTAGCAGAAGACATTTCACAGAAACTCACTGGTATTACTCTCTCCAAGCAGATGTTGAAGTTCTTTTTCTGATTGGCTTTGAGTTTTTTCAAGGAAACTCTAGTTTCTCCAATAAACTCATTGTGGCCAAACTTGTCTTCATCACACACAGAGATCCTGAAGGGAAGAGGAAAGGTGAACATCAGCCAGGCTGGAACAGTACCTGACTCCGGAGCACAAAACCACTCCTGCACGGGCACTGCTCAGGGGCAGACAAAGCAAAGCACCATCCATCTGTCTCTCCTCTGGCCAAAAAGCAGTCAGGAAACCAAACTTGTTTTGCCAGAAAAATCAACATTTTTGATATATGCTCTGTGATGGGGCAAGAAATCAAAAGGTGGAAATTTCCTGTAGGAAGGAAATGCCAAAAATTTTAAACTTCTAAATGTTTTGCTGGGACACTGGCAAATCATGCATAGATATGCAACACACAGATCTCTATGGTGGTAAGAATAATAGTAATGCCAATAATTTAGTATTAAATGACAGGGCCAAAAATGCCTTTCTTTCTCTTCTTAAAAAGGACGCTCAAAATCAATATGTGAAGGATACTGAATTTGACAAAAAAACTCTGCATTTCCAGGTGCTCTACCAACACCTGCACTTTGCTGCCGGTGCCTTCCCAAGGAAGGCTGGCTTGTGATGCTCCATTCGAGGAGACCCACGGTCCCCATCCCACCGTACTGCGGGATCCCCCAGCTCCTCCGCTTGCCTGAGCGTTTTCCTTTGCATGTCCTCATCTGTGATGCCGTGGTACACCAGGGTCTCATTCCACACAGGGTTACGGGTGTTGCGCAGAGTCTTCGTTCGCAGCTTATTCGACTGCGGCATCAAAACAAAACACGGCATAATCACACCCCCGAACTCCTTCCCCACCTAAATTTAGGCTCCTGGCAGAGGAGTGTAAATTAAACGCTCCATCACTTCTGGCTCACGAGAGGTGGTTTGACTGGGGCACGAAGGACTCTGCAGGACGTCACCACTGCCTGCTGAGGCTGTCGCGACGGCGAGCCATCAACTCCAGGTGAGCGTCACCGACCCGACAAGGTGGACCTTTACGCAAGCAACTGGGGACTCTGTCACCTGCAGTGGCCGGGACAGCCTTCACCGCCTGGCTTTTTCCACTGCCTGGGGTCTACTCCCTCAAGAGTAGAAGAAACTACTTGTACAAGAAAGAGTTGCACAGCACAGACTGTGTGGTGCTTGGGCAGCAGCTCTCATGGTCTAAAGGAGATGACAGCTTGGGAAATGAGGAGCTCTGTCACTTGTTCGTGTGTTTTTCCAAACACACGTGAGCAATAAAAAATGGAAAGAAAGATCAGCAAACAAGAGAGCAACAGAAATCAAAGCAATTCCAAAGACCACAACACCTTGATTTACTCTGCACGAGACAAGGTGGCCAGAAAGCCCCTGCACATAAAGTGAATCTTTAAATATCAATCCAATGGTTTTATTATCAGTTTCCCCCCTTGTTTTACACTTAATTCCTCTGAGCAAAACCCTGCTGCAGGAAAGAGCTTTGCAGCCCCCAAGCAAGGATCCAGGACCCCTCAGGCACCGGGCCAGTGGTGGCCAACCCTTCCTCAAAGGTTTCCCCACTGAGATCAGCTTAGCCAGGCTGGGGAGTGAGATTTCCAGTGGTTTCTTGGATGTTGGAGGATCTTACTCAGAGTTTATTCAATGGTTATTTCCTCACAGCTCTAATGCTGCAGCTCCAAAGCAAACAGATTTTTCAAACTTGGGTAATAATTAGATTTTGTGTCAGATGTTTTGCGATGCATTAACAGTGTCACCTCCTCCGGAGCTCCCTTCCATCCCTGAGAGCAGATCCCTGCCTGCAGGATGAGCTGTTCCTTGGGTACGGGAGAACATCTGCAAGCATCATCGCTTTTCAGAGATACCTCCCGGGTAAAACAGCAGCAGTGGGCGACTGCGTGGAGAAATCCAGAGGAGGAAGTCTGACGCAGGGAAAGGACCTTGGGGGCCTTTGAGAAACCTCTGCTCCATCCTCAGCCCAAAACACACCCAAAACCAGGCAACGCCTCACCTTGCTGGCTCCGGGCAAGAGGTGCAGTTTGACGTAGGGATCCGCCAGGCCATTTGAGTCCATTGGTTTTAAGCCCTAAAAGATAATAAAGAAAACACGGTGCATGAATCCTCCTTAAGCAGAGCCAGGGAAGAGAAAAAGCTACCCGTGAAGCAACTCAGTAAAGAGAAAGTGTGTTCAGCAAGCCAAGAGCCTCCCTCTATGCCCCAGGACAGATCGGACCCACTGGAGGAAAAGCCCCACAGACCTCTCAGACCCACGCGAAGAAAAGCCCCACAGAATTCTCCTTCCCAGCCAGGAGGAGCGGTACCAGCCCAGGCTGGGAGTCCCAGGGGAACAGCCTCTGCCAGCATCCACGCCACTTCCATCCCATCGCACTGGGGAAACTGGGAGCTAGCTGGACTTGAATCAGTGAAAGAAAGGGAGGAAAAAAAACAAACAAAAAAAAAAGAAGAGGTCCACTTACTTTGGCCTTGATGAGGGTGCAGTGCAGCGAGCTGTTCTCCTGGTCGTAGAGCAGGCTGAACTCCAGTGCTCCCAGTGTAGCTGACAGCGGGGGGGGAGAGAGGGGAGATGGAAATAGGACCTCGTTAAAACCTCAGCCAATAACTGTTTAATCAGCCCCGATTAGTAATAATTAGAAAGATTTGCAGTTCAAATGTAAAGCCATCATTTAAAGCACGTGGGTCTGCGCCGGCATCGGCCAAACTGCCACACGCAAATCCAGCCAGATTGATGAACTCTGGTCATCAAAGCTTTACAAAGGTGGAACTGCCTGGGCTTTGGAGCTGACTTGAATATTCCCATGCAAAGGAGGATGTAATGGTACAAACCCCTCCCTGGGCACAGCTCAGGGCAGCAATGCCACCTCAGGAACACCCTGAGAAGGTGTTTCAGCTCAGGTGGCCAGCATCGCCTCCCAAGGCTTGGGGCTCGACGTTTGGCCCCCATTTTGACTTGTTGGAAACCACCTCATGCTTGTCTTCATGTGTTCACCCGAAAAAGATCACAGGGATGAAGAGTGAACACAGAACCTCAGCTGGGTCCATCTGCTTCTACCCAAGCACAATTTCTGCTGGCTCAGAGCAGCTCTTCCCATCCTGGGAACAGGCTGGACAGGTGAAGCACTGCCCTGCCATGGACACTCACCCTCATGCAACAAATTCCCTTTTTGGAGGGAAAATAACCGAACACCGTCTCAGAAAGGTACTGAAACCACCAAGCCTTGCCTACAGACAGGCTCAGTGGTGTTTCTCGCAGCAAAGGACACTCTGATGGAAAGAGGCAGCTGCCTTTGGGACTCAAATTTGGAAATGGAAAAGTCGCGTGAGCACAGAGCCCAAACCAGCACACCTCACAGCCGAGTCGTTTGGTGCAAAACCGACTGAAGATCCCACAAGCTGTGCTGAAATGACTGAGCAGGGACAGCCTGCGAGACCCTGCCCCAGCTCCAAGCCCTGCAGGGAAGAGGCATTCCCTGATGGGTCTCCCTGCCAGAGACCCATGACCCTACAGCGCAAGTCACAGTCCCGCAACACCCACCACCTCCAAAATCCCAGGTTTCCCAAAGAAACAGCTCCCTCCCCTCCAGCTGGGCATCAGGGGCACGTACTGCCTTCATCAGAGTCGTAGCTGTTGGCATCCTCCTCCTCTTCCTCCTGGGGTGGCTGCCGCAGCGGGGCAGTAGCTGCCGGTGGGACAGCGGGGGGCTGGGAGAAGGCGGGGGGCTGCCGGGCTGGCCTCTCCTCTCTGGCTGGGGGCACAGCGTAGCCCCCTCCTCGCTCCTCCCTGGCGGCAGCACGGGCTGGCTCCTGGGGTCCCAGCGGTGGGCTCACTGCGGGAGGGACCCCATTAGCCCCTGGCACGCTCTGCCCCCCAGTCCCTTGCAGGCGGCCGAATTTTACCTTGTCTCTCTGGGAACCGACCGGCCGCCCCAGGACCCGGTCTTCCCGCTGCCGGTGGTGCTGGGGACAAATTAGAATTACTGGAACATTTGCCTGCGTGATGCTTTTCATCCCTCTCCCACCCCAGCACCAGTACTGCCCCGAGCAGGGGGGTCTGTGTCCACGGCGAGGCATCGAAACGTCCCCCACAAGGGACTGAGCATCCTGGACACATCCCCATCACATCCTACCTGTGGGTGCTGCTGGACCAGGACCAGGAGCGGGGCCAGCAGCGGCTGGCGGAGGTGGCCGTTGGGCTTGCATGGAGTTGGTCCTTTTCACGCCTGCAAGGAGAGGGGAGAATCAGCAACAGCGTTTGGGGCTCTGGGGGCTTTGCCTGTATTGCAGAGGGGGTTGCAGCTGGAATCAGCCAGGGAAGGGCAGCTGGAGAGGAGAGAGGCTTGTTTGATGGATGGAGGTAGTGTGTGTTGAGATAGGGGCTCAGCCTCGCACATTTTTGGGGCCACCGCTGCGGGGAGTGGGTGCAGCCCGGGCTGGAGCAGGGAATGTTTCACTAGGGGGACCCCGTGCCACGCCAAACCGCCTGCAAAAAAGGGAGAGGGAGGAGAGGTGGAACAAGGAGGATGGATGTGGTTGCAGCCAGGCAATAGTCTGAGCTGAAAGGTGAACAAGCCCGTGGAGTATCGCTGCGATGCCCATCACATCCCCATCCTCCCGCACACCCGACCGGCAGCAGCACCCCAGGATCAGCACTGCACAGCATCCCCCCCGGGGTGCACGCACATCCCAGAGCAGTGATGGGGGACGGGTGTACCCTCACAAGGCTTATCCACCCAAACATGAATTAAAACACTGTCTCCCCACAGCAGAAGCCTGGGCAGCCCTGAATGCCCCTCTCCATTTTATCCAACTATCCAGCCATTGAATATACGTCTCTCTCCCAAGGAATTAAAGAGGACTTGGCCATTTTCCAGCCATTTTCAGCTTCGCCAGTTAAATTTGCAAGCTCAGCTCCTACATGAAAAGCGATCTCTGCAAGTGCCTGTCCCCTTCTGGAGGCACCTGGGGAGGATTCAGGCCCTGCTGAATGCTGTCAGCCACCCATTCGTATCACAGCCATTTACAGTAGCTTGGAGCACATCAAATTTTCATCAAACAAGATACTACATCCCTAGCCAGGCGCCCACCAGCGAAGCATGGGCTCCCACAGGTAGGGCTGGCTCCTGCCTGCTCCTTCAGCAGAGCCTTGTCGTGAAAAATGCTTTTACTTTGTGTCTCAACTCGGTTGCATTTCATTTCTGCTTAAAATTAGCCTGGAAAACACTGAGCCCGCTCCTTTTTCCACCTGCAGCTCTCACACTGTGCATGGACTTTTTCAAATTTATGTCCTTCCGTGGGCCATAAGATACCCCTTTTGCAAGGAAAAGCACAGCAGAATCCTGCCTCTCTTTCCCACAGCAGGGGAAGGAATGGGGATCCCCCTCGATGTCTCCCCCTGGATCCCACCAACACCCCAGACATCCGCCTCAGCAAACCCCACAGAGCAGTGTAGAACAGCGGGCGAGCGGCGTGGGAAGCGGGCACCGCTGCTCTGCGATGTGAAATCCCTCAGCATCACCTCGTGCTGCACGTCGAGCAGAAACAACCCTCGTACAGCTGCTGGCCCCTCAACCCTCTCCTTCCAAGCATGCAGGAGCGTGGCTCTCACCGGGGCTCCTGCTGACCCCGCTCTCGGCAGCGTAGTCGCGGCTGTCAGTGTCCCCACCGGTGTGTTCGCTGCCCTCGGCCGGCTTGCGGCTGGGCGCTGCGTAGCTGCCCCGGGCAGCCGCCGTCGCATCGCTGCCTGCGGGGAGACCGATAAAGGCAGCAGTGAGGTTTGCACCCCGATCACCCGACCATCCCCAAAGCCAGCCCTGAAGGAGTGATCACCCGCTCGGGTGGTGCCCAGCCGGGGTGTCAGCAGAAGAGGACGAGGATGGGTATGGCTGCTGTGGCATCACCCCCAGAGCATTGGGGACTGACAGCCATCTGGCACTCGCAGGGCAGCAGGAGGGCTCTGCACCACCAAACCAGCACACGGTGGATGGGAAAACCCAGAGGACACAGCAAACCATGGGGACACCAGGAGACACAAGAGCCCCATGGGAAAACAAGGCCAGAGGCATCCATCAGCCAGTTCTCGGTGTCCATCAAACCCCTAATGCCATTACAGCTCCACGGACCCCAGGACAGGGGGATCATATTTTCTTTTTGTTGATCATCTTCCATTTATTAGCGAGATAATGGCGACAGCTGCCTTTGCCTCTCACTTCCAGCCAGCCAGCAGCAGCCATTCCAGTGGATAAATCCCAGCCGCACGCGCCAGGGTGCCGAGATGCTTCAGGGTGATAAATTGCAACCCACGGACGTGATGAAAAAGGTCTCGGCGCTCACCTGACTTGTGCCAGAGACGCCAGGTATAAATCTTTGCTGTGACATAAATGGGATGTTTACCCTTGGCTGGGTTCTCAGGGTCGCCGGGCACAAGGAGAAAGTGAAAAGCAACAGATTGCAGATGGGAGAGAGGAGGGGGAGGGGGGTAAAAATGCCACGATGCTGAAAAGGAGGGAGGAGGGGAAACGAGCATCCACAACCAGGAGCGTTGTGGTGCAGAAATAGCGATGCAATAAATAATTTTCCAAGGGAGTTTTAGGAAAATCATGGGCATGTCAGGAGCATGCTGATCACCAGCAGGGACTTGCGGAGCCTGACAAACTCTCCCCGACTCGCAGGCAAGCCGGTGGTTTAATAAAAGCGGTCTGTTGTGGGGTTGGGAAGCTTAACAGCACCAGCTAGCATCGCGATTAAATAGTCTTAATTAAGTGGTTTCCCCAACTGCTACTGCGTGGGAAGATGAAGATCATCACTCAGCACAACCGGGCTGGGCACAGCCTTGCCAAGGCTCAGCCGGAGCCCCCCACCGGCACTATGAGCCTTAGCATGGGCTGTGGTTGAGCCTGGGTACCCCCCCATGGGTACCCCCAATGGGTACCCTGCCATGGGACTCACCCAGACACGTAGGATGCGTCCCCATGGTGAGCGGTGTGGAGGGAGCATGGCTCGGCACAAGGCTGTGCCACCCACCCTGCCTACAGCCCACCCAACACGGAGCCAAGCCCCAAGCAGCCACAACCGGGAAATTAAACACATCCCTGGGAACCAGCCATTAAAACCTCCTGCACACCAACAGCCATCTGCCAGCTGGGTCATCACAGCCCCAACAGACCTTGGGCTAAAGGAAGGGTGGGACAGAGGGGACCACTCCAGGGGAGGGGGGGTGTTGTGTCCTCAGCCCCCCGCTGCTCCCTCCATGCAGCTGAGGAAGGGGAGAGGAAGAGGGGGGTTTGCAGCCACTGGGCTGCTCCCAGCCTGACCATCACCCAGCCGGGAGCAGCCTGTGCTAGAGGGGAATTAGGGAATCTCATCGCCACAGTGCTCCTATGCCAAACTGTGAAAATGGGGGCTATTACTCAAAATTAACTCCCAGTGACACAGCCGGCCTGGGAGCACCCCCAACCCCAGCTCCTGCCGGTGCTGGCAGCAGAGTCTGGGGGATGCGGGTCCAGAGCAGCACAGAGCGTATGCGAGGTTAGAAAGATGAGCCCCGGGGAGGAAGATGGCTTCACCCCTGTAAGCAGGAGGCACTGACTGTGGCCCCTTAACACAGCCCCCTGGGTTGGCATCGCTATTAAAGACACCAATGCCAGCAGGGCTTTGGGGGGCTGTGAGTGCTGGAGGGGACAAGGTATAACCACAAAAAAAGACCCTGCATCCTCATCACCCTGCTCTGGTAACGGTGCACGGCACAAGCCTGGGCACAGGGCACCGGCACAAGAGCTTCAGTGGGGGAAACCCGACGTGGCCAGAGCAGGAAGCTCAGCTTCTCCATCCCTTGCCAACATGCACAAGCCCTCCAAGAGCCTCCTAAAGTTTCCACGGGAGGTTTTCTAAGGACTGCCATTAAGTAACCAGAAAAACACCCGTCAATCAGCAGCAGGAAACACCACCTACGGAGGCAATTCTGCTCAGCGCTCTAAATTGCAGCGTTTCAGCCCAGGCGTGTGCAGTAGGTGGGGAAGCCCCAGAATAACTCGGTCCCCGCGCGGTGGGTGGCAGCAGCAAGAAGAGGTCCTGCCGCTGCAGCTTCCCGCGGGAAAACACCATGGGGAAAGGAGGGAGGGAGAGAAGGGGCTCAGCACAGGCGGCACCGAGGCAGCGGCACAGGGGACGGTGTGAACACCAGTGCTTACCGTCGGAGTCCTGCTCAGCCGGGGGCCCGGCGTCCGCCTGGCCTTGGGGGGGTACAAACAGAGCAAGAAGCCGTGAAGCTGGAGCCCACCTGCCCCGCCAACGCCAACCCGGGCTCTGTTGCCACTCTTTCCCCAGGTTTCCTTTTTTATTCTTGTTTTTTCTAAGCTTCTGCATCACCGTGTTCATACCTAGGCACTGCCTGAACCCCTGGCCGGGCACCCCAGACCCCCACCCAGGGCTGCTTGGCTTGAGAATGTCCCTGCAAACGCGGCCATCCTGACTTGAACAGCCTAGAGAAAGCCTCAGGGGGCAGGGAGGGCAGCAGGGAGATTTCTTGCACCCTTTAGAAAACAGGCAGCAGCTACGCAACTTCTCCAGATGCTTTTTGCTCGGGCTCACCCTTCCAAACGACGGGGAGAAGACCCAACACCTGACTGGCAGGACCCCTGCCCCTGGCACAGAGGGAGGGAGTCACCACCCCACTGGTACCTACCTCGGGTGGGTGCACGGGAGGGGAGTTTCGGGTCCTGGGCAGGGGGCTCCAACGGGCTGGGCTCGCTGGGGGCTTGGGGTCCCTTGTTCTTGCTGACGGGCATCGGCTGGGGCAGCACTTGCTTGGGCAAACCCTTGAAGAACCAGGCGCCGGAGCGTTTCCACACCTGGGGGGTGCAAGCAGGGGGGTGGCACTCACATCTTGGGGGGATGATGGGTGTAGACCTGGCAGAGTTTGCCCCCCTGCATCACCGGGGTCTGCCTCCAGCAGGCAACACCGAGGACATGCAACTCCTGTACCACCCTGTCCCACAGTGATCCCACAGCCCCTCCCACTAATTAATTAACTCTTTGGTTTTTGCAGACTGTAGGTGGCAGGGAGCTGATCTCTGGCCAAGACAGCCTCTTCCACCCCAAGACTTTGGTTTTGGGGAAAAATAAACAAATGGAAAAAGACATTTTATCTAGAAAACAAGATTATCCTACAAGAACCAGACTCAAATAGCTGGGCAAGGTTTAATGGTGCTGGGGCACATGCTGAAAGCCCCTGGGAGCATCCCCTGATCTGGAGCTGGTCCTGTCCCGGAGGCCTGGGGTGGGGACAGTGCTTGGGGTGAAACCAAGGGGAGGGACCGTGTCCCCACAAGCGCCCAGGGGCTGCCATGCTCACCTCCCGCTGCTCGCTGCAGATCTTGCAGAGCCAGATGGCATGGGGCCGGCTGTTGGTGGTCTCCACCCCACACTTGGTGCAGACGTTCTGCAAAGAAAGCAAAGCGCTGGACGGCAACGGAGACGCACTGGCCACCCAAAGGTTCCATCGGGCCAGCGCCACCCCTCAGGAGCATGACGTTAATGAGAGATGGTTAATGGGAGACAGTTAACGAGAGCTCTCCCAGCACAAACATCGGTTATTGCAGAAACTCCCAGGGATGTCCCCTTGGGCCACATGCGGAGGGATGCGGGCAATCAAAACATGCACCCAAAGCCCAAGGTGCCCGTTTTTACACCAGGGGGATGTGTGGGTCCGGGAGGCCGTGCCCAGCAGCGGGTGGCAGGGAGATGCCTCACCTTCTTGCAGTCCTCGCAGACGACGCAGGCGGATCCCCGCGGCCCCAGCTGCTCCCCGCAGAGGATGCAGCGGTTCACCCCGTCCCCCAGCACGCTCCGGCGCATGTCCTCCAGCCGGGTCATGAGTCGCCTGGCAGAAAGGGGACAGGGGCTGTCAGGAAAGGCACGGTGCAGCTGGGATGCGGGGGTCCCACTCCCAAGGGGCAGCTACTGACTTTGGTCCAGCTGCCCCTTTTCCTGGTGCACTTCCCGCAGAGCATCTCCTCTTCCAGCTATGGGAATGCAACTGGGGAAAGAGACACATCCCAGGGGATATGTTGGAATATTATATTCCCCTATAGCTTTATATTGCACGACTATTAACTTCCACTGACGCTGCCAGAGAGCAGACTCTGGCCCCAGCTCCCACATACACAGACGTGCAGAGAAGCCATCCAAGTCAGCACCTTTGCACAAAGTGGTTTGGCATCGGTGAAGCAGCTTTTTCCCCCCAACAAATGGAAAACTTTCCACCCCGGCCCCAGCGACTGCCTGTGGAAGAGCTGTGAGAGGAGATCTTGGAAGGGCTCTGGCAGGAGGACTGAACAAATTAATTAGTTCTCTCATTTTCTAAGAAAAACATTGCATATAATTTACTTTATGGAAATTCTTAGCCCTTTGAGTAAAATGCAAAAAGCCCACTGGAGGACAGGCTATAAAAACACATCTGTTTACTGCAAAGGTAAAAAAAAAAAAAAAAAAAAAAAATCCAGTTAAGCAACTTCTGAAAAAAAGGAAACGGCACTGACAAAAGCAGTTTGCAAAGCAGGAGCAGGAGTGAGCTGCCTGCCGAGCATCCGAGAGCTGCGGCGAGTGGTACACTCAGTTAACCCAGAATCCTGGCCCTAAAAATAGCACTGGAAGGGAAAAAGGATGCATTATTTATGCCATTCAGCAAGGAGGGAAAAGGAATGAAGAAAGGGAGGAGGAGACCCAAGCCCACCGGAGAGAGCAGCAGCCCCCCTCGCCCGCGGGGCTGCCACCCGCTCCCGTGGCAGCCTGACCCAAATCTGACAGAGCCGCTAACACGGCGTGCCGTAAAAAACCCCCGACGTTTAAAAGACATTTTCCCACATGTCTGATGACAGCTTCAGATTTATGGCGGCCGGGCTGCCAGCACCTCCGAATCGCTCATAAACAATATACGAGCTGTCCTCTACCTAGGGTGCCTCTGCGGTTGGTCTCCAGACGGCCGGCAGCCCGCGGACTGCACGTGGGAAAGAAACGGTGTTATTGGACATGGGGGATTGATAAAGAAAGAGCAGCAGAAGGGGGAAAAAAATAAAGCGTTGTGGAACTGGCAACCTATTACAGCTCATAAGATGCCCTGTTGGAAACTCGCTGCAGTCAACAGGAGCATCTCGAAGCACTTCATCAGCCCAAAGTGGGGACACGGCTCAGTGACTCAGCATATGTTACCTGACCAAAGCCGTGTTATTACAACACCTCGTTTAGGTGGAAGACATCGGCCATGCTAAAACCCACCGGTGACCTTCCCACTTCTCCCCGCGCTGGGGCTGATCTCCCCGGGCTCAAGCACATTTAGGGCTGCTGATGTGGAGGTGCCTCCTGATGGTTATTAGTGAACCTGCAGCCCATTTCCAGCGAGGAGACAGGAAAGCTGGACTGGGGGCTGGAGCAGCCAGTGGAGCCAGACGGAGTCAGCAGTTGGGAGAAACCACTATGTTCACAGCTACGGTGTCACCAGACGGCAGATGGGCGAGCTTGCAAGTTCCTTCAGTCTTCATCGCCTGAAGTTTCAGCAGCGACATGACCACAGGCTCTCTAAATACAGCAATACTGCTTCTCACCCTGAGCTATTTTGTTGCCCCGAACAAAACAGTTTTTGTTGAAAAATAACATCCTCTGACTGCTTTAATGATTTTCCACTCTGCTCTTAACTGGGCAGCTCTCTGCTCGCCTAGCTCCCTGCTCCAGCTTTATTCCCGAGAGATGTCTCCCCCTGCCCTTGAGCATCTGCTTACTGCTTTGCAGGTGATCCAGAGGTGATTTCTTCCTATAGAATAAACCATCATCTGCCCTTGGTGCCTTTCCAAGCTCCACGGCTGATACACTCTGCTGCAAACACCGATTCCCATAAACACCCAGCCAGCAACGAGCAGCGTTCCAATTAAAACCTGGAAACTAGCTGTTCTTAAACCACTTCTGATTTAAAATTAATGAATCACACCACAGTTGTTGCCAGCCCACATCCCACCACAGGCAACGTGGGGTCCCCACCAAGACCCCCCCAACAGCAAACAACCAAGAACAGTCAGCTTCTGTCGCAGCACATTGCTCCCACCCGGGCAGGGAAAACATTTTTGGGGCAAACCCTTTATTTTCCTAGCAGCGAAGCTCATGTATCTTCCTCAATTCTCCACCCTGTGCTGCAAGAGCTCGGCTCCAAGAGAAGCAGCTTCCAGTTGGAAATCTGCAAGCCCAAACAAACTTATTATAGAAACTAGAACAAATGGCACAATCAAAGCAAAGGAGAGAAAAAAAAAAAAAGCCTTTGCACGTCAAGAGATTCATTATTTAGCTGCAAAATCTTTCCCAGTCTCTCATTTACCAGAAGCAGCTCCTTAAGAGGTTTTTTTTTAACCAGTGGAAGAGCTGCAGCAGCCAGTACACACACCTGTGGCACCAGTTTCAAGCAAAGCACTTTTGCCTAATTAAAAAATCCATTCAAGCTAGAGAAACTGGGCTTTTTTTTTTTTTTTTTCCCCCTAATTCAAACACTGCCATGAGAGGACTGTACAAAACATTAAGTCCTGGTGTGAACCTGGCAGAAAGAGGGCAGGAACTGGGGAAGGGGGTACCACGCCGAGACCCATGGGCTGGCAAGCTCCTGATTAAGGGGATAACTGGGAGCAAAAAGCCCAGGTTTCTCTTTGACTTCATCCAGCACCACCTTACACACATGCCAGAGCCCCGCACACAGGCTGTTCACCCACCGATAACTGGCGGAATGCCTTGCTCTTGCCCGGGTAGCAGCCAGGAATGAGCTTTTTGCCTTCCCAAAAGCTTTTTCTTTCCCTCTCCCCTAGATATCATTTGTTTCTCATTTTTATTGCACATAAAATAGCCAGCCAATTCATCACTCTCCCCTGCACGTCTCTAGGACTACAGCAACATCTTCCTTACCATTATGCGCACTTCAAAGTGCCCATCCCTCTGGCCTCTGTAAAGACTAACTTCAAAGAGCAGGAAATACGCTTCAAACTGTTAAAATAGGGTAAAAAAAAAAAAAAAAAAAAAAAAAAGCCCAAAAGAGAAGTAATTGAAGCCGGTGGCTTGGAGCTGGCTAAGCCCGGCACCCGGGAGCATCGCCGCTCCCGGAGACAGCCCCGCGGAGCGGGAGAGCATCCGTCATCTGCCAACGAAATATGTATTAGTCACTGATGGGAGCAAGATATAGGAACTGGGCGATATCCTATATCTGAAATGCTTAACAGGCACCTGAGATGATAAGGGCAATAAAACAGTCCCCTGATAATATAATATCTGCCTGGCCCCATAAATATGGTTTGGAAGAGAAAGGCGAGTAGCCCCGGGGCAGCAAGGGCTGGCAGGAGTCTTCCCCTGCCGCCTCCTGCCCGCACCCGGGA
This sequence comes from Numenius arquata, assembly GCF_964106895.1. NCBI lineage: Eukaryota > Metazoa > Chordata > Aves > Charadriiformes > Scolopacidae > Numenius > Numenius arquata. The sequence continues at coordinate 3,766,161 of NC_133591.1, forward strand.
GGAAGGCTGCCATCGGGAGGAAGACCTGCAAACATCTCCCAGGCTGAGGGACCATCTCAGGCTGGGCTGAATCCTAGACAGGACAGAAACCCGCAGTGCTACAGCATCGGCATTTTCTCCTGCGCTAGGACCAGAGCGTTCCGGAGAGGGACAGAGAGTCACTGGCATTAAACGCTGATGAACTTGGGAAACAAGACTTAACAGCGCAAGAGTTTGTTGTGTTTAAATATTCATCGCCACTCTGCAGAAACGAATGGCTAAAGACGTGCCTAATGGGTTTTTAACCGCGTGGTGGAGGACATTTAATGCAGCAGACAACAAAGTGCTGCACAGGGGTGGGAGAAGGACCTGACCTGCGAGGAAGGACCAGGAGCCGGCTGCTCCCCAGCCCCACAAAGGAACCAGCAGGGACGGACTCAGCCATCACTTACATGGCAAAAAAGAAATTAAAGTAAAACACAAAGGAGGTCACAAAGTGCCTCCAGAATTAAGCACTGACTTGGCTCCGTGGGGAAATCATGTGCCTTAAAGGGCTGCATATTAAATTAAGGCTAATTTCAATGATATAAGAGAGACAAGAAAAGAAGCCAAGCTACAGATTAAAGAAAACATAATTAAAATCAGGATGAAATATTAGGAGTAATTTTCTTCCCTTACAAATGCACAGGTAACTAAAGGTAAGGCATCATTTGAGCTTTTACAGGTCGATTTTCAAAGCTCGTCCTCTGCTGAGAGCCCTCGCTACGGAGGGAAGGTGCCCAAGGAGGGCAGGGGGATTCATGCATTTCAGAGCATCCCGTCCCATGAGAGTGCATCGCTCCGGGTGCTTGCTGCCTCCTGTGGTGTGTTACAGGAGGGCTGTTATTTTGCAGTTTCATCCCAGTCTCAGAAATGAGAGGAGGGTTTTTTTGGGAGGGGGGAGGGGCAACAAAACCAAAACCCCACAAAAAAAAAATCAGGAAACGCGGGAGCTGTCTTCTGGCCATGAATTAACCTCATCTCTTCTAGAAGTTGGTGTCTCAGGAGAGATTTCTGCCTGCCTCCAGCAACTACCCTGCCCTCCCTGGCCCCTATTTTTATTTTTGTGTTGTCTGAACATGAGGTAGAAAATAAGAGACTGTGGTCCCCAGAGAGCATCTCTGCTGCTGGCCACCAAGGTTAATGACTTAATCCCCAGTGACTTCAGCCATCTGCTCCAGCATTATGCATGTGTCATCCCAGCAATAAGCAGCCAAATTAAAATGCAATCCTGCTTGATAGCTGGTCCTCTCGGAGGAAAGGTGAGGGGCTGTGACCCACGGGGAGACAGTCAAACCACCACACTTTTAGGGGGGACCAGGGGGAAAGGAATAGCTGCACCCCATCAGGGGCATGGCCAGATCCAGGAGTGATGCGTCACATCACCCCTGGGAGAACTAGCTCCATGCTGCAAGGTGCTCTCCAGAAATAGCAGTTTCTAACTTTGGATGGTTTAAGATATTTCCTTCGATGCCGAGACTACGCTGGACCTCATTAGGCAGCAGAACAGACTTGTTGGGTTATTGACGGCACCCAATTATAGGTGCATAGAGGAGCCAATTAGTATCTGCAGGTGCTCCCACATCAGCTGGGAGGAACAGGCTCCTTGTGCACCACATCTGGAGCATCACCACCACCAGAGAACAGCAGCAGGAGATGGCACAGAACCATCACAGGGAACCCCTGAGCACAAGCAGATAAGGAGAAGGGACAAGAATGGATCCATCCCTCCACAGGTCTTCTTCGCCCTCTGAGTCCTTTGCCCACCGGCTTTCAGCCCCTGTGCCCCAAACTGGCCCAAAGGATTATCCTAATCCCCAGGCAGTTGTAAAATCCTCCATCAACTCACGCCCAATGAGCTCTTGCTGAATGGCTGCTTAAGATGATTTCAGCTCCCGTTATCCTTCTCTGTGCTACGAGACAATGACCCAGCCAAAAAAAAAAAGAAAAAACCAAAACACAAACCAAAGTGTCCCTGTCCTACAATCTTCATCAGCATCCAGATCACGTACCCCGCGGGCCTCCATCCACCTCAGGTGCTAAAAATACTCTTTCACTAGATTAATTTGAGCTGGATTTGACATGAAGTCCAATTTCACAAATGTCTTCTCAACAAGCAGCATTGATTTGTTCTCACCCTGTCCCAGCCAGCTGAGGTAAGGTGCTCGTGGGACATCGGATAGGGGAGAGGGGACACAAGAGGGCTGGAGAAGGAAGGAGGAGATGGCTGGGCACTAAATCAGGATGGACTTCAAGGCACGAGGAGGTCCATCTGCAGCCAGCACCCAGCTGTAGACTTCCTGATTGCTCAGGTACTATCTGAGAAACTCAAATCCACCCCCTCAAAACGCATCCACTTATTAAGACAACTCCAAGTATTTATCGCACGTTCGCCCTGAGGAAGGTGCATTCGTTTCATGTAAGCTATTCCTTAAATCAACCAAAACCAGGTTTTTAATGGATCTTCCTTTCCCCCCGCCCCTTATAGGAATACAAAATGCCAGAAAACTGCAGAAAATCAGGCTTTCCAGGGGCAGCTCCCTAGAGAAGCCTATCCCACCGAGGGACACTATCACAACCGCTGTGTCCCCGCCAGAGGCCAGCCTGGCAAACCCGGATTATTTTGTAATATAAGGAGCTATTCTGGATAACGTCCGAGCAGCGCCCGAACGGTCGACTCTGTACGAGACCGATACAGACGCCGTCCTGTATTTCTGTAGCGGCACATCCTACAGCCCTTGTTGTGCAAAGCCAACAAACACAAAGGAGCTGGCACGGCTCCTGCTGCGCCCACACGCAGGAGGGAAATCAGCTGCGACTGCACATCCGCCAGCCTCCCCCTGCTCCGCTCCCGGTACGGCACCAAGTCCTCCGCCCAGCTTTTTCATGAATGAGGAGGAGAAACCTCCTCTGACTCGGCTAATGAAAGGGAGAGGTTTCTGCAGGAATGCACAATGCAAAAAAAAAAATAATAAATAAAAAAAAAAATATCTCTCCCCTGCTGCCAAAGTTCATTTAAGCATAATCCAAAGAGCATCATGTTCAACATTAATTCCTACCGGGCTGCAAATGGGCAAAGCTGGGGAAATGCTGTTTCTAAGCACTTTTTGGGAATGAATCACCACCATTCATAGCTACTTTCACCTGGTTTCTGCTGGAAAGCCGGGAGAGGAAAGCGTTGCACATAATTCAAGGCAGTGCCAGCTGGGGAGCCACCCTGCACCCAGGGGAGCAGCACTTCCATAGGGCACACACTGAGCCCCGGCCAGCACGAACAGCCACTGTCGAGGCGATATCTGCCTAACCTGTTCACAGACCCACTCCTCCCAAAGTATTTTTAAAAACGAGTAAATAAATCCACCGCTTCAAAGGCCACTAGCTGCAGCCACTGAGGAAGACCACATGCTGAAGCACCCCATGCCTTCATCGCAAACGCATACTCAATATTTAAGGGTTATCAAGCAGCTAGGGTGATGGATTAAAGCTCCGGCTGCAGCGTGAGGCTCTGCAGGTCCAGGCAGGTCCTCCCTGCGTTTCACCAAGCAGCTGCCCCGCAGGACCATGCGCCTGTTTGCTGAGCAAAGCTGTCCCCGAGCTACAAGAGGGGCTTTGACATTCTCCCAGGCAGCAGAGAGCTCAGCTCCTGCCTGGGCCTGAGTATTTTCCCTGCAAGTTAAAGGAAAAAAAAAAAAAAAAAAAAAAAAAAAGCAGTTGATGCTGAAGCTCAGCAAGAATAAAATGCTGCGCTGTAATGAAAAAAGGCATGACGCCTGACAAACGGGATTATGGAGATGCCCTCCGGAAAACCATCCCCAGCACAGCAAGTCGATACCTAATTAGCAGCATTGCTTCGCCTGGTACCTTTGCCTAGGCAGGGTAGAGATAGATTAAAAGCAAACACAGGCACTTCTTGCCCTCTGCTCCACACCGGCTGCATCGGCACCAGGGATGCCCCCAGAACCCACCAGTGACTGTGGGTACCCCACCAAGGATGCAGACCCCCCCGGGAGTTGGTCCCAACGCGTGGCCAGCCCCGAGGCTGGGCATCACTCAGACCTATTCAGCTTCACAGACGGCTCGTTTCTGGCTGGCAGGAGGGTTTAACTGCCAGGACACGCGGCTGGAGGGGGTGATGGATCCATCTGTGCTCCCAAAACAAGACAAAACACCTTTTGGTGAGCCATGGCTTTGCCGGTGCTCACGGGTGCTGGGGCTCAGGACTGGGCAAGCAGCAGCAGCTTCACTCCCTGAAATAAGATGTTATTAATGATCCCTTCTGGACCAAAAAAAAAAAAAAAAAAAAAAAATAAAAAAAAATAAAAAAAATCAATGAGACGATAAATTCTGGGTCCAGAACACAGCGGCACACCGAGCAGCTCCCTCCCCTGCTTACAGGTTCCTCCTGGCCAAGGACCAACGCCAGCTCAAAAAGATCCCCCGCAGGCTCCCTTTCAGGAGAAACACTGCAGTGCAGTAGCTGCCGGCCAGGAAAGCAGCCAAGCAAGCGCTTCACCCCCTGCCGTGGTTTGGGCTGAGCTGGCCACTAAAGGCTCAGGGTCCCTCCTGTCCCCACCAGGATGGTGGTGCCGGTGCCACCGCCGCCTTACCCGATGCGCTCCTGCTCCATCTCCTCCATCTTCTCGGCCCGGGCGATGACTCGGTTGATGATCTCCTTCTCCTCGTCTGTCAGCTCCTCGCCCTTGCGCTGCCGGTCGGGCTGGCCGCCCCGCGCCCCCCAGCCAGCGGGGAGCCTGCGGGGAGAGGGGGGACAGGGCTTTGTCCACAGATCATACATGTGTATTCACATGTACGTGTGGGCAATCACACATGCATGTGGGCAGTAGCCAATTCCCAAGCCCAGGGAAGAAGGGGTACAGTGCCCCTCCAACCTCTATTCCAGCAGGACGCCTGCTAACGGCCCCCAGCCACCACGTGGAAACTCTTATTTCCAATTTGGGGGGGAGGGAGTGGGGTGTCATAAAAACACTTGTTTTGCATAGAGAAAACCAATTCCCTTTTCAGAAAGATTTCCATGTTAAGCATTAACTGACACGGCTAATTTTGCACCCTGCTCTCTGTCGGGTAACGCCAGGTTTCCCAGCAAGCTGCGGTGCTGGGGTGCTGGCCGCAGAAGTGGGTGCTTTTTGGGTACATTTCATCAAACATGGGAGTTTTTCCTCTCCTAACATTGTCTCCAGAGATCCTTTCGCACAGCGAGCACAGCCTGGCCATCAGGCAGCTTTAGCCTGCTGACACAGTAACGTCTGCCACCCAGCCCTGCAAATTAGCAGGCAGCAGAGGGGCAACGCTAACGAAGGACAAACGTCCCTCCTCCCCTCATCCTACTCATCTAAAGACCTTTCCCAGGTCTTTCTCCCCTGCGCTCAGCAGACCTGCACTTAAACCTTAAGATTCAGTCTTAAACCTTAAAACCTTCAAACCTTGAAAACCTTAAAAACTCTATACAAAGCTTCCCAAAATTAATTGGGGTTTGGTTTTTTTTTTTTTCTTGCATCCAGGGCCAGGTTTTTCCTGTTCTCTCAAGACCATTACAGTAGCAGGTAAAGAGCAACAGGCCAAAAAAAAAACCCAAGCGAGATACTTACTGCTCCTTCTCGCTGCTGGGAGGCACAGGGAAAGAGAGGGAACAAAGATTAGGTGAGAGAAGTGACAAGGACAGCTCAGCCCAGGTGCAGCCAACGCTCTCCCCACCTCAGGGGGTGACAGTCCCCAACAGCACATCCCTCTCCACCAGCTGTCCCTGCTGCTCCTCCAAAGCAGTGCAGAGCAGCGAGCTCCGAACACGAGTTTTGTCCAGCCCCTGCATCATCCAGGCACCCAAAACCAGCTTCCATCCATGGGTGCTGCCACCACCCACCCAGCCGGGCTGGAGACCTTCCACATGGTGGGATGCAGCATGGTGAAGGGCATCTGGACAGATGGAAGGGGCTCCTCACCAGCACAGGGGTGCGTGCACACCCATGGGTCCATCCCCACCACCTTTCTCAGGGGGTTTAGGAGGTGACATGGCAAAATGTCCTCATCCAACCAGTGCAAACCCAATTCCCGATGTCCCCAGAGGAGGAAACGAGGTGGCTGCACCCACATCACCTCCCACCCCCGGGGACTCCCCTCCCTCCTGCACCAGCAGCATCCCTGCAATCCCAGTCCCCTCCTCTCACCTGGCCCGGAGAGACATGGTCCTGTCGCTGGGGCACATCCACCGGTCAGAGCTGCCACCCACCACCGCGTCGGTCATCACCGGCTGCCGAGGGGACACGCGGAGCGGGTCTGGGCACACCGGTGCTCCGCCAACGAGTGCCAACAATCACTTCACTTGTCTGCCCGTGCCCTCAGATCACAGCGACGCTGACGAAGGGAACCTGGTGCTTTCAGTCAGGCTGTAGGGGAAAGAAAAAAAAAAACACCAAAGAAAAAAACCCAAAATCACGTCAGGCAGGGCTTTATTTCTGGCATTAAGAGGAGTGGGAGAGAAACAGGAATGTCACTTTAGCCGCTGTCTCAATATCATGCACGAGATGCAGGAGCCTACAACCACCACCCTCCCGGGAGGGCACCACAGCCACGCTCAGTGCAGATGTAATTAATGAGATGCCCGACCTCACATTAATTATGAGGCTTCAGAGCTGGGAGGGAAGAGGATGTTTCCATTTCAGAGAAAAATCTACAAACTAGGGAACTTTCCCCCTGCAAAACCCAGCATGTCTCGCTGTCCTCCCCCAAACCACATTCCCTCCGGAACAAAACTCCTCCTTTTTCGTTTTAGTTTGCTAAAGTTTTTGCAAAATGAAACCTGGAGAAGCACTGGAGGGGGATGCGGCAACAGGACCCGAACACAATCTTGTGTCTACTCATCTCCAAAAGATTCATCAAGACAGGGACCTCTTCAAACCCTCCTCCTTTCAGCAAAACTGTCAGTTTTCATTAAAAAAAAAAAAATTGATGTAAAATTAGTCTAATTTACATTAGTGCTAATTTATTGCTACTTTCTGGGGGTGTTCTACCCCTCCACCCGCCACCCTGACTCACTGCATGGGGATGGGGACTGGATGGCAAAGCCCAAGGTGATGCCAAGCAGCATCGCCCACTGCACAGGGATGGAACCATCCATCCCATCATCTTTTCTGGGGGAAAACCAGCGCTTTTACACAGGGGAATGCCGCAGGCAGAGCGGTGTCCCCCAGCCAAGGACAGGGTAGGACCCATCCTCCTGTGCAGCCCCTCACCCTTTGTGTGGTCCATGGGGTGCCAGGGGATGCTCTGATTACGCTGTGAGTCACTGTCACACCTGGACCCGTCTTCAGGACGGTCCCCAAGAGCAGAGGGTGCAGCTTGTGGGTCCACGGATGGCATCACCCATGAGATGCAAAGGGAAAAGCTCAGGTCAAGCCTCCTTTTACAGTTGTTCAGGTAGAAACAAAAGAGAAAAGGCAATCCATCCACGAAGGGGTCAGCTTTGCTGCAACACTAACGAGAGCACAAGGCACGGAGGAGGAAACAAATTGCCCCTTCCTTAGGGCCCCCCCACCGATGGGGAATCTTTTGTGAGTTCAACTATTTCCCCTATCTGTGCATTTCCCCCCACCATCCACCTCTGCGGAGCCAGCACGGGATACCCGCTGGGATGCCCCCGCAGCAGCAGCCTCCCGCCTGCATTGCTCGCAGCACCTGCATTTGAATTGCTTTCTCCTGCCTGCAGCAGAACTGGGGAAAAAAAAAAAAAAAAAAAACCAACCACAAAAAAACCCACCACACTCCATAAAACCCCAAACCCCTCTGCAGAGCCTGGCCCGCAGGCACTGGGACTGCTTCCCTTTCATCCTCCCAAACCTGCTGCCCTGGGAAGACACTACCCCAGACTCATCCCCGGCTGGAAGGGACCGCTCAGACACCCGTGTCCCACCGGGTCCCAGTACTGAAACCAATGTCCCAGAGCTGCCGGGGGTCCCAACAAGACCGGAGCTCAGCCCAAACCTGGCAAATGCACCTTTGCAGGGCACAAGGTGACTCCAGTTCTCAGCAAAACTCCAACAGGAGCACTGGGGAGGTTGTCCCGAGGAGGGGATGGAAAACAGGAGTTTGCAGAACTGCCCCACTGAAATCACAAACTCCCAGCCATAACGTACAACATTTCCAGAACAGGGGAAAAATACAATTCCCATCCTCCGCTTTCTGCTCTGCAATATTGCAGGGGTTTCTCCATCAGTCTCTGAAGAGTCAGCAGAGATCTGAGGATCACCTTTGCTTCACTGATAACTTCCAAAAATACAGATATATACATATATATATAAAAAAAAAGTGAAGCATGTGGGGTAATTAGTGCTCCGCTGGTTTCATACAGCGACTATTCCTCTGCCAAACCAGAAGGCTCTGATTGACAAGGTCAGTTAAATAAGCAAATTGTTCATTTACATCCCCACCGCCACCTCCACAATCTGCACTGCAGCACCAAACTCCTGCCGGGGATTTAGGGTCCTGCTGTGTCTGGGAACGGGGAAGGGGGGGGCCTCATAGGGCTGCACGCAGATTTTATGGGGTACCCTGGAAGGCCAGTGCCATGCCGCAAACACCCATTTTTGGGGAGATGCGGGTGGATAAACAACTTGCCCAAGGTCACACGGAGCTGGAGTGGCCGCTCTGACCCCACAAAGAATAGGGGAAAATCCCTGTTTTTCTCCTGGTGAAGAGGGTAGAGCAACCACCAGCACTTCAGCCGGCGGGGAGGAAAACTCCTTTTCCCAACTAGAACTTTCTGCTAATAATAGAGAGGCCGCGGGCGTTTCGCTTTGTTGCGGATGGAGAAGAGCCTGGGGACGGCTCCTGGAGGAATACACAAGCCTTTCCCTCTGCCTATAAATAATAGATTTTGAAGATCTACTTTGCATTACTTCCAGCAACTACTCTTGCTTGTCCTAATGCTTGGTTCTGCATTTTTAGCGCACAGTAAAGAACAAAATAACAGCTTACGGTGGCTTTTTCCCCCCACCAAATCCTTGCTTACAAGCCAAAGGATGTGTCAATCCAAGTCGTGATCGATGGGACGCAGCAGCATTTAGTTAATGAAATGGAAACATTCACCCTAGGAGGATGCCAAGACCTTCCAGGTTTGGGTTGTCCCCAGAGGGTCCCAGGACCTGCTCCCCCAGGCCCCTCTCGTCCCCGCACGGCGCTGGCTGCTCGAGGTTCCCCGATTGCAAGCAGGGTTCAGGAGGAGCGAGGTGGCAGCTCACGCCGGCATGAACACGGCGTGTCCCGGGCAGAGCCAGGAATAGAAGCGAGGTCTTAATTTCTGGCCTTAAGGAAGAGCCACATGACTCTAATCACGCCGCTCCATTACTTCTGTATGACGGAGCCCATGAATTTGATCATGCCTTAATAAAACGGGATTGAACGTCTTCCGTGAATCACTCAGCCTCTCCCCGAGCCGCCGGCGCTGTCGTCCCGTGCGCAGACACCGCTCGCTCTCGGCCAAGAGGTGCCAATTCACGGGCCCATCGCCAGCACCCGAAATCTGCCGGATGCAGCGTCGGTGCCAAGCCCTGTCCCAGCAGGTCTCCCTCACCCTCCAGCAGCCCTGGACGAGCAGGGAAAGGCAGCCGGAGCCCCATGGCAGGAGCCCATCCTGCCCCATGGGCACCAGGAGGGACACGGGGCTGCTGGGGACACAGGCAGGACCCGAAGCCACCGGAGGGACCCACATTGCCACCACCAACTGGGCATCTGCAAAGAGAGACCGTTACAGGGCTGCCCTAACGCAATAGTTTAGCCATCTGGAAATAACATACCGGGGTAGAAAACAGAAAATTCAGTATTTTAGAGACTCCCAGTGCAATAATTAAGGTTTTTACAGTGAGCTCAACGTTTCACACTTGGCAGTGCCTGCAGAGATCGTCTCCACCAGCAAAGACACTGACACAGGCAACCTATTTCTCCAGCCTTCTCAGCTCTGCAATGCAGCTTTCTTAAATATTGAATAAGTCTGCTGCTCTACACCACCTGCCAGTGCCAATGATGAGGTAATTTTTGCATTGACAAAGCCTAATGCGATTAATCTGGTTTGAAAGAGCAGGTTTTAGAGCCCGGTCCATTCACTCGGCGAAACAACTCTTGCAGACAGAGCATCGGCAGCAGCTTGTTATTCACAGCCGGTAGCCAGACCCCAAACAAACAACCCAAACCGCTGCACGGATGCCAAGTGAGAGATTATTTCTGCGTGTCATCACCAAACAGGAGGTTTTGAACTCGAACGGATCCAAACATCATCCTCCGTCAGGCTGATGGGATTTTCACACCAGCTCCGAGGCCAGCCTGGGCACGGGAGCTGATTCATGCTCCCCAGCGGGATGGTGGAGCCAGGGAGGGAAAAATAGGGTACAAGCGTGTGAAAGCCTGATGGGGCTTCCTCCCCAGCTCCACACCCAGGGAGAAGGAGGGCATATTTTGAGGTGACAAGGACCCAGTAGAATCCCCCCCCCAAGCCAAGCGGTGAGAAGAGCAAATGCAGAAGCCGGGATGCGCTGGCAGCCCCAGGGATGGGAGTCGTGCCTCCCTGCCTCTCAGCAGGCACACATGTCCCCAAACACCATTTCTAGCTGGAACTCTCTCTCAGTTAGCGGTGACATTCACCACCATCTCTTGAGTCCATCAGGGCTGGATCCTGCCCTCCCCTCCACACACCCCAGCACCGTGGCTGGTGCCTGGCACCCCCGGGGACCCTGGGTCCCAACCAGAGACGTGGCACAGACACTGGGTAGCCCGTGTCCAGCCCTGCTCCGAGCATCTCACAACACCCGGGCTCTTCCTTCACCAGGAAAAAGAGTCTGTCCAGGGCAGGAGCCACACACACCCCACAGCATCCCCTACGGCGTATGTGTGTGGCTATAGGGGCCGCAGAGAGCATCCCAAACCGACAGCAGGGTGCTCACTCCCCTCCGGGGTCAGGCAGGATTTGGTACTATGGGATTTATACGCAGAGGGGAGGAAAAAAAAGGTGTAAATAGCCCCAAAACAGCTGCTGAAGCAGCTGTGGAATGCTGCAAAATAATCAGCAGACCAGATGGGAGGGTAGCTCAGCCCCATGGGGTCCCACACACCGAAACTCCCTCGAATCCCAGCGTCCCCAGGCAGCCATCACCCGTGCTTCGTCTCATCCTGGATGCAAATCATTTTAGAAAGTTTGGGCAAAATTGGGCAAGCTGCTTTATGGATGGCGCTTCAGGAAAGAGATCACATTCAAGACTTTCCTTTAAAAAAAGAAAGGAGAGAGGCAGATCTCAGCTGGCAGAAACAGAAGCTGCTTGGCCTGGAGCCACCCACAGACACCCGGACAGGTCTGACATCAGGGCACGGGACAGCAGGACAGTCATCCTGTGAGTCCAGATGAAGCACCAAGTGAGCCACAGCAGCACACGCTGCTGTGCACCCGCGGGGACCCACGTACCCCAACCACCCAGCAACGCTGCTCCGGTGCGAGGTGGGATCAGACCCCGGGGTATGGAGCCCTCCGACCGCACTGCGGCAAAGCCAGGGCTGGGGGTCCTGGAAATTCAGCTTTCAGGAAAGACTCAGAACTGGGAAATCCTAAACCCCAGGTCATTTCATCCTTTGTCCCCCTGCCAGACCCTTACAGGGAACTGAGGCCCCACGATGCCCCGGGCGAGCTTGGCACCAGTTGGTTAATCAAGGCCAAACATGGCCCCGATGATGACAGCCGCAGTCCACAGGTGACAATGATCCACGGATTAGAGGCATGCAAGAAACCCATCCTCAGGTGCCCAGATCCCATGGGTGCCCCTATGATCCCAGTCAGCAGCAGTTTGCCTGCAGCACCCATCCACCTAGTCCCACTGCACCCCGGGACCATCATGACCCGGCACGCTGCTCGATGGCACGGGGCATTCACCCACGCACCACGCAGGAGCCCACGGGGCTGCTCCTGCTTCCACTGTCCTCCAGCTAAATCCACACCACAGCCCAGCCCGGAGGCAACAGGGCAAGGAGCTCTCCTGAACACTGATGGCTTTGGTTTGGCCGATGCCTCTGCTGCCTTTAAATTCACGTAAGGTGCTGAGAGATGCCTTTTTTTCCCCCTCCTCCTTAATTCCCAGCTCCCTGCCATTCTCCAAAGATCCATCCCAAGGCAGTCGTGCAGCAGCGCACAGTCAATTTTATTTAAGCAGCACGTTGACATTTCCTCCAGCAGCTCCTTCCCAAACCAAACACCGCTATGATGCTGTCAGGAGGATTTACTCCCGTTGATTAATTGCAGGAAAGACAATGGTGAAAAAATGATAATAATAAAAAAAAAAAAATAAAAAAAATCACTTCTGGGTTTGTACAACTTACCCGTGGCTGCTGGAGCTGGGGGTCTCTGGCCAGGCGATGCCTGAGCGCACCCCAAGCCTACACGGGGCTATTAAATGCAGCGGCGGCGTTGCCATCGCTCCTCTCACCGCTGCGGAGCTGCTCCGAAGGCTGCTTAGCAACAGATCGCTGCACTGCTCCGCACGCCGCCCTCGATTCAGGCACTGCCGAGGACAGGGCATGTGCCCGGAGCCGCCAGGATGAACCGGCCCCACCAGGGATGCTGGCAGGAGGATGGCACAGGGAACCCCATGCAATGACCGTAGCAGCAGTTGAAGGAAGTTTAGCGATGGGAAAAGGCTGGGAAGGACCAGCCAGCCCGGTAACGCCAGCGTGACCGGAGGCACCAGGTCCTGCTCGCTGCCAGGGGCGGTTTCCTAAAGGCAGTGACAGTCCCCGGAAGATGCCCCGGTGGTGGTTGAGGACCACAGCATCATGCTGCGCCGCATGATGCATGCCCCATCCCCAGACCATGTCCCTGGGCTAAGGATGCTCGAGGCTGCAAACCTGCCCTCCTCAGGGGGCAGCACAGATGCCCAGTCAGGGCCAGAGGAGCCAGGCACCCCATGACAGGCCTGTGCAGAAGGTGTCCCCCCAGCACCGCAGCCCGACCCTCCGCAAGAGCCACAGGGAGCCCAGCCACCAGCAGAGAAAAGCACTCGGCTGCCCAGCTCAGTGTCTGCACCACCCTGGGAGATGCTGGGCTCCCAACTCCCCCAGTCACTAAATGCGGCTCCTTTCTCTCCCCACACACCTTCGTTAAGCAACTGGTTTCCCACAGCCAGACCAGCCTCCCATCACTGAGGCATCGGGCCCAAACGGGAGAGCCCGTACCCACCTCCTGGGGCTGGAGGAGAGCGATGTCACTCAGCTCCACACCGGTACTGGCAGGGATGGAGCCAGGGCATCTTTCAGCACACGAAGGTTATAAACCATCATGGTTGCTATAAACCATCACAGTCATCAGCCACTTCCCAGTCTCCAGCTTTAAGGAGGATGGGGGAATTAATCAGGCTGGTCTTGGGGACACTGCCTGGGGCAGCAGAGCTCTCCTCCCTGCCCAGACCTTGAGTGCTCAGCTGGGACCACCTGGAGCGATTCATTACCTATTACCACTAATTGGCAATGACTGCAGTGACATCATCACCTGTCTGCAGGCAGGAGGAGGGCACTGGGCTGGGGCCACCACCAGCACTGGCAAACAGGCAGAGGGTCTCTGCTGCCAGCACAGCCCCCAGGACCTGCAGTGGGCACTGAGGACCATCTCATTTTGAGGTCCCAGAGAAAGTCCCTCAAAACTTAAGCAGAAAAAGAGGCTCCGGAGCTGTGAGTCCCCTCACCTTTCCTCAGCAGTTTTTCTCCCCTTGCCCTTTCTGATACCAGGGAACGTTTAAGACCAGCACACACGTACCCACACGGCCACAGAGGCACAGCAGAGTCCTGCAATGGGCTCCCGGGTTTCACCTTCACTACAAAGGGTGCTTCCACAAATAAAACATGCTTTTTCCACGTTCAGCACGCTTCTCGGCTCTCCTTGGGAGCCAGGGCAGTGCAAAGGAAAGACTGCCAAGGAGGAGAAAGCAGAACAGCAGACTGGAGGCAATGCCAAGCAGGGGACAGTATTTGCACCCAGCTGGGTTGCAAATAAGGGGGTTCGTGGGTCTGATGCTGGGGGGGGGCTTGGCTGGAAGCCCATCCCGCAGACCACACACGCGGGTGATGGCAAACAGCTCCCACCGCATCGTCTGGGTATGGCACAGCTCTGCCGGAGGCGGCTGGCACTCGCCCGGCTGCGGGGCTGCTGTGGATGAGCATCACCCACCCAACGCTGCTCTCCCAGGGAATGTCCAGCAAAGTGCCCACGAGATGCCACAGCAACCCCAATTTGGCATGTGGGGCTCAGACCCATGGCCCCACGTACCCCAGGCTGATCCCCACAGAAGGGCTGAACGCAGATCTCCTGAGTCAGCCCCTACAGCAAAAGTGAGCAGCTCGCTAAATCCCTACCAGATGAAGGATGCATCATCAAATAAAGCCCCGTATCACAACATTAACAATATTTATTTTCAGGCTAAGCTGCAGCCTGGGCTTTTGATACCAGTAATTAAAGCAAATGGTTCATCTGTTATCATCTTTGCATCCCCGGAGCCAACTGTCCGTGTTTTGAAGCCCTGTATTATCTTTTTTTTTATTGCAGCCTCCCGGGAAGGGGAGGATCAGGCTGATCCATACACACTTTTTAGATCCCAGGAGCGGCATAGCATGGACCAAGCCCAAAGCAGAGCCACGATCAGGGCAGCCACCTTGCTCAGAGCTTTCTAGCAGTGAAATGAAGAAGTGTTAATTGCTCAAAGACAAATTGCTGCTCCAGTTTATACCCGAGATTAGAATTAATAGGAAGACAGCAGCAAGAAAGACAGTGAGGTCCCCTCTCTGAAACAACCTGTCCCTGCGAACGGCAGCATTAGCAGCCTCAGCCTATTTTCCGAGGTGGCTGGTTTTGCCTCCAGGAGGCTTTTAATGCTGTTTGCAACACTTTTGGCTGTCCTGGGAAAGCAGCAGAGAAGGCACCTGGCTAAAGCCCTTGAGCCGGCCCCGAGCTGGGCAGCGATGTCCTTCCAGAGCCCTAACGGGGAGCACAAAACCCAAAGCACCTTTGCAGCACCCTCTCCGCTCCGGGGACAGGATGGTCTCCGCATCCCACCGCTGCCAGATGCCCAGGGATGGGGCTCAGCTCCCGCTGCCATCGCAGCTCTCGCTGTTCACACTCCGGGGACAGGGACAAGAGGCAATTTCAGGGGCTTAAACCCCCACCCCAATACCCAACACGCTCAAAAGTTGCCCGCACACGACAAAGTCCAAAAGCAACGACCAGAGCAACCCCCTCCACCTGCAACAACGCGCCGAAGGGGCGATGCCAGCTCCACACACAGCCCGGGTACCAGCCCCGGCCGCTGCCACCGGCTTCCCACGGGAGACGCGGCCGTGGGGAGGTCACCCACCGCCCGCACGGCTCCGGGACAACGCAACTTTCCTCGGCCGGCTGCTCCCTGCTGCAAACCAGGGGATTTGCCTTTGGCCGAGCATCCCCGCATCCGCACCCCGATCCCCGCCCCTCCGGAGCGGGGACCCCCAGCGCCGCCGCCGCCGCTCCCCCCCCTCGCCCGCCCCGGGGCTCCAGCCCGGGGGAGAGGAACGGCGAGCCCCCCCCCCGGCCGTGCCGCTCTCCCCGCTCCCACGCCCGGCTCCAGCACCGTGGGGGGTCCCCGATTCCCTCCCACCCCCTTACCTGGGCCGGGGTCCCGCCGCCCGGAGGCCGGGGGCAGCCGCCCTCTCCCCCCGCGCAGGGCCGGGCTCGGCGGGGCTCAGCGCAGCGCGGCTCCGGCGGCGGCACTGCGGAGCGGCGCGGGGGCGGCGCGGGGAGGGGACACGGCCGGGGACGGCCCCGCTCCGCTGCCCGCCCCGGGGAGCCACCCCCGCCCCGGGGCGCAGCCCCTTCGCGAAGCGGGGCGGGTCTCCCCCCTCGACCCCGGCTCCCGCAGCGAGCTGCGGGGGGGGGGGCGCGTTAGAGGCAGCGGCACCTCCTCTCTGCCCACCCTCGCCTTTATCCCACCCCATCCCCTCCTCTCCCCATCCTCCCCCTCTCCCGTTATTCCTCCTCCCCAGCCATCTCTCATCCTCACCTCCCATCCCTTCTCCATCCCTCTCCCATCCTCATCTCCCATCCCCTTCCCTCTCCATCCCTCTCCCATCCCCACCTCCTTACCCCCTTCTCTCCATCACTTTCCCTCTCCCATCCCCTTTCCACCTCTCTTCCATCCCACCCCTCCTCATCCTTGCAGGACACAGCAGGTTTTTTGCACACACATGCACATCACCTGGGAGACAGTGGGCTTTGGGCATCTCCCGCAGCCCCCCAGCATCTCCCCACCTGCGCATGGAGGCCCAAAGAGGAGCAGATGTGTCCCCCATGCACCTCCTGCAGCATCAGCCAAAAGCTGTGGGAGCTGCCTGCCCGGCTGGGGTCCCCATCACTAGGGTTTCAGCCCTTGCACTTAAGTTTAAGCAGCACAGGGAACCCCACAGCCTGGTGGCCCTTGCCCGGATTAGCCCTAAAGACCAACCTGAGCCCCATGCACAAGCAGGGAACAGGCTGCCTCCGGCCAAGCTCTACAGTGACTTAAACACTGCTCAGACCTTCAGGAGAGCACAGATCCTGCCTGTAGGGAACATTACTGCAGGGGACAGGGAAAGCAAGTGATTCAGAGCACAGAGGGAACCCTGTTCCCAAGCTGAGGCACCCATAGCTTCATAAACTGAAAGGGGCAGCAGCTCGAAGCCACCCCCAGGCACCACCTCGCACCTCCCAGCTGGAGGGCTCTGACCTCCTTCCCCCTGTGGCAGGGACCATGCGGAAGGTGGGGGACTCAGCTCGCAGCCAGGAGCAAGCTGGAGCCAGGCTGGGAAGGAGCCCAGCTCACCAACATGCTTTTGTGCCAAGTTCCTCGGCCCCAGCAACCCCGTTTTATCCGCTCCCAATATTCCAGCAGGGATCTGTAACACCCTCAGGCTTTCATGACTTTCCGGAAGATCTCCTGCCAGTTGTTCCTGCATCATCTCCTGCCAGGTGAAGTGAGGTGGACAGATCATCTGCTGGCAGGAGGGGATGGAAATCAGAGCTGGCTTGACACCTTGGCATGAGGAGCCGAGGAGGAAAATTTAATAAAAAAGTTTCATAAAAGGATGCTGTGAGATGGAGCTGAGGGGGTGGGTCGTGGCTCTGGGCTGCCTCTGCGAGCAGGAGAAGACCCACAGGCTTTGAGCAACGCTCAGCCACGGCCAAGGATGCGATGCCTGAGCCTGGAAGGGGAAGGAAAGTCTCTCATTCCTATATTTATTTCATCATTTCTATAGAAAAGATTTTTAACCGGTTGCTAGTAAGCCTTTCATGAAAATCCTACTTTTTTCTTTTCGATTTAAAAATAAATCCCCAAAGAGACAGAAATCCTTGAAGGATTGAGCAAGTTCCTACCTTCAGCAAGGAAAGTATTCCACCACTCAAAGTTGAATCTTGATTGGCGTTCACCTAGATGCATGATGGACATCTTCTCTTCCAGGCTCAACTATGTATTTTTACTTAGTAGAAGAATGCCTCGCTTATGCAAAGTAGTTAGGGAGACAAGCACAGTACTTTCAAGCTGATATGTCTTGACACCTTCCTTGGAGATTCACAAAAAGCAGCAGCATGTGCTGAAATTTGAAAATCAGATCTAAAACCTGCTTTCCAGAAAGGAAAAAAGCAACACCTGCAATTCTCTGTTCTGAATACCTGACACTTTCACTCCCCTTTTTTAGCCTGTCTTCTAAAAATAAAAGAGCCAGTTTGATTTTTGTTGAATTATAAATACATTTTGGCAGTCTGGCATCTCCCGCAGCAGATCAAAGCATGGGAGTTTTATTTATTTATTTCCTCCCAGGTTTATTTTTATGTCTGCAAGCCCTTCTAATTCTCAAGGATTTGTCATATTTCCCCTTGTGATCCAACAGCATGCAGCAAAACGCTCCCTTCAACCCCAGAGCCATCCTGTCCGGAGGCTTGGATGGAGCCTGTCTGTGGTGTTTGGCTACAGCACCGTGTATCAGAGCTCCTACCCGCACGCTCAAGTTCAAGTGCGGAGGCAAAACTCCCAGAGGTTATTAGAGCATCACAGCATTTCCCTGCTCGAGGTCACAGAAGCTCAGGCTGGATGCACCCAGAGCACATCGAGCAAGCCTCCGTCCTGCCGTACCTACGGTCTTGGGTCTATTTCCATCAGCAACCCCACTGCTTTCAATGGGAACAATTGAGGAATAAAATCAAGTTCATGGCTACAGACAGCCCCAGGCATCAAATCATCACCAGAAGCAGACAGGGAGGCCGCAGGGTTGGGCTCTGCTTCACCTCCAGCTGCCTCCCATCCCCAACCGCAGCCGGTGCTGGGGATGGAGAGCTTTCCCCCAGGGCAGCGTGGCCACACAAACACTGAAAACACAGCAGCACAGGAATTTTAAAGTATCAAAAGCACAGCATGTGCCATACTCAGCTATTGCCACCCTTGCACCACTGCTCAGGTGCTCCAGGAGGAAACCTCTCCCCTTATCTTATAGCCCAATTAGTTGTACCTAATTGAAGTGCTGATAGGGAGGTAGGGAGCAGTGAGCCAGAGCCAGGCTGGGGTTATCCCTCCAGCGTGTGCAGAGTCAGGCAGTCCCCTGGGAAAAGGAATATGAGCTTTATAAAACATTTTTTCTCCAATGTTTTTAATTAGGATTAAAAGCGTTCCAGTGGAAATCTATAAACTCTCAGAGCTCGAGCACAGGAAAGCTCAGGGCTGAATAACAGCTGCTGTCGCTGACTCCAATACCGGGAAAAATAAACCAGGAGCCCGTCAAGCCCCCCCTCCTCGCAGCCGCAGCTCCAAGCATGGTTGCATGAGTTAAATTAAAATGATTGATGGCAGCTCGGGCACCCAAGAGAGCATTTTCCACTTCTGTAAATCACTAAAAGCCAAGCTGCTCCCCCCATCCAAGCCCGCCTGGCCACAGATCCCGACGGATGCCCTCAGGAGCTCCCTGGGATGTGATAGCAAGAAACACGCGCCACCCACATCATAACTCACCGCCGACCGCCTTGGCACGTGCTCTCCTCCACACTCAACCCAAGCACTTTAGTGCTGACTTAAATATTTGACATGCAAGAGAGATGGGAAAGGACCCGCCTCCCGACACCCGAAATCCATAACCAGCTGCCCAGCGCCGGTTGGAGAAAGAAGCGGAGGAGAAAAGAGGGAGAAGAGGATGGAGAAGGTGATGATGGGCATCAGCCTGGGCTCTCCGAGCAGCATGGAACCTGGCAGCTGAAACTGGGGACGTTGTGGCCAGCACTTGGGGGACCAGAGAGTTTGTACCTACTTTTTCAAGAGGACAAAATGCCGAGCCAAGATTTAGGCCAGAGCAGGCAAAAACCATCCCTCAGACTTTCCCTCGGGACCTGCGAGGGACGCAGCTGAACCAATATTATTTAATTAACACCTTGTTTCCCTCCAGCCTGAGCTCCTGCCAGCTCAGAACAAGGCACAAGCCAGAGGAGACATCCTCGATTAAAGTTCCAGATTAAAAAAAAGAGATATTAAAAAGGAAAGAGCAAGAAAGCAAGTTTTCCCCTTGTCACAGGGACACCCAGCTGCTCCAAGGGCTGGTGATGGGATTTTTTATCTCTGCAGAACCAGTGGCTGGAGAAACAGAGGAGGAAAAGCACCTTGTGAGGATGCTGGGACATTTTTGACCATCCCCTGCGTCTCTCCTCAGCATCTCAGCCCTTGCCAGTCCCATCCTGGCACCCTCCCTGCCAGAGATGCAGGAAAGCATCTGCAGTGAGGGGACTTCAGCGTCCCACCCATCACAGGTGCTGGCAACCCCAAGGGAAGATTGCCCTCCCCAGCCCACTTACTGCCTTGACCCAGAGCCATTAAGTCCCAAGAAAACTCATGAGGACCCCAAATCCCTCACCAGCACCCTTGTGTCCCCTTCCCACAGCCCCTGCAGTGGCACGGGCAGGACCTGGACCTCTAGCCCAGCCAGAGAGCTCAGCCCACGGTCCCAGCACCAATGCACAGCCCCGAGCTCAGCTGGCCCAGCTCAATCATGTAGACAGCTCATTACACTCTTTTAATAAGATATGTGCTAGTTTTACATTCGTTTTTCATCTCTGATAACATTCTGTCCTATATAACTACACTATTATCCTTGGTGAGGTGAGGAAGAATATATTTCCTAAAAGACTGCCTGCATTAATTTTTCAGTAAGTGCCATAAAAGATTTAATCTCCAGCTCCTCTTTTGTTAATGGGATTAGTATAACTTATTTACTGATTTAATTAATTAGCATGTCTTCCACTCAGCTGAGTACAGCATTTCAGAAACTTACTGGTTTTGGCTGAGAGTAACTGGGTTTCATTTCATTTTAGAGACTGCAAAGAGCACGCGCCTGTAAGCCTTAAATTATTTGAATTATTTCTGATAGGGCGCATCAAAAAGAGGGGAGGAAGGAGCTTTATCTCCCCCTTCAACCCATGAACACGGAGCATCTGCTGTACTACAGCGTTGACAATATATATTTGATCACAACAGTTGTCTCTGCTGGTGACACCCTCCAGGGCCAGGATGGTCCTGCTCCATCCCGCTGCAGTTGGGGGGGCCTGCCTGCGTCCCACCCACCGCATCCCTGCGTGCCTGGCTGTGCCGCATCCTCGCCAAACGAGGGGTTTTACCCATTTATCCATCTCCCAACCCCTCTGTAGCCCAGGGCAATGGTGCTCCAGGGCACAGGCTGCCCACGGAGGGGTCCCAAGCCGCAGGCCCGGGGCTGGGGGACTGGCACCCCCCGATGCTTCTTCCATCGCTTTATATAGGTCACCCTGTGCTCGGCAGCACGGCAGCCACGCTTGCAGCGGGGGAGGTTGGACTTCACACTCTTGCTCTCCGAGCTGCTTTTCTAGGTCACCAACCCACAGCGGTGCATTAAAATAGAGTCTCTCCACTTCCCATTTCCCACGGCCGTAGGCTGAGATGCCTGGGCTGTCGCAGCCGCCAGCCGAAGGGGAAGAGGTGCAAGAGGGTGGCTGTAAACCCGGGGTCTGCGCAACCCCCTGTGCTCGCTCCTCTGGGCATCCGCAGCAATGCACGGGGTGGGCTGGGGCTGGCAACACCGCACCCCCAGAATAAGCAACTCCGAGGGCATCGGGGTGGGTGCAGAAAGATGGGGACCCTGCCAAGGTAGGTCAGGGAGCCCCAACAGGGACCCACTGCCATGCCCTGCTCCTAGAGGCGATGCTGTCCCCAACCCCGGCTCCCCGTGTCACTGGGTCTCACCTCCATGTCCCAGCTGGTGCCTGAGGATAACCACCCCATGACAGACTTTATATAAAGACATCATGGATGCCAGCCCCCAGCTCAGCTTGGGACCTGCAGCCTCCAGCAGCGATTTCTGTTCGATCTGCAATAATTAACTCACAGCAAATAGCGATGTCCAGGCAGGCGGCCACATTCCCAGCCAGGCACAGAAACCTGGAAACACTCTCCTGCGGAGAGGTGGGCTGCTCCACTTTGAAGTGGAGAAGCATCACCCCGCTCTTATCTCACTCCCCAGCAGCTTCCAAATGGAAATTTTACACCGGGAGAGAAAAGCGCAGCCCGGCAGCAAGTGGCAGCCCGCAGGTATCTGCTCGCTCCCCAGCCCAACTCCAAGAATACCTTCCCATTCTGCCAAAAAAACGCAGGCGGAGTTCAGCTGGCGGCTCCCCCATCCCTCCCCAGCCGGGAAACCACACACAGACCCCCAGTGGGGAAGCAGAAAGGCTGCTCTGGTGATGGAGATGGCAGCACCGGGTCACAACGGCACTTCTCACCGAGACACCGGAGACGCCGCGGCTGCCCCTGACCTGGACCGACGGCATAAATAATTACTTGGTCATTTCAGGTGGCGGTGACCATGACCTCTGGTTGTTTCCCCCTCAAGGACTCCCTGGCAGGGCACCCTCTTGGGATCATTTGTTATTGTTTCTCTTCCCTTTTTGATTTTCTGGATGCTCTGTGTCCTGCACCCTAGGTATGCCGCTCAGCCCCTTGGTTCAAGATTTCTACCGTGGCAGAAGAAAGAAAATCAATACTTAAAACCCCCAAGGAGCCTTGCAGAGGCATTCCTATGGTGCTCCAGGACAGAGAGTTGTCCCCTGCCCTGCCGGACCCACCATGCCCAGAGGCTCAAGTCTCCTCCCAGAGCTGGCACAGGGGACACGGCTGTGCAGGCTGTAGGACAGCAGGTTTTGTGGGGACGCATCTCCCTGCCGTAGGTGCCCCCTTTTCCATATGAATCCACAGCAAAAGACAGGTCTAAACAACCCCAAAATCCCTATTCTTCATGTGGCAATCAAGAGGTTAAACCAGCCCGCGTTATACTCACATGGGGACCAAGCAAGAGGGGACCTTTTCCAGCGAGCGCAGCTTGTTTAACAAGCTCAGAAATCAATACTGTCGTCAAGTCCTATCCAAACGACAGCGTGAGCCAGACACCGCTGCAAAGGGATTTGGCCGTCGAGTCTTCCCAGCACCGAGCGATTTGCCGGGGCCAATCCCAGAGGCAAATCCCAGCCCGGATGGGCAGCCCCGGGGAGGGGGGACGGAGGGTCCAGGGGCTGCGATTGGGGTCCCCAGGGAGCACCAGCTCAGCATCCCCTCGCACCCACAGGACACGCTCAGCCCAAAGCCACCAGCAACCACCCCAGAGGAAGGGCTGGTTTCCAGCTTGTTTTATATCCCAGCAAAGCCTGCAGGGTATCGATTGCTGCTCAGGCTGCTGCCTTGAGGGTAATGATTTGCTTTGAAAAATTAAAGCAGCAGCAGCAGCTGAGTTTCTCACGCGACACGGGGTCGGGGCTGCAAGCGGAAAGGTTGTTCAGCTGGTAGTGCAAGGGTTTAACTCGGGGAGCCAAAAATGGGCTGTTTGGAGCTCCCAGGGCACGCGGGTGGTGTATTTACAGCTGCCCTCGCTACCAGCGTGCCCTGCTTTGGGAAGAAACCCAGAAGACATCCCTCATCCCGTGCACAAGCCCGGCAGCAAACTGTGCTAAGAGCAGCCTGCTGAGATGCTCCGCTTATCCAGCAAGGACAAGCAGCTCCTCGCAGCCGGCCACGGAGCGAGCTGGAGCCTCTACAATTCTCCCAGCACCTGAGAAGGGTTAAACCTGGAGTATCGCTGCATGAATAATCTCGCCAACACCTGCATCTCATCTGCAGGGAAGGGAGTTTTTGAGATATGCCAAGAACTAGTTGTTTTGATCTTTAGTGCTGTGGAGCCTTATAGCTGCCGCTTAAAGGAAAAAACAACCTCCGAGTGCTTTGATATTCTTGAATACAAAAACACTCAGAGAAAACAGCAGGCTGAGAAAAGCTCCCTCGTAGTTAACTTGTATTCACGCTCGATTCTGTTAACCTGGATAAAGAGGGTCCTAGTGAAAAACCCCAGGTTCTACCTGAGCATCCTCCTAGGAGGGAACTTGTACGATTCCTCTTCCAGGAGAAATGTGCGGAAGGTCAGAGAAAGTCACCCAGATCAGACCAATAAATGCAAGTTACTCATCACTGGGCAAACTGCAGTGGGTTGGTTGAGATCTATAGCTCTGAGTTTTTCTACTGAAGATAAAATGCTGTTACCGGACTCATGACCCAAGAAAGGGGTGCAGCGTGGAAGACAGATACTAAAATGTATTGCTGGGTGTTCACCGGACAGACAGACACAGATGGCCAACGTCCCACCTGGACACAACAGCAAGTGATTTATTTCTGTGTCACTGCTGAAGAACCACCTTCTGTGTGGGGATTTCCAGGCTTTGCCCTGACTCTGGGCAGCAGCATCTCAGCCAGGCAGCGACTCCTGCTACAACACGGCAAACACAGACTTTCCCGGCTCGCCAGCAGTGGGGACGATTGCAGGCAGGAGGTTTAAGGCAGGACACAGACAGCTCAAGGCCAACACTTGGCTTGACAGATCTCATTCGATCCCACTCCCCAAAGGATGCTCCAGCACGAAGCCACCAGTACCGGTCTGTCCATCAGCTGCAGGGTCACGGGCAGCACCTTCCCACCCCATGCTCCGATGGAACCATAAATGCACCTGCAAACCCTGACCTGAATTTCCCTGCAAAACCTGACTGCGATATGCAGTTCTTTCCCAGAGGATCAGATCTAGGTGTTTTGGTGAATTCAATCTTTGCCCCAGCAGGCACAGCCAAGGTCAGAGACGGGTGCTCCCCTCCAGCTATTGAATTGGGAAATTTTAAGATATAATAGACACATTCTGTTTGGACCAAGAGATAACTAAGGAAGAACAAGTGACTTGGCAATAGCTACAGCCTGCACCCAGCCACAGAGATTTGGCTGGAGGCAGCAGAAGGTGCCCCGAGCAGCACCAGGAGAAAGCACTCCATTAGTGCCAGCACCGCGCCGGCTGGTGGATTAGCAGTGACAGCCCAGAGCCCTGCGGCTGTAAATCTCCACACGTCCACGAAAGCCAGCAGAGATTCACAAGCTGGTGATTCCAGGTGAGAAGCCAGTCCCATCTCTGCATGCCTGTTCAGAAAGTGGGAGATATGGCAGGAAGGAAGAAATTCAGCCGTGAGGAGCAGCTGCCTGGGGTTTAGCACATGGCGTTTCCAGCGAGCACCTCGGAGCCAACAGCATCAAAAGTTGGCACCCATGAAAGGATGTCATGGATCGGCCCTGGTGCAAGAAAAATTAGCTACCTCCATCCTGATTATTTTCTCCTTACAGAAAGTCAGTGTTGAGCACAGCAAAGTGCCGTCTAGGCTTGCAGGGAGTGGGATGGAGAAGGCATCTCTGCTAGTCAGGAGCCCTGGCACTGCTGAGAGCTCAGGAAGTGACAGTCAGGACCAGCCTCTCACTAAATTAGCAGAGACAAATTGCACATTGCAACATGCTCCATCATCTGTCCCACCCTCCTGCAAAGCCCACCCAAAATATGACCCGTCTACACCTGCAGCCGCAGCTCCCTGGGGTGCTGGTCAGGAGCTGCCTCCGATCACTCCAAACACCTTCACAGCTACTAATCTCAGAAACGTTTGTTAAAACTATTTTTTCTTCCAGAAACAGATTAAAGTGACTTGAGTTCCAAGACGGCTCAGGTGCACCTGATCCCATTGACCGGACTCTGCCGTTGATTATTCCCTGAGCTCCTCATCCTCATAGCTGCATCCCTCTGCCCTGCAGCCCCCTCCTCTCCCCTGCTGGTCCCCGCAGCCGGGCTGAAAGCACTTGCAGAAGGATGAGTGGGATTCCTGGCTATGGCTGGATGCGGCCACCTCTTGCCTGCGATCACCAGAGCAAGAGCTGAGCGGCTTCTTCCCCGCTTAGGAAGCAGAGGGGGTTACATGTCCTCTTAATTTGTCTTCAGCCAAAAGCAGTGGCTGTAAATCTGTGGCCGTGCTGCAGCCCCAGCGTCCCAATGACATCTCAGGGACACCTCAGCCACAGCTCCGACACGTGGTGGATGGTGCATCCTGATGGGTGGCCTAAATCTCTCTCCACGTCCCCCTCTGGCTCCGGCGCATCCCCGGCCGCAGGTGGGAGGTGACCCAGTTGGGGACACACACACACCCCAGACCCTCAGGGTTTTGGCAAAAGCACCCCCGGTGCCAGGTCCTGTGCCTGTGCCCGGCTGCCCCCGAGGTCCAGGTCAGGGTAGGGAGGGCGACTGTCACCACATGGTAGTGGCACGTGCCACCACGCCGCCAGACTCCCAGCACCATGTCTGCACCCAGCCAGCATCCCTCAGGCAGAGACCACACACGCACAGAATCAGCCTGTCCCAGAGCTGCCTCCTCTTAAGACAGCAGGAAAAAAGACCTTAAAATAACCCAGGATGAACCTATCCCCCCAGACACCCCCCATCACAGCCAGAGTCCACAGGACTGTGTCCACAAATGCACCTGCAAAACCTGACCTGAATTTCCATGCAAAAACTAACCGTGATTTGCAATTCAGAGGGTCAGATCTGGGTGTTTGGGTGAATTCAACCTTTGCTTTGGCAGCATCGCTTTTCCTCATCCTCTCCTGTGGGCTGAGCGGGGCCACGTGCCCTCGCAGCACCCTGTGCCGCTTCCCGTCACCGTGTCCCAGCACCCCGGGGTGGCACCGGGGACAGGCAGGACCGAGCGGCGCGGCTGCACTCGGCGGCTGCTGCCAGCACCGCCGGATCAATAATTTTTATCTGCATCATTATGTGCCTTTGCAGTGAAATAAATTAGACGTGCAGGACACCGACCAGCCAGCATCGATTCTTGCGCCATGGGACAAAACACCTCCTTATCTATCCCAACAGGTCGAGGCGCGAATCCAGAAGATGACACATGCCCAGAGCTGGAAGTCAACCCTGGTCCTGTGTGGTCCTCTGCTTTTTTCTGGACTTCTTGACGTCCTTTGGTTTCTCTGACTTCTGGAATGGTGGCAATGGGTCAGGGGTGCTTTCCCCATGGGGCAGATGGAGAAATCCCATCCTGCTGCCAGCTGGGGGAAGGTCCTCCCCAGCCCATCCTTGGATGTTGACTCAGGCACGAGAAACCCACGGGGGCGACCCAAGCTGCTGGAGATGGATAGGAGGCACCAGGCAGGTCCCTGCTCCAACCAGACAGCAGTCACCCAAGGCATGTAAAAGCTACCTGATGGAAAAAAAAAATTGAAGGGAAGAGAAAGAAAAAAGAATAAAAGAAAATAAAAGGGGAAAAAAAAGAAGGACTAAAAGGAAAGAGCACATGAGCATGGGCAAAGAACCGCTGCAGCAGCAGCAACGCTGTGTTTCGGTGCTTACCTGGCAGTGAGCAGGGAGCTTTGCACAGACAAGTGATACTCCACGACGCGTAGCATTAATTAAACACAAAGTCCGTTTCCCGTTTCCGCAGAAGGAGAATGAAAGGCAGGGGCTGGACCTGACAACGTCCGCCTGTTTGCAACAAGCTGCAAGGTGAGACCTCGCCTTCCTCTTCTCCTTTATTCTTGGAAAGAGCTCTACGATTTCAGCCTCAGTATTTTTGGCCAAAAAAAAGTGACAAACAGCTGAAAACCGAGGTCTGATCATAGGAAACACCAGGCAGCTTGAGCAATGAGCAGCACAACCAGCCCTGGCCGCAGGAAAAATTGGGCTCTGGGTGCATTTCAAGGGCTGCAGGAGTTGGGCAGAAGGGATGGCGATGGCTGAGCAGGATGCCCACAGCCGGGCGGGCAGCGGGGATGCTCCAACCAGGACAGGACCCACCAAACCTGCAACCACAAACAGATTTTTTTTTACACATTTTTCCACCCATCCACTTTCCCAAAGCTGTTTTTCTCTAAGCCTACAGCATCATAGCCGAGAGAGGTCATCCTCCCTCTCTGCTCTGCCCTGGGGAGGCCCCATCTGGAGTATTGTGTCCAGTTCTGGGCTCCCCAGTTCAAGACGGACAGGGAACTGCTGGAGAGGGGACAGCAGAGGGCTACAAAGATGATTAAGGGCCTGGAGCATCTCTCTTTTGAGGAAAGGCTGAGGGACTTGGGTCTTTTTAGTCTAGAGAAGAGAAGACTGAGGGGGGATCTGATCAACACCTATAAATACTTAAAGGGTGGGTGTCAGGAGGATGGGGCCGGTCTTTTTTCAGTGGTGCCCAGGGACAGGACAAGAGGAAATGGGCACAAACTTGAAAATAAGAAGTTCCACCTAAACATGAGGAGGAACTTCTTTCCTTTGAGGGTGGCAGAGCCCTGGAAGAGGCTGCCCAGAGAGGTGGTGGAGTCTCCTTCTCTGGAGACATTCAAAACCCGCCTGGACACGATCCTGTGCGACCTGCTCTGGGTGGACCTGCTTTGGCAGGGAGTTGGACTAGATGATCTCCAGAGGTCCATTCGAACCCCATGTGATTCTGTGATTCATGGAGCCCTGAGGAACACCCAAACCCCTTTCTGGGACCCCCCGATGCTGTGGGCAGCTTGAAAACAGCTTCTCTTTATCTCCTCCCAACATCTGCCCCGAGGAGGGAAGCCCGGGGCCAGGCCAGCCCCTTCCCAGCCACCCAGGCAGGCTGCTGTAGCCTTTTCTTTTCTAGGGCTGTAAATCCTGACACAGAGGGGTTTTTTTTTTTCCTGCTTTTTACTGTTTGGCAGCCGTTCAGGTTGTATTTGTGTTTTGGCTGCCAGCAATGCAGCATTTACAAACCTGCCCTGGATTTATCTGCTGCAGAGTTGGCCACTAAATTAACAGATACAAAAGTTGGGGATGTTTTGGAAACGGCAATTTTATAACAGCCGAGATGATGCGTGCCGGCCCTCTCCCACCCACATTCTGCTTCTCCTGCCTTGATTCATTCCCCCTTACAGAGTCGGTCGCCTTTCCCCAAAACAGGTTAAATACACATTTTGCTTTTCTTTCCTCCCTGCCAGCCGGGTTTGCCCCATGCAGAGCCCACATGCAGCAGCTCCAGGAGGGCTTCCCTGTGGGTCGGGGCTCCCCCAGCCCTCCTATTCTTGGGGTTCCCCTGGGAGCACATGGCACCACAGACTTTCCCCCCCATAGGCCATTTTTGTGGGGTTCTGAGTAGATTCTCTGGTGTCTAATAAAGATTGAGCACCTACTCCAACATCTCTCCAGCGGATGTGTTTTTCCTCTGCCTTGCTGCTTAAACACACCAACTTGGAGGAATTTAATTACCTTTGAAACCTTTATGAAGTGGCCCAACAGTTCATGTCGTGCTGGAGGATGGGGACAAGGCAGCAGTCACACCAGCCTGCATTTTTGGGGAAAGCTGGCTCAGAAAAGATGCTCCGCAGATGCCTGGGGCTGATACTCAAGAGGGTTAAGCATCCCATAGCGATGGCACGCCAGGGCTGCAGACACTGATGGTTCAGTCAACCAAGCCCAGTCCTTCCAATCCACGGGGAATCCCACACGGACACACTTTGTCCATTTTCCGCCCTTGTCCCTGCTCAGTCTGGCTTGCAGGAGCCAAGTTGGAGACTGTTTGTACCCAGCGAGGCTGTAGCAAGTGGTGTTGGCTCACCCCACATCCCACTGTCCCGGGACCACCCTAGGACCCCTCCAGCAATGCTCTTCATTGCCACCACGACCCAACTCTCTCCCTGGAGCCCAGCCCTCCCCGCTGTCAGCTGAGCCAGGCCAAGAGGTTAAACACAAACTCATCAGCCGCCCAGATTCACTCTCTTCCAGTGATTTAGTTCTGTGCTGTCAAAGCTGGCTTATAAAATAAAGAGGTTTCCTTTCAAGAACTGTCAAAAATTCATTAAAACAGTGACCAGTAGCCCCCAATCCAGAGTCTGCCATGGTGGTTGGGGCAGAGCCTGCAAACACTGGAGCCAACAGTGCTGGGTGTAGCTTTTGGCCAACCTGCACCTACATTTGCATTTAGGGGGTTCAATTGCTACCAGAAAGAAAACAGCAAGCACTAGTATACTTAACGGAGAGAAAACCGAGCTCAAATGTAAACAACATGGAGGGGACAGGCCAGGACAAATATAACATTAATAACCTCCATCGAGTTGGCAGCATTCTTGCATGGAAAATTAGTGGCTCCTTTTTTCTAATCAGAGCTGATGGGGATGAGCCAGAGGAGATGGGGACTTTGCAGGGAAGATCTGGATTTTGGTGCATTAGCCTGCAGGACGGAGACCCAGCCAGATCCACCCCTCTTAGCTACAGAAACTGGTGCAGACTGAGGTGTCCCAAGACGAAGCAACAAGACAAGCTGGAGAGCACGGAGGTGCCAGCAAGGACCGAGCAACGAAGGTCCGAGCAGACGACGGATCTGGTTGTGCCCTGGAGCAGGACGATGCTCAGTGTGTGACATCCTTGGCCCAGGAGACTGGAGACCTTCTGCATCCCCAGCTACCCTAGTTTTTAAAGTCTCCTCAGAACTGGCAGCTCCTCACTCTCTTCGCCTTGAGGGTTTAACTGTTCAGGCTCCCTCTGCGCAGCCACGACCCTGATAATTGGAAGAGGAAGAAAGCAGGTTTAATTCTTCCCCCCCATCACTCAGCCAAGTCCTGATCTCTTGACACCAGCATCAACCCAAAGCCACCACTTACTTCCCTGGAGCTACTCCTCCTTTACATCAGCATAATTGATATTATGGCTCGTTAGGTTTTAATGCATATCTTCGAGAGCTTATTTAAAATTCATTGAAGCTTCCCCGCTCAAAAGGATTTAAGACCAAAAAAAAAAAAAAAAAAAAAAAAAGAAACCAACACCAAAAAAACCCCAGCGTGTTTGTGGAATTCTGCAAAGCCCTGAAGACAGAAGGACTGAACGTCTCCATCTGCTCCGCAGTGCAGCGGGAGCAGGGCTGTAGTAAATCAAGATGGGGTGACGCAGCGATCCCTCCTGCAGATGGTTTCAGCAGGTACCGGGGCTCCTCTCCTGCCACCGCAGCCGGTGGACCTGGGGTGAGAGAGCTGGAATAAACCCCTGCACTTCTTCCCCGTGTGCCCCAAAGAGGGAGAGCCACAGCTGTGGGCTGGCAGGGGTGGACACTGCGCAGGGAGACAGAGAGGACAAGTGGCCACTTGTCTGCTAGAGCATCCCTCGGGCAGGGCTGCGCTTCGGAATGAAGCTGTCGGAGCGGGGACTGTTCCGCTGGCTGGGATGGACCTTCCCCATCACCCAGCCGGCAGCCACAGCTGGCCACGCTGTGCATGGAGCTGAGCTCAAGAGGCTGCTCCCGGGGTTCTGCAACGCCAGGACAGGGAGAGGGACACGGCAGCTCCTCGTGCCACAATGGGAACCCACCCCATGCCCTCGCCCAGCCAGGGCTGCTCGGAGGTGGGCGAGAGAGAAATAAATCCCGATGCAGCAAAGCGTCTGGCTGTGTTTGCTTTGGGCACTATTGCTTTGAGTGTTTATCCTTTCAGGTACCTCATCGCCACAGAACTTTTCCCAGCCCGCTCCCCATGGGATTCATCATGGGCGGGTGGTGAGATCAGCAAAGTGCTTGTCTCAGTAGAGAACAGGCACCCACCGCAGCTGCACATCATCCAGCTAAAACGCACTGGGGAAGGAGAGATCCTCCAGATCTTCCTCTCTTTTTTCCCTAATTCCCATTGAGTCCAAAAGCACGTTCTAGGAGAAGCTGCTAAATATTCCAGAATCAAGAAAGACGAGACAACAAGAAAGAGGGGAAAGCAAATTGGGTTCTTCTGCTGTTTGATTTTTCTTTCCTTTCCCTTTCTTTTTTTTCCCCTTTCTATTTTTCTTCCTCCCTTTCCTTTTTCCAGCCTGTGCTACCACCCATCTTGCCTCCCAGCACCCATTGACAAACGGCTCCCACAAAGCAGCTGATCACAGTAGATGTGGTTATTTAGTGCCTCATCAACCTGAGGCCAAGGAAAAAATATTCCTCGACTGTTAAGTCTGGACAGAGTCAGCTCCCTTCAAACGGGACGTCACGGGGAATGGCTCTCCTTTGCCAGCGGGCTGTATCCATGTTATTTTGGGGACATGCATCAGGCATCGGCACTTTTCAAACCAATGGGGCAGCTCGTCCCCAGTCCTCAGGGAGGGAGCCAGGACACCGCTCACACCGTACAGCCCCCAGACAGGGACATAAAGGTTGTAGCAGAGTTGGGGGAGAGGATGGAAAAAGAAACTAAAAGGATGTTAAAACCCTGGAGGACTGTCAGGGACTATGCACCTTTCTCCTCGCTAAACCGCCTCACGAGGCTGAAGCATTTCTTCCTCCTCTTCTTCCACCCCAAAAGGAAAGGAAAATAAGAGGGGAACAAACCAAGTGCGGTATTTCAGAGCAAATCACTTTAAAAGTGCACTTAAAACTCTCCCAGCGCAGTTTAAGACACATAACACATCCTCTCAAAGGAAATGGCTTTTTTCCCCCCCATAAAATGATCCACTAACGGCTTTCCAAACGCACCGCATGAGACTAATCTCAAGGCATAAAAACAGTTGCCAGAGGCAGATTCTGTAGGCTGTGTTTGTCAACAGCTCCCTGCTGTGCCCGCACCCCTGGGTGCTCACGCCCCCGCCACGCTGGCACCCTGCACCCACAGGGGGGATCAGGGATGGGATGTGGCTGCGGGTGCCCCCCAAAACCTCTGGATGTGAGGTCGGATTCTTGTGC
Source organism: Numenius arquata (assembly GCF_964106895.1). Classification (NCBI taxonomy): domain Eukaryota; kingdom Metazoa; phylum Chordata; class Aves; order Charadriiformes; family Scolopacidae; genus Numenius; species Numenius arquata. Next base: position 3,798,286 of record NC_133591.1, read on the forward strand.
TGCTCCCCCTCCCAAAATCTGCACAACCATCGCCTTTCCAGAAAATCCAAAGGGACCCCAGGGTCCGGCCCTCGCTACAGCACCGCGAGCCCCCCAGGGGGCAAACGCAGCCCCTGAAAACCCAAATCGATCCAAAAAGGAGATTTAAACCAAGGAAAACAGAGAATCAAGGAGCAGCAAAGAGGCATCGTTTATATTTTAAGACCAAGCTAAGTTAACGATCGCTCGGCTTTCTCCTCTCTCTCAAGGCAAATAAAGCCTTTCCGCAGCTCTCTGAAAGGATGCTGGTTTGAGCATCCCCCTTTTCCAGTTGTGCTCGGGCACGATGAAGCCTGAACTGACAAAGTCTCTCACACACACCCCCCTTCTCCCTCTGCTTTAAGAAGTCTAGTAACACAAAAGCTGGAGATGCTGGTGAGCCCAGTCAGGTAGGAGAAAGAATTTAATGGAAAACAAAAAAAAGAACTGGACACTGCTAACGGACATTTACTTAATTATTTAAAAAGCTGCAGAGAAAGAAATTCATAAAAGCCTCGCTCAGAAGGCAAGTGTAATCAGGCTTTAAAAGTCAGTTGTTTTTTTTTAAAAATGCAATATATATAACTAGGTAGTTGCTAGCAGCTAAATGAGAAAGTGAGCAAAAGGAAGGAGAGCAAGCAGCGCTCCGAAGAAATCCGTGGTCCCCCCTGTCGAGCCGGATGAGGTTAGGTAGGGAGAAACCCAGGCAGGGGTGTCAGCCCTGCAATCAACAGATGGGGTGGAAGTGCTGACGATAATGCAGAGAAATTGGGTTTATTTAATATGGAAGAGGAAGAATGAGACGATGTATTCATGCCATAGTACAAAGAGACATTTTGTATTGCAACACGAACTAAAATAAACCAATAAACAGAGATTATTAATGCCAAACTTTTTAAAAATCATCAAGATCTGGAGCAATTGAATCAAAGATGTTTTAAAGAGATGGCCAAGAAGTTATTTCTAGATTATTTTGTTTTAATTCCTTTTTTAAAAGGCTACTTTAAATTACAGCAGTGTTATTTATTTTCCTTGTGTGTTAAAACAATCCATCCAAATTGTCGGGCTGACATTGAAGCCAAGCGAAACAAAGTGAGATCCAAAACAGGACTCGCTTAATGAAGAAGTGAAATTTAATTAGTGCCAATCAGCACACATTTATGAAAAGCAGATTTCATTAGACCAACCTGAGGTTTGTTTTTTTTTTTTTATGAGATTCCAAAATGAGTTTACCAACGCGACAGGGCATCTGATTCAGCTGCGGGTGACATTTTGATGAAGAAGCTGGAACAATATAAAAATCAACACCAGAACCTGTTAAATCTCCAAACAGCTGGTTAAGACACAGCTGCCCAAATGTCAGGCGAGGGAAGGAATCACCACTGACAGGGATGCTCTGCCGGCTGACGAGTCACTAAATAACGAGGGCTAATAACGAACGCAGGGAAAGCAGTTTTACAGCCAGGGTAATGCCAAAAAGCTCAGGCTAAAAGATTCCTCCTGGCCTTAAAAGCTGTTAATATGGAGGGCTGGGGAAAGGGGAAGCACCTGGTGAAAACGGCGCAGGGGTTTCTCTCGCCTCCCACCCTGTCTGGATGCACACACGCATCGCTCCAACCGGGGCTCCGTCCTCAGCACAAGGAATATGCCCGCTGACGGTTATTTTCCACGCCGTATTTGTGCTCCAGCTTTTATTCCTCTCCCGGGAAATCAGTAGCAAACTCTGCAACAGGCAGCAAACAAACAAAAAACAACCAAAAAAACCCCAACCAAACAAACAAACAAAAAAAAAAACCAAAAAAACCCCCAAAACCCAACAACAACAAAAAATTACTTATTAGGACAATCAGAAAAGGAAAGTGCTGGGAATCAAGGCTGCTCTATCTCATCCGAAAGCCAAATGTACGCGAGGCTTTGAGGGAGGGCAGCACAGACACTGGGGGGGCAGAGACGCCACCAATGCCACCCGGCGTGGGACACGGAGGTTAAACTGCAGCAAAGCAGGAGGCCATCAACAGACCCAGGCTTTCTGGTGGTTTTTTTTGGTAGGTGCCACATGCTGGTTGGACTACACAAGGGTTACATATAAACCCTGCACTGGGAAGGGGGTATTTCTCACCCCACAGCAGCACGTGGCAGAGCCACGTTGCCCATGGCTGGGCACTGTTGGGTTTGGCCCCAAACATTTTGGTCCTGACATTTTCGCTCCTGGAGAGGACACGGGGCTCGGTAAGTCCCACTGCCACACTGGGGCCAGCTCAACCTTCTTTTTTACCTAAATTGCAGTTGTTTGAAAGCTTCTTCCCCATGTGTGGAGGTTCCCCAGGGCCACCAGGTTCCCTGGAGATACAATGATCATGGTCCCTGCTCAAGCTGTGGACCCACCACAGCCCAAAGCAGTCGCTGCCCTGCCCAGGAGATGTCCTGGCTTAGGTCTCTCTCCATCGTTGCTAATTACTGCAGGGAGCCTTCTGCACGCACACATACTCTCCTCCAACAGCATCTCCAAGGGAAGGACGTGCCGAAGCCCAGAGCCACCGCCCTGGCCGAGTGCCACCCCCATCTCCTTGCAAAGTCCCTTTTACAACCTTCACTGAGGTTGGAGGAGTCACTGCTCTGCTCAGCACAGTCGATGCACGAAAAGCTCCAGCTGCCACCCTCAGCTGCAGAGGGGGAGGAGAGCGGTGGCCATAGGGCTGGCCTGGGGACATCTTTGGGGTGAAAAACAGCAGGACAGGGACAAAAGTATGGCCAGAGCCTCAGAGCTGGGGGGAGATGCAGGAGGATGTCACATCAGCCCCAGGGTGACAGCCACACAAGCCACGTGCAGGGGCTGCCAGGAGGATGCCAGTGGCAAGAGGTGGTCAGAAAGGCCACTGTCCTGCCTGGGCTCATGGTGGCTGAAGGTGACAGGGAGGTTTGGGGGTGGCGGGAGGAAGGATGGGAGCAGGGAGCTGCGGGAAATAGCCAGACAGCAGGGCAAGCACCCGGCTGAGCCTCGGTGTCTGTTCAAACTCTGGTGCCTTTATACCACCCGGGGACAAGGCTTTCTCCCAAAGGCACCAGGCACACCAGGGCTGGGGTGGGCAACCAGCTTCCACTCCGCGTTTGCCCCCTGGCAAGCCTGCGAGCAGCATCGCAGGGAGCAAAAAAAGCAGGTCTGTGCTTCTGGGCATGCGGAGGTACCTTCCTCCCCAGCCTCCGCTCCTCTGCAAAACCTTCACGTCTCTGACCAGGCGCAGGCGGAGGAGCAAACCCTCCTCCCGACGCTGATGAGCCCTTTTGTACCCAGCCCGCGCGCTCCTTTGCCTTTGGGCAGGGATAATAGGACAGCCTGAGCCAGGCGGCTGCTGCAAATGTCACCTCTTTGGAGAGGAGGACAGGGGGTGGCCGCCGTGCTGCGGCTCAGCAGCAGCACTCTTGTCTGGAAGGAGTTGTGAGAGGAGGAGGAATTAATGCTGGAAGGTCAGCTGGTACCTTTGATTTTGGGGCCCTGGAGCATCTGTCACCCCCTGCCCCTGGGAGCAGCAGGGACCCATCAGCACTCCCAGGGCAATGCACCCCAGTCCTCGCATTGTCCCTCCTCGGGTCTACCCAGACACGGATTCCTGTCCCAGAGACCTGTCACAAACTGGGATTGATTTCTGCCCATCAACCAGCCCATTAGTGACAACCTGAAGCCAGTACCTCCTGATGGCCCAGGAACACATCTCCTCCCCACCATGCTCCTGATTGCTACAGCCACAGCCACAGGCTGCTCACTAAGCCCAAACACTCTCATCACACCTCCCTGGAGAGTTTTACACCCAGACATGATCTTCTGATTCATCCCCAGGCTGTGGTCATCAGTGGTCCTCCTCCACTTCCCTCTCCTCCTTCTCCAGGGAAAACCAGGAGAGAGGAACATGAAGGACGTGTCACATCAGGCACCTCGTCTGATGCTCAGAGACACCGAGGCTCCAGAGCGAGCCTGGGTAGATAAGGCCTCCAGAGATGACTCAAACCCAAGAGAGCACACCAAAGGATGCACATTACGGGTCTCCATCCGAGCGCTCTCACTGCACTGACCCATAAATACCCTGTTCACTCCACCACTGCTGCATTTACGTGCTCTGCTTTCACCAGAGGGATGTTCCCGAGAAGAAGTCGACCTGAATGCTGCAATACAGCAAGTCCAAGTGGAGGACTTGGCACTGGAGCAGAAAGCCATGTGAGACTGGCCAAAACCCAGCTCCTCCAGGGAATGGAGAAGCAGCACGTGGGATGTGTCCAGTGTTGGACCACCCTGTGAAGCAGAGGGTCTTGATTCCCAAAAGCAGGAGCATCCTTCCCGTTAGCCCTCATCCCTCTGGATTTGGACCCAGCAGGACACATGGCAGAGACCAGATGAGCCACATCTCCATCCACCGACCCCTTTTGGAAACTTCCAGTGCTTCCCAGTGACCACCCTCTTCTCTCCTGCTCGAGATTCATCACAGACCCCAAACAACAAACTTGCACCAACAGCCTCCGACAATGTAAATCATTGTAGTTATCTTCTATACATAAAGCCTCCTCCAGCTCCCTGTATTAATCTGTGCAGCTAATCAAGCATCTGTCAATTGAATTTTAAGCATCGTTTTAGTTTAGTTGAAGAAGAGGGGAGATTTCCTGTTATTTGTTTTTTGGTTTTTTGTTTTTTTTAAAAAAAAACCTGAACACAAAAGCAAGTAAAGCCCTAATGATGGGAATGATTAAAGACAGGCTGGGAAATGGGGCCTTAGAAGGCACAGATCTGCAGTCAGCTCAGATCACACCTCTCTCATCTCTTAACTAAAAAAAACAATCATCATCACAGCATCATTGCAAAGTCAATAACTCTAAGACAGTCGAGAATTACTTCCACTTGCTTCACCATCACTTATCCCCACCGAAAGCCAGCTGAGAGTGTTCTCCGGGTAGAGAAAAAGCATTTTGTCCTCATCTTTCCTTCAGGGGAGGAACCTGACGTGGCAGCGGGACCGTAGCTATTCGGATGGAGAGCAATTGTGATCCCAACCAGACGAGTTCACGGGTAACCGTGCCCGGTGAGAGCTCTCATCACTGAGTGAAGCGTGTTTTGCTCAGCAAAGTACAAACCTTCTGACTCTTCACGGACAAGCCCTGGCCCCGAGAGCCCCGTGAGAGCACAGAAATCATCCCACTTCCCCATCACCAGTGGGACCCAAGGATGCAGGGAGCCAGGATGGTGCCATCTTCTCTCTTCCTTTCCTCACAAGCTGCTAAATCCAGGCAAAGAAGCAATTGTCATATATACCACACGGTTATGACGTGGGGATGGGCCACTGCCGTGGTGGAAAACCGAGCCAGCTACGGAGGATAAAGCTGATTTGAAATCCAGACAAGTACCTAAAGACAACGCAGCGGCAGCCACGGCTCAAACCCACGTCCCTCGTATTCACACTTCGTCTCTCATCAAAAGCTCTCCAGGCCCTGCTAAAGGCAATTAATTAGATTTACCTTCTCAGAGAAGATCGGCACCTTTTGTTATTTTCCAAGAATAGAGAAGGTAAAAAAAAAAAAAAAAAATCACAAAGCAGCACTGCTTTCACCCAAATTATTTTAAAAGGGGATTATGAAGGATAATCCTCTGAAAAAATTAGGTGATGGATTTTCATTAAACCTGTTCTCCATTCACCTGTTTGAGGGTCCCTCTTGGTCTGATGCCGCTGGGGAGGCGTGCGTCCCCGCAGCTGCCCGGGTGGGTGGGCTGCTGGCCTCCCCCTTCCCACCTGCCCAGCCCACACCATCGCAGCTGCTCCTTAGATTTTTCACTTTTCCTCCAATTTAAAATAGAAAATGCATAAAGCACCAATTAAAAAATAAAGCAAGCTGTGGTTTGCCTTGGGTTAAGCCGGGCTTTTCAAAGGACGTTACCCCAGCCTGTTGGAAACCAAGAGCAATGAAGCTCTGCAGTGGCCTCTATTCAATGCCTTTGAAAATCCCAGCCTTTCATCCGGGTTTGAGCTGAAAGCAGGAGGAACACCAAGGGATGGTTTCATTCCCCTGCTGTCACACTGCCTGCTCAAACAGGGCCACACGCGCTGCCAGGGCAGCGTCCCGGCTTCTCCATCCCCCTGCTGTAGTTACAGCTCACAGTTTGTGCCCAGCGGGAGAAAAATTATTAAAATCCAAACAGCCATTAACAGGATAAAGTCACCCGAGTAGACCTGCTGGCCAAAGAGCTGAGCCTGCACTGCTCAGAGATGTACCCCACGCTTGGGAGAGGGAGTAGATTTAGAGAAAAGGTCTAGAGCTGGGATTAGAAAGCAGGTATTCCTGAAAAAAAAAAAAAAAAAAGGATATTAATTCATTCCACTAAACACTTTAGATGTCTCGCTGCCAGCAGTGGTTCTCCGTCAAAGCCCTCCAGATGGGCTCCCATCTTGAATGCAGACACCAACCACAGCGCAGTACTGACAGCATCTTTCCATCTTTCTCAGGAAAGACTGTTCTCAACAGGAGAGCTCACAAAGACAATACTCCAGAAGCCATCAAGTTTCTGATGAGTTTGACTCGCCCTATGCACGAGAAGGACCCTTGCTCTTCCCTCCAGGGCTATTATCCTAACAAGGACTACGTGTGTGATGGAGGAGTGTTGGCTTGACGGGCTGCTCGGGGCAGGTACGTACCCCACTGTTTCCAGCAGCAGATGATCTTCTTCACAGAGGTGGACTTTAGCTCCTGACAAACACACCCAGGGAACCTGCCTTACTCCCAGCTAGTCCTAACTTGGCATCTGCCCTGCCTACAAGCTGCTGTTTGAGATGGATTTCAGAAGAGTCAAGCATTTTGCTGTAGGACCCATAGGCTCAACGCTGCTCTCAGCAGCATCTCCACACCGTGAGCTGGTGGAGAACAAGATGAGATGCGACTCGTCACGGCTCACCTTGTCCAGAGCTCCACGGCCGGCAGTGAGAAGTTTTCAAACTAGACCTAAAATCTGTACCCAGCCCAACAAGAGCTCAACCAGCATCACCGGAGAACCACCACCCACCCAGAAGGGCTCAGGCAACACATCAGTAAGAGCAAACCTGCCTTTACAGATCCCATCATAGCACGACAGAGCAGACAGCAAGCCGTGCTGCAACACCACACTGACCTTTACAAACCTGATTTCCCCCCCCCCGCCGCTATCTCCTGCTCTCCTGTCCTGGCTACAGCCAGAACAGGACATTCATCATCATTTACCATCAGGACTGCAGGAGAGGATCAGGAAGGGAAACGGAAGGGCGCCGCAATCAGGCAGCCGCCTTTGGCACTCGTGTTCCCATCTCCGCTCCCCATTTGTCATCGCAGAAATAATAAGAAAGCGAAGCCGGCTGTAACGCTCCAGCGTCTTCCTAAAAACACGCATCATTGGCAGCGGCTCTATTGCTGGCGGTTCAAAGGCAAGGCAGCACGGCCTCGGCTCTCCTGAGCTTCCCGAGCACACGCCAGATAAAAGCATGGAGGGGATGCACTGCAGCGAGTCTCTACCCTAAAGCACAGAGCCCACCACGGCCCCCCCCCCCCCCCCCCGGAGAGAGATCCCACCAGGATCCTTGCTGAAGAGCAAAGCGACGAGTGTCTGCTCCCCTGAATGGGGGAGGTTAATTACTGTGATCAAAAATATCCAGAGGGAAAAACGTTACACCAGATATTAGCAATTAACCCAGAAATCTAAACATCACAATTGCCGCAATTAATAGGATCCTACTCTTGCACTAATTACCAGTCTGCGTGAGAGGCGGCTGTGCCGGGAGGGAGGGCGGGCGCTCGTGGACCCGCTGGAGCAGCAGATCCCAGCCGCAGCTGGGGATGCCACCGGGGGGGTCCCAACTAGAGTCGTGCCAAATGGAAGTGGTGGGGATGACTGGGGAGCTCGAGGGGGTCTCCTGCCTTCAAAGCTACGCCAGGGTGCTCAGGGCCTTGCATAAAGCTCGGTGAACCCCCAAGCAAGCCAAACCCGCTCACGGTGGCATCGCTGTGTGCCCCCAGACCTGCAGTCACCCAGGCTTTAAACCAGGAAAGGAGCTGATCCTGTAAGCCAAGCTCAACCCCAGCAGGATCCTCCCTGGTTATGGTGGGCTGCAGACCCCACCACGACTGTGCTGAGGGTGTCACCATGTGCCAGGAGGGTCCCAGGGAAAGCACGGTGCATGGGGGACACCCCCTCTGCTCCACGACTCCCGGTGGCCAGCGTAGGAGAAGTTACCCCGTCCCCTTGGTTTCAGACTGTTGAAAGCACAGAAACGCGGAGCCAGGCTGGATAAAACAACCACCCAACGCCTTTTCCTTCCTGCCCTACGAGCCCCATCACATTCCCATCGGAAAGCAGAGCCGTCCCTCCTCCTGCCGGCAGGTTCAAGCAGGAGGGAGGATCCCGCTTCCTCCCGGCCACTTTTATAACATTTTAGCTCATTTAGAAAGGGTTTTCTCCGCACAGAGCAAACGCTCCCCACCGGCAGCCGCTTTGCTCTTTAAGTAACCTGTTGGTCCTTACTCCCAGCATGCAAATTCAGCTACCGAGGGCAAGGCGACGCAATATAATGGATGCGATGTCAAGAAAAATTAAATCAGATGTCAGGATAAAATTCCAGGGGGGAACACACTTTTATGATTCATAATGCCAACCAATTATCCCCGTGACAGGCTGAACGACAGTATTTTATCATGCCTAGCAGCCTGGAAAGAGAGTTGTGCAAATCGGCTCATAAAAAGATCCTTTAACAAACTTGGCGGGCGTCGTAATGATCACTAGCGCACACTTCATTTTTCAGCACCAAACGACAGAAAAAAAAAAAAAAAAAAAAGAAACCCCGGTGCTCAGCATGTGCCAGAGCTGACGTATTCCCCAAGAAAAAGCACCTCTGCCAGGGAAACGCTCTGGGTGCTTTGCTGTCCCCTCTGCCCCATCCTCTCCAGAGCTTGAGATCATAGAATCATAGAATCATCTACGTTGGAAAAGACCCTTGGGATCATCAAGTCCAACCATCTACCCTACTCTACAAAGTTCTTCCCTACACCATATCCCCCAACACCACATCTAAAAGACTCTTAAACTCATCCAAGGATGGTGACTCAACCACCTCCCTGGGCAGCCCGTTCCAGTGTCTGACCACTCTCACTGTGAAGAATTTCTTCCTAATGTCCAGTCTAAACCTACCCTGTTGCAGCTTGAATCCATTCCCTCTTGTTCTATCGCTATTTGCTTGTGAGAAGAGACCAGCACCAACCTCTCTACGATGTCCTTTCAAGTAGTTATAGGGAGTGATGAGGTCACCCCTCAGCCTCCTCTTCCTCAAACTAAACAGTCCCAGCTCCCTTCTTCGTACGATTTATTCTCCAGGCCCTTCCCCAGCTTCGTTGCCCTCCTCTGCACCCGCTCCAGCACCTCGAGATCTCTCTTGTGTTGAGGTGCCCAAAACTGGACACAATACTCCAGGTGTGGCCTCACCAGTGCTGAGTACAGGGGGACAATCACCTCCCTACTTCTGCTGGTCACACTATTTCTAATACAAGCCAGGAAGCCATTGGCTTTCTTGGCCACCTGGGCACACTGCCGGCTCATATTCAGCCGCTTGTCAATTAGAACCCCCAAGTCCTTTTCCGCCGGGCAGCTCCAGCCACACTTCCCCGAGCCTGTACCTGTGCATGGGGTTGTTGTGGCCCAAGTGCAGGACCTGGAACTCAGTCTTGTTGAAGCTCATACCATTAATGTTGGCCCATCCATCCAACCTATCTAGGTCTCTCTGTAGAGCCTCCCTGTCCTCATGCAGATCAACACTCCCGCTTAACTTGGTGTCATCAGGAAGGAGATGTCTCCTTCCTCCCACCAGCACGGGCAGGGCTCAGCCATCCGTCCTGAAAAACACTCCGGATCTTTTCATTTCCAGCAGCTGACACGCTTCGGCGCTACTTGCTTTGGGCACCCAGACATAAAACCGAGGTTAACGTTTCAATCGGTAAATACAGAGTAATTCAATATCTCGGCCAGGTTACAAAGCATTGCCCTTGGTGATGACTGCCCCCAAAATCACATCAGCTGCTGTGACCAAGCCGGGGATCAGCCAGGGCAGACGCAGCAGCCGGCGAAGCGGCGCTAATAGAGTCCACCGAGGCCGAATGTATTTTGTTTATACACGACATTTACCCCGGTGTCTCATCAGCCGGGGGAGCGGAGCGCGCTGGGAGGGCGGTGGCAGAAGATGTTAGTCTGATGGGAAGCCACCCAGCTGAGACCAACCCCGCAGAAAACTCCACGCAGCCTCCGGGTCAGGCTGCAAGGCAGGACGCCCTCAAAAAAACTCCAAATACGGAGATTTGATGTACGAAATAACAGCATTCGGCGCAAAAGATTATGCAGGGCTAATGGGAGTCAAGCCGTCAAAACCCAACAACAACAACAAAAAAATCAGCTATATTTTTAATCCCTGGCACAACCAGACTGAAAAGTAAAAGGAAAATCTCAGGAAGGAAAAAGCTTCCCACGCTGGACGCGTTTGTCTTTCACGGAAGCGTTTGCAAGATCACGGCTGGAAGTGTGATCAGATGAACTTGTTATTTTGTAGGACCTACAAAGTGCTTCATATTTCAATGTCCTAAAGCGCAGAAAGGAAGGAGGCACCTGCGTCTCTGCCAGCGAAGGTGGAGGCATTCCCGTGAGCAACCGCTACAGAAACCAAGGTGGATTAACAAAACACCCGGCCCCGCTGACGTCCAACAGGAGGAAAAACCTGGGGTGAAAAACAGCAGAATTTTTCTGGCTCAGAAAAAAAAAAAAAGGTTAATTAGACCAAGAGGGGGAAAGACAAATTCCACCTATTAAAACCAAACCAGCCCCTAAGACTCACTCTCACCAGCTGCTCTTTCCTAAATGGCACTTTTTTCCCCTAGAAAAAAACAAAGGTGTGCTCAGGACCCTCCCTCTGCACCGGGGCAGGGAGCCAGAGTCCGTGCGGGGATCCCGGGGCTCTGCCCGGCCAGGGGGAGACGCGCTGGCAGATGGAGCCGGGTGGACCTTCTCCTGGCCCTTGTTTGCTTCACATGGACCTTTTCCAAGTGAGCAGGTTAAATATTTGCATCCCGGAGATACACAAGAAAAACCAAGCCACCACCAGCCGGGTCCCTGAGGATGACCTTTCTGACACCTTCCATCCCTGCTGATAAAATAGAATTTCTGGCTGCCCCAGGATCGTTATGGAGAGGTGTTTAATTGGCGGTTATTGCCGTAGCTCTCCAGCCTCCCGTCGGGATGGGCCACTGAATGAAGCGGGCAGCAGCTGCTCCTGCTCCACTGGCAATAGCAACGGGCTCGTAGGAGCCACCGGCTCACGGGCCACCACCGCCTGCACACAGGGCCACCTACCCAGCTCCCCCACCGCTCCTACGCAGCCGCAGGGCTTACGGCAAAGGGATTTTTCCCTCTGTTTGTTCCCAGCCTGTGCGGAAACACGGCAGTGCTTCCCTCACCGAGCCCAGGGAGGATGCCAAAGCCACGTCCCCGGGAGCCCACACTGCCCGCTCCCAGCCCAGGGACCACCGGAGCAGAAGCAGAGCCCAGATGGTGACAGGCAGCCCCGTCCCACTGCCTGTGACGGGGGCAGGAGCATCCCCCCCACCTCGCCTTCGCAGGCTGGCTTCACCTGCACCGTTCCTCTACGAGAAGCAAAGGCAAAGGCACCGACACAACAGGGGCGAGGTAGTTGTGCTCACAAAGCCCCCCTCTGCGCGGGGACAGGCACCCACGGGGCATAAGCCAGTTTTCTCAGCAGGTTTTAGCACCCTACCCCAGCTTTTTGGCTGTCCACACACCTCCAGAGGTGCTCCATCATCACCACCCCGGAGAGATGGACCTGGGCATCCTTCGCACCCTCCCAAACCCGCATCCCCCTCTCCCAGGGTCACTCAGCATCCCCCGGCGGCAGCACGGCCGGGCAGCAACGGAGCCCCCGAGGACCCTGCTGAGGCGGTCCCGCTGCCACATGACACAGCATCCGAACGGCCTTAAAATAAACTTCCCCTCCTTTCTTATGCATGATTAAGCTTCCTCCCAAAAGCGCGTGTGCCTGTGCATGCACGTGTGCGTACACACACACAGGCGCCCCACCGCGCCGCCACCGTAGGCAGCAGCACACTCATTATGTTTTAAATAAAGAATTTTTAAAATCTCTCAGAATTTAGCAACAATTGCCATGGATACCAATCACTGAAATCCCTCCGTTACCATGGCAACGCCTTTCCCATCCTGCCTATTTATCCTGGAACTGACACACCATTTATCGTGAGTGATAGGAAGAGAATTTGAAAGCAACCTTCCCTAAGTGCACGGAAGCATAAAAATCCTCAGTGAGGAAATAACTATTAATAGAGATAAAACAGCCAGAGCGCGTATTAGCCCCAGACTGATGGTACACGGGGTGCGTTTTGTGCCTGCACATCACTGCTAAACGTCCAGGACAACAGGAACAAAACGCAGCCTCCAGCGAAAGGGAAGGCAGGGGGGGTCAGTACGGCTCGGGAAAGGAAAACACAAACACACAACATTCATTTATTTTTTTTTCTTCGCACGTTTAACACGCAAATAATTAACACAAGAGCCTGCAAGAGCGAGACGTTGTGCTGCAAAGGGACCGGGGTGAGGGCGCTGCCGCAGTGGCACAGGGATGCTTTGGCCTCCTGGGAAGGATGCGGGTGATGCTCGTGGCTCGCAGCGAGCCCTGGCTGGGGCTGATGGCACCAAGGTACCATCCTCCTCAAAATTACCTCCTCGCTCCAGCAAAGGAGCTTCCAGGGGAGCGGAGTCAGGAATCCAGCCAGGTGAACCATGAGCGTCTCACGCCGGGTAATTAAGGTGCTGGCCGGGGTAATATTCGAGAGACCCGAGATCTCCACGGTGTTTATTTTCACAATAGACCTGACAAGTCAGCACAGTCTGTTATTTCCCCGCATCTCCGAGGGTCAAACTCAGCAGAGCCAGAGCCTGCTGGTGAATTGTTTAACTCAGCCCGTCGCCCCAAAGCACAGAGGAGCTGAACGCGTTTAGCACAAAGAGGCTTCTGCAGCCGAGCTACAAGCGCTCACATCCAAGAGCCTCCGGGCTCTTACACACCAACCACCAGCCCATTTGCAGCACAGATTGGAACAAAGCCTCTCCCCGGCGTTTCTGATCTTGAACCAGAGCACGGAGCGTGCTGCGTGTCAGAAACACTCAGCAACCAGCCAAAGAAAGAGGAACAAGCCTTGCAGAAGGAAACCCACCGCGATCACGGCCCTTCTTCCCACACCTTTCATGAAATAGGGGGGGAAAAAGGCTCCAAGCCACTGGGATGGGGACCCCTCCCCAACATCAGTCCTCCTGCGACACTCCTGTCCCACAGCTTGAGGCACAGCGATGCTGACGGAGGGGAAGAAGCCCAGGTAGCGGGCAAGAAGAGGGCTCCATCCTCCATTTACTTTCCCAAGCTGCGTTACCATTAAGCCTGTGCATTTCATCCGAAAGAGCTTCATGCTCGAAGGGCAAGACAGAGCTGCAGGGAGCAGGACACCAACCATTCCTTTGGGAAGGATGGAGCACAGAGTGTCACAGCTGACCACCCAGAGGACACGCTTACTTGTTCTGCAGGTTGACACCACCACGCTGGCTCCATCCTTTGGTCTTCATCAACGGCAGGCACCGAGTATTTGGGAGGGTGGCTTCATATGTTTCTTGTGCCTCTGATAAAAGCATCATGATCCAGACCGAGTCCATCGAGTGACCTGTGCCCGGGAAGAGCAATTTGAGTGAGAGAGCCTACTGCTTTTCCATGCTATGCAGAAACGCATCTCCGCACTGGAAGTCACCGCTCAAAGCCTTTTGATTGATTCAGCTGAATTTTAGGAGCAGATTGTCCAGACACTGCTATTACTATGCAGATCTAGGCCTGGGAAATGGACCAAAGCTAATAGAGATTCCGTACAGCCACTGATGATTTGTACAATTACGAGCCGCTATGAATCAAAAGGTTAACTTTCAGACAGACCCTTGTGGGAGAACCTTTAGAGATTGACTTCAGATTTCATGCAGTATTTAGTCAAATCTCTTTATTAGGGGACAGCAGCAGCCCCCGTCTCACAGAAAGGAGGAGGCTGAAGGCTACGCAGAGGTTAGTGCAGGACACCTGCAGGGAGGGCAGGGATCCGGCGGAGATGCTCTGGAAATACTGCATTTCGTGAGCCATGAGGAATGTGAATTGACTGCAACGTGCAGAAAGGCCGTTAATTACAATAAGGCAAGTCACTGCGTGCATCTGTGATTAACAAGAGGACTCCAGGAGGCTGAAGGAAGGGGAGCAGATCGCACAACACAGCGAGTACCGCAGCCCAGGTGGGCGAACACCGAAAACTCAGGTTTGAACACTGTTGGGGGAAGGAGCCTGTGGGGCCGAGACGTCCCGGGGAGGTTTGCTGCTTGCACAAATGCCTACACAAAGAATACCCCAATTAAAGCAGTTTTCTGCTAAGCTAAATGAGGACAGTGCCACAAGTACCATCAGCTGCTGTCAAAGGATGCCAGAAGCATCAGGGAAGCAGCGGGAGGACGTGTCCGTGTGCAGGTCCGTATCCAAAGCACAGGCTCCCAGGGGATACCCTTTCCCACGGGAAGGCCGGGGTGGCCAAATGGCTACAGACCAAGCCAGGATCTGCCCCAGCCAGCCCTCAACTTGCTCTGCACACCCACGGCCGAGCCACCAGGAGGGACAGAGCCATCCCCTTCCCTCAAAAGGACACTCACCCCACTACAAATACAAAAGATAAAGCGAGATCGAGCAGTTTGAAAAAGCCACCACTTACGTGTTATTTCTCCCTCCTGTTTCTGATACAGCGCTTTATGTCCCTTTGGCTATCATTCCTAGTTGTAAATATACATGGGACTTTCACAGAGCTATAAAATTAAAGAATGAGGCCAGCAAAAAAACAATCGTAAACTAAGCTCAGACAGAGGACTATTAAATAAAAAGACCAGAAGGAATCGCAGCATCTTCCGGCCTGATTTCCAGCCCAAGAGAGACGGGGGAGTTCCTCCCTCTCCCGTTTCACATCCAGTGACACAAGTAAGAAAACTGAGAAAAGCACCAGCATCAGAATCCAAAGATTTTTCCTCCATTAGGAGCAAACACGCACATCGTCAAGAAAAACAGCGAGTTGTCAAAATGACGCACAATAAAAACGTAGCAGCCCCTTCGAAACTTGGAGGCTTCCATTGGGAGAGCTGGGCTTTTTTTTCCCCAAATCAAACGTTTTGATCTATGAATTGTTATGCTGAGTCTTAGCTCCATGGGGGAAACAGGAAGCAATCAGCATATTAAGAATCCTTTGAAGGTACCTTTCCCAACCATTACAAAAGAAAAAGGAGAAAAAAATAGATACAGATTCGAGCCTGAAGGCAATTTCAGAGAGTTGAAGCACCAGCACCGTGCGATGGGCCCAGGGGTGACCGATCCCAAGCGAAGGGACAGACACGTGAAGGCTTAAAAAGCCCAACAAGAAAGGTGCGATACACGGGGACATCAAAGAACTTCTACCCCCGGAAACGGAACCTGAATCGTACCAGCTCTGCCAAGAGACACGCGTTGGAGAAACGCTTGCTTTGGAAACAACCAACAGGTTGATTGAAGGACACCTTCCTTTTCCCTGACCCGTTCGGGGAGCTGTTACAGGGTCAGGAGAGGGTACGATGTATACGTCTCGCTAAAGAACAGGAGGCACGTTTCAGAATTCACCTCACCTCAACACTGACTGCATTGGAGTTCGTACCGAAGAAAAGTCAGCCCAAGTTTCGAGGTTTTAATGGAGATAAACTTGTCCTTGGGCAATAGCCAATCATCCAGGTTTGTATGAACACCCAGAGTGCTGCGAGAATAAATTCTATTCGTTCTCGCCTACGTGGGGCGAGCGAAAAAGCAACAGATCCGCCCGGGAGAAAGCAAGAGGGGCTCCAAGTGTCACCATATCACTATGGCTTTCAATCTTTGTCAAAGTTCTCAGATCGGAGCAGTCCCCCTCCCTCCCCAACCCTGGACCGGATTATAAAGCCATTGCTATACACAGAGATGGATGCAAACTGTTAGACGCATTCATATAAAAAATAAATAAAAAAAAATAAATAAAAATCTTACTCTGCAGGATAATCGCCTTAAAACCAAGCTGCTCTACATAGCCGCTGTCCTCATTTGAGCGCAGCTTGTCTGTGAATCTGCAGAGGCCTCAAACCACAGGGCTCTGCCTCCTTCCTGGCATTTCAGCAGATTATGTTTTGCCATCGCCTTGAGATTAAGCTTGTTTTACTACAAAATTCAGCTGATATTTGCTCTGCGTTCAGCCGGCACCGCTCACGTTGCCTGTGCTACAACACACAGCCTTTGCTTCCTGAAAGAGTTGCAGGATGGCTCAGTCGCATTTTCAAGCAAAATTTCAAATCAAATTTTCCCAAAAGCAGGATCGAGGGGAGAGCTAACGCTTAGCGGAACCTTTCCTTGGATTAAAAAAAAAAACCCCTTCTTGTGTTAGTGAAGCCACTCAGGCTGTCTAGATCCCAGCACTCGGTACCAGCAATGACAGGCCTTGTGGGAACATTCCCAACGGCTTTAAGAAGGAAAAAGCGTTATTATCGGACCTAAAATCAGGCTGATACGCAATACTTGGAGGCGCGTGTGCGTTCTTCCGCTCCAGCCTAGAGAACAGGTAGGACATTACATTTTCGGTAGTGTCTAGCTCCAAGTGCTACAGAGTCAGGAACGTTGACAGCTTTTGAAGAAGGGTAGCAGCAGCCAGCAGAAAGGAGCCTGGGGTGTAACACGGCTCCTTTCCAAAGCACCTTTCCCTCCTTTCCAGTCACCGCACGGTGCTGGCATAAAAGGGTCTCGAGAAACAGCAGAGCCCCAAAGACAAACAGGGCAAGAGATGAAAGATCTGGAAGGAAGGAGCAGAAGAGAAGCTGTTGCTCTCATTCTCCCTCACCCCAGAAGCACGGGTTGCAGCTAAGCGTGATGTGGACAGAGAAAGAAAAGGAGCATCCTTCCTTTTCCCCAATTAAAGCTGATTGATTATACACTAATCACAAAAAAAGAGAGGCCAATCCTCCCCATTCCAGTTTTAAGCATGTTCCACACCAAGTTAAAAAAATAATAAATAAACAGGAAAGAAACAATAAAGGTTAATTATCTGAAGGTGGAGCAGAAAGAGAACACAGGAGGCAGCAGGGACACCCAACCATCCCAGGAGCACAGGACAAAGCCATGGATAGCTAACAGGAGAGGCGGTACCTGGCCAGCCCCAAGAACCTCCCCTGGGGCAGCCAGCTGGCAGGAACACGCAGATAAACGCTCACATACATCGTATTAAGTAAAGAGTTTTGCTCCACTGGCTCTGGGGAAGGGCGGCTGCTCCCTCCAACAGCATCTCAGCTGGCGGGGGGCTCAGCGGTACGACTCACAAACACTATCATCTCGGCTCGAAGATTAGTGCCCACACAACACCACCTTTTCTGTCTGCAAGCTGGAGAACAGAGTAACTGACAAACCATCTTAAGAAAACGATTTTTATTTCTTTTTTTTTTTTTTAAATTTCTTTTTTTTTTTTCCTTTTTTTGAAGTTCTGATGTTTACAGATACGCTTTTATTTCTGATAATATAGCTTCGCAGCAATAAAAATCACAATGCAGCTAGCAGAGCAGCTGAACTAAGACCCATAAATACCAGCACAGAAAACAATGGACAACCACCAATATTTCTATACATGAACTATTATTTTAATGTCACATTTTGACAATTGTAAATGGTCTACAGAATGTACGTGGGCAAAAGGCAATTAAGTGAGTCCTCTGAAACACTAGATGTATAATAAACAGCGCATTATCAACATTTACATGATTCACATCAAATTGATGACATCCTAAATGTATTCCTTTTAAAGGATAGAGATTTTTCAATAAAATATTACATTTCATTTAATACTCTGGTACAATACTTCATACATTGCAGGAAAAAAAATAAATGCAAGGTCTACTCCACCTAATAAGAGGATCCTTTTTCATTAGTCTTTAGTACTGTAATAAAAAAAAAAAAATCACAATAATGTCATAAATAAACAGGCTTGAAATTATTAATTATGTTTCACTATTTAAAAGGGAAAAATTAAAAATTAATTTGAAATAAGGAAGTTATGGGTAGAAAATCAAAATCTGACAACACAACCTAGTACCAGCTGTGATTTTTCCCATTCCTACAACAAAAAAGGAAACAGGTTGTACAACTTCGTTAGCCGTATCCTAGTTAATCGTGTTTCAAACACATATCTTAAGAGCAGAAAGTAAAGTTTGGTCAGGATTAATAGGAGAACCAATCAGCCCTAACAATCGTTAGCTGAAATTAAAGTGTATGCTATAAAACATTCAGTAAATGAAGTCTGCAGCAAATTCATGCTGGCATAAATTATTGTGCCTTAGGAGTTGGGTTAAAGTTTCCCTTGTGGTATAAAGTCTTCTACAACAGAACACTTCAGAACTGCATCCCTTTTCCATTCCATTGATACAGCAAAAGCTTGCAAATCAATGCTTAAAATTTATTCTCTAAAAAACTCACTAGCAATACCTGAAACCCACATTCATTTATCTCCCCTGAACCAAAGGACATTTCTCTTTCTTGCTTCATCTGTCATAAACCCCAGCCATTGTTTAAAATAATTTTAAAATACACTTGAAGAATCATCCCTCTCTTGCTGGTGCGTGAAAGGCAGATTTTATTTAGCAATGTCTCCCCTTTTGGTATTCAGCAGGGCCCAACACTCCAGTGAAGAGAGGAGTATTTATTCACAATCTTTCAGATTCCGTTCCCCCCTCATTGACATTCTTCCACCATATGCTCCCCAGGATTAATAGACATTCTGCAGTAAGAATTCCCTGGTTCCAAGAAAAAAAAAAAAAATTAAAAAAAATCCTACAGCGGCAGGTTCTAAACAGATAAAATGAGGTCAAAAGAGGCAACTTTGTTGGCCATGGAACTGATTGCTGCTTATACAGGTCAACCTTTTAAGACACATGACATTAACTGAGTTCATAACAGAGTTCAGCTTCATTCAGGATCCTTCCCTCGCTTCTCTTGACTTTTCCCCTGACTTTTCAGTTTGGTGCCGAATAGCTCCAAACCCAAACATGCATTTCCACCTTGCTATAATGTATGAAGTGTAGAATTTGTCTAACTTTAGACAAAGATTTAATTGCTGTCGATTGCTCTATACAAATACCAACACTTATAACTGATCCCTGTTCAGCAGGATGAAGCTGCAAATTGGGACAGGAGAGGAAGCAGGCGATGTAGAAGAGGTATCTCACTACCAAATGAATAGATTTCTCTCTCATCGTGACGAGAAATTTTAGATCTAGGAAGGGCACCAGTATTTATGACTAAAGTATAAGGCTATGACATTAAAACATGTATTATGGTGTGCTGGTGACAGGAGTTCCAAAAAAACAAAAACAAAAACAAACAAACAAAAAAAAAGAAAACCAAAAAAAACCCCAAAGCCCCAAAAGACAAAGAGGACAATTGGCAAAGTAACAAAATTCTGCTAAACATGAAAGAAGCACCTTCATTCAGTTCAAACAAAGTGTTCAAATATTTGATTTTGCAAAGCACTCTCAGGAAAAGGTAATGTAATCTCCCACTTAACCTTTCACAAAGCTGCATTAATTACATTCCAGGCTTTAGCATAATTTCACTAGTAAGGCCAATAACGCAATTCCGCTGGCCCTGCACCCTTGCATACAGCAACTTAACGCAGCGTTCACCACCTGCACTTGCTGTATGAAAATGGCAATAATTCCTTAACACCGCTTAAGTCACAGAACTTCCCCAGAAACATGGGGAAAGACATCGGTAAGAGACCGCCGGTACCCGCTCCTAGGGACCGATTCTGCCGTTAACACACACACGCAGCTGCTAATGGCTTCACGGGGAGCTTCTGGTCCAGATAACTGGACAGAGCAAACGAAGTGAAGAAACCCAATTAACTGGCAGCTTAACAGCAGTTCTCCCTTCTAGGCTCTCTAGAAGAGGGCTTTGTCTCATTGACAACAATCAGAACTGGTTTCAGATGGATGTGATTATTTTTTTTTAATCCAATAGGGACAGCAAATTCAATGCAGCTCTGAAAGGCACTTCAGGTAGAACGGTAATAAACTCCTGCCCGATGGAAGGAACCAGAACAAGCCTGCTGGCCTTCCTGCCCGTGCTGCCCTTCCCAGCTAAGGCAATTTTAGTGGATAGCTAGCTCCCATGCACTGCTTTCCCCACACACAACTTTAATTCAGCCCCTTACACTAGCATAAGGCCTTACTAAAAAAAAAATCCAGAAGGCTCAGCATCTTCCACCTCCCCAGCAGAAGGGGGAAAGGGTTACCTTACCCTAAGGTAACTGCCTGCACGGTGGGTCACTTGTTTCACTGTTTTAAATATGCTGGCAAAGTGTCAACATGCAACTTTTAAAAATAAGACCTCAAGTCTACAAGTTCAATCTCTTGCTTAACAGACGAACACGGACAAATTAACACAGACAGTGCCCTCACAAACCACTAGGCCACTGTGTCTTTTGAGAGATACAGTAAATTTCTATTTTGGGTAGAGATCACGTGAAAGAAATTTTGTTTGATGTAAAGGCTACCTTGCATAATTACTCAAAAATAGCCCATCCAGCCACTCAGCTAAGTCGTAATCAAAGCCATCAATTATCACAAAAAGCACCTTCATATCAATAACTGTTCACCTCTATGAAACTCAGTCTGAGCTTGAAATGTATTAGGACTAATTTTATCATGTAGGTGATTCTATTCACGCTGGTGATCCACTGTTTTCAAACAATCAAGTATTGTTCCCATCAGTATTTTACATTAGTGTAACGGATTTATCCATATCATTGCTTTCCCACCCCCCCACCCCCCAAAACAATAAAATCCCACAACTGCTCAAATAAGGAAAAAACCCAACTAATAACCATACTGTGAAACAAAAATACTATTTAAAAAACAAATGGATGACAGTCCAATAGTTTGCTGGATTCAAAACTGACTCTACAAAGTAGTTGTCTACATTGTAGAAACGATTTCCTTTTATTTGGAAAATGAGCAATTGTAAATCAGGTATCGGAGAGAAGAGATATAAACAATCTTTAGATGGTCTTAAGTTTTGCCTACTGTTGAAGGATTAAAACTGTAAATAAAAAGGTACCAAGCCCTCAGAGTTCACCGTTCATGTGAAGCTTCTTCTGTCTCTTTCTTGACCTTTTTAAAAACATATTCATTTCTGGGAAAGGAAGGGAGAAGAAAATAAAAATTATTTAGACAAAAAAACCCAGCAGTTATGTATAACATCAGAATAAGAAATAAGTGCTCAATTTTGACTCAAGAAAGCCTTAAACTCAACCAAAAGTCTCAAACCTTGCTTATAAACTGCGTGGTACTTTGGAGTGGACGATGAGATTGTGTATGGACTTGGAGAAGATCCCTGGACTAAATGGATGAAACACACAGCTACCAAATGGAAAAGGAAAAAGAGGATTTCTGAAGTCTTTGAAAACACAGCGGGGAAGGTAACAAAAGGCTTTAGATTAAAATCTAAAAGAAGTTAATGACTAAAGACACCTTAAATTCAAAGCCCATTCACAGCCCATTAACTGAATTATCAGATATTGGTTATTAGCTAACAACCAATAATATATATATATATATTCAGTTGTCTGATTGCAAGAACCAAATCGTAACAGATTATTTAAAACTTAACAAAGAGAATCTACAGATTTCTCTCCCAGCAAAAGCAAGGATTTAATTTTCCCTAGTATGACAAAAATACTACCCCGACTGCTCACAGCACACAGGCACAGCAGTAACGTTGCTCATCCCATCTTTTATGAGGCTGAGCATGAGATTAACTGTTCTTTGAGTCTCTTTGGATGCACACAAATCCTTAGGATCGACCAGGAGCAAAGATCACTCATAAAAGGCATGGGCGGTTCAGACTGTAGATGCTACTCATCTTTTGCTAGCATACGCAGTTTCAGACTCCTGAATTATAAAGACTTCCAACTTCTGTGACTGGTGGGTCGGGGCACGAGAACAAAGGCCAAACTACCAAGTTGATATTCCACACTGTTTTGAAAGGGTAGACACGGAACACAACTCAATCAAAATTAGCTTCTGGAATTTAAATGCCCCAAGGGGGCTAG
Organism: Numenius arquata; assembly: GCF_964106895.1. Taxonomy (NCBI): domain Eukaryota; kingdom Metazoa; phylum Chordata; class Aves; order Charadriiformes; family Scolopacidae; genus Numenius; species Numenius arquata. The sequence goes on from NC_133591.1 coordinate 3,820,579, forward strand.
ATTACATACATTTCAGGCATTAGAAAGTCCTTCCTGTAGTTCTTCTCAAAGTTCAGGTTTGTGTACGTTTTCTCCTAACCCCACAACTCCAGGCTGGACAAGCACACTCGCCTCCTGAACACACGTACCTGCCTTTGCATGGAAGTCTCTGTACATCTTCTCATCTGAAACTTTTCTGCTGTTGCATCAGCCCCACATTTTCATATACTCTAGCACTATCTTCTCTCATTCTGAAAGGAAACCAATATTTACAGTCCAAAGAATCTAGTTGGAGAAAACTGCATTTGTACACGCCAATGCAATTCAGTGACAATTTATATTGCTCAATTTAGTTCAAGAGCAAAGCACAGAGCAACAGTCTAGGGCGGGTTCTGTGATAACTCATGAGGTCCCTGAAGATTAGTTCAAAACTTAGACACTAACAACAGAAGCAAACTTACTCTGGACACGTTGGGGTTGGGGTACAGGGTGGAAGTGGGCTCTGATCCCCACTTGTCTGGTCCGATAAAGAATATTTAATGTTTGTGTATTCGTGACCTTTTCTCTTACTCTTCTGTGAAGCAAAACACAAGAAAAAGCCAGGTTTTGAATTACTAATGGAAAACAATCAATGAAGTAGTGCAAAAATTACATGTATAACTAGACATGTATGTTTTTAGAAGAAAGGTTTGTCTATGAACAGAAGAGAGCTCAATTCTGTAGATAACACACACAACATAGAAAGGACCTAAAGGTTGGCTTTAGCTCTTTGTTACACTTGAAAAGCCTCACTTTTCAATATTCCTCTTTCCACCACCATCTCCAGAACGTACCGACCTTATGAACCAGCACACATACGCAATCTTCATCTTACTTGGCAGAAGAAACCACACTTCATTCTTTAATAGACAGTACCAGCCAGTGGGCTTCCCACTGACCTTATTTCCAGCTTGGAGATGTGGCCAAATGAGTAACAACGTTGTTTGCAAGATCTCTAATAAAACAACATCTTAGCCCATTAGGTTTGATATAAAAAGAACCCAAGCTGTTATTTGTGTTCTGCAGCATATGTTACAAGCTGTAGCCAATTGTGCTGGCATTCATCTAAAGAGACTGAAGGCTCCAGCAAGCAAAGCTACACTAGGAAAGAAAGGGGATATGTTTTTTTTTCCTTTTCAAGATAAACATTCACAGCACACACATACACTGAAACCTGCGGAGAAATTAAAGCCTCACTTTAAAAGTTTTCAGGGTACAGGGTTTGGGTGGTGGTGGGTTTTGTTTGGTTTCTTTTGTTTGTTTGTTTCTGGGTGTGGGTTTGGTTTTGTTTTGTTTTGTTTTTAAATGCTCAAACAAGTACTGAATAACCAGCCTGAATCAATCTCACAACAGAGGGAGTCAGAGCCTCTGGGGAGTTCTGGCTGCTGAGTTTCCATTAAGAACACTCGCTCTAGCAATGCAGAAGTTTTCCGAGATGGCCTTCTGAGACTTGCTCAAAACTTGCTCAACTTGTTCCGTTGTTTTACTGAACTTCTTCCCTTTCAGCCTCCTTCTTAGTCCTGACAAACCACTTTCAAAGAGGCCACCAGTCCAGATCAATTACCTGGAAGGTTAACGCTAAAAAATAAGATTTAAACAAAACGCAAAGGTTCAAACTCTGCTGCATTCTAAAGTGTTATGGCTACAGACCCCTCACCTGCCGATAATAATTCTGAAGGCCAAAACTAGGGCTTGATTTCCACCTCCCACCCCAAACTGCGTGATGAATGGCAGTTCAAGTGACAGATGTACTGCACAGTAAAAGCAATTTAAAAAGATTCAGTCAGTTCTATTACTTAGGCTGACTGAAACAGATAAAACAAGCCAAGAAAAAGTAGATATCTAGCTTCTTTTCCTTCCACTTAATTCACTGTAATTATCCTTTATAATTCAGAATAACAGAAGTATGGTAAGAACTACTTGTTTCCTAGATGTAAGAAGAAAAAAAACAACAACTAAAACAAATTAACTTTGCTTTTCTTCTACACTTGTAAGAAGACAGGCAATATTTAACACAACTCTATGAAAAATTGAGGCGCTCGGCATTGCAATGCAAGAGGGACTGCCAGCAGAGCAGAGAAATTTTTTCCTGACTACAAACAAAAAGGAGGCCCATCTATATGAACGGATGCAGATATTCATGTATCCACTTCTTCAGTCCAGCTGGTTGTGAGTCCTGCATGACAACAGGCCAGCTAATGTGACTACCTAATTTCTTAACAGAAAAGAAAGCTTGTGTTCACCCAGCCTGAAAAGCAGACAGGGAGCGTGACCTCGTGTTGCTTCCTACAAAGGTGCTCTAATTGACTTCACCGGGTTTTTTTCCCAACTTTCACCTTTGCAACTGTAATTAAAGCAAGCGTAGAGAAGAATGTTCCAGAAGTTAAAGTTTCTCAAAACACAGCGTTTCATTCCCAAACTTATTGGGGTGAAATTCAAGCATTCTGCACAGTATTCTACTACTTGGCCAATTTGTTTTTCTGCTCTATCAAAAGATGCTTTGGATCCCAATTCACCATGTTTTTTTCAGGACATTAGTTTCTATAGTCACCACAAAGCTTTGCTTTTGTCGGAGAAGTTCTATATTGTTTTATTCCTGTAGCTGCCACCAACCCTAGTTATAGGTCAAGACCTCCTGAAGTAAAGCAATGTTTTATTTCCAGTTTCTCAAACTTTTATGCCTTGCCTTCTAATCTAGTAACAGAATAGAGGATGAAACACGACTAACTAAGCCTCATCGCTATAGGAGAACTACACCGCTCCACTCAATATCAAAATACTATTCAAATCCCATTACAACGATCAAGAGAGAGTTACAGACCTACTTTGTAAATGGCAGCAGCAAAAAGAGACCATATTAAAAAAGCTGAGGATACAAGGCTTGCATAATTACACACGCAGAGATATGACGCAGCTCTAAGGCGAAGTGAGACAACAAAGCCAGGAAAAAAAAAAGTCCACCTGAGGGATTTCTTGTTCTTCACTTTGTGTCTAATCACCATCAGAGCACACAACAGCTGTCCTGGGGAGAGGAATAAAGCCTCTCTCCTCTCTGCTGAACAGAGCATCTACATCATGTAGGCAAATATAAAATAAGCTCTGCCACATTCCAAAGCAGCCAGAAGTCAGACAGGAGTGCCAAGCCCGAGCTGGCACGCTCTGTCTCTGAACAGAGATTACACCTGGCACTGTGCTAACCGTGCAGCTCCACACATCTGTCCCATCAACTTGGGGGGATTTATCTCCTTCCGAGCAGCAAGCCAGCTGCACAAGGAAAGATACTGAAATTCCAAAACAAAAAGATAAAAATCCCAGATGACCACACGTTAGGGCAGAGAACAAAAGAAGCAGCAAGTAGAGTATCAGTTCTTTATTACAAAACGAGGTAACTTCTGTAAAAGACTGTAGAATTTGAGTGCCATAAAGTACTTAAAACAGGAAGAGTGAGGTGAAGATCTGGTGGTTGTCACCACACGTTCCAAAACTTTTCTCATCTTACTACACCAAATCACTCCTTTACTGCTTTTTGTCGGACACTGTACTGCACTGATCACCACACTCATTCTTTAATCTTTCAGTCAGAATTTGAGATCTGGGGTGCAGGGACTGGGGGACAGGGAGGATAGGATCCCATACATGCAAGCATTTTCATGGAAAGTAAACAAGCACTAGTTGCAATCATACGGAGAAGTCTCTCAGGCTGCCAGTGGCCAAACACACTGTTCTTATTTTACAGTTTTCTATTTCCACCTCATAGTTTAAGAAATTCTTAAGCACAGAATTGAAACACAGGCTAACTTCTCTGAACAGGGTTAAGAGGTTACAGACCCAGCCTTATCACGAGGTGTTGGTTATACAGTCAGCAGTCACGCCTCCAAAAGTAACAGGCAGCAGCAAACGAGCAACTCTGCTCCCTGTTCAAATGATAACATGTTCCTATGTAACATTTTATATTTAGGACAAACATACCTGCTCCTCTTCAATTCTGCGCTGTAGCGTTTCAATGTAGTGCTGTACTGCCATGTAAATAAATCTGTACTGTGCTTCTGTCTGAACCATTCCTGACCGTTGCGATCTCACCATCTGAATGGTCTTTGGAACATCAATATCACAGTCCACACCTAGGCGGAATCATCAGAACGTTAAGAACAGCAAAATAAACTTTGTCTTTGGAGGAGAGATTGGTCTCATCTTCCATGATGATCTTGCAATAAGCAAGATTGCTAACATTTAACAGAGAGGATTTGACCTTGACGACTAATACACACATCTGTAGAACTGCAGGATAATGTGGAAACCACTCCTGGGGGAGAAAACTGCATCACTTCACACTGTGCCAAGACAACTTTAAATGCAACACAGCTCAACATACGTGTCGGGTTAGTGTTTATGGCAGTTTATGTATAAAGACAACACTGTTCTCTGAAAACAAGTTACTCAAATTCAGTGTGCATGAGCACATTGACAGCCACACACTCATGAATGATTTTAAAAGAAAAATAAACTCTAAAAATAAGAAAAATCTAATCAGACTCCTGGCTAATCCTCAGCTGAAAGCAGCATTTCAGCACTTTGATTCCAGCTAAATCAAGAACAAGCAAGTCCCTTCCATGGCAAACACACACGCCTGCTTTGTAGCATCACTAGAACCTCTCTATTCTACAAACACTTCTGTTGTTTCACTGTGATGTATCTGTCACTGTCCCACAGGAAAATAAAAAGGGGGGACCTACCTTTTTCTCGGATTATGTCAATAAGAATATCAATCACAATGAAAGTTCCTGTTCGCCCAATCCCAGCACTGTAAAAAGAGAAGGGGGAAAAAAAAGTTAATTGTTTTGCTCTTTCTGAACAGACACCAAAACACTAGTCCAAGTAAGAGTCTAACATTAAGAGACATTAGACTTCCAAATTATAGCCAGAGTCAAACCGAGCCACACAGCCAAAAGTAACTAGAGACTTAATCAACATAACATGGAAGAGACAGAAGTCATAAAAGCGCTAATGACTAACAAACTCCACAGGCCTAGAGAGCAAGTAGTAGGAAAGGTGCAGTGCACCACCATACCTGCAGTGGACCACAACTGGTCCCGCATCAGAAATGCTCTCCTGCTTATGGTGCACCTCCTCTAGAAAGTCGAGCACACCACCAGGGTCACTCGGGACTCCATGATCAGGCCAAGTTCTGAAGTGATATTGCCAGACTGTTCTCTCTGTGTTCCCCTAGAAGGAAGATGCCACCACGTGAAAAAAACATCCTTAGATCAAAAGCCAGCTAAAAGCATGTATGTGCCAAATTTGAGTCAGATCAGAAGGTGGCATGTCCAACCTGCTTCTCAGTATCCACAGCACCATAACCCTAAAGGAGGGAACAAACCAGAGTTCTTCCTGGCCTGACAAGTCAAATCACACCACCTGCTTCCTCAGCTCCCTCTTTCTCATGCAGTTGTTGCCAACATCATTTCCATCTTCACCTTTAGAAACCATGGCAAAGATCTGTCTGAGGGTGACCAACAGCAAGGGACCTTCATCTGCCATACTCATCATTCATACCTTACGCACTTCTTCCCACTCAGTTCCATCCCATGGACGTAACAATCTAACACATCCTGCTAATTTGCTTCTTACACAAGTCTTTTTGCACCCTGATCCAAACTGTCCCTTAATGAGGAAGTGCTATTTCAACACCAGTTCACCGTTTCCTTCCTCATCTTTTTTATTGCTTCCCTTAAGTGTACTTCCAATGTACTTGGACCCACACGCAACCATCTCCATGAAAGGCAGCAAATGCCTGGTTAGACTTAAGTGTGATTACTTAAAAGTATCATCCCTCTTTCCAAATTTCCTCAAAGCTCTGCAGCAATGCATCTTCTGCCAAAAAGTGCTTAGGTATAAGAATCTTCAATTATCCCAAGGACAAACAGAAAGATGTATGGAACTAAACCTGGAGCTTCAAAGAAAGAGACAGGGCTCAATATATTAATCTCTTAGTGCTTTTATTGATTCCAAAGCAGCAGTCTATTTTTGCCATTTTTTTTTGTGATCTGCAACCTAAACGAAAAGGACAGAGTTACTAACATACTTACTTGCCCAACTTTAGAAAGTTTAAGTTCTCTTAGCGTGTAATCGTGTGCTGCACTCTCCTTCACATTCCTAACGCGCATAACACCATACTCCTTTAGGGAATATTCATCAGGCCAGTATTTGACACACTTACTCTGCAAGATTACAAAAAAACAGTAATCAGTAAGAAGGAGGCTGGTTCATAAACTGGTTTACAAACACATTTCTGAAGCTTTCATTTCTGAACAGAGGATACAGAGATCACAGAGGACAATTACCTCTGCCAACTGGACAGCTGGCTGACAAGGTAAAGAGGTAAAGTACATTTTAGGGGGAAGTTTCTCTTCCCCGTGACAAACAGCAGATGATTTCAGACAAACAGGTACAGGAAATCTCTCCTTCTAGCAACTTTCATGATCATCTTAGTACCTGCTTTGTCTCAATAGTTTCAAAACGCAGAGACTAAAATATTGTTACTTCTATCTCCAACCCAGCTACGGGTTTTGAAATACAGAGAATTTCCAGTGGAATGCTGTAGGCTTACAGGCTATTCCACAATCAAAACTCAACAGCCTGTAAAATAAATACAAGTCAAAGGTATAAGCCGTTTTTAGCAGAAATGAAACTTGGATGGTTGCTTTTTCATCACTTCGAGCAGAAAGGGCTAACATAGCTCTTTAATTCAATCACCAAAGCAACACAGAATTGCTCCCCGTGGCAGGGGAGCAAAGCCTCTTGTGTCTGTGGGTTTTGAAATTTAGAGCTTTTGGTGTGCTGCTTCTCTCTCGAGATTTTCTTTGGCCAGGGATATATTCCATCCACTGAAAAGTGGGTTTCACCTATTACTACTTTCATTTGGTTCCTCTAAAAGCTCAGGAAAGAGCGACTCCTGTTAGCTTGTGAGTGTAATACAAGTCCGCATAGTATCAAATGAGAAATTATCAAGGGTATATAGATGCAGCTTCCAGCAACAGCAAACGCAGACCCAACACCGAGTACTACGGAGAAACATTTCCCCTTTGCAGTTACTACTGCATATTTATGAGAAAACATGGCAAGAAGAAAGTTCCTTCTGCCAACACAAGATAGAGTAAGAGATGATTGAACACATGCTTCCCAGCCTACTTCGGCAACAAGATGCTTTTCTGTTACTTTTCCTCTTCTTTCCCTGCCACCTCCCAAAAGGTACGAGCTACACCAACGTAACTCGCTGTATCGATACAGAACTCTGGACACGAGAGGAGTTGGTAGAGCGAGTCTGAGCAGTGACACACAATGTTAAAACAAGCTTTAGTCTGATAGAGGAGATGCATGTATTACCAGCTCAATGGACTGCCTCCAAAACACCACAATTTTAATTTGTAAGTATTTGCTGCTTCTACACTGCATTCTAAAGCATATTCAGAACTCTGTGCAGATCTGAGATGTTCCTCACTTCCTTAGGCAACACGCTCTTGAAGTCATCTCTGCTGCAGAGGTTTGTCTCCTTCCTGCACAGCTGAACGCATCTTGGCCTGAGATAAGAAGTTTTTCTTCTATATCAGGACTGTTATTTGCAATTATCAAACAAGTGAAATAGGCATAAAAAAAATAAATTAAAAAAAAAAAAATCAATGCATGCAGCACTGATTAAGTAATCAGACATTAAAATGTTTTATACAGCCAGAGCCGTATAAAAAACAGGCTTAGCAAAATTTGGGAAGAATCATGGAGAAACTTCAGAGGAGCCCAGGCCATTTCGTGGGTTATCCAAAAAAATAAAAAAATAAATGTATGCAAGTCAACTCTTCCAAAGCAACCCTGTCATTTATTTCTCTTCTTCCAAGAGAAAGATCTAAGATGAAGGTCACTGGAAAGGCGTAGCACCTCCCTCTTTAACTGTGTTCTCAGGAAGGAAACACAAATCATGCCCTTTAATAAAGGTGATGAATAGGCAGAAGTTTACAAAGCCTAAAAAAATCCACAAGACAGAGTCTAATGGTTTCTACAAACACCACCAATGGCAGCTTTGGTACCTAGACTAGGAAGAAAAGCCCATAAAATCTACTGGTATTTGCCTTCAATACATATACACAAAGTGTCTTTTTTTTGTGGCAGTGGTGAGGAATCCTGGCAATTATCAGTCACCCAGAGAAAAACATTAGCAATACTTTAAATTCAATTTTTTTTCCAAAAGTGACACTCATCTAACAAGCTAACAACTTCCTATCCAGAAACACATCACCAAATTATTGGAAAAAGCGGACAGTGGTACGTGGAAAAAGCAGAGAAACTTAAAAAAAAAAAAAAGAACAGAAACTGTTTACTAAACAGAAAAAAGATCAGAAGTAACACATTCCAAAGATAAACCTGCATTATATGCAGGAAGCAGAATGTGACTGTTGCCAGAATACCAGTATTCAACTATTTCCTATTCTTTCTTGCTATATGTCATTCGAACCCAGAAACAGAGTAATAGAATCATAGAATGGTTAGAGTTGGAAGGGACCTTAAAGATCATCGAATTCCAAGCCTCCGATTTGCTAGAAGACAGCGAATAAGACAAGACCTCTGCACTTAAAAGGTAAAACACAGGTTCTTGGGATGCACTACTGCAGGAAAAATTCCTCTTTCAGAGCATTAAATACTGCCAGAGCAGTTCACAAGGGGCTCACGGATTCCTGAGGCTGAACGGGCAGTTGTGCTTATGCAGAACAGGGCAAAGGACCTGACTTTAGGAATAAAAGCACTAAATCACAACTGGGTGAGCGATTCGTAACCAGGTACAGTTACAGTCGTAGTCACTAGCTCAGCACGGAATAAGAATGTTATCAAATTCAAGCACAGAAAGTAAAGCCAGAAGAGAGAACAGCGTTCTAGTAGAGTCTAGTAAATGTGACTCGAATGAGGTGATTCTGGGGCAGTAACTTTCACATTGTACTGTAGTTTTTAGGTAAGAAGCAAAATCATCTAAGTTTATTCTTATAGTAATGAAGTCCCACAATTCTGCTTTTCTAGTAAAGTCTATACAAGCTTGGAAAGCTAAAATAAATGGCAATAGTTCTGTTACAGGAACAGGCAGTTTATCCATTCAAGCAAGCAGAATGCCTGTTTGGGTACATCTCACATTCCAGTGCCTCATTCCCTGAATAATTTTAAAATACATAGATTCACATTCAGTAGCTAAAAATTAATCAGTCAACCCTTAAAAAAGGGTAGTCTATGATAGGATTGTACCCTCAACTCCCACAGGCACCAATAAAAAAAGGATGCTCAGCATCTTCCTGGTCTCCAAAGGCAGTGGCAGCACACCAGATTTCAGCAAATAAACCAATATAACCAAGTCAGGTTAGTCCTTACTTGCATTCAAATGTCATGACCTTTCCTAAGGCCAGTTTCAGAGTCTGTTTTTACCTTTCCTCTTTCCACTTCTTTTGTTGTCATAACAATAACTCGAGAATTCTCCTGGAACACCATCCTCCAAAAATCATTCACGGTATTCTGTAGGCACCCTTGAGTAGCAATGTAGCTTTTTTTTGGCTTCGAGTTGTTGCACTTCGTTTCAAACTCAGGCTGGAGAAAAAAAACAATTTAACAAATGGTGACAAACAGTAATAACAAGACTAACCTGGATTTAGGTGAGTATGTTAAAGAGTAGACATTCCAACAAGACTCCTGTAGGTAGGAGTTTACTTACCATAATAATATTAGCATTGATATAGTCTGAAACAGGTTCATTTGGATCACCATCATGTAGAACAACTCTGGTATGATCAACTGGAAGAATATATATGCGAGTTAAGCACTTGCATCCTACAGTTGTGAACACACAGCTATTTTTAAACATCCCACAGACAGGTACATTTTTTACTGCTACCAAACGCTATTAAGTTATCAGTAAATTAGCAGCTAGAATGCTCAACCTTTCCTCTTTTGCCATTTCTTAAAAACAAGTGGCCAATTCATAGCAAGCCAGATCAAAAGAAGTGCTCGTGCTCCCCAGTAACTCATGAGTACGTGGACAGTCAAGCACTAAAGCCAAGGCAAACGGCCGCTGGATTTGCATCATGCAGTTTCGTACCACAAATTAATCCTCTTAAATTTAAGCATTCCAGTTTGCTAAATAACCATTTAGGGATGTGATGCTTTTAAATGAAAGCTGAAGATAAAAATGGTATTTGGGAATCGAAATATCGATATCTACAAAGTGCGAGTGTTTGAAGACAAACTGGAAATTGCATGGGCTAATAGTGACAACATGAGAGGGGAAATTATCACTAAAGAGAAGAAAAAGCACAGTGGCGCTTAATTAACCCTGTATTTACGAGCTAAGAAAATAAAGCATAGAAAAGTAGCAGGCTTACATTATAATGAAAGAAATTAATACTTACAGGGTAAAATGTTTTTGTATCTATTTTTGTTTTTGTTTTCCTGACGCTGACCTTCTTTACGACTATAGAGAAGTTTGCATTCTTGCTGCTGCAAAGTCTAAATGAAAACAGTACAAAAAGTTTAAGTTATAACAGTACAGATGAAGTATGGACTGTTTCACCATCATTATAGTGATCCTTTCTCACAAAAACGATGATAATCGATTATAATGCCAGATAGTCAGAAATAGAGAGAGAGGTACTGAATTTCTCCATTCAGACATAGGACAGCATTGCTTCCAAGGTGTAGAAGAAACACGGGAGCATGAGTGACAAGGCAAGCTATTTTCCATCCAATAATTATAAACACCTATGAATTCAAAGCTTCTTTAAACCACAAACTATAACCAGCAAGTGCTCATGATCCTGTTCTGAGCAAGCAGAGGCAAGTTGATCCCTTAAAGCTTTTAGCTGCAAAACACCGTGCAAGGAAAATGTAACTGGTGACAAAGGACCACAACAAAATTTTGTCTGTGGAAATCTGGCCATGTTAAAAGGCACGATAAATAAACCAAACAACACAAGCAGCATTCTACAGAGCAAGCGCAAATAAACATATCTATCACTAGGTTTTCTCACCGAACATAAAAATTAGGAAGGAATACTATCGTACTTCTCCTTTTTACTGAATGAGGCAGGTAAGGAGTTAAAAAATTTCCACCGAACTGGCTTTAGTACCCATAAAGATTAGTAACTAATGCATCCAAACCATTGCCAGCCTGCAAAGGAGTAAGGCACTTTGTGATCCAGTGCTTCTCTACCCAAGCTGTACCGGATACCTCCAGGCCTTCAGTTCTTTGCCTCCAGCAAAAGAACGGAAAGTTAAACTTTGCTAGCAGGTTAAAAAAAAGAAAAAGGAAACAGTTAAGTGTGTGGAAACCACAGCTTCAAACAAATCTTCACTTCGTACAGTTAATTATTATTGCTTTGAGCATCCCTGAGGAGAGATCCATGAGCAGCGGCGACTTCTAACAAGCCCATTAAGAGATGTACACAATTCAACAATAAATCTGAAACACAGTCCTCAATTTCACTACAACATCCAAGCATTAAGCTCACCAAACAGCCATTTTTCAGAAGCAAAAACATTACAAGGACTGTCAACAATTCTGTCTAGTGGTTCACGGGACAAGAGGTACATTCTTAAATATGCCTGAAGACAAGTAATTTATAACTACCATCTGGCCTGCCAAATCATAAACAGCACAGGCAGAAATCCACGGACAACCTGGAGTTTCCTCCCTTACCTCCTGCCACCAAGGCTGACAGCTACAGCTTACCTGAGGTGAACGAAAAAGCACAACACTAAAACTGCTATTAGATTGCTTCATTTCCAAAAACAGTGGGGGGAAAAAAATAAGGATAGCGCTGACCTCACGAACAGCAGTGAAGGGGAAAGAGAAGTGGAATGTCTCACAGGTAAAATCTTTTCATTTCTTACATTTACTTCTGTAAGACTTCTGGCTTGCTCGCAAATACACTTCTTCAGGAAAGTCACAAGACAGGAAAACACCTTGCTTCTAAAGCACCAACTGATAAATCCATTGCAAGACAAATTTATTCAACAAAGACCAGAGGTCAGAAAAGAAGTCATCGGCATCAAGTAATAGTTCAGTCATATTTTGACAAATCAACAATCCACTCCTAAACGCACCACACAATAGCGATTCCCTCAAGAAAAAAAATTCCCAACCACTAATTCACATACCTTCTAGTAAGCCAGCACCAGTTACAAGAAGGGCAAGCCAACAGGGCACAGTTTTTCCTTTTTATGCCTTCTGAATAAGAGTAAGGTATGCTTAGAGCATACAGGGAAGCCAACAGACACCCCTAGCTTGGCTAACTTGCAAATGCATGTTCAGGCCAAACCACAGGCACAATATACATGACTGTATCATGATATGATAAAGCACAGCGCTAATCGGTCTTTGTAAAAAAGCAGCTAATTCCCATATGCCAGTTTTAGCCATTAGAGCAGGTGTGGCTAATCTTTCTGACCCTTCAGGCCCCATAACAAAGTTCAAGTGTTGAACTCTGCAAGAGAAGCAACTCAAAGGTTGAGGCCAGTTCACCTCCCGGTGAGGTTCACAAGCGATAGATGAGAACTGCTCCCCAGGAGATCCACCACTCCAGCGACGGGGTGGAACATAGTCCCAGGTCCTCAGCAATGGCCAGAGCAGCCTCTGCTGGCTTGCTGCCTCCTCCAGGTGGGATTCTGACCATTCAGCAGCCCTGGATCAAACTGCCCCACCCTGCATCGGGCACAGGGGAAGAGAGAGAAGAAAGCTTAATCCTCATTTTATGACCTCACCTTCTTATATTCCATCCACATTTGTTAGTGAAACATGTTATCTCTTTGATAAGTGTCTTTTGCTTTTAATGGATTTATTTTTCTCCTCCTGACAATAACCTCAAAACAGACTGGACAGTATATTCAGCTAATTAATATTTCTGATCAAAAAAAGAGTTTCCTCAAGAATGGTTGCTTTGCAAATCCATCAGTATTCAAGAAGTTTCTCAAAATAGCATTACACAGTTAAAACCAGCCTCTGTCAAAGATCAGGACTTTCCAGTTTCCTGTTGCCATCTGCTGGTGGAATTCCAAACTCCACTATAGCTTTGTGTGTGCGGTATAAACCAGTCCATTATATTTAAGACATTTCTAAAGTTTTGGGCTATGACCATCACGTGTACGCAGCTGTAAGTGACTCCAGTTGTCAGAGAAGGGTTAGGGCCCAGGCTAGTCTCAAGTAGCGTGGAATGTGTTAGTTAACGCTTATACTTCATTTGCCTCGCTTGAAAAATTAAGAGTTTTGGCTATATTTGCTTTCAAACATAAGTAGCTCCCTCAAATCATTAATGCTTCAAAGAAAGGGAGAGCTGGGCCAGCACAGTTCTGTTACACACAAAAGAGGTGCACAGGAAAGGCGATGCTACTTTCTGGGAGGGAAATGGAATTTTGGCTGCAGGCAGAAATGAAACACCTGAACAAAATAAAAATAAATCTCCAGGAGTCCAAGGAGTACAGATAATCAATGTTGCATCATCTCAGAGCTTGCTACTGCCACTACTTCACAATAGTTTTAAGATCTCCTAAAACAGCTATCAAAAAGCCACAAACTCAAGGGCAAGAGCACTTACTGACTGAGAAATCCCACTGAAGTTTCCTTAAAGCAATGGTATCCAAACCAAAACATCCTCTGCACTGACACACGCAACGGAAAGCACGGCGCAATCCCCTTCATATGCACAATCCATCTGACACACTCCAACCGCATCAGATACCGCTACTGTACTAGCACTCAGGTCACCAAGAGTAACTAACGTAAGCTAGGAGGTAGTCTTTTGCCTCCAGAAAGGTTAATCCAACCTACAGACCCCTTCCTGTCCACATGAAGAAAAAGAACACAGGCGTGAATCTGATTAATTGTCTTGGCTGGCCAGATACAGTTGTACATAAGGCTGTCTTGTGATGGGGAGGATATTCAGGAGGGATTGGGCTCGGTACTGAATGAATCATTAGCTCTCAGAATCAGGAAAAAAGGCAAATATTTCAATCATTTTACTAGCAAACACAACAGTGGAACTGGTAAAATTTTAACCCATGCTGCACCTGACACAGGAGATAGGAGCAAGAGCAAGGACCTGAAGCGATGGAGGGGGAGATGAGAAAATGACAGGAAGGCAGTAACAAACTTAACTTTTTACTAGTGTAGAAATTTAATACCATTAACACTTGGAATGCAATGAAGTACCTCAAATTCTTCCCAGAAGCCCTGCTTGACTTTATCCGTAGTCTCTGCTAGCTTGCTTAGCTCTCGCACTCTGCTTTCGATCTCTGCAGCATTAATACGGGTAGTATTCAGAGGCTAAGAAAGATACAAACATTAAACCAAGGTATAAGAAATAACAACTGTGAGAAGAAAGTTAAAACACAAATTCCCTACACAAAATACACCTCATATAGGCAATTCGAGGGTCCAGGCATCTATTTGGACTTCAAAACTTTACAATTCAAACAATGAAGGGCAGTGAGGGTAGAGAGGAAGGGGGCAGGGAACAAGTGCTTTTAGATAAACTCTCATGGTTGTTATTCAGTACATTACGTTGTCCCATTTCTGGATTAGTCCTACAATCCCTACAGACCATGATGAAACCAAAAGAAGTTCTGCACTGCATCAGAGACACGAGTCTATCCTTCACCGGCATATAAAAAATTGTTCCCATTTAAATGCGTGACTTCAGCCAGTTTCATTACGTTTAATTCTACAATTGTGCATAAGGAAAGGGAAAAAAATAAAAATGATGTCTCACAGAACGCATGGAAAAGCCTGCACTTCAAAAATATATGCTTAACGTAACAAAGCTTAGTGGCATCTTCTCCATTCACTCACCTGCTTGAGTTGCAATACTGTGCCCAAAGTTTCTACCATAGGGTTCTTCTTGTAATGTTCCACTAGATCTGTCAGAGAGTCAAATTTCTCCCCTCCACCAACATCGTATTTTAGATCCTTGAAAGACAGATGCTCATTAAAATAAAGGCATTTGAAAAGATGAAGTCTAATATCATCTTTAGGCTATGCAACATATAAGAAATTATCTTTGAAACCATACGTAGAAGAATCTAGTAAAATCCTTCTGTTAAGGGATGGTAGAACCATAATGAAAAGAAACACACACACTATGTAGGACATTACCCTTTTTGTCATCTAATTGAAAATAATTTTATCTGCCTTTTCAGGAGAGCTGACTCCTTCTGAACTGAGATTGAGCCAGCTCAATCAGGCTGCCTGAGCTACACGATTAGAATCCAGGAGATAGGAGCTTGAATTGATTTCCAAGGCTAAAAGAGTATTATTGGGTCCTGAAAGGCTGGTATTGACAGCCACCATCCCTATTTTAAGGAAGCAATGCTATTTTCCTCAGTCATAAATGCTACTAGTAGATAACTGCAAATCAAAGAGGTTTTCTCAAAAAAAAAAAAAAAAATCCGGTAGTTTAGGTTTTACAGTCTTGGTAGGTCAATTCTATCTCCAAACTATTTCTGCTATTGCATTTCAGTTGTTTTTAAGCAATTACGGTCTTGCACTGTCTTTTAGAATAACAGAATTTTATTTTTTTTAAATAGCAACCCATGGGCATTATGAAAATATCAAAAGATTACAATTTAATAGTACTTCAGTGAAGAACTACCTTATAGTAAATTCAAGCTTCAGATTTAAAGCTGTTCCTTGGATTCAATACTCAAAATTTTCACAGAATGTTGATCATTTATCAGCTGCAATTTTATAAACTGACAGGAGAAACAGATACACTCGGATGGATCTCTATTTGTCCAATTACTCTATTTTCATGTAATTTATCCAGGAGACTGCAACTCCCTTAAGATGATTCATGAACATGAAAGGCTCCATCAGCAGAGGATTTGAGGCAGCCTTCTGATGCCATCAAAAGCAAATCTATTAGAAGGTACTTGACAGCGTAGTATAGTATGACATGATTTAGTCAGGCAAGCAGTCAAAAAAAAAAATAACAACAACACACTAATAGAATTTTGATGCTATCAAATTAGTCAATTCAATCAAACAGATGATATATAGCATATACAGTACCACAGGGAAAGGGGAAATGTATTCAGCTCTCTGCAGTGAAGTGTAAGAGGGCCCTTCTGTTAGAATAAACCCACTGCCCATGGAAGTAGCCCTGTTAAAGAAACTCGTGCTTCATCATACCTGGCAGTGAATCATGACATGTGTCACTTTAGATTTCCCATCATTACTCTCTCCTTTATCATCTCCTGTCCGGACAGAAAGAACAAAGTCCCCAGGGTGGCTTTGACTCTCACGCACAAGAAAGCTTCCATGTTTTCCTTTTTCTGTTAATAGTTTTTCAGCTTCTCTTCCAGACAGATGCCCATGAAACCACCTTTAAATAAAGTAAAATACAGAGAGGTACCCTACTGGTTATTCCAGCCATGGCTGAATCTGCTTGTTCTAAATATTTACAATAAAGCAAAACATTTGTGTACACTGAACAACAGTGTCCAGGTCCAGAGAAAGCCTCACAGATTATAAAAAGAAAAAGCAAAATAAGCCTTGAGGTGTGCTTGTACATACACACGAGTGATTACAGAAACACTTCAAAGCAAGCACTTCCACAAACACTGACATTTGCATTTCATGCAAGCCTCAAATGAAGCTTTGATTTGGATCTTTTACAACACTCCAAATGCATTCCCTGGTGTCCAATAAACACAAGCTTACGCTGCAACCCCTTCCTCAGTCAAGGCATTTCTTCTTTTTTTATTTCCTTCATGAAGATGCACTTTCCCAATAAACCAGTGGGAACTTTGCATCTTTGAGACTTTACCCTTCCATCACATTAGGAACTGGACAGGATAATTACATCAATCTCATTTCTTCAAGAAACATGGCCAAAAAGGCAATAATCCTCCCCACTACTGTTAAATGCAAGCCATTCTGAGGAGTGAGAGAACTTGCTTTAATATCTTTCCTTGTTTTTTCACTTATGAAAATAAACTGATATTTACTGGCCATGGAGGTTTATTTCTGACATGCACATGCTTCCCAAGTAGATATCAAGTCTAAAGTCTCAGATTCTCCTTTTTAGCCATGCTCCTAAAAACATGAGTTTGAGCAATTTGAGGACTTGCATGTCATTCACTTTCTTACACACATGCCCACTACTGGAAAAATTGTATAAAGTTATGTCCAGAAATATACCTGGGAATTCCTTGCAGTAATAACAGCTTCAGGAAGCTTTAGGAGAACTTCTATAATAAAACATTCTCCCAGTAAAAATAAAAGGAACTATGCCCTCCTTCTCAGTATTGTATCACACCAGAAAGAACGATGAAGAAAATAGGTTCTGGGGCTTAGATTATTTTACCTTTCATCATGTTTATTAGTCTACTTTGCAAGTTACCTCACTGAAATCAGTGGGACCACTTTTAGTACAAGATAGTGGCCACCCTTCCATCAAACGGAAGCATTAACAAGGACAAACACATGCATTTACTAAGTGCATGGACACAGAGGTTTTCACCACTATTTCTGACCTTTCAGATGTAGGATCAGCACAGTTCAGCGGGTATTTCAACTCTATAACATCTCCATTCTTTTCCTTGAGCTGTCCATGATGTTCCATATAATACTGGACTAACTCAGCCAACGTAGCAAACTTCTCTCCTCCATAGAGGTCATAGTAGTCTCCTGTGTTCTGGATCTTGATGTGGGTGACAGCTCCAGTTCGTCTAATATTTGAAACACAGAAAAAAAACCCACACAAATCAGCTGATTTCCAATCAATCACTTTTCTATTTAGTGTTCTGCTGGAGAAATCCATACTTACATTTGCATCACTTTACCAATGAAATATTGCAGAATAGCTAGGACAGTGCACCTCTGAAGTGTGCTTCAGCCACATTACAGTGGCTTGCAAGAAGTGGCTGTTCAACAGTCAGGAAGAATAGGGGAAAAAACCAACCTTAATTCTATAACAAAGGGATCCTTAAAACCCGTGTTAAGCTCCATAGTCTCACGATCTCCAACAGAAGTCCCTCAGACCCCCAAGAATTGCACCCTCAAGCACAAAGGGTGGAGGGGTGAGAAGAATTGAGCATATCATAACACCCATCAGAGCTTCTTTGCTCCTTTCCCTAGAATTTCACACTAATTGCTAAGATCTCCTCTTCAGTAAACAGTTGCCTTTGCCTGCTGTAAGCTATTTGCTCCCACAGTCTCTAGCATTAATGAAGAACAGCTCTCCCAAAGAGTCCCCTTCTGTTCAACAAGGCCCATTATCTCAAAGGTATCCAAGCAGCATTAATCTTATCACCAATCCCACTTTTCCTTTTTCCTTTATCTACTTCCTCTTGCCGTTCTTTCCCCATCCCTACCACTACACACACAGTTTCAGGGGACAAATGGTACAAAAGGCCTATTTTGGAAGCTGAAATAGCACCACAGTTGCCCTTAAAAACTTGCTGACTTTTCCTGTAAGAAGAGAGTCTGGATAGCATTTCCTTGCATGGGTTTGATCAGCAATTCAGATCATCTCTGCTGCTTTCACATGGTTATCAAATAGATTTTTAAAGGGCACAAAGTAATGCTATAATGAAACTTCTGCTTCCTCTTGGCTTTTCTGTCTCTGCAGAATCAGAATTCACTACTCTCCAACCTATAGTTTCCCCAAGTTGGGTAAAAGTATTTCAGAAGCTCATAAGGGAAAACAGGAGAAAAAGAATAGGAAAAAGCGAACAACAGACTAAAAAGTGATCCGTGCCTTCTTCCATCTCTTACAAGCAGTTCATTTACAACTCTTTCCCCACACAACAGCATCAGATGAAGACCAGTTTGGGGAGAAAGACAAAAAACATTTAAACTTACCTAACAGAAAGCGTGAAGTCTCCTGGGTTACTTTTGCTGGGCCGTGCCAAAAAACTGCCATCCACTCCTCTTGTTAACAGTAGGTTTTCTGCCTCCACCCCAGTAATATTTGGATGAAACCATCTATAAAAGGTTAAAAATAAAGAGTGTTAATAACTAACTAGAAGATCTTTTGGTTTTCAGAGTTAATTTACATGACAAGACTAAACAAAACAATCCAACAGCTTCAAAACCAGGAGGTACCGAATTTTGTTCCTAAATGAATAAGAATCTCTATCTTAGCAGAAAGTATAAATTTTTTTGTTTCATATTGCATTGCAATTTTATGTGTTGGTAAGAGATGCTTTGCAAGTGAAAGAGCTATACCCAAACGTACCGACCGCTTGGATTAAAATGATATCAAAGACATACAACATGAACAGAGACCACAAGTCATTTTCCTTACTCCAGGAAGACACGACACACAAAGAAACCAGAAGACAATCAGGAAAAAAAAAATTAAAAATAAAAAAAACATCCAAAACATCCAGAGTGACACTTGACAACATTTTAAAGGTTAAAAATATAATGAAACCTCATGCTTTCAGGCACAGGCTGACCACCAGCTGATAGGGGTCAGGAAGGAACTTGTGGACAAGCTGTTCAGTTGCCTGGTCTTCTTCCACCTTCCGCAAGAGAAGGAGGTGCTGACCGCTGCCAGACACGAGAGCACCGCTCTGTCCTCCAACTACCCCGGCGATTTCTCCAGTCCGGATATATCCCGCTTAAATACAAACACCGAGGAATCTCGTATTGATCTTCACCACCCACAAACAGCCTTCGGAATGACTAATATAGTGCCCTGCCAAAGGATAGCTGTATATGGGGCTATATCGAAGAAGCTCGGTGTCCCCACCTATGGCATTAACTTTTGAGAGACTTATTCTTAGCCGTTCAGTTAACACATCTGCGTTTTCTCTTATCTATCATTGAGGGTTTTTATTGCGCTCTTGCAGCACTAAACTGCATCTGTGAGTTCTGCATAAAAGGAGTTTTTAACGAGGCACAATTTTAGAAGGCAAACTTAACACCAAACACAAAGCACCACACAGCCCAGGGACAGAGATGGGGACACAGCAACTAAGAACTGTTTTAGCGGCTTTGTCAGACTTGTATTTGGCAATTAAATGATCTCCTTTATTTTCCAGAATTCCCATAAATCAGACACTACAGAGGGCACAAGTGAAAATGCACATCCATATCTGCAGAAAGAACACAGGCTACTCTTGCTTGTACATGAGGTTCTTAGTTTTTCCAGAGTAAAGCAAAACATTAAGGCAAAAGACTCTGCAACCAATCTCATTACAGATGAGTGCTATGTCAAAAAAAAAAATAAAAAAAAAAATTGAATAGCACTTCTGATCATAGAGTCAGCATTTCCAGCTAAATTGCTAAAACAGCAAAAATATGCGAGTGCATGTCTACATTTAGGGTTATTATTTCAATTGTTTCAGCAATTCCTTCTATACTGAAAAGTTCACAATATTCCTACCAAGGCCATATCCGGCCCATTTGCTTCAGGCACAGATTCTCATGGAATCATTCTGGAGTTTCAGAGATTCTAGAATATCCAAACCTCTAGCAAGTCATTCAAATGGAAGTTAGGATTACGTATTTAACAAATCCATTTCAGAAGTAAATTAAAGTTATGCAGCACGGGTCATGAAAAAAATACATTAAAAAATACTTCCAATTTCTTACAGCAAATGGGAATGAATTAATAAATAATGCTACATTTATCTAATGACTACTCAAAGGTCATTAAAAGTTCTGTTTTGATGAGCCTCACAAAACAAACTGCACAAGCATCGGTACCTGGGGTGAACGGAACATTAAATATTTCAGAATATGCCAGGTCAGGCCGCAGAAGCTGGTAAGATATTTACCACACTTCCACCTCCACAATTTTACTTCTATTAGGAGAAAACAGAAAAAAAGTGCAGCAACATCTTGAACAGTTTATAAGCTTTTTAAATACGCACTGGATTCAAGAGACATCTTTGCAAGTTTTTGAGTCTATATCCAAAAAATGTATAAACACACAAGGCAGAAATTACTGGAATCAGCCCTGCAGATTTATTACACGGTGACATTCCATAAACTTTAATTAATATAATATCTTCTGTATCTTACTCTAAACCCTAATGCATCTGGAAGTAACTGTACAATGGTTGTTAAAAAGATGTAAAATTACAGAAACATCGTAATTTAATGAACAGAAGGGACTACAAATACTTTGTGCTTAAAAGAGAGGTTAAAAAGACGGTAGATGGTCTAGAAATAAAGATTTCACCTCCACATATGCACGCACTCCTACTGAAGATGGCAAAAAGTAAGTAAGTGTAGCAAAAGAAAAGCTGCATCTGGGAAACCGATGGGAGTTTATTGCACTTTATGTAACTTTTTTTCTAATGGTAACTTGTACTCCCGCTCTCTCATCTCTATATTTTTGGCTTTGAGTAGGAAGATGCATTTGTCAGCCACCCCAAATAGAAAAATGGGGGTGTTAGTGATCTCTGTTAAATGGTTCCGGACCGGTGATCAGGATCGCATCATTTGAAGTACTGCCATCACATGTGCGCTTTTGAACCTCGGTGGCTGCATCCCTTCCAAAACCGGAGGAGAGAGCAAAGGGGACCGCAGACCAGTAACATAAACCCTATAGAGGACTTTCTCTTACGCTTCCTTTTATAGGGATGGAATGCATTTTAGACTTTTTTTTCTACTTTCCTTCTTCAACCTCTATTACGAGCAGGTGCAGAGGCTATCCCAAGCAAAGGACATCACAGCCAATAAATACAGTCAAGAAAGTAACACACGCACACATAAACCCACACTCTAATTAAACTAGCTGTCCTCACTATGCGTGGAATACTCCTTACAGCAATTCAGATTTGGGGGGTTCAGTAGTGTACCATCCCAAGTCCCTTATGAGTTTAAGATGAAAACGTTGGCAGAAAAGTAACCAGTGAAATAGCAGGGGTCTCAATTAAAAAACTAAGGGAATATCAGCTAAGGAGGAACCTTTTGTTGAAAACTAATACATAGTAGAAAATACGGCCTTGCTACAATTATCTCTGGTTTGGTTGGGGTTTTTTTTGGTTGTTTTTTTTTGGTAGCATAGTCCAGAAAAGATCAGCAGGGTCTGTGTCTGGAACATTGCCAGCATGTTCCTCTCTTACCAAATTGAAGAAAGGAAAGAAAAAAAATCAATACATTTTTCCATGCCATGACTGGGCTTTTCTAATCACCTTTTCAAGAGCAGGAGAGATTCAATCAGTTCTGAGTCTCGGCTGTCACAACCAGAGCAGTCAGGGAGGTGGTGACTGGTAGTTTAATTACCTCTATTTATAGGCTCATCAGTTCGTATTTCTCATCTTTTTTCAGTCTCCCTCACAAGTTACAATTTAAACTTCTGAGCAGAATAAGAGGATTACTCCTGTCAACGAGGAATTCTGCAAGCGTTTGGAAAAGGTAAATTGTGCACTTGTTCTGATGCGTGAGTAGGGACATTCAGAAAACCCGACATATGCCAGAGATCCTCCACACACTTCAGAAGACCCCGAATCCAAATTCAACCACAAACGGACTGAAAACCAGCCCATCTGGCTTCACCATCTTAAGCAGCTGAAGAAAGAGGACAACCCAACGTTGAAGAAGTTATACTTTAATAGATATTACTTAAAGAGATGTATCAAATTTCAAAAAAGGTATGTTAGATATGAATAGAAACATCTTTTTCCTTTTTATGACAGTAACTCCTTTTAAGTCTAACATTTACCTTATAGTCAAAAAAAGGACTGTTAACACTAGCCAAACATCAAAACGCATTAAGAACAGTGAGAAATTACAACAAAGCAACAGATTCAACTCTTTATCATCCTGATTTTACAATGCCATAAGGTCTTGAAATTAAGACCGAACGCTGCTAATAAAGTGAGAGCCCACCTCAGGCCAGCTTACTAACGCTCCTTTTAGAGCTGGCTCACGTTTTAGTTTCAGTCACGTCATTAGAGCTGGACTCCCGATGGCAACACGGCCCTCCCCGGCCTCGGATTCTGGCCCAAGAACCGAATGGGCTGCCATACCGACAAAACCCATCTCTCAGCTCCGGTTCAAACCAACCCTCCGGCGCGGGGAAACCCCCTTGAACACCCCACCACGAAGCCAATGTTCCTCTGGCAGCTCAGGCCTCTGCACGGGGGTCGGCGGACCCCGAAGCCAGCCGGCCCCCTCGCCCCACACACGCCAGGGAGAGCGTTCCCCCGCCGTGCCGGGCCCCGCCGGGGAAAGCGAGAAGAGGAGAGAGCCAGGCCCCGACTCGAGCCGCAGCCCCATGACGGCGGGAGCGGGGACATCCCGCCCCAGGAACGGGCGGGGAGAGGGGCCGGGAGCAGCCATGGGGCGCGTGAGGGCCTGCACGGCCAGGCCAGCCACGGGGCGGCGGCGCGGCCCAGCAGCCCCCCAGGAGCCGGCGCTGAGGAGCCCGGGCCCTGCGCGCCCCGGGGGCAGGCGGCCCCCTGCCCGCCCGTCCCCTTCCCTCCCCCGCCGGGCTCGGCGCCGCTCGCTCCCGCCTCACCTCCGCGATGTCATTTTCTCCCGCGGCGCCGGCGGGTCGCGGTGCGCCCGGCCGCCCCCCTCGACGGCCGCTTCTCACATGGAGGGGGAGCCCCCCCCGGCGCGGGCCGCGGCCTACGGGCGCCCTGAGGGGAGCGTGAACAACGGCCGCCTCAGGCCCCGGAGGCGCACGGAGCGCGGCGCGGCCCGCCCTGCGTCACCCGCCTCTTACGTCATCGGTCGGCGACACCGCCCCGCCCCCGCCTCAAAAGGGAGCGCGGGGGTGGTGGGAGCCCCCGGGGGCTCGGTCCACTCGAGGGGGTCCCGGTGGTACCGGCCACGGGAGTAGCGGAGCCTCGTCCTACCAAGCCGGTCGGGGTGGGTGTGGGCGCGGAGCCTTACCTCGGCCGTACCCCAATCTCGGACCGCGACCCCCGCGCCCGGAGTCCCCTCCGGGGCGGATCGCGGGTGTCCGGTGCTCCGTCCCCCGCCCCAGGTGACCCGGGACTGCCCAGGGCCGCGCCGGACGAACACGGACTGCAAGTCCCGGCGTGCTTCGCGGCCGGCGCGGTGACGTCAGACGCCGCGCTCTCTTTAGGCCGCTCGTACCCGGATGTAGGTCCCTTTCCTTCCCCGGAAGGTAAGAATGGCGGAACGGTGGCGGACGGGGCCGGGACCTGGCGGGCGGTATCCGCCGCCATCTGCCCCTCAGTGGCTGTGCTGGGCTCACGGGCGCGGCCCGGCGCCCTGGGGAGACGGCGATGGAGCCCGGGGGCCAATATGGGGTAGGGGTGGAGCGGGAGGTGAAGCCGTCTCTGGACAGGCCAGGCCGTGGCGGGCTACGGAGGCCGGGCCGGGGCCCGCTGGGGCCTAGCTAAGAAGGGGGAGCCGAACTCGGCGGGAGCCGGAGCTGGAGGCCTCTGTGGAGGGCTGAGCGGTAGCCCGGGCGGGCTGGTGTACCCCCCGCGGAGTGGCGGGGTCCAGCAGCTCCGGTGGGGCCGGGGAGGAGTCCCGAGCCCCGGGCGGGGACTGCGGCCACCGCTGAGGCGGCGGCGACGGCGGCCTCGGCGTGCGTTTGCGTTTTGCGGGGCGTCCCCCTGAGGAGGGCTCGGGTGGTTCCAGTAAGTTGTAGCTGTTCTGACCGGTGCGGAGGAGTGGTTTGCGCGTGGGACGGGCGGGCAGCGCGCAGGATGGCGTTTGGCTCTGCAGCATCTTGGTCAGCCACGGCTGCAAGAGGTGGCTGACAACGGTTGGGATGGCGTAAAAGGATCGAGTTCCGATTCTTTTACTGTTTTGTTTCTGCAACTTAAACGCTCCTCTGCACACCCTGTAATAAGTCATAATTCTTATTTTATTTGAATCCACAGATGGCGGGCGAGAAGGCGGCCGGTGAGAAAAAGCCAGCCAAGAAAAAGCCAGCTGAGAAGAAGCCGGCTGAGCAGAAGCCAAGCCAGGGGCAAGTAGGTGAGAAGAAAAAGAAGGCTAAGAGGCATCATGCCAGCCGTAACCCCGTCCTGGCCCGAGGAATCGGGAGATATTCCCGGTCAGTCATGTACGCCAGAAAAGCACTGTACAAGCGCAAGTACACTGCTCCGGAAACAAAGGTAGGACAAATAAATACTCTGTTCAAATAATCCTGTTTTTCACGGTGGCTCTGGTTTAATGTTTTCTACATTTTCCCTTTGCCTACAGATAGAAAAGAAGAAGAAGGAAAAGCCACGCGCGACCATCATCAAGCCAGTTGGTGGAGACAAGAATGGAGGCAGCCGCGTTGTTAAAATCCGCAAAATGGTAAGAAAGAGAAGTCAGATGCTCCATTCTTCCGGAAGCTCCCAATTACTTTTCCACACCTCTGGCTTAGTCTCTGTATACAAAGGAGAAAACCCAATAAATGCATCCCAGTACCTGTAACCTCCCTGGTGCCAACGCAGCCCGTCACAAATGGCTGAACTCCCGTTTCTGTTTAGTGACACCCCAAACTGCCCTGATCTGGAGGGAGCTTAGCTCCGTGCCCCAGGACATCCAAGTCTTGGCCTGGAGACTGTTGGGCAGTGATGCCTGATCTCCTCAGGTGGAGAGAGGGGTGTTTTTAACGTCAGGAGTAAGGGTCTACAGCGTAGGCTTGGCCACTCGGTAGCCTTAGTTCCTGCGTTTTGAAGAATCCTGAATTCTGCAGGTACTCCCTTATGAAAGGAGGAGTCTGAACTGTAGTGACAGCTTTCTGTCTCGGGCAACACAGTGTTTTGCTTCTCTTTTTCTAGCCCAGATACTATCCCACTGAAGATGTTCCTCGCAAGCTTTTGAGTCACGGCAAGAAGCCCTTTTGCCAGCACAAGAGGCGGCTGCGGGCCTCTATCACTCCAGGAACTGTTCTCATCCTTCTGACTGGTCGCCACAGGGGCAAGGTAATGGGGGACTTCTTCCTCTCGACTCTCACAGCAGCTTTGCAGCATTTCTGCCCTGAAAGCGTTTTGACTGAGCAGAGGTATCTTGAATTTACCAGCTGATGTCATGGGACACTGCTCAGCCACGAGATGCGAATCTATGAATTCTGTCCAGGTGCTTTCTCTCATCCTCCCTTTAGGGGAAACAGTCTTTAAACTCCTGGTCTTCTACACAGAGCTGGAAGTAAAACAGGCTAGTCCAGTTTCTTAGACAAAATTAAGGAAGTCTTCTTACAGTGCAGAAGAGTGTCGATTTGTGTCAAGCCGACGTTGCGCTGCAGAACGGCAGACCCTGTTGATATTACTTGTGCGATGAGGCCAAAATTTTGTCTTAGACTACCTATTGCAAAGGAAGAATTACGTTATCATTCTTAATCTAACTACCAAGGTAACGCTTGATTGTTACCTTAAGCTGTGTTCTTCATCTTAATGATGTTTACTGACATCCTTTATTTTCTTGAATTCCTTGACTTCGATGTCACATTACTCAAAAGACTGCGGTTCAGAGGAGGAAGTCTTGACCAGAAGGAAAAAAAAATGCAACTGGGGGATGGCTCTGACCACGTGATATGTCGCAGTACCCTTCTGGGGTTTATCTAGTTCCGGCCTTTGACTTGTACAGAATTTGGGTGGTGAGATGGTTTGTCTCACCATCCTGTACAATAGGCAAAGATTAAAAAAAACGTACTGATTGGTTTTTCTCAGCCTCGAGCGATGAAGCACGTGGAGAGTGGTGATCTGTCAGAGTTGTCGTAACTGGCAAAGCTGTATCTGAGCAGTCTCGGTGGCTTTGGCTTGTGTGGGGGCTGCTTCTCGAGTCGCGCAGTTGCGTCCATGCCAGGATCCTTTATCGATGCTTGTCCCAGTCACACAGGCCGAGTGTGGGCACAGTCCCAGTTTGGTTGCAGTATTTCAGGATGCCGGGACCCGAGAACTAATTTCACATCTCATCTCTTTCCAGCGCGTCGTCTTCTTGAAGCAGCTTGGTACTGGCCTCCTGCTTGTGACAGGTAACAAATTTCTACAGGAATGTGATGATTTTTTTTTTTTGGTTGGTTTGGAGGGTTTCATGGGTTTGGGTGTGGGTTGGTTTGGGTTTTTTTAAGTTCACATTCGTCTGTGGGGTCAGTAGTACTACAGATCTGCATGCGGATGGTTTGGTGCATCATGTGTTCATGTAAGTGGAATTGTGCTTTGTGGCTTTCCAGGCAGGTGGAGGGGAGGTAATTAAGCTTCAATACCTGGAAGAGAGCAGGAAGCATTTTGGGGGCTTTTCTAGATGCTGTGGGGAAGGGGTTTGTTGACTCTTCAGATTTCAGCTGTAGGCATCTCTGAAGAAACTGATCATCTCGTACACTATAAAAATTCAGCTTAAAAGCAGTGGTTGTTGTCAGGAAAGCTAACCTTGTTCTCTCTTCTGTCTTTAGGACCTTTGGTTATCAATCGTGTCCCTCTGCGTAGGGCCCATCAGAAATTTGTTATCGCTACATCTACAAAGGTTGATATCTCTGGAGTGAAAATCCCCAAGCATCTCACTGATGCATACTTTAAGAAGAAGAGGCTGCGTAGGCCCAAGCACCAGGAAGGCGAGATCTTTGACACTGAAAAAGAAGTAAGGAACATGAGTGCCCACTCTTTCTGAATGTCATTGTTACTTAAAGCCAGGCTGGAAAGGGGGAAATACCATGAAAGAAATGGACAATTGAATTTTAAGTGGTCCTCATTAAAATGAGGTAATGCCATTAAAATGAATTAATACAGCAGCATTGAGATAAAACCCGTTTTAATTTGGGGATTCTTTCCTGCTTCTACCTTAGCAGAACAGCAGCAGTGATTATTCCAGTTAAATGTCTTTTTTGACCAAGAAACACTTTCACTGTTTTGACGCTGCCAACAGCGTGCTGCTGGCTCTCCTACCTGCAACGTAAGCCAGGCAGTGGCTTTCAGTTCTCTCTGCCACCTCCGGTCTCCTACCACCTTTCCCATATTTAGAACAAATGGAGAAAAGATTTCCTGAAAATGCCAGAACTCAGCGTTTGCCCTGAATTTTCTGATCTCCATAGAAGAGTATGAAGTCGCTCTGCAGGATTTTAACATTATTCTCTTATGCTTTCTAGAAATACGAGATAACGCAGCAACGCAAGACGGACCAGAAGGCAGTGGATTCACAGATCCTCGCACAAATCAAGAAGGTGCCTCAGCTCCGTGGGTACCTGCGTTCTACGTTCTGTCTCTCAAATGGAGTCTATCCTCACAAATTGGTGTTCTAACTGTTCTGAAAGCACCACATTAAATTTGAAAGGAAAAAAGCAAGGATTTCTGGTGTCTTCATTGCAATCCATAACAGAACACATAGCACGAATCTTGCAATGCACGTCATTTAACTCATAGGAAAACTGCTTGTGATGTGAAATCCTGAAGGGCTGTATGTAGATGGCTAGAGTTCTGAGTGTGTAAGGTTTGGGGTGTAGGGGTTTTTGTTTTGGGTTCCTGGTGGTTGGGTTTTTTAAACTATTTTGTATAAACAGGAATTCAGCTTTCTTAACTATGAATGAGTTGGAGGAGGGGGGAAAAAGCAAAACAACGTATTATCTTTTGGGAATAGCAGACACAAATACTGGATTGAGTCCCCATCAGGACACATTGCAGAATAAAATCCAGCCCAGTGTCTGTGCTGATGTATTTCTCTGTGCTGTGCTGAAACCAACGTCTTGGGTATCTGTTATAAAGAACCAGGTCTTGGCAGCAAACCACCGCCAGGTAACTCATTAGCATTTTAAAGCTTGGGTACAGCTTTGTTGAGATGGTTTTTCTGATGAACAGCTTTGATCTATCAATCGCCACATAAACCTCAGCAAATATAGCAACTTTTTAGAGGCGTTTCAGGAGCGATGCCTTGCGTTTTGAAGTGGAATCACTGGGAATACTCCAGAGTTTAGAGGTTTCCAGAGTTACTTCTAATCTCTGGAACCGTAACAAAATTTGAAATTTATGTCCCTTCCCAAATCCTCTATTTTTTTTCCTGTTCTCTGTTTTTCCATGTGGGATGTCATGCTTTTAGTCAGGAACAATACCTGCTTGGATCAAAAAGCAAAAGCATGATTCTTAGAAAATTCTGTAGGCCCAGAAATGAGGTAAAAAGCAGAAGTTGTTTCTGTGAAAGGCAAGTATTTTTCTATCTTGGGAGACTTCCGGAGTCTTGACATTTTTTCCTATCAGAAGCTGGCAGAAAGCGAGTAGAAAAAGTTAGTCCTGTGTGTTTTCTTTTCTCTGTCGAGGTCAGTTACCAGATATCTGGAAGAGGATGCCTGGGAAGCAATAGCTCTGCTCTTACAGAAGCCGAGGATGTATGTGTTAAGAAATCTGGCACACTCGAGCTCTTTCTTAGCCAGACTTGGGCAGGAAACGAGGCTTATATAACTGCACCATCTGTCTTCCCATTAATTCTTAGCTGGAAGTAGCCAATGGGGTCAAACCTGATGGGGAGTAGAGATTTCAGCAAATTCATACAAGCTTCATGAGAAGGGGATAGAAAAAGGAGTAATACAGCCTGCACTGAGGTGGAAGCAGAAATGGCACATCATAGCCACGTTCATTGGGAAGGAGGAATTGGGCATCGAGTGATCCAGGGGCAGTGAAAAAAACCTCAGAATACCTGACTCGGTGGATTCTTGCACCAAGGGGCTGTGGCCGTCTTTATAGCTGATGCTGGCTGGTGTTAACAAAGTATGGAAGTAGATAGCACTGGTTACTCTTCTACCATCTTCCTCTTGATAATTAACATATTAAATATTAGTGTGGTTCAGCAGAGGGAGCCAGTGAGCAAGCTTTGTTCAAAGGCAGACCGTGTCTCATGTTGCTCTGTGCTGTGTTCTGCCCTGTGGTGCTCCAGGAAGATGTTCTTTATTTTTCCCTGACATTGGAACTATGTCTGTGATGACTTACAGCTTCTGTTGTACGTGGTTTGGTGGATGACAGGTATGGTCAGAGGTTTCTTAAGCTGATGTGAGATTTTACTGCAGTGGTGGGACTGGCCTTTTTACATAAATCAATTCTAAAAAAGACACAAAAGTGTGGCACGCATCTCGCTGCTAGTACTAAGATAAGTTTACTGATACTACCAAAGAAAGATCTTAATGCAATATACTTAGAAAGTTGTGTTAAAGTAAAGATTATAAGTGGGAACGCTTAAATGGGAAAAGTCCAAAAACAGCAAGTAGACTTCTTGATCAAAATAGTTTGTAGCAGCATGTGGTATCACAGAGTCTGTAAAACAAGATTTGGTCACACAGTTGCCATCGAAGAGAACACTTCAGGGGTACCAGAGCTTGAGTCATTCCCTTCCCCTCTGGGAATGGGGAAGCTCCAGTAACAAAATAGCCCTGTGGCCCAGTCTAAGAATAATGAGGCATTTAGATACAATGGTATTTGCTATAACTATTGATTACTCTGACACATTCTTC
This sequence comes from Numenius arquata, assembly GCF_964106895.1. Lineage (NCBI taxonomy): Eukaryota > Metazoa > Chordata > Aves > Charadriiformes > Scolopacidae > Numenius > Numenius arquata. The sequence goes on from NC_133591.1 coordinate 3,850,980, forward strand.
ATTTGTGTATCAGAAGACATGAAATGATACTTGAGTCATTAACCTTGTTTACTGGATGGGGAGGTTTTGTCTCCCAGTGTGCTGTCAGGAAGTGATTTGGCAATATAATTAAGTTGTCTTAATAGGTCCTGGTTCAGAGAAATGGCCTCCCATGCTGGCTTTACCACCCTCGCCCCAGTCCTGTCACTTGTCTGGCTCAGTAGTGACCAACCCCTGCAAGGTAGCAGAAGGAATGAGTATTTCCGTGCTGGTTTAGATCCCTCAACTGAGTCACTGTGGGACCAGCTGAGTGTTGGTGTGGGCACAAAGAGGGGGCGTGGGAGCAGGCCTGCTTCTGGGGGCGCTAGTTGTTAAGTCAAATTTTAACACCAAATCATGCCTTCGCAGTGTCAAGCAGCTCCTCAGGCTTTGCTGCAGAAAATTGAGATGGCAAAACCCTTGTCTTTCATAGGGAAAGGCGGTGGACAGCTGTGATTTGTTTCTCTTTTAACCTTTGAAATATTTTCCTTGAGTTCTGTGAAAACTGGCTTTTTTCTGAAATGCTCTGGGGTAGGGGGTGGAAAGAGGAAAGCTGAGGACTGCACAGATGACCAACACAGAAACAAAGCGAATATTCAGAAGGATTTTTCAGTCTAGATAATACTGTCCACTACCTGAAAAATACTTCCACCACATAAAGAGCTTTTGTGTGCGTTCTCGCTGTCCCGCAGCTTTTCTCATTCTGAGCATGTAAACAGTTCTGCAGTCCTGGCTCGCTGAGTCATTGCTTTCCACCCAGCATCCCCCACAGAAGAAGCTAGAGACATCCAAAGCCTCAGTCGCCCAATCAAAAGTGCTGGAGATGTGCGGGTCCAAAAATAGTGACAGACTCAACCACAGCAGCACTTCATTAGCATCAAATGTGCTCTTTGCTTCAGCTGCCTAATAAAGTGATATGTAATTATAATAAAGCATCCTTTTGAGAGGAAAGACAGAGGGCTGTTGGCTTTCTCAGGGAATTGGTAATAAGATGCAATGCCTTATTATCTCCAGGCACTTATTTTTACCTGTGAGCTGCCCCTGTGAATGACCTGGTGGTTTCAGTCCAGCCCAGAGAGGCCGTGTCCTAGCTGCCGTGTTGGCCGGCAGTCTCAGGGAGGCAGACACAAGCTTTGCTTCTGGGACAAGAAGCCTTAGGAGAAACTGAGGCTTATTTGCAAGACAAGGTACTTTCCAGTGCCAGTTTTGTGGAGAATGTTATCTGTGGCATTTCTGGTGTCACACACTTGGTTTTGACTTTAATTAGGAGAAGACACCATGGCCGGAATGTGAAAGTGCTTTTACAGGACTACCACACACATCATTTTGGCCAGGTGTTGAGGAAAATATGCCAAATGCCCAGTTGTCCAGTGATCAGCTACTCAGTTCTCCTGTGCTATAGGGTACCTATAGGATGTGCCTTGTCACACTAGGGCAGCGGAACCTTTTTCCACCAGCACATTTCCCTGCCCTTCCTCTCCTTGTAGTTTACAGAACGGTTGCCACTAGTATATCCAGCCCCACTTCTGCAAAAAGCCATTTTGGATCTCTCCACAAGCTCAATAAATAATAAATAGAATTTGGGGACAATTTATTTGTCTTCGACACTTGGAAGAAGCTCTGCTTTAGCCTTATAGAAAACATAGGCAAGATCAGCTGAGAAGCCATTCACAGGGAAGAGCTGGCCTAGACAGCCTGCCTCTAGCAAATGCTAGAAAACTCCTTCCACTCTTCTCCAAATGCTGATTCCTACCTCATTTTAAATGATTCAAATATTAGAAAACCCATTCAAATGGATTTAACTGACAGAATTTGTTCCAGATTCTCTGTATACTCTTTCAGTATATTTTGTTTCTTTTCTTTCAGTGAAGAAAGCTTCTTGGTCTCTCCTTATTAAAATCAACTGTTTTTTAAGATCAAAACCGGTTTCTAACCAGTGCTTAAAACTCCAGGTGAGTAATTACCCTGCTCAGTTTGTAACTGGACAGCAGAGTTGGTCCCTGTCCTTGGCTCACTGTGAAGGCTGTGTTATTGATGTCTCTTACAGTCCCATTAGGATAAGGGGTGACCCCGTTTCCCTGTGCTGGTTAGGGGGTTAAGCAGCTCACCGACCTACAAATATCACTGGTTCCTGCGATTTTATCAGCTATTACTCTGTTAAAAGAGGGACACGTGGACAGCTTAGTCTGAGAGATCTAGAACTACATCAGAGGGTCATATGAACTCCACTACACTTTCTTCTGTCGTTATTGTTTTGAGGTAGCAGGTCACATAAATGACATAATCATATGGGTACAGCATTAAGAGCTCCTGCTCCTGTTCCAGTTTGGAGACAGCATCTGAAGTTCCCAGTGACTTGAGCTGGAACGTGAGGATGCCGGAAAAGGGGAACTATTTACCTGTTAATCTGATTTCTCCAGTTCTCCCACATTGCAGTCTGCACTAAGCACTTGACAACTCATTGTTTAAGCAATTAGAGCAATTATATCCATATTTTTATAAGGATCTTATTCATAATAGCTCACTATTTTTTTTCCTCATTGGTCAGGAAGCCACTAATTGAGCAAAGCGAGCCAGTCCCACTGGCTACAGTCAACATTTGCACTGAGTCACGCAAGAGGGTTGGTCTGTGATGCTTATATGTGGAATTTATATGCTTGCCAATAAGCAACCATGAAATTTCTTGCTTGTTTAGTTGCTTTTTCATAGTTTATTTGCCCCCCCTTTTTTTTTAGATCAGACCGGTTTTGACCCTCTTGCAGATGAAGAGTCAAACAAACATTTTTGTCAGCTGACTGCCTTTTTTGGTTCATTTTATCCTGTTTTTTTTTTCCTGTTATCTCAATGTTTATCTTTCTGGAAATGACTTTACATGATAGATTGTACACACAGCCAGCAACTTCTATGACCTAACCATGGTTCACACTAGACCAGACATAAATACTTATTAGTAGTAATAATGATAAGGAGAGAGGAAGCATGGTAGTCAAAATATTACTTGAGATTAAAGAAATTCAATTTTTTTTTCTCAGCTCGATTGATTTTCTGTGTGATCCTGAGCTAGTAACTTAATTTCAGTGAGGTCAGTGTTCACATACCTGCAGAACAGCAGTAATACTTTCTCATATCGGGTCTCAAGAAGGGTTTTAAACTTCTGCAGACGTACAATTTACGACAATGCTTTAAAGTAGATAAAGAATAAAAAGTGTATGCTTGGATGACACTGAGGAGGGGACCTGATGTATTATTCTAATCTTCCCCTACTGAGATCATATCAACATTTAATACTAAAAAGTACAAACACTGTGTTGCGTTGAAGCCTGGCACAGGTGGCATGAGGAATAAATATTTTCATAGTCCTATTTATCAGTTGTAATGTCATTTTTTGCAGAACTTAGTCCATTATATTTGTACAGGACAGTACAGCTAAAAGATGTAGTGTCTCTGGTGACATTCTGTGTTTCCTCATTTTGTCCAATTAGCAGTTCCTAGCACTTTGCCTGCAGATTTTTTTAATAATCATAATAAATAACTTCTTATACTTTATATACCTTGAGCATATTGGCCTCATGACACCCAGCAGAGGTAAAATCTGCCATTATAACACCAAGAAATGGTACAGAAAGGTAAAATTATTTATTCAGTCCATTGGAGCAAGCCAGTGGGATGCAGAGAACCACACCAAGTAACACTAGGAAAGGCTTTAAACCTTATGTAGAAAATAGGAGACTAAACCAGAGGCAATTACATCTTCATCTATTTTGTCAGTCCTACTTGATATAAAGGTTTTCCACTCGCTTGACAGATGCACTTAGGATGTAATTGTTTTCAAAATTAAGGCTTTCAGATATCACCATGTGCTGTACATGGTATCCTATTGTTCAAAATGCCCGTTTTCACTTGAGGAAATAAAATACAAAGATAAAACGTACAAAAACAGTCCTAGGCAGCAATCTTGTGTCCTTGCTATACAAAAGAGGAAGGTTATTTTTCAAAACAAGGACATATGAAGGCCATAAAAAGAGTTTCAGTAGAGATGTTTAGGTAAAATCAGCATTCAAATTACTGGTGTCAATGTCCTGCTAAGCTGAAATGAGGATCTGTTTCACGGAATTTCATAGATATTGGTGAGTAACCATAACTGTTCCTTAAAATAAGCACAAAAAATAAACAAATGCCCCTCTAGAATCAGAGAACTGAAACAACAGCAACTATTACTCAAACGACAGGCACATGGCAAAGCTTCTGTACATTGCACATTATCTGCATGGCTTCCCTCTGGAGTGACACAGAAAGTGCAAAAAGGGCATTTGAAATCTGGAGCTTTGTGTTTGTGTGAGAGAAAAAAATCAAACAAGCATATACTAGAGACACAGGGGAAAAAAAGGAAAGCTGCATTTTGAGACTGCTGATGCAAGAGAACTTTTTCTTCGTCAATACACTGGCTTTGGTCAAAGAACTGTGCAAAAAAATCTGTGGTTTACTTAATCCAACACTCTAGGAAAGAAGACTTTTTCATACTTTGTAAATAAACAGGATTTCATCAAGACAATGTCTAACATCATCGTGTAACTCTCCTCTAACACAGGCAACCCATTAATCTCCAAAATGGCTAACAGCTTAAATCAAAAAAATGAAAATAATACAAATAACACCACAAATTATGTGGCTTGGGCTTACTTGAAGTAACAGCTGATATCACAAGTACCTGTGAAGGGTGTCCCAGCATGAGCCAGTCAGTGCAGCTGTCTCCTGGGGAGTTATAAGAATACTCATTAGAATTTCTAACATTCTTCCCATCCTGTCACCCCGAGCTGCAACTTTTCATGTCATTCAATCGGCCACCGCACCAAGCCTGGTGAGACTGGATAATCAAGCCTAAGAAATGGCTTTTTCTATGTGTTTGTCACGCACGATCAACAGCCATATGACAACAATCTGGAAGAACGGAGGAATGAGCACAATATGTATAATATTGTCACTGTATTTCATGTGAAAGGCTGGGCTGCTGCTGTCTACTTGTGCACCAATAATCTAACGAAGACGGTGATGCTGGTACAGTCCTTCGAATAGTCGGTTGGCTTGGGATGACTGACAGTGCTGCCGACAGTTCTTCCGTTGATTGATTGTTCATGGAGTTATTTTAATTGAAGGGCAATTAATTGTTCTTCATGGTTTATCTGTAGGCTACTTGTGATGTTGCTCTTTTTAAAGAGACACTGCCACGTTGTTAAGCATAAAGTCAAGCGTTTATAAAACAATTCCAGAAAAGACTGATTTTCACCTGTTGAGACCAGGATTTTATTAGCACTTGACTTTCCACTCCAGCTTTCATAAACTCAACTCTACAATATTACAAATAAAGAAACTGTCCTACCTGTAGCAGCATGAAAAGATTTCCAACCATCCTGGCTTCATATGAGGGCCAGTCCATCACAAGTCTGTGGAATGATGAATTATTTGGCCTTTACTGGCTTATGCCATCTGGCTGTAAGGAACAGAGGGAAAAACAGGTGAGTCATAGTGAGCATAGGAAGATAGCACTTCTCACAGAAATCAGCAACATCCCTTCACTAACAAAACCACAGTAGACATCTATATCCTCTTTTATTTCTCTCTGTCATATTTATATCCCACTAAGTTGTTCACTCGCTGTGACTTTATCGTATAACAGTTCTTACTCTTCCTTTAAAAGTAGATCATTGGCTAGAAATTATAGGAAAGAGATACTGGAAAGAACAGGATAAATGCTTCAAGAAAGAAAGGAAGGGGAGGCAGGCACTGTGGGAAGAGCACCTTGGGAGATGTGAACACTTATAGCTGCAAAACAACACCACACAGAGAGCAAAATTGTTCTTCCCAGAGGAAAAGGCATTCCAATTTGCACTGCATGGTTTCAGTTCTCAATTAGTGGCTTTCAGTTTTAAGTTTGTTTTGAATTCCTGTCACCGTTGAAGAGAAAATCAGTACAGACTATAGCATTTTCTCAGGCCAGGGATTCACTGACCTGGCTTCCTTTTTGCAGGAAGAAGGATAGTTAGTGCTGCAATGCCTGTGAAAACCTGCTAATTAAGACTTCACAGGATCTTGAAACTGATTTGTGAATTTCAAGTAAAAGACAAAGATAATAAAAGTTCAAAAGCCACCTCATTTAAAATTCTCATTTAAAATCCTGCTTTGACTCTTTTCTTCGGTGTCCTGTTGTTTCAGACTCTCTAGTCACTGTTATCTCTTTTATAACACCCTCACAAAGTTATCCTTACTTAGAGATGTGCTTATGAAAGGCAAGTCATTTTTGGATGAATAACATGTAATGAGTTGTGGGGTTTATTCCCCATATTTCTAACTCGCCGTGGGTGACCAAATAGGTTTTTTTGTCAGGATTGACATAGCTTTTTCTAAAACTTACATAAAGACCCAGCTCTAGCCTTTTGTAGTAAACAGCTGCCTCAGGCCTTTCACTCTGCATGACACCTACAAAATATGGCTGATGGAAGCAAGCTGGCAAAATTCTGCTTCTTGCCATCTTTGAGTAATGCCTCCATCATTCCCTCCATCGTTACTTCTCCCTGTGGACAGGCTATTACATGACATTCCTAAAGCTGCTTTTTTTTTTTTTGGTCTTTTTCCTTCTTCCAGGTCCTTCTGCTTTCTCCCTGCTGTTGGTATGGAAATTACTTTGAACGGAATATAGAAAATAGCAAATGGGTTATGAAAACCACCTAAACCTGCATCATGACACCAGCTAAATTCCCATCAGGCCGAACAGACCCTCGCCTAGTGCATTGCCAAAGCCCTCTATTACCAGACATCCACTACCTCAGAGAGCAATCCAGTCTCCTGCTGCACATGCCATAGAATTGGAATGTTTCCTGATGTCTGCCCTCTATCTCCCCAGGTGCAGTTTAAACTCATGACTTTTTTTCTTGCCAACAGCAGCTTCCTTCTCTCTCTGCTTCAGCCCTTCACACGTTCTCCTCTCCGCCTTCTCTTCTCTACACTAAACATACCAAATCCTTTCAAGCTTTCCTCATACACCGTGTTTTCAAGATGCCTAATTGCTCTCATCAAGACTTTCCCCAGCCCATCCACGGGCTTCTTGAAATGCAGTGATCAGTTCCAAACGCAGCCATCCAGGTGGTGATTCATATTTAGCTTTTAAGCAGTTCTATTCTGTGTCTGTAAAACATCACAGTAAGAACTTGTTTTTGAATGAAGCTTATAGCTGCTATAGAATTATAGATAATAAAAAAAAAAGGAAGTAGTATAGAGAAATTCTTGCCAGTCATAGTAATCCCCGCTTTCCACCCACTTACCTATTCATACATTTCCTTTTGCTGTATTTATTATATGTATTTTAAACTCAATGTCAAAATATTCCTAACCTTACCATATGATGGATTTAGACTGGATATATGAATGAAATTAAACTAGCCTAATATTTATAAGTTTTCCTAGATATTTTGACTTTCCAGTACTCTAAAAAGCCATGAAAACTTCTAATTTATTTTACTCCTAAAGTGTTTCCTGTAACAAATCAAGACTTTTATCAACAAGAAATGAAAAAGCCAAGATGCACTCATTTCCATTTTTTTATTAGTTCTGCTTTGTCACAGAGGAAAAGAATCCTTATTTGCAAAGAGTAGCTCCTGAATTGGAATACTTTGAAATCTGGTCAGAGTAGGCTGATTACTAGTGTAGCAGAAAAAAAGGTGAAGCCTGATGCAAATATTTAGACATGAGACAAACAGATATGATGGGATATTTGTGTAAGAAACGTAAGTTACAGAATACCCATAGTAGTTAATTCCTTTGTTTTTTGACCTGACCTCTACAGTTCACGGGAAATATATCTTTCCTTTAGCATACAAAGGATATGAGCACACTGGCCTCCCTATCCTTTCTTCTGGCTTTTCATTTACTTCCAATTACCAGTTGAGTTTGGTTCAGTGAGGCAAAAGGAAAAAAAAAAAAAGAAAAAAAAAAGAGAAAAAATAAAAGAACTCTCTAGTGTCTTAGTGTCTGTCATGATTAGATAAATTCAGACTGGGTAAATACCTCCACAAGTAGATACAATCCTCCCCGTATTCGTGGCCTTGTGCCAGTGCAGACCATCCATCCCAAGGTGGGAGTGTAAGAAAGCTGCCGTACTGGGAAGCTTCTCCCAGGAATTTTTATTTGTGGTTCTCATGGGATGACTGGGATGTAAAAAAGATGTAAAAAGATACTAGAACGTATGCACTATAATTAAAAAAATCTCCTCCATTGCCAGTAATTATATAAATAAGGATAAATAAATTATAAATAAATAATAAGCTCCTGTAGATGTCACAACAATGTTTTTCTGCAACACTATACAGACTGTCCCTAAGCGAGCTTTAATGATATGGGAGATTTTTAAGAAAATGTACAGCTGGCAGACAATTTGCCAGTAATTGGAATCAACTCATCCTGTGTATGAGTCATATTTAACAAAACTTCATTTTGAAAAAAAGTAAATTATAATGTTAAAACAGATATTTGGAGGTTTCATTTCAATATTAATTTAATTCAGTATCAAAATTATGAAGAAATATAAAATAAAAATAAATTAAAGCATCATAACATATAGATTAAATAAAAATCTTACATAATATAAATTTGGAATAAAAAGAAAACTGAAATAAATTAATTGTCCTGAAATGTACTTTTTCCCCTGAAATGTTGTGTTTCAAATGTCAAAATTTCAGCTTTTAATTGTGATTGGGATTAAACAGTTTTGATAAATATTCCATAAAACTCTGCCCAGTTTTCAGTCAACTTTAAAACAATCTCTGTGTAGGGCCATCCTGATGGGGACAGAGAACTCATTTCTCCCAGGGTTATAAATTTTGTAAAATACAGATCTTGTCCGTTACAGCTCTTCTTCAATACCAGGTAAGATGAACCTAACCTCCCCACCCACACCATGAAGTTAGCCAGGTAGTTAGCCAGCTGGCTAGCTAACCAGGAGCACGTTTCCCATGCCAGGGTGTTGGTGACCGGTCCACAGGGAGCTCTTCCCCTCCTCAGCACCTGCGAGTACCAGGTATGATGCTTCCCCGCCTCGCGATGCAGCTGCAGCTGCTATCCCCATGCTTCACGTTTCCATCAGGCTGTGGTGCTGTGAACAACCTTGTCCTCCCCCGGGAAGTCTGATGGCAGGTTTGACAACATGCTTCAATCAGCGCTGAATGAAGATTTCAGGGAGTCTAATGAATCAGACGCAAACCCCGGCAGATCACCGCACCCACCTCCTGTGGGAGTTGTGGACAGGGACTTAACACCCTGTTTGCCTGTTCCTGAACAGGGGCCCTGCACTGGGACAGCAGCGTGAGCCAGAGGTTAATGCATTTCATTTTCTCTATGATGTACTGAGACTTTACATTGTAATTCCCCGTAAAATATAAGCGTGAAGTAAAACCAGTTTGTGTTCATACTATTTGATGTAAAGGAAGAAAATGTATTTAATTTAAAGAGGAGAGGGCTTTAACTTGTTTAACTGATCTGTTCTCATTTTTTAACTATCAGAGATTTAAAATTATGAAACAGGAAGTGGGACTTATGCTGATTTTACTAAAATGAAACCTGATATCTTTTAACACAAAACAGCAAAAAAAATGAACATTTTAGATGTCTGCCTTGGAACAAAGGACGTCTTTGACTAACAAGGCGATGCTCCTAGAAGAAAAAAAAAAAAAAGGTCTATGTTCTGCATCGGTAACTGGAATTCTTTCTTGTTATCAATGAATAGCTCCCAAACATGAAGTTTTGCAGCACTGTCGAACTATTTACTTGGGAAATTACAGAAAATTATTAAAATACAAATGTAGAAACTCAAACTATTTCTTGCTGGTCTAAGAGAAAACCAGCTTGTGACACTTTTTCTTTCCAAAAGTTTTAAATAAAAATTTACATAAAATATGGGGAAAATATGAAGCTAGAGATAGTTCTGATGAAATATATATATTGTACTTGTGTCTAACTATCAGCCCTATCTCTGTGCTTTAGCACTTTGAGCATTACAATAGCATTGCCAAGCAGCCCTCTCTTTTACAAGAGGAAGAAAACACTGCCGATCTTGCTGCATACATTGATCCAAAAAGCTAATGGTTTTGTAACTCATTCTCGAGAACTATTTTTAAAATCCTCAGATCTCAACCAAGCTATTAGAGATTTTGTCAATTTAACATTAGAAACCCTGAGAAACACTTCATAAAGTGGACTTTGTAATAATTTGTATGAATTATATAAATCTACCTTGTTAGATTTATATTTTTACAATATTGAGCAGAATATTGTAGCAGACTTTTTTTCATTTATTTTTTTCCTCCTTACTGCACCAGTTTTCAGGGAGGTTGAATTTTAAAACAGTACCGAATAGCTGTGTTTAAAACCTACCTATTTTTGGATATTAATAATGAGTCTTCTGAGACATTAGAGATTCAGAAATTCAGGACAATCACTAAGGCATCTGTTCAGCTCACAACCACTTTTCCTCATTGATGAGCAGCATTTAAATACTTCCCTCCGTAAAAGGCTACTTGTGCTAAATTCTTGAAAAACAAAATGAGACACGAGATTACAGAAAGTAATGCTAAATGCCAGCTTTCTTTGTTTCTGCATGTGAAATACTGCAAACAGAATTTAAGCGTAAGTTGTTATTTCATTTACAAGCCCAGTATGAGTCGACAATATCATGCAGCTGCAGAAAAAGCAAGGATGGTACTGAGAAACTGAACAGGAGTATTGTATAGAAGACACAGGAATCTGTCCACACCATTCCACACTGCTAAGGCTTCATCTAAAGTACCAGAAACTCAAGAGGGATGTGGACAAGCTGGAGGAAATCCCAAAGAGTAGAAGAATGATCAGACTTCCAGAGTACGTGGCCTACAGAGAAAGCTTGAAAGGACGGGGATTATTTAATGCAGAGACAATAGAGAGGAATTGTGGTCACAGCCTTCACACATGAGAAAGACTGCACATAAGAGGAAGGAAATATACTATTCTCTGTGCCTACAAAAGCTGAAAAAAATGAAAAGGCTAAAATTACAGTAACACAAGTTCAATTAAGCGTTAGGAAACTCCCTAACTGTAATGACAATTCAACAATGGAAGAGATTGAAGGTGGAGTCTCTATCACTCTAGATGGGACAAGTATGTGGCACAAGTAGTGTAGTTACAGCTTGAGTCACAACACTGGGTTAGATTGACTCTAAGAAAACATTCCAGCATTTTTATTATGATTCTATAATTTACATTTGTTTCATGTCCAATTTAAAGAAGGCTATGTTTGCAAGGTAGGCGATTCATACTCGTGTTTCCTATAATAAAATTGTCCTTATTCATTTTAATAAAAAACTCTTTATAGTTGTTCTTCCTTCCTCAAACCTACCTTGCTATCAGAGCCTTCTTCAGAGATTATTGCTAATCCATCAAAATGAGAATACGAATATCTTTCCTTTGCAATTAAAATACGTTTCTGAAGTTTGAAATTATTTTATTTCACTGCCTAGTTTGTTCTTTCTGCTCTGTCAAACACTGATTTTTTTCCACTTCAGTCTTTTCTAAGTTTTACTTGGAATGGAAAAATGAAGAAACTGTATGTTTTAATCACAGTTAGTGTGCCAAGAAATGCCAGTATTCCTTGCATAGTGGCCTTATTAATGATGGCATTTGGGCTCTCTAAATAACATGTCCTAGTAGAGGAATGGAAGTATGGAAATCTGGTTATTGCAGACCACATAAAAATAGCAACTATTTCTTCTGTTTCACACATTTCTTGGTGCCACAATGGTCATTAAAACTGAAACTGCCATTTCTAAATAAACAGAAAGATGTACAGCAAAGCCTCAGGATGAAAAGAATTTCCACCATATGTTATAGCTGTTAATATAAAATTAAAGTGGAGGGCGAGACAATGTTCCTTTAAATTCTGTTACGTAATAGACAAATGGTCAATTCGAAGCATGAACAGTGAATTTCCATTTTCAGCTCACAAGGACTTAATTTTTGCCCACAGACCATGAACATCTTCTGCTAAATCTCCCGCGATGCACAGAGAAGCACGGGGGCACATCCCGCTGCAGGACCGGAGACCAGTCCTGCAGTCCTTCCAGTAGAAGGAAGCTCATTCCAGAATCCGGCCACCAGAGGCAGACGGCACCACAGCCCCAGCAGCAGGCACCCAGCTGTAGACAGCTGACCCATCTGCTCAAAAATAATTAAAGCAAAAGGCTGTTTTTTCTGTACAACCCTATTCGCAAGTTAAGGGTTTTATTCCTTCCGCTTGTTGATTTATGTCACAGAGTTATTCTAATCTGTTTTTTAAGCCGCGCTATCTCCTATAAATGTAGTACAAGACTTCTTTGTAGTTATTGCAGTACACCACTGAATGCTACACTGAAGACACAGTGGCTGACATTTTCTGGTGACATGCAGAACAAAAATAATGTATTTTTTAAATTTTATTATACAACATCTTCTGCAGCAGATCCAGAAAAACTGCATTTGCTGAATTCGTTACAGCCCTAATGCTGAAAATTCCCTATAGAAGCTCTGTCAGCATTCCACACTATATAAGCTTACAGATTGTACAACATACTGTTCAGTCCTGAATGGCAGGCACCTAAAATAATTTAGTAAATTTTATATTTACGAGTGATTATTTTATTTGCCTGCACTGAGGCAGGACAGGTTTCTCAGTTTTATGGCATTAGATTAATTCAATAACTGATTTTTAACTTTGAATTGACAAATCAATACAATTCAGAAGAACTCCAAATAAGCAAATAAATAAATATAAAATGGGAAACATCCTCTCTGTTCAGCTTGGGATGTATTCACAGGGTTTCTAAAGAGGATTTCTAAAATGTCTGCACAAGCTCCAGTTCACAGTTAAGTGCCCTGCTTTTCACTCTGGGGCAGCTCAGGTTACCGCAGAAAAACACATGTATCAGGATTCTCGCTGGAAGAAATTGTTTGCTGACCCCCAGTCAAATGACAAAGCACAGCCTCTGGCCAGTATATAATTTAGCACCTCTTTCTGTGCTTAGCCTGGTACGAACACATCCAGAGTTACACATACCTCTCTTCTCGCTCTGAGTCAGCTCCTTATTCAAATACAAGACCTTGGTTTGTATTTCAAAGCAATTAGTGGATTGAATCAACAGCTATATCAAACCCTGACTCTCCATCTGGGAGCTACTGTGACAACCATATTCCTCTGGGATAAAGCAGTCCAGAAGGCCCTGGAAAGAGCACGTGAGAGCTGGAGACAAAGAATTTTCAGCCTGGGGGTTACCCAGCCTATGAAACAGTCCTTCGGAGAACAGATACATCCAAAACTCAGCCACCTCTACAAAACACTGCAAATCCTTTCTGTTGACAAGCCTTCCTGGCATGAGCGTTGCTTGTGAAGTGAACATCCCATTTTGCTCCCAGTTCTGATATTTGTATTGATTTTGTGAAAGATATTCAACTAGTACCATGGTAGTATTACAAAAACAAAAGACAGAATTTTTTTCAGTGTTACTCCCACTAAAATGTATACACACTTTGCGTTTCTCTTTCCTCTATTCCTGTCTCATGTGAATGAATGAAAACAATGTAAAACTCCTTCTCTGGTAACAAAACAATAACACCAGTCACTAGCTTGCAAAGAAATATTGTGACTAATCTAACCTCAGCAGCCTTCCCATTCCTCCAAGGAGACCTTGTGAGCACAGCTTATCTGAACTGCCAGAACTCAGCTGCCACATCCCACCTGCCATAAAATCTTCAAATCTCAGCATTCTCTCTCCTCTGAGCACTAGCAGGGCTCCCGCGGGAGGATCAGGGTGGATTTCATGTCTGTAGATATGTCCGTCTGCAGCCCTTGTTCTCTGTGTCATGTCTTGACCAAAAATAACAGATGCCCATGAACGATCTCACTCTTACAAAAGCCTTTGATACCAACTCTGCATACTCTCCCTGTTCAAAAATTACACTCTCTAGCACAGAGGCAAATAATATCTATTTCTATAATAAAGCCAAGCCTGGAGACTCTTCTGCTCTCCGATACATGAATGGCAGTGATACCCTACCAAATAGAGTCTACTGAGCTATCACACAGATCCGTAAACTGCTCATATGAACTTACCTGAACCCTGTGTTGTCTGAACTGGCCTCAAAAACAACTTAATTGTGTGAACGCTCATGCTGCTCAATCAGTGATACGAAGATGCTTTGTGTGGGTCGTAAATTGAGTGATGGTCCATTACATGGAAAAAAAACGCATCTTCCAAACCAGGTTTAATAGGACATACAGCATTGGCAATAGATCTCATTTTCCTCCAGCTCTGAGTACGCTTTTCCTCCACTACCACAGCACATTTGTTATAATGCACTAATACATTAAATAATTTAATCTGATCAAACAGGTAAATAAATCTGCAGCGCTCCATCTCCGTTCTGTTGTGCACAGTCACTGTTTCATGAAAAGCAGCCACTTGCAAAGGGAATCCCCGCAGCAATTATACAATAAAAATATTTAACATTTATCATTCATGTCTTTCTCATTATCATGACTTGTCTCACAAGCACGTACTCTGCTGAACAGTCAGGTACAGCTGCCTTGACACTTTGTGCCTCCCTGCACAGGCTCAGGCAGAGGGCTGAGGCAACTGAGTGTGAAATTAGGGAAATGGGGAAGGTTGCATGATGCTGCCCAAAAGAGAGAGACAGAGAGAAAGAAGAATGGTCAATTTTTCTTTGGATCTCCTTTTTTTTTTCCACATGTGGCATTGTGAACCTTTTGCTTCATACCCTCTGGCGTCCTCATTACATAGATAAATCTGGAGGTATGGATTTGAAGGGACATACCTGCTTGCTCGCCAAGTCCTTTGGGAAAAGGCTCACTGAGAGGTGACAGGATTCCTTCGAGGAGGTGATGGAGGGGCTGACGGGGAGGAGAAGGGAGAAAGGGAGGTCATTCTGGAAGGAGATGGGGGGTCAGACAAAAAAGGGGTGTCCAGAGGTGCAAGGAGGGGAGAAACTACCCTGTGGGGAACGTGAGGCACCAAGAGGGATCAGTCCTAAAGGGAAAAGGGCGGCTTCAGAGGCGCCCTGGCTGGCCAAGTAGGTGAGGCTGAAGAGCAAAACTCTGAGGGGAATGGCCTCACCCTGGTCATTCCCCCGGCAAACCCTCACCCTGGGGGTTGAGGGAGCAGCTCTCGGGTGAGGGGCTGAGGAGAGGGGCCTTCGGATGAAGGGAGGTGAGGGGCTGCAGGGAGCGGCCATTGCGTGAGGGGGCGAGGTGCTGAGGGATCGCTCCTGGGTGCGGGGCGAGGCGCTGAAGAGAGCGGCCATTGCCTGAGAGTGTGAGGCGCTGAGGGGATCGCCCCTCCGTGCGGGGCGAGAAGCTGAGGGGAGCGGCCATTGCCTGAGAGTGTGAGGCGCTGAGGGGATCGCCCCTCCGTGCGGGGCGAGAAGCTGAGGGGAGCGGCCATTGCGTGAGGGGGTGAGGCGCTGAGGGGATCGCCCCTCGGTGCGGGGCAAGAAGCTGAGGGGAGTGGCCGTGGGGGAGGAGCGGAGGTGAGGCGCTCACGGTGCGGGGCGAGGCGTTGAGGGGGGCGGCCCCGGGAGGGGGAGCGGAGGTGAGGAGCTGAGGGGTTCGCCCCTCGGTGCAGGGCGAGGCGCTGAGGGGAGCGGTCCCGGGGAGGAGTGGAGGTGGGGATCTGAGGGGATCGTCCCTTGGTGCGGGGCGACGCTCTGAGGGAGACAGCCCGGCGGGCAGCGGAGGTGGGGAGCTGAGGGGATCGCCCCTCGCTGCGGGGCGCGCACCGGCGGGAGCCGCCCTTGGGGGCGGGGTGTCGGGGGGCACCGC
This sequence comes from Numenius arquata, assembly GCF_964106895.1. NCBI lineage: Eukaryota > Metazoa > Chordata > Aves > Charadriiformes > Scolopacidae > Numenius > Numenius arquata. The sequence goes on from NC_133591.1 coordinate 3,866,884, forward strand.
CCGAGCGCGTGGGGCGGCACCGAGGGGCGCCGGGGGGGGGCGGGCCCGGCAGGGGAGGGGCGCGGCGGGGGGCGGGGCCCCGCGGGGCTGGGAGGGGGGGGAGGGTGTATTGTTCCTCGCGCGGTGCATGCCGGGCCCGCCTCAGCCCCCAACATGGCGTCGCGCTGTCACCTGTGTGTGTGAGGAGGGAGCGGGACGTGGTGGCTGCGGGCGGGCACGGCGGCTCCCGCAGGTCCCCGCTCCCCTGGCGCCGCGGTGGCAACGCGCCGCTCCTCGCTGCTCCCCACCGCGCTCCGGCTGTCGGGCACTCAGGCCGCTGGGGACCCCCCTGCCCCCGCCCTGCCCCCGCCATGGGGGGGTAACGGGACCCGCCTCGCCTCAGCCCTGCGGAGCCCCCCCGCCCTCCGCGCCATGGGGTCCCCGGCGGGCGCCTCGGCGGCGGCGGCCACCGACTCGGCCCAGTGGCTGTCGGTGAAGGAGGAGACCATCTTCCTGCACGACGGGCTGATCCGGGTCACCGACCTGGCCGAGCTGCCCAGCGAGATCATCGGGGTGGCCGAGCCCGGCGACACCGAGCTGGAGGTGAGCTGGGCCCGCGGCCCCCCGGGCTGAGGGGAGGGACGGGGGTAGGGGCGAGGGGCTGGTGAGGGGGGTGCCCTCGGGGGAGGAGGGACAGTGGCAGTGGGGGCCTGAGGCGAGGAGGATGGTGGTATGGTAGGGGGGGGCGCAGGGAGAATGACTAGAGGAGGATGGGAGGGCCGGGATGCAGAATGGTGGATGCGGATGCAGGGTGAAAGATCTGGGGGTATGGAACCAACTGCTATTGAGGCAGTCTACTTATTTTAAGTTAATATAATTTAATTCAAATAATGATGAAAGTGGAGCCGGGCAGGGGGATGGTGAGGCGCTAGTGAAGATGGAGGATGAAGTGTTGATGCTACCTCCTTGTTTTGAATCAGTAGGGTTAGGAAATCCGAGCTGTGCTTGTGTACTTCAAGGTGGCCTTTGGTTCATTTATTTTTATTTATGGTTTTGTATATTTTTGCTGTTACTTCTAGAGGGTTTGCAATTAATCAGCCTTACAATAAGATGCTTAGGGTACTGGGGTGTCCGGGTGTTGTATTTAGGCTGTTGACAGTGATCGTTATTAAAGAGCCAGGGGGGCAGATGAGCTTTTCATTCCAGCTTTTTACCTTTTCAAAACTGCTGGTGGTTTTGACTGCAGGCAGATGGTACAGCTGTTTTATGAGGAGACAGTGAAGGACTGAATGTCACGGGTTGTAGGTTGCATCTATTTTGTAGGCTGCTTTTTTTTTTTTTCCTTTTTTTTTTTTTTTTTTTTCCCCTTTCCTATGTGCCTCCCTTCTCTTCTTTCACCCCGCCCTCTTCTCCAGCAATGTGGCTTGCAATGACACAGGGTCTTTGTCAGAGGAGCTGAGTGGGGATGGTTCAGCAGGAGCTTTATCTCTGTGCTATGTTAGGTCACAGGCATTTAGGCCGCAAAACCCTTTAGTGAGGCTTTGGCTGCTGACTGGAGTGTTGCTAAGAAGAACCCATCAGCCAGGCTTGCAGTTCTGACAACATCATTGCTCGCCTTGTGATGTGAAGTCTTTATGGTGTTTATGAAAACTTCCTACAGCTTTATCTAGGGAAAGATTTTTTATTTTCTTTTTGCTGAACATGCATTTTCTTTTTTATATGATATGGCACTGGGGATTGGGATGGGAATATTATCTGCTCCCATGAAATGGATGTTGGCAAATATCACATGAACAGGAAAAGAGAGACTTTTTAAGGTGGATGACTTATCTCTATGTGTATAAACATGGAATGATTCTCCCTTGTGATCAGAGTCCACCCTGGCATTCAATGCAGCTGGTATTCAAGAAAATATTTCGATTCCATTACATAGTTCTAGAAGCAGCATTGAGTCTAATAACTGTATTAGAAAAATACATGCTCCCACAGCATTATTCGTGTTATATCATAATAATGGAGGATATCCTTTTAAAAAAAAAACAAAAAAAAAAAAACAAACCCAAGCCAAACCTTATTTTTAAGATCTTGCAAGCTAGACCAGAAGTACGTTCCAGCATGAAACTTGACACATAGCTTCACTTGACAAACATTTTGTATCTCTGGAGAATTTTTTGTTAGTGTTAGGAAAGCCTATGAAACTATAATTGTTTGGCAGAGAGAGGGATGGAATTAGTGTTGCTGTGTCTTGTCCTTTATGACACTTTTATAATGACTATTTCAGCAATCCAGTACTGCTAATTCACATAATTTTTCCTGTTCCAGAGGTTTCTTTTTTCTGTTCTGCATGTTTGCACTGTGAACCACTAAAATAAATTAATAAATAAGACTTTTTGCTAAGGTGCTTATTTTGATTTATAGTCTTAACTTGCAGAATATTGCAACATTTTATTTCTTTCCACTGGAAGAATTGATGATCAAGCGACTTATTTTTCAGATCTTCACAAAATGTGTTACATTTTTTGGTATTGAGGGGGGACGGTTTAAAAAAAAAGTGAAATTACAAGTGGTGTGAATATAAATTACTTAGCTCACAACTTTTTTCTGTCTCTTTTTAAATAAAGGGCTACCTTGGTAAACTGGAACGGCTTTGAGGAGCCATTTTGTAGAAATAGATGCGTGCATCTTAATGAAGTGTGGCCATCCAATCGACTAATACACTGAATAGCTCATTTGCACTGTTTCTACTCCTACTTGCAATGTAATAAATATATTTGAAAATGGTTCAAATAGAAGTCTCTTGGCATGTGTTATTAGACAAGGGTAGGAGATGCTACAGCTGCTTCTTTGATTAGTAAACTTCTTTAATACACTTCTTGTGCTTCATCAGTGGTGGTCAGAACCCTGACTGAATTTCTGGTATGACATACTTCATTAAAAAATGAAGTATACTTAAACTGATATTTTTTTAGCGGGGAAGTATTATTCTGGTTTGTTTTGCTTAAATATCCCTTTAAAGAGCTTATTGGTGAATAATGTCAGTGTATTTGGATGTTTTTGTCCTGTTCAAAAGTTTTGTCTACTTATAAAAAGAAAAGCAGTGGAAAAAATGTTAGAATACTGGTATTATGCCAAGAAAGACTTACGGAGATTTATTATTTTGTTGTTTTGACTCCCATACAACTTTTACTTTATTGTTTTAATATATACACACACATATATAAATATATATAATTTGGGTTTTTTTTCCTTAATTGTAGGTTACAAAAGTGTTAACATTCTCTTTTATGTGATGGTAACTTATTCTACGAGTACCTTTGGGTTTAAAGAGGGGGGGCTGTGTTGTTTTATTTTTATTTTTTGTGTGATGTAAATGATGTATACCAACTTCTTAGACTGTCAATCAGTGTATTTACAAAGAATAAAGAAGATAAAAAGAAAGGAGGCACTTTTGGTTTTTTATTTGATAGAATTTTGTAATGATATGCATATGAAAGCTGCCCCTGCTATGGGTTTCTCAATAAAATCTTCCAGTCAAAAGAGACCTAGATTAGTTAGCAACTATGCAAGCCTTTGCACTCTTATTTTAAAGCCTTTCATACAGAGAAATAACTTTCAAAGTGCAAAGTCTTCTGCTTCTTGGAGACAACCTTATGTGACTAACAACTGAAGATGTTGCCATGACATTTTGTCCGGACTCTGCCCTGGATGTCAATGCCTGCACAGGAGGGACCCCTTAATGGAAGATGAGCTGCTCTTTAATGTGCCACAGTGGAAACTGCGGCACTTCCAGAATCCTCTCTATCAAAAGTCTTTCCCAGAGACAGTAATCCCTGGGAGTGAGGCAAGAGATAGATCTGAAGGTGGAGGTCCCTTAAACTGTGTAGTTTTAATCTCCCAGTATACCAGAGTTGACATGCTGAGATTTACAAGAGTGCCAGCAATATAAATTAATGTGTTAACCCTTGTTAACGTAGTAAGAAGGGCAGGAATGAACAGTGGTTGTTCACATAGACTTCAACATAGCCACCGATGGCAAAGAAGCATTTGCTTGCTTCTAGGCAGTTTGGTTGATGTACGTTCCTGTTGCAATCCTTCCATTTGAGGAGGCCTTCTTTCTGATCTTCAAATTTCCATCTGGTATTTTCATTAGTTTTAAATTTGCAGCATCGGCAATTTTTCAGCTAACTAGTGATAGGCTCAGTTATTTTTTTTTTTCCACAAGGCAATAAGTGGGAAGAAAGACAAATCTTCGATACGTAGTCACAGTATAAAGTAGAGCAACCTTATGTGTCACTGTGCTTAACTCATAAGCACTCTATGTTTTACATAACAGTCTAACAGAGATGATAGTCACTTGGATAGCTGTTCTTGCTACTCTCCTGTATAGCCTGGAAAAGTTCTAAGTACTGATTTTTTTTTTTTTTTTTTCTTTAATCCATTTTTAACAAGAAGCTAAAAGCGTAGCTCCTACCTCAATAGCTGTCTGAATCATGTATGTATCTGTCCTCATGTTTTGACTCTTGTCAGGCTCTTTTACTGTAGGACAGAGTAAGAGATACCACTGTTTCCTCTTCTCCCAGTATGGTCTGGGCTAGCCCTCTAGGAAGAATTTAAACAACTGAAGTCCGGTGCTGTTTTAACAGGATGTGCTGATCCCTTGACTAACTTGTGTTTTCTGTCAAAATGATTTAGACTTGAAGGTATCTGCTAAACTTGAAGCTTTCACCCACTTTCCTCACAGACTAGCAGAAATGTTTTGTTACTTTTCCCTGGTTGCTGAAGGAGAGAGTAGCTCTTTGTAATTATCTAGGTCAGCGCTTCCCAAATCTTTCTGGTTGTGACCTTACTTCCATCTACAAGCTTCACCTCTGTCAAGATAAAAATCCCTAATGCCAGCATAAACAATTGACTTTTTACTAAGTGGATGACCCTTCTTGGTGTTACGACCTCTAGCTTGGGGACTGCTGACCCAGGCATGTGTGTCAGGCTTGTAACATTCCTAGTCCTGCCTTTGGCATCCCTTTTCATTTCAAATACACTCCAGTGCTGGTCTTGGAGAGTGTTTATAGCTTTCAGACTAACACCAGGTGAAGGTAGTTCTTGAAGTTAGTTCTGTGTAGGAAGATAACTGTACAAATGTGAGCCTTGGCTGTTACTTTTGCACAGGAGTTGATGGCGTTGTTTCAGGCATCACTGTAAGTCTCTCACTTGCCTTCTGAGAGGTCTCTGAAATCTTGTTCTCTTTCCTTTTGAGATCACTTTCATTAGATAATCTGCGTAAACCACCAATATTAATGTGATTTAATCTCCAGCAGAGTTGTTGCTGTTATCATCAGTAGTCATAAAATGACCTGTTGAATTTATTAAACTTCTATAATAAGGACTACCGTGCTTCTTGGCTTTTTATTTTTAAAGTCGTATTTTAGTTATCCTAGTAGAGAAATAGTAGAAAACTTCTGAAGGATGATTTTATAAACGTTTCCCAAATGTAGTTCTTATTACCAGTTGCAGCTGATTAGTTCAGTGATCTGCACTCTCAGATGTTTAAATGACAAAGATTGTTCTTCACCTTTCACAGACATTTTCATCCGCTACTTAAATAAGAGCCAGAGAAATATTTTAAAAAACTCATGAACAAAGAAATAGCACTTGCTTTTATAGCATTCTTTTGGTATGTGTTTACAGCTTGCCTGTGCTCTAATTCATCTCAGGTATCAAGGTTATTTGGTAAATTTGTACAGTTACAAAAAAAAAATTTAGTACAATACTGTGTATGCAGTAAAAGATACAGGTTTCTTAGTATTTCTGAGCAAGTAATTAGGTTTCTAATGCTTTCACAAGGGAGAATAGTTCGTGCTTTTAGCTGAGTTGTTAAAAAGCTGTGCTGTTACATACAAGATTATGAATCAGTAGAGGCTTTGAACAAGGTGATACGGTTAAAATTTCCTGGAGCAGAAAAAAATCAGAACAGTCTTGAAACTTGTAGTTTTCAACTGCCACAATAAAAGCATAATGTAAAGTATGCAGCAGCTCCTAAGAACCTATAAAATTTCAATATCTAAAACATTGGGATGAAAATGTTTGCACATGTTTGTTTTACAAACACATGGGCGTATCAAACAAAAAGCCTTATAGAGCGTTTAGAAAAATGTTGTAAAAGAAATCAAGGCAGTGTTTGCACTAAGACAGCTTCCTACTGTGTGTCTTCAGAAATTGCCATAAGCAGAAATGCTATTACCCAGCAGAGCAACAGAAAGTGGAGGACCAGGAGTATGTATACAATGTTGTTTATGGGAACAGTTTAAATTTTGATGTGTATTTCAATTTTCAGGATACCTTAAAGCTGTCAACTCTGGTATTTCTCTTATAGAATAATCTATAAATATTGTAATGCAGTCTTTTTTACATAATTTTATTTGTATTTCTAGAGATGAACCAAGTAAACAAGTGGTGTTCCCTGTATGTTAACTCTGTGGTACAAGAGGAATGACCTTATAGCTCTACTGTGGTGTTGAAAGTAACGTAGTTACATTTTTTTCATGCTGCTGGTAAAGATATCTGATGATTTTGAGGTTGTTTCTGGTTTTCTGTATAGTTTGTTCCTCCTGTGAGGTGGCAATAATACTTATTTAATACTCAGGGGGGTATTACGCATCTAATTGATATTGGTAAATGTACCACCATCTTCAAGAAGTTGTTCTCTTTATGCGTGAAGTTTAGCCAATTTAATTATGTAGAGAAAGAATTAAATGCTATTTTGGAGATTTAAAAGCTTTCACTTGCAATATGTAACTTTAGGAAAAAATACACCTTTGAACAGCTTCCTTGCTCATCAGTTCCCTGTGTAGAAGAATTGAATCTGATCAATGAAACCAGCGTGTTCAGCCTCAGTGTTGTGTAACCTAGAACACTGGGAGGGCTATTGCAAAAAGTCCTTGTTCACGTCTGTCATTGGCCATGCATTTTCTTCTTTCTTTTCCATTCTACTTCTTTCTGTTCTACCTCTTGTTCCATACGGGGGAACTGGTCTAAACCAAAACCAAAAATCTAGCTTAAAAAAAACTAAACAAAAAGCATTAAACAAAACTCATCCCCCCCACACACACACAAAAAAAAACCCCGACCCCAAAAACCAGGCCCTGCTGCCTGAAGAGGACAAGGGGGCAGAAATCTTAGCCAGAGGAGAAAGCTGCCTTTTAGTGGCAGCTCAATTCTAAATTTACTTAATGTGGTCGTAAAACCTCAGGCTACAACTCTTCATGTAGATTAGTGTGTCTTAATTGCAGTACGTCCGGTATTTACTATCAGTGGAAAAACACTTTACCCTAATAATAGTGAATGCCAGTGACTGCAGCAGGAAAGATGACATCCTCCCCATAGTTGATGATCTAAAATTAGGTACCTTTCTTGCCTCTCGATGTTGAAAAAGATGTCAGTGACCAATTAGAGCGATTGAACTTCAGATCAACCATTTTCAAATTATAATATTTATTAAAATTTCTTTAAAATATTAAACAAGGAAATAACATTTAAGGAAAAGATACTGCAAAATTAAAATAGTGACAAACTTTTTAATAACAGTTTTTATTTAAATGTAACTTCAGACTGTTAAGTATGAGACTTTAAAAATCAAAACTTTTCAAAGGTAGTTTTTGCTAAGTAGAAGTAGACAAAGTTGGAAAATAGATAATGATCACAGTCACCGTGTATGAGCTGTAATTTCAGTGTGACTGAAGAATAGGTTTCTCATTTGCAAAAAAAGTGTCAATGTGATGTTTACCCTACTTACAAAATCAGATTTAGAAAGAGATCTTCTTAAAAAGCAATGTTGTTTTATTTCTTCCCCTAATTCTAGTGTCTTGGTTACATTATAATTTACAATAGAATTACTTGGTTATATTAGAATTACACTTTTTGCACTGACACTGCATTTTTTTGTTGTTGTTCATTAGAAGTTATTCTTTAAAACCTTACATTTCTATTATAAAGGAGCAGGTTTTGTTAATATTATTGATTATTCCCAAGAAAAATGTTAATATGTCTTATCTAAAAGCAGAAAATGGACTATTTTAAGACTAACAGTGTACATAAAGTAGACAGACTTTAAATTTTCTCTCAATTCTCTTTACATTTGTCTTTATAAAATGACTGTTAACTGCTACTGAGCATCTTTTTCATGTTCTTGTTTTCACAGTATATTAATCAGCATTATTTTTGTAGCTTGTCTAGTTATCTTTTGCTAATTCTGAATATAAACTGTACGTTCCGATTGTGTTTAGTATTCTTCCTTTAAGCATATGTTTGTTAGTGTTTTTAGCTTGATTGTGTTACTGTCAAGCTGCCATTTCTGTTAGAGGTTGTCTTTTGAGATGTCGGGAGATACTTTGGTTTTATGGCAAAGCAATGAGATTGTTCCATCCTTTTCATCCTCTTAGATTCTGTTTGAGCCTTGGCAGTCAGAAATGATCGGTGCTGCGAAGTCATTGATTATTTACTGGTTCAGGTGGCTGCTTGTGATGTGCTCACTTTTGGTTGTCTGCTTCCAAGATCTCCCCAAGTGGTGTTTAGGTAAATACCGAGGCAAGGTGCCCAAATACCACTTAAAAGGATGCTGGAAATCAGTCCTAAATCAGAGCTCAAACTCAAGTGTAAATACTGAGACATCAAGGAGGCAGGGGGAAAGGGATTCTTACGCTTGCTGAAATGAGGGATAGTTTTGGTCAATGAAGTATTGGAGAGGACAGCTTGAGTAACGGACATGTGCATCTGCAGGGAAATGAATCTGTGTGTATTTTAACAAAGAGAATGGTTAGATCTCCTGGATAGGAAGAGAATAAACTAATTTGGGGGAGGATTAAATTATGCTGGGGGATTTAAAAAGGGAGATTTGGCAGACTACACCAGCTTTTATAGCCTGAAGAAACCCTCTCTTGTGGACGCAGCCTCGGGCGAGAGGTGTTCGGAATGGCAGGCTCTGACAGCCATGTGCCAGGGAGGTCTGCAGTAAATCAGTTGGATAAAGGATGGGAAAGACCTTTCTGATTCAGTCTCAGTACGAGTCATTTTAGCATAGATTTTCTATTTCCTTTCTTCACCTGTCTTTTATAAACACTGGTAGTTGTATTGCCTACTTCAGAATTTGTGAATAAATGTAGTGGGGTTTTTTCTTGCATTTTATTTTAATCTGCTTTGATTTCAGATAGCTTCAAGATAACAAGCTTTGCCTGAAGATATGAGAAAACTGTAGTCAGTGTGCTGAGGAAACCTTGGCAAGGGCTGTGATTCCTTTGTGAAGTCTTTCGGCTCTCCAAAGGGAAGCAATATATATATAACATGGACCAAGTGAAGCTGTCATTAGTGTTGGGTTAGAAGCAGGTGTGTTTTGCTAACCAGTGAGAACCAGTGCGGCAAGACCTTAAGAGCGTGTCTGAACCCTGAAAGCTCCCAAGTTGGTTGTCACAGCCAGTCACAGTGAAAATTTGGTCTTGAAGCTCCTTTTTGGAGATAGCTCTGAGTATTTGCCTCTAGTCAGTAAAATGTCTTTTGAGGAAAACAGCCTAACAAAATTTTCTGAAGACTCCTGTAGATGACCTTATACTTTTCTCGAAATATCCTGTTATTTTTCTGGAAGTGCAAATGCCTACTCAGACCTTCAGATGAAGTTGATTTAGTTTAGTTCAAGAAAGTCAAAAGCAAAGCAGTTTAGAAAGTTATAGATTGCATCTATAATAGAAAACAATTAAACGTCTTTTGGAGATAATAGAACACAAATTAATATGAGGTAGTTATTTTAAATGTATAATATATGGTTTAGGGATTAATATTCTTAATCTCTTTGAAGAAATTGATTAAAAGAGATTCTTGAGTTTTAGGGAGCTCAATACTAACATCTATTTAAGGGTAATTATTATGTGAATTACTTTAAAGCAAACTTTTCATGACACTAATGATAAGTGTTCTACTGAAAGCTGTTTCATTGACTTTAGTAATGGTGTTTGTAGAAATGGCAGATGTGATTTGTCCTGAAGCATTTTATCAAGCTGTTCCAAATTCTACAATTAGACATAAACGTCTATTTCATATTCTGTATGACTGCTGCCTACAATTAAAAATAGAAAAAACCTACAACCCTGTATGAAATTACCCATTGCATCTCTTAATCTCTCACATTCCCCTCCTTCCTCCTTTTTTTTTTAATTGAGGGAAGGACAGCTTTGCAGAATAACGATGGGCCAAAGAGAGTGTGCTTGTGGGTGGGTGAGATGAGGCAGCGTGACGTGCAGGCAGAAGCCCTTTGGACACTGGATCCAAAGTATCAGAAAATGTCTGGCTCATTGATTTCCTTGGTTGCCGTAGCTTAAGTGACTTCGCTGATCTCAACTGTAGTTGTATGCTGTAGGGAGAAAAGTTGTCTCTAAATTACTTAATTCTGAGTTCTTTCAAGTACTGGGCTGGTACTAACCCATAAATGTTTCTTTCTGTCATGGTCTACTTGTTTTCCGTTGTTCCAGCTTTGTCTCCAATTTTACTTAGAAGTGCCAAAAAGGCCTCTTTCTTCTGTCTGAAATGGTGATGAGACTTTAAGGTTTTTAAATTGTGGCAGCAACTGGAAATATTTTGAGAAAGGTGTAGCAAAGTGCAATATGGTAAAATCGAGGAGGGAAAAACAGGGGAGGGAGAGCATATAACAAAACTCTTGGTTCATTTTAGAGAACTGGTTTGTTTATTTGAGAAGCTCTAAACTAGAATATATACAATCTTCATACAAAATATTGTTGACGTATTAATTTCCATAGAAGGGCTCTAAACTCAGCCCCTGGGACCTTCCACCCCCTCAGTCCTTTTGAAGTTCTCAGCAAAATTGTCTCGATTACAAAAAAAAAAAAAAAATGCTCCAGGGGAGGCGAGTCTTTATTTTCAAAGACACTATTTCATATGTATTTTTCCTTGCAATCTATATTATTGTTGTTTTAGCATCACGATTGAAAGCTTAAAATTCTGTCAGCAACCCCCAAGCCCAGGCTTCAGTGACAATGCTGACACAACGATAACAGACTCCATTCTACTCGCGTGCTCTTTGGCCTCCAATGTAACTTTATCCATGCCTAGAAATTAAAAAAAGTAATCCCATGATGCGTTGTAGAGGACAGGTGATCTAGAAATCATACTACAGGCATATGTTACCTTTTTTTTTTTTCCCCTTAAGAAAAGGAAAACCTATATAAATACCAACTTTTTCCCTCCTTTCAGATATTATCATTTGAGACCAAGAATCCGACGGAGCTGGCTGAGCGCTTACGATCTGTGTGTGGAAACCAGAGCAATGCTTACGCTCGGCTGCTGGAGTACCGACTCAACGCTCTGCGTGGACTCTGGAACGCCCAGCGCCAGCTTGCCTTGGAGGAGCAGCACGACCGGGAGAGCTCGGGCGATGAAGAAGCACTGGCCTTGCTCAAGCGTCAAGGCTTGTTACAGCAGCCTGAGCAGGCACCGTTTACTTCACGGATGGGGCTTCTGTTGGTCTTTCCCCTCATTCAGTCTCAAAGTAGAACAGACCCTTCTCTCTGTAACATAACCGCTGAGGTGCTATTGAATTGCCTTCGAGACTGCCAGCCTTTGAGTTTGACTAAGGAACCAGCTGACTGTCTCAATGGGATAGAGTCTTTGCTGTGCTCCTGGCTGGAAGACACTTCTGCTTCAGGCCAACAGATTCCGTATAAGCAAAAAGAAAATGCTGCTGCCGCCCTAGTTGCCTTGGCTTGTGCAAGGTAAGGAAACTGTACTAAAATGACATGTTGTGGTTGATACTGGTAGTAAGTGTTTATATTTAAACATAAGAATCAAAAATTATGTGACCCTGTTGTTGTTACTAATTTTTGGTTTACTGTAGTCTTTTTCTTTCTAATATTTAAATATTAGTGTGGAAAGGGCGGAACTGATCAGCTAAGCATTTATTTTTTGCGTGTGTTTAGCGTATGTAAAAGCAGAAGCATCTGGGTTAGAAATGCCTCTTGTGCAATGTTGCTGCTTCTGCTGCTGTGGTCTCTTCTAGTAATGGTTCCAAATGTTTTTACCATGGAGGAAAGTTGTCTCACTTTTCCCTTCGTACTGCCCCTTTAGTCCTGTAGCTTATGCATCTTCATTTGGCTGTAGAAGGCATTACTGCCAAGTTCCAGGGCATTTCATTTCAGATTTCAGTGTTGACTGTGAAACACGTGGAGGCGTTTTTTTTCACTTCATTGCTGGTGAAGAGTTCAACCACTGTAGGATGAACTATCCTATGCCCTGCATTGGTTTAGCACAGCATCAGGTGCCTGAGGATGAAATGGCCATTATAGCTTTTAATAAAAACTTACTTTTTATGGGATGGGGCTTGAGGAGAGTGGGGGGAGCATACAAAACTTAGCTTCTGCAAAGCCCTGTGAATGTGGATCTAAAGTCACTGGTTGCCTTTTGAAAATCTTGGCTTTAATGTTTCTCAGATTGCCGTCTTGTCTGTCAAGTTTAACTGTGATATAAGATGTTGAAGTTCTCAGAAGATGTCATGATTTGGTTTAGAAAAAGGTTTATTGAAATGAAAAACACTTAATTTCTAGTGTACTTGTTCTAATGAAGTCAATGAGAAATCTACTGTATGTGGCAAACTCTTCTGCACTGCCAACTGCCTTATCTAAAAGGCAATGTACTTGAACATAACTCAGACAAATTGGATTTGATAAACATGATCTCATTTATTTTTCCCCAGATGTCAATTTTCAGGAAGTATGGGATGTTCTTTTGCAGCTGAATTTGTAAAAGAGCTAAATTTCAAATACAGCTTTTGAAATGAAGGTTGATCGTATATTTTCTTTGCAAATCTGTCTTGCATTGCTTACTGAGTTGTGATATCCTGACATGCTTTCTTCACCTATGAAAGCCTTGCATTTTTCCTTTAAATGTGTAAGTCATATGTTGTGTACCATTATGAAGAAAAAGCTTTCAAAATTAGACTATTACTGAGATTCCTAGTTGCAATCTTTGGTGCTTTATATTGCTAAGAATAAAACAGTAGGGTGAATATTGCTTTAAATAATTAATTGAGGTGCTTTGAAGTATTGAGTGTCAGTTTTCTCCAAGCTGAGGTTTATCAGTGAGAGCATACAGCTGAAAATGACAGTGGGGAAAAAAACAGGGTTTGGGGTTTGGAGGAGGAGGTGCTGTTAGACAGTTAAGGAGCTGAGACTGACCATGTGTGACAGAAAGCAAAAGGCTGCGTTCAGCAGAGTGCATGGAAAGGATCTCTTCAATTGATCATGCTTTTGAAGAAATCAATTCATAAGGGGCTATTATCATGTCTGAGACGCAGTTAAGATTCTCCTATGTAGCTAGGCCTGGAAAGAAAGCCACCGTGTCTTTTAGAAATTGACTTCTTCCTAATACCCTGACCTTGAAATAGAAATTGAAAAATGTATTTTTAGACTTTTATATGTCTTTATTTCTACAAAAACCAGGCATCTTCCACTACATTAACGTACAGACTTTATAGGTTCTCTAAAGAAGTATTCAACTTATGAATGAACAAGGATTATAATTAGAGTTACAAACCCCATCTGTTTGTAAATATCACAATAACATTTTAAAGTAACACACTTTTAGGCAAGATTAGAAACAACTTCTACTTAGGTTTAATTTTGTCTTCAGAAGTATCTAGTCCTTATATACATTTAAATGCCTCACTTCAGAAGGGGAAGGGCTTCCAAATTTGTGTTTGGAAGCAAAAGTAATCACACTCGATAATAAATTAATTACTGTGCTCTTTTCTATTTTAGTCCAGAAAGCCATCTCTAGTTATGTCTGCAGCAGCTCTTACTAATACTTTGGCTCAACCCCAGGAAGACCCGCAGATTGTATTTGATGATCTAAATACGATTAATCAGCTACAAGAAATATTGAAAGTAGCTGTCTGTATTAGATGCAAGATTGAGGTATTTTATCATGTGCCTGGATTGCCTTTACTGTACATGTTGTTTAGGACTCTGCCTGGTTTCTGTGTCAGCCATGCCTGCTGATCTCCCTACCTGCGTGGGGCTTCATCCTCTTCCAAAAAGATAGTGCGATTTAGATGGACAGTTTGCCAGCATTCTTCCTTTATGTTACCCTTTCTTCCTCTTTTCACTTCCTCCACAAAAGAATGAAAATCATCCAGAAAAGAAATGCAAATTAGAAAAGAAGCTTGATGACATATCTTGGATATTCCCTCTTCGTGGTACTGGATATTATATTCTACATAGATGCTGTTGTCTGTCTGTATTCAGTCTTGTTTCAATAGACATCTTTAATTCATGTTTTTCTTATCCTTTTAGAGGGTCGCTGAAAACCTTTGTTCATACAGTGCATCTATTACAGAAACAGACGGATCTAGGATCCTTGCCTGTGGCTGATGTATTATACAGGTTTGTAGTGACTTTTCTATTTGTAGCATTTTTACATCAGCTCTGAAAATGTGTAAGTGCATTTACAGATGTATGTCTTTAAATGTGATTAAAAGGCTTTAGAGTTATTGAAAGATCTAGGAAAGATCGAAATTTAGTCAATTGCAGAAGGAAGACGTTAGAAAGTCAAATTTAAAAGGATCTACTAATTGGTTTTGGGTGTTAAGTTTTTTTTTTTTATTTATTAAATATTGATGATTCCTTTAAGTGGCTTATGAACTCTGACAGAGAATAATTACTTTAAAATATACTTCACCTTTACTTTTGATTTAGCTAATTTTTGCTGTCACTGTTCTCTATGCATCGTACTTTATTTTTCTACTTAAAGGTTGCTGCTTTTGGAGGGAGGACCTGGATCACCTTCGTGTTTGCTTGGAGGAAAGCATATAGTGTCTTGGGGCTTTGAAGACATGTTACCTGCACCTGATGCCAACAGTAGTTCCAGCAGTGAAAATAAAGGTGAATTATTTCATGACTGTCAGTATTAGCAGGGGAGGACAAGATGCTTTTTAGAGGTGGTAATTGTTTAAAAATTAATGTAAAGCTTTAGAGTTGGAAAGGATTTCTCCTTTTCTGTTGGAAGTAATGTAAAAGCAAGTACAGTACATATCAAATAACCGAAAGCTGATGGGTTTAGAAGGACCATCTGTAGAGAGAACGGGGCATCGCAGGACTGTCTCGAAGCCTGATATATAATGAGAGGGGGAGGGCAGCAACTGTCTGGGTACTTTGTTGTCTTAGTCTGTGCATTCAAAACTAAAGTTTTCAAAACCTGGACCTAATTTACAGGAGTACTAAGTTGTTTACATTGTTTGGTTTGTTATACCTATTCTCATTAACTAGGTATGTAAATTATTTGCTTTTTTTAAAGCTGATTTGGGCATCAGTTAGAAAAAATTATCCTCTTTAATATTAAAAATAAGAGGCTAAATCGTAAGTCTGGTGTGTTTATGATGGCTTTTTTTTTTTTTTGGATGACACCTCATTAAGTTTAATGCAAGCCATAGGAATTTACAAATCTGAGTTGTCATTTTAGGCTATCTGCAAACTTATTGGCAATATCTATATTTCGAAGAGGTTTTCTTGCTATGAGAGTGACGACTTTTTTTTCTTTCCCTGGCGGACTGTTCAGATTCTGTGAACTTAAATAGGTTGACTGGACTGGTTTATTGACATCCCTGTTAGAAGGCTTTGCCTTTTGTGTCCCATCTTGATTGCTAATAATGACTACTTTGTGAGTGACAAAACTATGTCTGAAATACATTTTGTCTTCGTTGAAGTGTTGAGAAGTGGGTCTGCTTATGAGCTTTAAGGGAAGCACAGAGTTGTACCAGAAATTAGATCAATGCTCAATATTAGATTATTCCTTCCTTGTTAACAGGTGTTGTACCAGTGGTCCTGAGCAGAAAGGCCTGCATAGTCATGAGCCTTGCTTGTATCTTATCTTGCTGCCAGTTCTGAACAGCATTACCTGTTGCAAAACCAGAAGAGAATGGTCTTCTGCTCCTCTGCGTCATTCTGAAGGCATTTAATAGCAAATACTCAAGGTGGTTTATATTTGAGTGAAGGAATTTTCCACTTGAAATGAGTTTGGTTGAATAGTTCCTAAGCACGGTTGGGTATGCTAGTCTAGTTCCTACTGTATTTATAGTTTTGAATAGTGTGCAGAAAAAGCCCCTTCAAAATTACTGTTTGGGGCTTTTTTTCACAGAAGCTTGGGCCATAACACCCAAGTACAGGTCTTTAACACTGAAATGAGAACACAACACAGGAAAAAGAAATTATTCAGAAATGGATGATGTACATTTGAATCATGAAAAAACAATGCTGATGTCATTTATTATCTCCAAAGAGAAGCTGAGTGACTAGCACCTAATTCTTGTTAAGTTTATTTTGCAGTGGCAGGAGATTTAAATAGCCCTAGTATTCTTGTGAGTGAGGTGTAATCTGGGCATCTCCATAAGCCTTGAAAGAAATGTAGGGAAACTAATGTAAAAAGGAATGACTATGTTACAGTAGCTCTTAGAACACTGAATAATAAATTCAATATGAAAAAAATGGTTCTGACCTGTCATGAGCATCTGTTGGTTTTCAGTTGCTGTGGTAGCAACCACGGGAAGTGTAATGACCATGGAGAATTTCCAGTTTTGTGTGTGACAGAGGAGGTCTCTGCTCTATTCTTTCTTCCTGATTCAGATGCAGACTTAGGGCGCTGTCTTGCAGCAGATGGGCTCTATCTTTACACAACAAATTCAGTGGGCAGAGGAATAAGCAAATTAGGATCTGGATTACATGGTACTTTGCGGTAAGTGACAGTTGAATATTTGCTACTCCACAGGTCTGTTTAAAAAAAAAAAAGTTATTGTTTTGTTAAACCTCTCAGATGGTAGATGTAATGACTAGACATATTATGCATTTTCATTAAATGCTATTTTAATGTTTTTGTATTCTTATCTGAAATTCTTCTTGAGTATGTTTTCTCTAGAATTGTAGAATAATTTAGGTTGAAAGGGACCTCTGGAGGCCATCGAGTCAGACCTCCTGTGAAGACATATATTAGCAGAATAGCTTGTATTTTAGATGTTATTTTATTGCATAGTAAGTTGGTTTACACTTAGAGAAATATACTTTAGTTTCATGACCTTGTACTTATAGTTGTACAATTGCTGAATTTGTAAGTATTTGTTTTCTAATTATGTCATTCATTATATAAATGATGAGTGCAGATGTGACTCACTGTACCTTCTTGCTTCTTTACTGCTTGGAAGTCATGAGGCTTGTTATGCTTAAAGCATTTTACAGTAGAAATTGTTGCCTTATGCTGACTTGAATTCAAGTTCAGTCAAAGTTCAAGAATGTGGTTGTGAGTTGTTCTTAGATAAACAAAAAATAACACAGAGTTTTAAAGAGTTTTAATATACTTTTTTTTTTCCCAGAGGTTTTGTGTACTGTCGTAATGAGGAGCTAGAGACGGGGTGGGTTGCTTTTGGCAACAGCAAACTTCTCCATCGGCCCGTCTCTTTTGATAATAAGCCTCACTCCCTTTTTCAGGTTGTGGATCAGCATACCCTTCAGGTAAAAGGAACAGCTAGGATGTTCATTCCATTGCATTCTTAATTAATCTCAATCATTTCTAGCTTTAATTAGTTTTGTCCTTTGAAGTTTCTTCTTACTTCATGAAACTGCCTTGCATGTGTATCTATATGTTTATACCTGTATATATGCATACAAAGACTTACACTGTACTGTATTATGAAGTATTGTAAGTGCTAGACTATAGTAAAGTCACATTATAAAACAATCAAACAATAGCAAAATGCACTTTGACTTAAACTGAAAACAATTTTCCTGAACAGCTCATTATTCTTCTACTGTAACAAAATTCAGGTATTGTTTCTGATTGTGTTTTGTAAACAACTGTCATCCTTTGTAAAAATTGATAGTTTGATTACTTTGGGTTTTTTTCATGTCATGGTTTTATGGTTGGATATGTGCATTTTTGTCCAGTGTGTTTCCTGAAACTGAGAATGTTTGGATTCTCCTTTTCTTCCAAAGTTTCAAGTAGTGTTTCAGAGAAGCTGCAGAAAGCACATGGCTCTTTAGCGTGTATATTTTCCTTATGGTACTGTGGGTATGCTCTCAATCATTAGAGAGGAGAAGATCCTTTTATTTTTAGATATGTTAAATTTTTAGATATATATACGCTGTTTTATATGCAGTAGGTCCATTTGGCAAACATTATAGAATAGCTCTTCATAACAAATAAATATAATAGTACTATTATCTTCAATAATAAGCCTCTTATGGGCTAACTGCACTTGATTTATTTATTTATTTATTTATTTTTAAGTACACTCTTAATACTCATAAGAACAGACTTCAAAATAAGAAATGTTAAGATGCTGTCTTTCTTGTAGGTATGTCAGATAATCCCAATGCCGGTAAATCACTTCCCGGTTGGCAGTACTATGACTACCGTGCATCTTTCTTCAGATGGTACATATTTCTACTGGATTTGGTCTCCTGCCAGCCTCAATGAAAAAACACCAAAAGGCCACTCTGTTTTTATGGATATTTTTGAACTTATAGTAAGCAAATTATGTGTTTTCTATGACTGGAGTTGATAGCATGACTACTGCTTAATTAAATATCAGCATCAAATCAATATATTAGGTTTGAGTATTGATGTGTGTAATCTGAATAGCTGTTTGTAATGTATTTACGAATTAACTTTTAACAGAAGGTTTATTGTTCAGCTCTATCTTCAGAGGATGTATCATTATCATACTCCAGCAGTATGAATTGTCTTGTAACATAAAACGTATTTTATTATAATTAGCAATTAAGCTTTATGATGGGACAGTAATTCAGTGTATTACAATTTAAAGCATTGTTTACTGTGGATCTGCTTTATTGTGTTAAAAGCCAATCAGGTCGCACAAGGTACAAATGCAATTGTTTTGTCTACACTGCATTTTATAGCCTAAGATGGTTTTTATGTTGAACGACAATTGTTGCTTTTAGTGTAAAAACAAATGCGTTTCAAAACATTAAGTCTAGAGAAATGTATCAGTAGTCTGAACTTCCTTTTCTCTCAATGGCTTATATATGTGGATATATATATATACATGCTTGTATTTGTATATGCAAGTGTGTATTTTAATTTAACAATAAAGCACCGCAGTCTGAAATTTTATTCATATATATAACAGAGCTTACAGCAATGCATAGACCTCTAGTTTTGATAATTGAAATTGGATGAGGATTTAGCTTTGGGTGCAATGGCTGTGGATCTGCTCAGCAGCTGCTGTACAGCGGCTGGACTTAGTGGGATGATGGAGCTGGAAGTGGTAGGCTATAGTAGTACAACTTACGGAAGATGCCTGATGCTGTAAATCAGATCTTATCTTCATTAAGAGGTGCACTCTTTAATAACATATTCCCTGAAGATTACGGTCTAAGAAAAATCATTACATACTCTTTTTGGCTGGCAAATGATTTAAAGGCCTCTTTTTACAAAACTTGCCAGTTAAACATCATTAAGAATACAGAGAGGTTAAATGTTAAGTAGAGTTCCATAAATAAGATAATGACAAGCAGTTCTGTCTTTGAGGACAGACAAAATAGGAGATACTATATTGAACCACAAAATCACAAACAAAATTAATACTCATCTGTCTAGCTTTTATAACACTTTTTTTTGTGAGAAATTCTGCCAGCAGGGTTTATGTTTGTATCCTATTTGATGTATTGTATTGTTCAGTTTTAGTGTTCAATTAAGGTAATCTGTCTCCTATGGATTTCAATACCTAAAAGTTTGGGTTTTTTCTTCATTTTAATAGGTTGAAAATGGTGTATGTATAGCAAATCCTCTACAGGAACGAATTATATTAATGAGAAAAGAGGGGGAATCTGCAAAGAGTATAAATGAGATGCTTCTGAGTAGGCTGTCGAGGTACAGAGCCTCCCCGTCAGCAACACTGGCTGCTCTCACTGGCTCTACAATCTCCAATACACTGAAAGAGGACCAAGCAGGTCAGAAGAGATTTTACTGACCCTCAGTAATTTTTCGTGTTTTGTTTCTTAACACATATTCTACTGGTTTTAGTAATTGCTAACGTCTTAGGGCATGTTAAAAAAAAAAAAAAAAAAGCACTTCTTTTTTCCCCAAAATAAGTGTTTGAAATATGCAGCTTTTGCTTAATGTTTCAATTACGAGTTCCTCTGCTAAATTAGGCATTGATCATGAGAAAAGTTTAAGAATGCAAACCAGGAATAATACTTGTAGCACCCATTTTTCCCCCATGTATTCAATTATAGGGCTGCTTTATGCCACATTTGATCAAGCTGGTAATTGCATTTATCTGCTGATAGTTCAGCTGGGCTTCTAATCGTTATGTGAAAAAGGACTGCAGTTTAGAAAATGAAACTATTGTTTTGCGATTAAGTTGAATATTATAAATTGGAGGTAGTTCTGCTTTTTTTGAGGTAATTTGAACAATATTTGGGTATTCTTTTATGGGCTTGCTGAAACTATCCAAGTTAGTTAGGGAGTTGTGAATGAACAGCATTGATGGCTTTCAGGATGATGTGGAGCTTTGTAAGATTTGTCTTACGATTTCATTCGGTTTCCTGAATTACTTCTCTTCTTCCTTCATATGTACATGAGTTTCTTTCTTCAATTTTAAACAATTAAAGATATTTCCATAAAAATAAATTATACAGGAAATAAATATGCTTGCAGGGAATTGGCAAAGAGTTAGCTTGAAGAGCTATCTTAAAGGCTGTATTTTG
This sequence comes from Numenius arquata, assembly GCF_964106895.1. Classification (NCBI taxonomy): domain Eukaryota; kingdom Metazoa; phylum Chordata; class Aves; order Charadriiformes; family Scolopacidae; genus Numenius; species Numenius arquata. Next base: position 3,887,628 of record NC_133591.1, read on the forward strand.
CCAGTTAACAACTAGAGTGCTACAGAAGAAGACGTGGTGGTTATTCTTGGGTGGTTCTTTAGTCAGTGCTCAGCAAAGTGTTGATCAGCTGTGGCAGGAGCTGGATCGTTATGACTGTATACATTTCGTGGGGAGCAGGAGAACTTAAAATAGTAAATGCGTAGTGAATCTCAAATGATCTCTTTATGTTAAAAGATTGTTTGGCTCTAAGATACTGCTTTCAGTATGTTTATTACCATAAATTCTTAAAACAGTTTTGTTTATACTTAAATTTAGGCTCCTAATTTGCCTGGTTTGGAAACTAGAGAGAGCATCTGTCATTTGTTTTAGTGGCCAGCCCAGCCTAAATCATCGCACTGTCTTTAATTTTTAAGCTGTTCTCTTTACTTAAATAACCTGTGAAACTGTTTGCGTCCTTCCGAGGATTGATGCTGAATGTGTGCAATTGTGAGGCCATCTTTATATACGACTTCTTAAAGCAACTTCTAAACGCTGCAAAATGTAGCTTCAAATAAATCGATATGGAAATTCATTTAAGTCCTAAATAAAAATTTGCCTTGTTTACTGCCTGTTACGAGTTTTTAATGTTCTGAAGAAATGCATGTTTGTGTTGTGTTTTTCTGTTTAATATTTCAGCTGCAAACACTAGCTGTGGGCTGCCACTGAAAGTATTAAGGAAGACTCCAATATACACATGTGGAACGTACTTGGTGATGTTGGTCCCACCCCCAGGTGGATCAGGCAGTTCTGCCACACGCTCACTCTTTGGAGGAACAAGTGCTTTGTCATCTTTAAAAAGTAAGTCATATACATTTGTGGCAGATTTTAAGTCCCTGTTTTTCTGATATACAATAAACTTCTCAGAAATTTATTGGAGATTTTTTTCTATGTAGTTCTTGCTTCAAGCTTGGTGTTCAATATTTCGGATGGGCAGTTCACAAGCCGAGCAGATCTCATTGATGCTGCAGGAAGTTCACTTGGACGTGGTGCTCTAGTTCCAGGACTTGGTAAGAAGTACACGTCTTTTCTGGGAATATTTCAGAACTAGACCTATCCAACCCTTAGATTCTAAATAACCTATCTGGACTTTAAATTGCAGTTGCGGTAAGCAACTCTGCAGTTGGTGGGGTTTTGTGTCTGTGGTGAAATTCTGTAAATTTAACATTTTTGAAAGTTCAGAATTCCCTGAAGGAATTTCCAGTATCTTGCTCTTGCAAGTCATTTGAAACATGTAGACAAATGGGTTATTTTTGAACTTTTAATGTATGGTAAATGCCTCTATCCTAGAACAGTCGTGTCTATAATCCTCTCATCCCTTTCCTTTTACTGTGTTGGACCTGCTTGTGTTTGTAGCTGTAAGCTTTTTCAGGAGATAAGTCTCTAAGTTAAAGTTTTTTTTTTAACACTTGCACTGTGCAAACCATCACTTTTATTAAAGCTATTATGTTTTTACCACAAGGCCTTTCAAACAAGTTCTAAGGTGCTTAATTGTCGATGGCTGTAGTAAAATAAATCTGAACCTTTTTTCCCTCCTACTTTTTCTAGAAGTTACTAGTATCTGATGCCAGACAACTATTTTTAGTTTAGACACTGTGGCAGTGTGTGATAAGTTTGTGGAGGGATGATATATATGATGTACTTATAAATAACGAGCACTGGAGTATTTGCCTGAAACGGTTCCTGTTATACATTTACTTGAAACATCAAAAGGGATGTGCATTTGCTTCATTCCTTTATTAAGAAATCTCCTTCAAGTGTTTGTCATTCCAATGAATTGTTACTAAATTGCTGTGATGTGGCAGAGAACTTTTAAAGCAAATAATTTGGATTTATATCTACTATAAAAATACTTTATCCTCGTTTTCTAACAAACATTATAAAATCTGATGTGTGAAATATTTTCCTTTTCTTAGGTGCCTGTTACGATACTATGAATAACATGATATGGACGTGCTCTAATGATTATATTGATCAGTGGTGTAATCCCGGGAACCAGGCATTCCATTGTGTCTGTCAGAGACTGGGAGTGAGTCACGTCATCACAGAGCCCAAAGGTGAGGTAAACATACAAGTCAGCATCTTATACAAAATGAAAGCAAAATATACGATTATTGTAGAATAAATATACAGAAACCACCGTCTGAAACTTTCTATTAAAAGTTGAGTTCATTCTTGGAAGGTTGTTTATAAATATTGGTCATGGTTTATCTTTGCTTTAAGAAAGGAAGAAGCGGTAAGTGTTTGGAAGTTTGCAGATTCTTGCTACCTTTAGCATATTAAAAAAGCGATGAGGGTAATTCTTTTGTTTATCTTGTGGGTGGGTGTCCTGAAGTTAGAGGAGATGATGATATATTGCATTTTAGAAGCAAATGCTAGTGCTCTAGTCTGTGTTTATAGACAGCATTTGAACAGCTTTTCTTCTTCTAGGGGATGCAACAACCACGAATGAGGTTATTAACCAGTTACTGCACCATGTTGGTGCCATGTGTATCCACCAACTCAACCTGCTTGCAGCCAGCAACAATCTTCCCATAACAAATTTTTTGGGCAAGCAACATCCAATTGAAGCCCATCATCTCAGCAGTATTTGTGACATTATGGAGAAAGCTATGGTGAATGGAGATACTTGTATAATTCGCTGCATCCTTGTTGTCTTTCAGGTATGAGGGCATCTTAAATGTACTTCTTCACAATAAACACTAAAAAAAAAATAAAAAATTAAGAATGCAGGCGACCACTTGATTTTATTAGTTTTTAATTTTTTCCCGGTTGCATTTGACCAAGCAGTGGCTTTGTTGTATTTTATACAGCCATTTAAGAGTCCTAGTTTAAATGTAATTGCCACCTTTATAGATTAAAATAAAATCCAGAGAGTTTACTTGCTTATTTCTTCCTTTTTTTTTCCTTATTTTTCCTCCCAAGTGGGTGGAAAAAGAGAAGGGGCTTCTCTCTTTGCTAAAGTGCTAGCCCAAATTTTGGAAGTCCAAAGTCAGTTTCTGACTCTCAGATTTTTAGTGACCTAGACAAATAGTTAGAGAAGCTGACTACAGAAAATGAGTTAAAATGAACAATGTTGAAGTTTTTAATATTGTTGTGTTTAATTTTTCTTAGGTGGTTTTTAAATTTTTCTTCAGCCCACAAACTGAAAGAAACAGAGATATTGTTAGAAGGTCTGGCCTATTACTTTGGCAGCTACTGATGGCACCAAGGGATCAGATTTGCTCTGAAATTCAGAAGGAGGTTTGCCTGGCTATTAGGTGAATATCTGTTTTCTCAAATTAAACTTAACTTAGATTTTAGATTATTTGAAAATGCTGTTACAGGTGAACATTGAAATTGTATTCAGCAGTTTAATTTTAAATTAATATGATAAAACTTAGGTTGACATAGTATGATAAAATTATTATAATTTGTATCTGTGCAAGAAGGGAAATGCAATGTGTTTGTCAAGATAACAGTGAAATAACAGATAATAATTGCTTTCCATACATCATTTGCTGCTTTTTATTGGCTTTCTTTAGGGTTTTTTAATGTTCATTACAGTATAGCTGCTAAATTCAAGCAAAGTTTTCTGTGTTTCAGTGATGGCTAGCGTGACTTTCATACTTAGCTTATATAGTTTAGTGATGTTCTGGAATAGGCAAAGTTAATGTTGTGAGCTGTTATATCAGTATTTCAAGGGACAGTATTGAAATTCTCCTAAACAAAAGGAATGTAAGGGGAAGCAGAATGAATAATACTTGAAGAATGCTATAAGATTGAAGACATGGGGGAAAAACACTGGCAGGGTAGTTAGACGATCTAGAGAAGGTCAGGTTTATGTTTAGAAAACGGGAATCTGTTTTGGTAGAAGGGTGGGCATTATGTCTCTGGGCTGGTACAACAGGTCATCGAACACTTAAACAGGATGGTTGCTTGAGCTCCACATCATATTAGCTACTGCATCTCTTGAACCTGATGCTGTGTAATTTCCTTTCTATGGCTTGTCAAAATAGCAGAATGACTAAGTACGGGGAAGCGAGCAAAAAGTGTGATTGTGTATCACGAAAACGAGATAATGTAAATCTCAAGGACAAGGAACGCTGTCTCAAACATCCTAAGTACAAATATAATCTACTTTTAAGTGGGAAGTGCTCCAAAGGTTGAGAACAAAATCTTCTGAAGATCAACCTGCATTTTTTGTGTGTGAATCACGACATTCCAAATTTCAGTGGCTTTATGCAGCTCTAAGTTAGTGAAGAAGAATAGCATAACTTTAGTATGATAATCTAGCATTTTCAGGATCCTGCTTTTTGACAGGGAACAGTGTATCCTGTCAACTGTATGGACAGCTGCTGCACTTTTCCCTTGTTTAACCCTATATCCTCCAATGACTTGTGGAAAAAAAGAATCAGAGGTGGGGATTAGGTAATATTTCCTTCCACCTGTTTTCTCATTGTGGGATTCTGATACCAATGAAAAACTCAAACTCAGCTTGCAGTGTTTGATAACTTTTCCTGATGTTTGTATCACAAGTTGGTCAGCATGAGCCAGAGGGAGGGAAGCTGCAATAATCTCTGCTCTCAGTGTGAAGCTGAAAAACACAACCAGTTTTCTTTTCTGAGAGTGTTATTTAAAAAGAAAAGGGAAAATGGGGAAAAAAAAAAAAAGTCTGAAATAATAGTTTCAACACTTCAGACAGTCACGAAGTACTCCTTTTAAGTTATTGTGATCTTCTACCTTGATGTGGTAATTCATGTAGAAAGGACGAAGTTCATCACAAGTTAGGAAAAATATTTCCACAAGGAGTATTTATGCATAGCTGTGTTGTTTCTGAAATGCTGGTTCTAGAATCTTCTGCATAGCTTAAGCTAAGACTTCTATAAGGAGCCAGTCTTTAATAAGTATAAAACTGTAACAGTAATGGCTTCTTGATTATTGTCTCTTGCATTTTCCATTTTTATTATCACAGAAAAGCCACAGCTATTACCCCATCACCAGAGTTGTTCTCTAAGCCCTCATCCGTTTTTTTTCTCTGACATCTGTCTTTTTCTTGAAAAAATGAGTGTTCTGTCACATATACAAGTGATTAGTGTGGCGTTTCTTAGAGGGAAGCTCTTGAAGAAGCTTTGGCGCCTAAGCAATAAAATACATTGATTACAAGAGATTTCTGGAGAAGGATCTGTATATTTTATGACCAATACAAATGTTATGTATATGGAGGATGCCTTTCTAAGTTGGAAGAAGCTATTACATAGTCATTCTAAATGTTACATCATATACTAAGCTGAGATTCTGTGACACCGTTTTTCACGTGTCCATTGAAATTATTTTGTTCACTTCTAAATACATTTAGTAATACATGGTTTTATTTTTTCTTTAGCTCTGGTTTAAATATCCTGTATCCCGGAGAAGCAGAAATCAATAATTTATTGAAATTGGTCTTAACTGAAGGTGAGAATATCTTATTGACATGTGAGAGTGTGATTTTTTTTTTTTCTAACTGAAAACAAAAAGTAAAAATACTTCTGAACCTCTGGAGGGAGAACAGTTCAGAATATTGAGCTCTAGTCTGCTTTAAACCATTCCTATTCTAGGATATTACAGAATGCTTCAAATTCTGAAGCTGCCTTCTGAACGGCTACATGGTCAAGCGTATGTAAGGTGTAGAAAAGGAAAATTTGTCTCAATCAGGCAGCTGTTAGAAATCAAAAAGGATTAAAGTTCTCTTTTGTCACTATTAATAATGTTTCTTGGCCAGGTTGTATTTTAGAACACCTAGTTAGTAGTTAGTGTAACCCATGGCAATTACACAGTAACCAGAAGTAATTTTAGCCCTTGGTGAAAGAGTAATAATCTACTTGCATTCCCCATGAAATGGGAGCCTGGATTTAGAAGCAGCTGATTCACAGTAATTTGTTACTTCATAGGAATGTGTTAGTGCGTCAAAGTCTTTGGAATTTAAAACAGTGCTGTGTGCAGAGTAAGTTTTAACAGTCTGTAATATCAACATGGAATCAGATTACACTGTAAATACAGTAATTTCTGAGAAGTAGCATGTATTAAGCAAGATATCTGAGGAAATAAAAATAAATTAGTTCTGTAAAATGCTGTTTTGCAAAAGTTTTTACATTCCATTTTAGGAGAGAGAAACAGCGGTCTCTCTCAACTTCGCGACGTTATCTTGACCAATTTAGCTGAACAACTTCAGAACAACCGATTTGGAAGTGAAGATGATGATCATTATAGGTAAAACGCAACAATATGCTCCCCTCCTCCCCACTTATGTATGTTTTTGTTATTTGCTTTAGGTAAACTTGCATACAATTCTGCTGAAATTGCTTGTTATCTCACTGGCAGTGTGACCTGAAATACTATCTCTGTGTCCGTAGTGGGTGGAATTTCATTAGGGCAAGGGAGAGAGAGGTTTGGTATTTTAGGGGAAACTTTGGAGACTTCTGTACCCAGGCTTAGTTTTGGATTCCCTGCTACTTACCATCTGTGTGGTAAATGTGGACGATCATTCATAAGTACAAAATTGTGACATCGTTCTCTGTGTCACTATTAGGTGACTTCTCAGCAGTAAAGCTGTCAATCTCAAGTACCTGTTCAAGTTGAGTATTTTTTTAGGAGTCATTAGATATAATATTTATTTAATATTATATATTTTATATATATATTATATATAATAAATTTATATTATCACAGCCCAGGAAGTCACTGGTTATCTGTTGTATTGATTGTTTTCAGGCGTTTCAGACTTGGTTTTCTTTGTGTCTGAATCTCTGAAGTAGAACAGATACTTGTTTTGGTTTCCCATAGTTTGTGATACAGCTTGCAGGGACTTCTGAGATGAGCTATACAAAATACACCCTAATTAGACTATTAACATTTGACATCTTTCTTGCATTTTTTTGAAGACTAAATGATGAGCTGTTGCACTACATTCTCAAGATTGTTGTCCGAGAATCTTGTGTCTTAATCACCAAGTGCCAAACTGTATCTAAGGATGATTTTCAAAGGCTTCTTTCAACTGTGCCTGTAAGTAAAATGTACTTTGATAAAAGTATATTTGCCTTTGGCTTCTTCTCCTCCTTAAATCCATCATCTTCACTGAGCATATAGAGGTGAAACTTTTATAGTCGTGTGTCTTAACAAATACAGGAAAAGAAAGTCTTTTGTTCTGTGCAGGGAAGGAAGAAACAATTTCTTAGAGCAAAGTAAATCGTACAGTAATGATAAAGTAGGTTTATATGCAGATGTATTTTCCAATTGCTCTGTTAGCTCTATTTATAGAATATAAAATTCACACAAGCAGAAAGGATTAAAGGATTATGATTTACAGACAGAAATGAGTGAAATTTGACATGATTTAATGGTAGAAATATGCATAGGTGTTTGCAGCAGGGCCAGCCCCCTGAGCTGGCTGATGGCAAAGGCAGGTGAGGTGCACGTGAGCGCTGGGGAGGGCACTGGAAGTCAGGGTCTGTGCTGCGAGAGGTTGCAAAAGGAGTAGTAGCATGGAACCAGCACCTTCAGGAATGTGAAGTAGATTTAGCTCTATGGTGGCATTATCTTTTAAGAACTAGTTAATTTTACAGTACTTGAATATTACTGTAATGTTACATACTTGAATAAAATGGTGCTGCTTCCTTATATGCCTTGCAAATTATTTTGCAAAATTCAGTGTTTTCAACTAGTTTCTTCTCTTAAATATGTTTTAATAAGCTTGTGTTAAATAAGCAAAAAAAAATTTTGTTCAAGGGAAATTATTTTTTGCTTTTGCTTGTCCTCTCCCTCAACTTTTTTCCTCTTTTACATTTCAAAGTACAAGGATTGCCTGAATCAAGGTTGACTAAAAGGGTTTAGATAATGTAAAGTGTGCTTATTTATGTTAAAGGCTGCATCTTCGTGTTTGCGGTATCTGATGGCTGTACAGAACCACCTCCTCAGTAACACTATTTTGATTAAACCTGATGAAAATGATGACAGTGACAGCTCCTTGCAGGGAGAGACATTGAAGGTACAGGTAAACACCAAGTTTTATTCTAGTATGGCTCTCTACAGTCAGTGTTCCTGTGACTCCTCTGCTTTCTACAGTGCATTCTACTTTTGCTGTTTTGTTGGTTCTTTTCCTCTTGATACAGTTAAATTACTGTAGATAGTTTTTTCTTGTTCTCTAGCTAAAGTCTGCAATTGTTCTGTGTTCGGTATTGCACCTTGGATTCTATATTGACAGTGAGAGCAGACACTTCCCTTCCTAAATATACATATAATGAGATTTAAAATGTATATTAATTAATACATGCTGGTAAGAAAATTCATGTGCCAGGAGTCCTTTCTGGCCACGTTACCCTCCCACTTCATCTTCTCTAAATCACTTAGGTGGTCCTAGAAAAAATATTTTTCGGGTTTAAATTGGAAAGGGTTTTCTCATTTGCCTGACCTGGCTTCTGCTTTTTTGCAGTTTTAACTTATAAAGCTTATGTAGAACCACCTACATCTGTTGTCTGAAATACTGTGAATAATATTTGTGGCAAAGAAAGTGTTAGAGGACAAGGTTTGCAGCCAGCAGTTGTTTTGTTGGTATAAGGGTTATTTAAAATGATGTCATTTCATATTACTGCTGGAATAGTCTTGAATGAACTCATAGAAGCCAGATTTGTCCTAGTGTGCAGGCTGTATTCTCATAGTGGTTTTTGTAACAGTAACAATTCTTCTATAATGGTATTGACTTCTGAATTTCTGGTATTGTTTGTTTGTTAAACTGGTTTTGTCTGCTACTCTGAGATTTTGTGTGCTTGTAATCTGTTGCAGTTGAAAGCTGTTTGTTCAGGCTCATTGAGTAAATGCTAAATATTGTAGTACTTTTCTTGTCTCGCTATTCACCCATGTTTTCATTGTTCAGTTTCTCTCTCTACAGTGATCCTCATACCTGCTAGGACATTCTGTCACCAATGCTGTACCTTGGCTGGCTGACAGCTCTCTCTCCTGTGCTGGACTTGGGGATTCCTTCCCTCTAGAAACTGGACGTGCATCCTGTAAAATATGCACCTAGTTTCTCCCAGCACTTTGGGGCTTAGCATTAATCAAATTTAAGTCTTGGATGAATCTACTGCTGCAGGCCTGCCAGGTCACATTATCATTATTTTAATTTGGAAATCCATCGTTTTGTTCTGTTGTTCTTTTTTTTGTATTCTCTAAGAATTTAAGTATCCTGTAACCCTTTTTGTACCTAGGAGCTGAAGACCAGCATTTTGTCTCTTGCTACACAAATTCTGACAGGATGCGATGAAGTCTTAGAAATGTTGCAACAAGTCACTACAGCACTAATAAACAGTGACATTTCTGATAGAGAGCAAAGGTAAGACACACATGAGTAGGCTGACTTGAAAACGGTAATCTGTTGCTGTTTTGTTGCTTATTGTCCAAGTACAGTTACCATTACTTATTCTTTGTAACTTCATGCTTGAGGTTTGAATGAGATGCAAACAAAAGCTGTGAATCTTTTCTCTCATTAAACAAACACCTCCCTCTCCCAGTTGTGTTTTGGGTTCTGTCTGTGCTTGCAAGATTAGTTTTGTTTATTGACAATACACAATTCCTTCAGGATATTTTCAGATGGGTTTCATGCTCAAATGTATTTCTGTAGATAGAGATTCTTTTAAAGTACTTTGAGCTATGTGTGCTAGGAGCCTGATATGTCGTGTTTGATGTGTACTTTAATCCCATGCTCATAGGAGCTTATGATTTTTTAGGTAATTACTGAACTCTTGATTTACTGCCTTGTCTATCATTGTTTAATAAGAATTGACAGGAAATACTAGGATACTAACACTTTGGAGAAATTATAATGTTTTCAGGATAGTAGGATTGGTTGGTTTGCTTTTTTAAATATAATGTAAGTGTTCACTGCTAAATTTTGAATTGCCTATTTATGTAGCCTGTTACAAGATTAAACAGATGACTAAAACTAGTAGTGATACTCTATGAAAATCATTTTTACTTTGGAAACCTTGACTCTCCTTACAGATTAAAAGGCCTGGAGCAAATCACGAAGGCTACTATGCTTGGTCATCTGCTTCCTGTCCTGTTGACATCTCTGATGCATCCAAATTTGCAAACCCTAACTATGGCAGATGCCTTGATGCCTCAGCTTGTGCAGCTGGTTCTTTACACAAGTCAGGTATGGTCTTTGTGTCAGCAGTTGTCTACAAAGCAAAAAAGATCTGGCGTGCATGTTCTAACATGCTTGATCAACTTTATCTTGGTCACCTTTCTGCAGTAAGTGATCCACAGGTCATAGTTTAAGAGTTGCTCAACAGCTACAACAGCTGATAAGGCTGAGTATTAAACTTGACTTGTTACAACAACTACTAAGTCATGATTTGTTGTCAATGACAACATACGGTGTGATTGTTAATATAGCTCAATAACGAGATCTTAAAATGATTTACTGTTCTCATGTTTCTAACATTGGTTATTTTGTGCCACAGACTGCTCTGCTGCTTAAAACTCAGTCTCCAGTTTTCTCAGAACTGAACAGTTCCCCCAGTGGGGCATCAGAGCAGAAGGGGAAGCTGTTACCCGATGAAAGGTGATTTTCTTTACATTTGGGTCTTTTCATGGGATAAAATATCTTAGCTATAATGTTCAGCTGTCATAGAGATATATAAGCCTTTACAAAAGGCAATTAGTTCCAAAATTATTGTGCATATAAAAATGAAATGATTAATATATTCAGGTAGGCTGCACAGAGTATGGTTTGTTTAGTTTTTTCCCTCGCCTCAAGCATTAGTAGTTGATTCTAAATGTTCCTCTTACAATAAATTAGGCTAAGGAAGACCATCATGAGTAAATTGCTCTGGCAGCATGAGATACAGTATTAAAACCATTGGAAAGATATTAAATTGTTTCATTTACATAGAGAAATGTAATTATTTTGAAATCCCGCATTTATATCCTGTGTCTCAGCTCAAAGTTATACAGTTTCTACTTAGAAACAGAAGCACAGCTAAATTAAATAAAAAATGCCTGTCATAGCTATTTGCTGTTGCAGAATTTGTAGTGTTAAACAACTTGTGATAAAGTGTAATATACTGTGTTAAAAATCTGAAGAATATATTTTCAATCTTCCTCCGAATTATAAGCTTCAGTGAAATATTAGGCATATTGTTTTATGACAGTATAATAGTTTTGGATGCTCTCCCAGGAGGGAAGTTTTTTTTTATGCTACCAGTCATGTGTTAGAATCCATATAGAGTACCATTTACCTTTTTATGGTGGTACTTAGCTTGTTTACCATAATTCGGAAAATGGGAAGCACAGGGAAAATTTCAGATTTTACAGGTTAGAGATTGGTAGTTATTTCTACAGCGTTCATGCTGTTTAAGTTCTGCATGTTCCCCCAATGTAGTTATGCCTAAGAAGAGGAGTCGATACTTTGTCTCACTATGTATCAATGCTGAGAGGTGATTTTAAGTCCTTTATAGTTTGATGTGTAAATATATAGTAGAAATCTGTGTGTTGAATTTTAGGACTAATTTTTCACTCTAAATTTCAGAATGCTGGAAGAGAAAGAAGAACCAGGTTTTCTTACGGGTTTAAAGATCCCTGCTCCCTGGGCTGCTGGGAAGACTGTAGAAACAGTTCACCCTGTCAGGGATAACTATAAATTTAAAGAAACCGTACATATTCCAGGAGCCCGCTGTTTATATCTTAGATTTGACAACAGATGCTCTTCACAATATGATTACGATAAGGTAAGCAAAGGCCAATTCAGAAATTCTTTCTTTTGTATATATTTCTGTCAGCAGCACTTCCCATTTTCATCTTTTCTGCCCCTTGTCTTTCATGACACCTTGTTCCCAGGGATCAGGATAATGCAGGAGGTTTTTAATGATAGGGGCTTATTAGTGTACGCTGTAATGTCACAGTTCACTTCAAGGCTGTAAAGTACAGGGATGCAGAGAGGTTATTTCATGTGTGGCACAAGTGTGAATAACTTTTGAAAAGAATTCTTGAGTTTCTTCTTCTGGTACATGTACATTTAATGTAATGTACAAAGAGTTATTGACATGGAAAGGCAGGAAGATGAAAATAAGTGATTCATGTTTAATTTCTATTATTCTTGAAGAAACAATGCAAAAAGTATATGCTTAATTCTTCCTCTGTATTGTTTCAGAGCATAATATCCAGTGATTGTTTCAATGTTTAAAATCTGTCAGTTATGAGGATCTTCTGTTTAGAGTTAGACTCTGTAATTAGGAAGTTTCCTGAAAAGATGTCAGAAGTAGCGGTAGTTATGAAAAAGGACAAATATAGTAGGCCGCAGAGGTGTGGGGGAGGTTTTGTTGGAGGTTTTTTGTTGGGTTTTTTTCCCTTCAGATATTCATACCAACTTTTCCTTTTTTTTTTTTTTTTTTTCTAGTTCATATCATGATTGCTTGGATCAGCACAGTTTATTTAAACTGGGCAGAACTGGAAGGGTTACTTCCCCACCTCCTCCTCCTCCTCCCCCCTCCCCCCCCCCCCCCCCCCGATGATAAATGGCTTGTTTACATGGATTAATATGAACAAGTATTTTCAATTTTAAGAGCACAGCTCATAGCACTTACTTACTTTGGATAATCAGAGAGCTACTTGTGCTCCTTACTAGTTGTCGCCATATGTTCCTCACTATAGAGCAAGTCCTGTGATACTCACTCCCATTAGTTATTTATAAGTGTCTTTTAATATTAGTGTTACCTATTACTGGTTAAACTCCTTCAGAAGACTTTGGGCCTTGTCATGTTCCCGGTGAAATCACTGACAAATTATTAACTCTGATGGGAGCAGGAGTAATCTAGTTATTAGTAGAGACAGTATGTTCTGTTAGCTCCGAGTGAGGACTGGAAGTTAGGATTTCTCCTGACTTTTGCTCCCGGTTCTGTTGCTGACTTGCTGTGTGATCTTGGGGGCAAGTCACTCAATTTCCTCTCTGCCTCAGTTTCCCCATCTGTAAAATGGGGATAATAATACTTGCCTGCTCACCTCACAGGGCTGTTGTGAGGATTTGTTAATGTTGATAAAGCGCTTTGAAAATATAAAGCGCGGTGTAAGTGCTAAGTATTATTATTATTATTAGATTTTCTTGTTTTTCTCTTACAGTCTAACAGTGTATTTTATGTTTTGAAGTTGGTGATCTATGCTGGTCCTAACACAAACAGTAGGAAGGTTGCTGAGTATGGAGGCAATACACTGGGATATGGCAGCCGTAGTGTCTTAGGAACTGGTTGGCCGAAAGACTTAGTAAAGGTACAGTATTATAATCCAACAATATTTCACATAGAAAAATCCCCCTTGGAAACCATGTCGAGTCCATTTGAACCCTTATAGCAATGAAGTGCAAGCTTTTAAATGTACAGTTATCCATGATGAGATCACTTCATAAGTGGGCTTTTATGTCCTTGGGGGATAACTTTAAACTCAACTGTATGTTGTGTGTGATGCTTCTCTTTGATCTTGTCTTGTTTTGTTATGTCTTACTGGAATTTCTTATCAGTATGTTTCAGTCCCGGAGTCTCTAATGGCACTACTGGTCTCATAAGCGTATCTTCCTGGGAGAAGTTCTTGCACAGTCTGAGGCTGTGCATATTTTCTTAAGGTCCATGGGCATGACTGCATTTTTTTAACACTAGCCCACAAATATAATAAGTAGTAAATGTAGCAAGTTTCCAACCGTTTCTGTTGGGTTTTAAAATTACACTGGATGCTTTTGACAGTAAAGCTAAAACAGAAAAATCCCTCAAACTTCTTGAAACTTAAGTATTTTTTAGAATTTTATAGTATGTTCCCTCATATTGTGTGCAGTATGATTTTTTTCCTATGTGTTTGTGCTGCTATACTATCCCACACTAAAACTGGGCTTTTATATATAACAAATTTTCAAAAAGGAAAACAAGAAGTAATAAACGGGAAAGCAATTTCAGACAAGTGCTCCATTGTTCATAGTTAATGGAATTGCATTGATTTTTCAGACGTAGATTTTTATACTGCTCTTTCAGCAAAATCTTCTATTAATGTGTTGACATTCTTCTCCTTTAAACGCTTGTCTGTCTTCCATCAGGAAGAGAACTGTTGATTATTGCATGGTTTCTTGCAGACAAACAATGAAAGAATTTTGATGAAAATCAAGGCCAAGTAACACAGGCTGATAAATTCTGCTTTTGATTCTACAACTGCGGTGGTTTTTTTGTTTTACTATAGTTAGCCAGCAGCAAAATTAAAATCAAATTGTCCACTAAAAGATATCCTTACAAAAAGGGAAGAACCTTGAATCAGAATATATAACTGGAGATAAAAATAATACTTAAATAACTGTCATTAAAAACATTAATCATAAAATAAGCCACTTTTATGAAAAGCCTGTTTGTTTGCTTCAATTCTTAAATGTATCTTCTTTTTTTTTTCCCCCCCCTCCTCTCCATCAAAATTTTAAGGTGGAAGGAGATACAGTCACCTTCTCCTTTGAAATGCGGAGTGGTCGTGAGCACAACACTCCAGACAAAGCCATGTGGGGCTTTGCTTGCACTGTTCGAGCACAGGTACTCAAACACGACAGATTCCATGGCATAGGTTGAGCTTCAGATCAAATGGAAATGTACTCCAAAGTTGGAAGTTAACGTTTGAAATTTAAAACAGTAATAGCTTACTGATTTTGGCAATAAGACAATTGGTCCTTTTACAATGGAAAGGACCTAAGTTCTAGATGTTTGGCTTCCTTAGCTGGAGATACCCTGTGGCATGGTCTGTACCTTGCTCAGGTTTTTACGGAAATAGTTATTACCAAATATATCTTACCTATCTCTTGTCATTGGCACTGGACTTGGATGAATTAATATCTCTTTAATATCTTTATCTTTAATATCTCTTGCTGTTTGTAGATCAGGATTGCTTTGAAGAGATGGGGTATCTTGTAACAAACTGGAAATCGGAGATTTAATTGAGGGGGTGATGATTCCAGCCTATAAAGAAGAGAGGGGAGGGACGCTGGGATCAGACAAAAGGAAACTTAAATCCCACTACCGAGAAGCTAGAGCTAGGTCTGTGAGATGACAGATCTGCAGGCCAGAAAATGACTGAACCAAAAATAACTTCACCTTTTCTTTTCTTTCTTGGTTCAGGATAATAATATTTAAATATTTTGTTTCTTGTCTTGAGTTGTACTTATATTGCTTTAAATTCTTAAAGCATTTTTTCAACATACATCTGTGTAAGAGACACATGAGAGCTATATATATCTTTATATATAAAGATTATATATAAAAATATAAAATCTCTTATCTTGAAATATACTGGCGAAGGAGTTCATGGTTGGTTGAGTGCAACTTATCACTGTTCCTACTACAGGAGTCTTCAGAGGACGTGTCAGGAGGTTTGCCATTCTTAGTTGACCTGGCACTTGGCCTCTCTGTGTTAGCTTGTTCTATGCTGCGAATATTATACAATGGACCAGAAATTACCAAAGATGAAGAAACCTGTCAAGAGCTCTTAAGATCTAAACTATTACAAAGGTAAAAACCAGTATTTAATCTAAGTTCCCATGTGGGTTTTCTTCTGAGGGGAGGTGACTTGAGTAGTTGTGCTCAAGTCTCATATTTTCAAGTGATTGTTTTCAGAGTAAGTAGAGGAGGTTTGGGCTACGTGTGCTTGGTACCAGACAGACTTAAAGCCACACTTAATATGTACTCTGTCTTTCTCACGTGTGTTGACTGACATGTCTTTCTGAATGAGGGAGAAGAGTTAGGAAAAAAAAAGTAATTAAAAATCCTTTTTTTCTGTTTTTATTTATTTTTCCAGGTGCCAGTGGCAGGTGGAAGCGAATGGTGTAATATCTCCAGCCCTTACACCAAGTCCTTCACCATTGCCTCTTACTATAGATGAAGATAGAGAATTTACATATCCTTCTGATGTTCTCGTGCCTCCTGTTGGACACTATTTTGATCTGCCTAGGATTAGGCTGCCTCCAGGAATCATGATAAAACTCAGGGAAATTTCTGGACGTGCTCGGCCTCAATTTAGACCTAGTATAAAGTAAGTAGTCATTGTTTTGCTCTAGTTTTCTAATTTGACTTCTGTTTTGTTAAATGTTTGGTGCCAAAGTGTGCGAGCTAAAAAAGCAATGCAAAGATGCAGCATTCCTGTCATGTATGCATTTAATATTCTGTAATTACTTGTTTGTGAATGCGTTATCTAGTGAATTGTAAATATGAATTGTCAAAGTTTGTCTGTTATTCTTGTTTAATCAGTTTGGCTTTACCTATAACCCTAGGGAAGTGATTCAGCCAGAAGTAATGGAGGAGATGGTAGTTTCATGTGTGATTAAACACTTGAATTTGGTTGACGCACTCCAGTCCCTGATAAATTTCCAGTATCAGGAAGAACATGCTGAAGAATATGATTTACTTTGTAAAATTATGGGAGAGACTTTTAAGAAGCTAAATGCCATGGAGAGACAATTGCAGGTAAAAATAAAATTACACAAAATAGAAGGCTTTTTTTTGAGAATAAAGGTGTATTATCAGCATTTTAGAAACACAGAAATACAAAACATGCTCAGATTTCTTCTTTTAAGATCTCGTCTACTCCTTAAGATGAACAGCTGCAGTAAGTGTTATTTTTTTCTCTCTATTAGAGTGTGGCTGAGCTGGAACAGAAATGGCAGAGCGAGGTAGATGATGCCATGCATGGGAAGCTGGAGAACAATATCCCATTCTTTTATGATTATCACTTCAATGAGGTAAGCGTTGTGGCTGCTGGGGGGGCTCCTGCTTCATGCTGCTCTCCATCAAACACATTCATCCTTTTCCTTCGCTTTGTTTAGAGCAAGATGAAAGAACTAGAACTTCTGTGTTCAATGAAAGAAGTTTCTTTTGATGGAAGTGATCTGGAGAATGTGGTCCTGGCATTAAGGTTAGTAGCTGGCTGGGGAGGGTACCATTTAGGCAAGGTATTTAAAAACAGGGAACTTTAAGCAGCTGTGGAATTCCAGTGAGTTCCAAAAGTAGGTATGCGGGGTTAAAGTCACATACACACTTAAAAGCTTATTGAAGTAGGCACTTGAATCTCATTGTACCCTGTGGTACTTAATGATGTGAAGCAGAAGCTGACACTAAATGTTTTGAAAACATTTTATGTCTAATTCCATTAAAGGCTGGTAGACCTATAGAAAGAAAACAATCTTTGGGGGCAGCAACGTTCAGGTCGACTTCTAACGAGGGATGCAAATACTTTAAAGCTCTTCCTGTCTGTCTAGCAACACCTGATTAAATCGTTAGAAAAAATTATGCTAAATATATTAATATTAGTACCTACAGCTATGAGTACTTAATAACAAATCACTTGTTTATTTCTTTAATTTTTTTCTGCTTTCTACTTTTTTGGCATAGAATAGATGGATGCTGTATGTCTTTAACCTTTCTCACAGCAACACTTTATTTCAGAAGGCATTAAAAGATAATTGAGCTTGCCTCTTATTTTTCTTTCATAATCTTAGGGAGAAGTTTTTTCAAGAGGTGAATTCACTGATACAGAAGACTTCTCATCCCCTAGCAAAAACAAAAACATTAGTTAAGAGCTTGATGAACAGAGCAGAGCTGTTATTACATGTCACTATTGCAGCACAGTCTGGTATCACAAGAAGTATATCAGGCACCCCTGCAGAGACTCCAGGTATATATCTCATTACCAGCATTGTACTTTTGTTTCTTTAGGAAAAAAAGATAAAATGTATTCCTTTTCTCTTATTTTCCCTTAAAATTAAACCGTGGTTTTTTTCTACTTTTTCAGATTAAATAAATTATTTTACAGTAAATGAAGCTGAGTCTTTGTTTTCTGATTGCCATAATGATGGTAACTTAACGTCCGAGTAGTAATACATGGAATTTAAACTTTAGTCTCCTGAATTATTGGAAAAAAATGCTTAACCAAATCAAAACAAAACTAACTTGAAACGATACCTGAAAACAGGAAAGTCCTCAGAATTGAGCTGCAAATTTTTGCTTAGACTGTTACATGTTTTGTTATAGCTTTCACTGGAATGTCCACAGTGATTTTAAAAGCAGTTTGTAAATAACCTCCTACACCGGGAGTGACATTCTTTCATATTGTATAATATTGCAGCCTGTAAATCAGCATCTGAAACAAAAGTGATCTCTCACGCCGTCCGCCAGCCTGTCTTCCTTCGCAGTATGTCAGCACCGTCTGACTTAGAAATGATTGGTAACGAAGATATCGAGTTTGCTAGATCAAGTCAAAGGTATGCAATGGTTTATTCCACTGAGCTGCTTTACAATAATGTGGCCTGTGTTGTTAAAATCATCCTAGCACTTTGGTTTTTTTCATTGGATGATTTTACAGCTGCAGGTGTAATTATCCTATGTTCTCGTAGGCGCCGCCACGTTACCAGCCATAGAAGTAGCTCTTTCACTCTTCTCCAGTCACTGACCATTGAGGACAGCAGAGATAAACCCACGTACAGCGTCTTACTGGGGCAGCTGTTTGCTTTCATCGGAACAAATCCTGACCAAGCGGTATGTCACTTCAAACGTGCTAAATCATTATATTTTCAAAGTCAGGCTTTCACAAAGAAGGGGGGTGCCTTGCTTGTGTCTCATTAACAAAACCAAACAAAATCTCCTAGGTATCCAGCAGCAGTTTTCTGCTGGCGGCTCAGACAAGGTGGCGGCGTGGGAATACGAGGAAGCAAGCCCTGGTGCACATGAGGGAGCTGCTGACGGCAGCGGTTCGGGTTGGTGGTGTGACACATCTTGTAGGCCCAGTGACCATGGTACTTCAGGGAGGACCAAGGTTTGTTTATTTCTCTGAAAATAATTGAATGTTCTGGTCTCTGTAGAAGATAATAAATTGCTTTGCACGAATTAAAACTGAGAAGTGACTAGCTGTGAGGGCTCCAGTTTGCAAAACAAAGCTTGCAGCGGCCAGTTTGGCCCTTGTAGGGTAAAATGGCAGAAATTTCTAAGAAATGCCTTTATTTGGTAGTAGATGAACTTTCCTTTCATACTGGAATGACATGTCCACAAATATGTATGTAGGGTATCTTACTGTCCTGAATTAATTCTAAGTTCATGTTAATTAGGTGTTAGTGGTAGATTTAGCTGATACTAATACTGTCATCTAAGTTTGATAAATATTTAGCTTGTAGTAAAACTACCATACTGTCTTGTTTACATATGTTTCATATTAAGGCATTGAGTGACTTGCACTTTTGCTTCTAAATGTTCCTTGAGTAATTCTTAATATGTGCTAATTTTTATTTTGTTTCAAAAGCTATATTTGGAAGTTTGCTCATTTTATTTAACCTTGAAAGCCTACCATTTCAAATATCTTAACTACCAACAGAATTGAAGAGCTCACATGTGGCGGGATGGTGGAACAAGTCCAGGAAGCTTTTGGAGAGACCATGACGTCTGTGGTCTCGCTGTGTGCTCGCTACCCCATTGCTTGTGCAAATAGCATTGGCCTCTTGTGCACTATACCTTACACAAGGTATGAAAGTGTTTCTTTCAGAAAGGGAAGGAGGGCATCCACAACTGTCCTTAGTAGGTTTTGCCTTAAGGAGAAGTATTAATATACTCCTTTTATCCATAATGAGGGCTATCTGAGAACATCCTGTTAAATTTTCTCGGAATACGGAATTTCATCTGGGGAGGACAAGGGGGAGATAGAACCATCTTTCCACAAATTGGAATAATTACTTAGTGAGTTAACAGCAAGTTCTGAATTTTCATTGTATCTGTTGTTAGTGACTTAAAAGTTACTGAAGTAAAATCTGAATTTCTCTTCCCATACAGGAGTGAGGAGAAGTGTTTGGTACGTAGTGGCCTCGTACAACTTATGGACCGGCTTTGCAGTTTAAGCAGCCAGACAGAATCCAGTTCCAATGAAAAACAGACAAAGAAACAGAAGGTGGCCACTATGGCTTGGGCTGCCTTCCAGGTGCTAGCCAATCGCTGTGTTGAATGGGAGAAAGAAGAAGGTAGGAACACCGCCAAATATATTTCCACTGCGTGCTTTAGAATTGCCCAAGTGCCTGAGAAGGGGTGTAAATGAATTTAAAATAGGGCATTCACTCACTGTGACTTCAGTACTGTGTGGATTCTAAAGAATACACAAGTGGATACAAAAATAAGTTGATTTTCTTCTTGTTGTTTTGTTGGTTTTTTTTATTCTATCTTTTTTCATCCTCATGGGAGTGTTTATGTTGCAGATAATTTCAAGTCTGCCACTTGGCTCTGTCTAGACATCACTCAGGGTCTCCATGTTCTCTGGTTATCACTTACACATTTCTCCTGTGATGGGATTCACCCATAACATACATAAACTTACAGACACGTGGCTATTGGCTAATGAGACACAGATGTTGTATTAGATTTTATTTTTCATTAAAGACATTTTATATATAAAATTTTTGCTATAGCAAAACAAAAATATTTTTTACTATTTTCAGCTTATGGGTAAAGAATTTGTAGATGCGTACATTCTTTTTTGTTCCTTACAGATGTGTATTCTTGCATTGCTTTTAAAGGTGGTTCAACAGAAGCTGTTCACTCTGGTCTGGCTCGTCAGGTCTCCAGCCTTCTTACCAACCATCTCGCGCGAGCTACGGAGTGTTGTGGGAATCAAGCTGCAGGAAATGATGCGCTTCAAGATGTTCTCAGTCTTCTTAATGACCTCTCAAGGTACTAGGCCTTCGTCTCTGGAGTATTTTTTTTTCCTGTATATGAAAGCAGATGGGGGTGAGGATTTTCTTTAATAGTTGTAAAGGTAAGATAATTCCAAAAAACATTCTAAAACTCGATTATAAACTGACAGTTACTCAATCTTAGTGTTTAATCAGTGCTATCAGGTTATGTAAGAATTGTTGCAGATAAAATTTTGTCAGACTGAAATTTTTTTTAATTGCATCTTGTCAAAAGTAACTTAATTTGGTTTTAATTCCAAGACCATCATGGAACAATCAATTTTTATTTTTTTTTTCGTAACAGCAGTTACCTGGTTTTTTTTCCCCTTTCAGGAGTCACATCGGTAAAGCA
Organism: Numenius arquata; assembly: GCF_964106895.1. Classification (NCBI taxonomy): domain Eukaryota; kingdom Metazoa; phylum Chordata; class Aves; order Charadriiformes; family Scolopacidae; genus Numenius; species Numenius arquata. The sequence continues at coordinate 3,908,702 of NC_133591.1, forward strand.
ATCCTGAGCCAGCCAGCCTGTGTGTCCAAGCTTCTGTCCCTTCTCCTGGATCAGCGTCCTTCTCCAAAGTTGGTCCTTATAATCCTCCAGTTGTGTCGTGCTGCGTTGCCTCTCATGAGTGTTGAGGACTGTGGAAATGTGGAATTGCCTCCCTGGAGTTACTCGGTCCCCTCTCTGAACAGTGAACAGGATGATCCCAGTGACCCAGCCTCCAAGATTGCCTCTCTGCTGCTGGCAAAGCTGGCGGATTATGTAGTACCAGGTATCAGCATCTTTTTGGTGTCATGATAATTTGAGAAAGTGCCAGGCAAGTCATGTTTCTGCAGAGTTTTTGTATTGACAGAAAGCTTAAGTCGGAAAAGGTATATGATATGTCAGTGGTGAAAGATAGGATATGTCTGTGACTTTCCATCTGCCTCTTAATTTAACTGTTCTCAGGCTAAGGTGCGTGTCACTGCGTTGTTTTAGATGTATTTCAGGTGTGTTAGTGTTAGTTTCAAGGGAAAGAAAGTTTGTTGATGGAGCTCATTTCTGTGTGGGTTTTTTTGGTTTATTTTTTTTCCTTTCTACTTCAAGGGTGCCAGACAGTTCTTTCTCCAACCGCCTCTGAGCCAGATACTACTTTGGCAAAAGCCAGCCCTAAAAATTCCATAAAAGGCGATAAGGATCCTGGAGAAGAAAGTGAGGCAGTGGATGGTAAACTTTCTATTTTTATTCATAAGCGGGAAGACCAGTCATCCCATGAAGTCCTTCAGCCATTACTAAGGTAATCTTAACTCACTGGATTGGAATTAGCAACCAGTTTTGCCAATAACGTTTCTCTTCTTTTTGTAGTGTTATAGCTGTAGAAAAATGCATCCTAGGCATACTAATAAATGGGAAAGCAAAATGTCTTCCCAATTTTTTGTGTTTACTGGCAAAATAAGAAGATAATGCAAAAATGGTTTATAGGGCTGATGCTTAGCATGCTGTTACCTTGATAAAAATGTGTGCCACTATGCTGAATTGGTGGTGAGGCAGCAGCAGGGAGAATCTAAATCCCAGTGCTTCCTGGCCGTGGCTGTTTTGTAGAAGACAACTTAGCAATGATGAGAGCAGCAAAGCTGAAACAGAGCAGCGTGCACAGATGTATAAAAGGAGGAGGGGGATATGAAGTGTGATGTTTTAATTTTGGATTGAGTACCAGCCTTGTAAGCCACTAGCAAAGGAATATAAAAACATTTTAATCTGGAAACAATCATATGAAAAATTAGCTACTTAATGATTCTCCATCAGAAAAACTGAACCTATCTTGTTATGGTATTGCAGACTAACAAATATAACTTATATAACTATCAAAGCAAAATGGCTTTAAAAGCATAGCTTTTAATAATGCATACACTGGATAATAATTTGCTATTACAGCTTCTTTAGTGTTCTTAGTACCCACCTGGATTTTGCAATCTCTGAATGTCAGACAGCCAACGGTATCACCTCTTGCATTTTGTACTATTTCATCTTCCCCCAGTCAAAGTTTATTTTGAACCCATGCCCTAAAAATGATACTAAAAGGTAGAGCTGTTGGGTGTTCTTCGGTGAAAGGTTAACTCGGAGCCCTCAGGCATTTGTGTTCAGTAAAAGCCAATTTCATAATGCTTTTTCAGGGGGGAAGGGTTAAATTGCTATGCAAATAACTACATTCAATAGTATTAAATTTTTCTTGTACAGTGCAATTGAGTATGTCCTTAACTATCAAGTATTTCTGTTATTGTTAAGCAATTCAGTGGCAAGGGTTGCTTTCAGATAATTTAAAAACATGCATAATATATTAAATTGGACTGTATAGCTCAGTTATTTTTTCCACCAGTGGAAACAAAGCTAATGTGTTTTGTTTTCACTGTAATAGTAGCTCAGAAGGTCGTCCATTCCGACTTGGAACTGGCGCCAATATGGAGAAAGTAGTGAAAATGGATCGAGACATGACAAAAGTAAGAAAAGGAATTACTAAAGCTTTATTCAACACTGTAAAAACCAGTGGCCAGTCAGAATTCTTGTTTTTTAGTGGTGTTAAATCCCCTTTGTTAAATGTTGTTTAATTTACAAAGCTGTTCAGAAAGATAACTTTACAGGTAATTTTAGCATTATATAGTTGTTGATATAAATACAAGGATAAATGATGAAAAAATTTAAGCTAAAGCTTCCTCCAGCTGTTACAGATCATGTTTAAGCCCCTTTAGTAGTCTCTTTCCTGAACTGTTTAATGCATGTTGATAGTACGAATTTTAAACCTCATATTTAAATTGAATTTTCTTTTATATTTTCTGACATGTTCTTGAGTATTTGCACCAGAAATACTCATGTGTGGCTTTTTGATCAGGGAAGAGAAACTATACTGTTAAGCTAAGAATGGAATATTAGAGGCAATGAATCCACATTGATCTCTGATCTCTTTGTAGATAAGAAAAGATGCGTCTTATGACTGTGACTAATCCATACACGGGAGGATGTTTTGATGTGTTCTCAGTACTTTTTACATATGCAGAGGGAGGAGAGTTAAATACGTCACGTAGTGTGGCCAAATAGACAAATACTAATGTTAGCTCTTATGGCAATTTTACTTTCAGAGTGGCTGCTGTGAAGTTATTACAGAAGAAGCTGCTGCAGCTCTTCGAAAGGCAACTAAGTGGGCACAGTCTGGTCTAATAGTTAGTGTTGGGCCCCCCATAGAAACAGTCAATCCGGAAACTACCAGTGGGTTGTCCACTGGGGACAAAAAGAAGACCGCCCAAACATCTATTTGCAGAGAGAGGAATTCTGAGCTTGCCAGGTACGTCACTTCGATTCTATACTTAGAGTCTAGATTCTGCTTTTCTATATACCGGTATTTATAGTGCTCTAGTAAAAAAACAAACCTCAGTTTTCTTAAGCTTCCTTTTTTTGTGCCGTATATTGCTGTTGACAATTGAAGCTGCTTCTCTTGTTTTGAAATTAATGGGCAAATTGCTTTCTTCTGCGTAGGACGGATCCTGTGAGGCCATTCATTAGCGGTCATGTTGCAAACAGCATGGCAGCGGAGGTGATCGCTTTGCTCCATAGCTTGTTGATGGCACCGGAATCAAATGCGGCTCAGATATGGACAACTACTGCTGAAAAAGTAAGCAAACAGAAGTATCAAATTCTACACGAAGCATGTATTGAGTAGTTAAGAGAACTTAATTATTAGCAAGTTCCTAAGCTATTCCTTTCCGATTTGGTACTTCCAGCGCTTCAGACCGGGATGTGTAAGTGCGTAGAAGCAGCCCTTTCTAGTAGATGGTGTCTATCTGATGTCTTAGGGTGGAATAAGTAATCAAAAATTATCCAGCATTAAAGAATGTGTTGTTATTCTGTAATTAACCTGTCATTTTTTCCCAGTAATTAATAATGCTGTTTGTTTAGAGAGTTATCTTGCCCTTGCTGGGCAGTTATTCTGCCTTTGCTATTCAGTCCTCTCTGCCATGACCTCTCAGGGTCCGAAGTGTTGGCTGGAAATTACAGCACGTTGCTTTTATGTTCTGCTGAATCCTGTAGCACCTAATCTGTTGCTTAGGCTAAATCCTTCAGTGAAGACTTTTGCGAAGATTATATATGTAACACTGTGATTCTAAAAGTTATTAGGGAATGGAGCTGGCTTTGATGGTGTTCACACTTCAGAGAACTTAGAATCTTCTGAGTTATATAATTCTCTTCAAGAACAAAAATAATTCTTCTGAGACTGTGTGTGGGCTGGAGGCTTGGGGCGTTGGTTTTTGTTTGAATTGTGCTTTGAAGTCATTCTCTGGTATTTTTGTTTCTGTCTTCAGGTCCTGTCTCGGGCTCTGATGTACATTCCACAACTTGGGAAATATGCAGAGAGTATTTTGGAGAATGGAAGTAGCAGTGGAAGAAAACTCGCCAAACTTCAAAGAATTGCTCGGCAGGCAGTAGCTGCCCTTTGTGCTCTGGGTGGCTTTAAGGAGACGATTAAAATAGGTTCTGAAGTTCAGGTAATTCGGCGCTATTCACATTTTATATCTTAAATGAGAATTGGTGCTTTTGAGGATGTTTTACCTGCATTGATACCCTTGCCAAGCAGTTGCAATAACACTTGTGGAGACTGCTATTGTGTGTTATTTCTGCTTCCTAAAATACCTAGCTCTAATTGTGCGTTGAGTTGGTGTGTGGTGCTAAACGCTCAGTGTTTCTTGTTTGGAAAGCCTTAAATCTTATGCAGACCTTCTTTGGTTGTAGGTTTTAGGTAAAGGAATAGCAGGAAGCATTGGAGTTGTGGCATCTATTAATGAACAAGAAGGTATAGCAACGGTCAAATTTCCACCTACCAGTATAGACAGTAGAAAGACCTCACAAGCGTCAGACACATTAACTATTCCATTATCTAGGCTTTGTGTTCCAAGATCTGAGGTACGGTAGTTTTAAGAATCCAATATTAAGTATAATATCAATTATTTAATTTTTTTTGTCACAGCATACTGGCAATTAATCTACAGCATGTAAAAAGTCTGTTTCATCTTTGATAGATTATTTGTAAAGTTTGCCTCATTGTTTTAAACATATCTTAACAATATCTATATTTAAGTTCGCATTCAAGTAACATGGATATTCATCTCTTGGTGCTTAAAGGTGTTCTGTTGCATACTGTGTTGTGGTTTTTGGTTTTGTTTCTGTTTTTTTTTCTTTTTTTGACTGATGTTTGGTGCTGGTTTTGTGATAGTACAAAATAAGAATTAACTCCAGGTAATAAAACGCCCTCATTTCTTAGAAACTAACTACTTGAATTTAACTTTTTACCGTGCCCCCCCACCATCAGGCATTGCCTCTTCATAAACTGTCCATTACTGAGAAGGTAGTACAGGCAGTCCAGTCCATGTTGCTTCCTCAGGAGGGAAGTCTATCTATTCACACCTCACTTCCTGCAACAGGAGATGGCTCAACTCCAGTAATGGCAGTGGTGCGGCTTCTTGCTGAAATAAGAACCAGGTGAGTCGTTGGGTTTTGTGCTGCACCTCAGTCTGTTGTGATACTGTACACAAATGTTCAAGAAAATTGCATGGGTTCTTGTTTTCTTCTCTGTGGGTACTGACACACGACAGCAGGGAACGGTGCAAAAATCCGTGTTTGCTTCCTGAAGTACATTTGGTGTCTAGATGTTGTTAAAATGAGCACCAAAAATAAAGTGCCCCCTGTAACACTGACAATGCATTGAGCAAATGCTTCATATAAGTAAATGTTATGAAGTAGAGGAGAGCTGTCATTGTAGAAGTTCCAGTGGATAGCTAAGCAACCCGACAAAGAAATAGATCAGTCAGTGTGCTGTCTTTTAAAATAGTCTTGATTTCAATACATATAAAGACAACTTTGAATTCAGCGTGCACTTTTGTAATGCTTTAAACGTATTATTTTTCCATTAAGAGCATGCCTGGTGATGGCTCAGCTGTTAGAAGACAGCTCATTCTGTGAAGAATTCATTCAACAGTGTCCAGCTGCTGTAGAAGTTCTTAATTTGGTAGCACAGGAGTGCAGCCCTGGTAGGTATTCAACGTGTTCTTGCAGCTTTATTGTTGTATTCAGTTCAGAGACATAACGGCTTTTAAAGCCATTTCAGTGTTTTGTCCTCCAGCTACTTAGAGTTTGATCGCTAGCACAGTACAGCATGTCTTGTCATAGCTGCAGAGCTGTTAATACAAGAATAGCTAATAATCAGACTAAACCATTTTAAACATTAGGCATAAAGGTTAGGCTGGAATATGATTACACTGTGCATCGCAGAAGATGCAAGTCCTGGGACTAGCTCTCTACTACTGTGCTTCTGAACCCTCTCCGCTTTCTTGCTTCCACTGTAACCTACTCTGTATTCCTTGACTTTATTGCTTATATAGGGGTTTTTTTGACCTTTTTGCTATTTTTTTACAATGCTTTCTTATATTCCTTATCATTGAGCTTTTGGTTTCCTTCTGTCTTGTTTAAGGATAAGCAGTGGGCCCAGCAAAGTCTTAGTTCAAGGGGAAGTTTCAGGAACATGTCAGAGCCTTTCACTGGAGAAAAAGGGGCTGAAGCGAAGGATGTTAGGGTAGGAACCCAGTGGATTTTGGTACGATCTCCAGTGTAAAAGGGACCATACTGATTTTTTGATAGTAGCCATAAATTCTTCTGACTTCCTGCTTTTGCTGGGTCAAAAAATTGCCCACTAAAATGAACTTTTTCTATTTGATTAGCAAAAACATTGTCATGTTGAGGTAAATTGAGATAAATTAAACGTGACAAAACCAATTGTTTGTGTACATTTAGATTTTGTTCTTAATTTTGTTCATCAGGTAAGTGAGACTGTTTGATCAGATCTCTGTAAATGTCGTATTTGTTTCTCTTTACCAGTATTAAGATTGCATGGTTGGACTCAAGTAACTCGATTTGCTTGGGACCTCATGACTTGGTTTGGTTTCTTGTTACAGGGGAGAGGCTCCTTGTTGTAGAAATGCAGTGTGAAAGGTTACGAATGTTGTATCGTGACTGTGCTCGACCTCCCCCTCCTCCACTCCAAGCAGACAGAAGGCAGGTGAGCACAAAAATGGTGCTGAGTCCTCTGCCCCTTGCAAATGAAACTAGCCACTGAGTGCAGAGGATCTGCCTGTGGGCTTGGAGCCAAACTGGTTGGATTCTTACTTAAACATTTCATTTACTGTAATGGGATGTGCTTTGTTGTGATTGCAATTGTAGTAGTTGTACGTGTTGTATTAAACGTGTGTTACACAAAAGAATGTGTCATTGGATTTCAGTAGATGACTTCAACTGTAATCGGTAGAATAAAATGCTCTGTTCCTGTTTGTAGCCCAAGGAAATCACTTGGAGCCCATCGAGAGTGTTTCCCCCTGTGCGAGCATGTATGTTTTCATCGCATCTCACAGCTGTGACCTTTTTGGCTGATCCTAGTGCAGGTGGGGGTCTTCCTCGGGGCACGTTTATCTATGCCACTTCGCCAGTTCCAGTCCAGGTAAGAATTCACAACTATACAACAGTTGGTGTCATTTAATATTCAATAGTGCATGAAAGAAAAAGAAAATTTTCTATTTTACCTATGTTTTGTAAATGCTTTAAAAAAGATATTATTTTTATTTCTAGGCACCGTCATTCTACTGGGAAATTGAAATAGTTTCCTATGGGGATACAGATGATGACACTGGACCAATAGTTTCGTTCGGATTTGCTACAGAAGCCGAAAAACGGGATGGTGCTTGGACGAATCCAGTGGGGACCTGTCTTTTTCACAAGTATGTTGGAGATGTACATCAAAAATCATGATCTTGCTCAGTACGTTTGTAACTCCTTAGGAGGAGTATTGTGAGCACATTTTAGTAGGCAACATGTACATTTTCATTGACGTGTTAAAATGACAAACCAGGATATCTCCTTATCAAAATAAGGAGAGTTGAGTTGCCTTTTGTCAGTATCGGGGCTACTTAGACTTCAGCTGGTAGCGAGTTGTAATCCTTATTTGTTTCAGTGCTCTCTTTAATTCTCTTCTTGTGTTACTTCTCAGCAATGGGCGAGCAGTGCATTACAATGGCTCCAGCTTGCTGCAGTGGAAGAGTGTTAGATTGGATGTGACTCTTTCTCCTGGTATGTAAGAATGCAGCTGACTTGCTTATCTAGTAAATCAGAAAATCCTCTGAGTGTAAGGGAAACAGTGGATGAGAAAACAGATTAAATCCTTATTCTTCTTTTGATGATTTTATTTTTCTACAGGTGATGTAGCAGGAATTGGATGGGAAAGAACAGAAGGAACTCCACCCCCTCCAGGGCAGCCCGCTAAAGGCAGAGTTTATTTTACGTATTGTGGGCAGCGACTTGGGCCATATCTAGAAGATGTCTCTGGTGGAATGTGGCCAGTTGTACACATTCAGAAAAAGGCAGGTTTTTAACAGAAATATGTTGCTTGATATATAATCTTTCAGAAACATTAAAAACTGTATGGAAAGTATTGAGCCTGCTTACCTATCTGTAAAAAAAAAAAATAGAGTGATAGTTTTTACCTTTATTGAGTTAGTTTGAAGTATTGCATTACCCTTCCCAGGTGCTTATTTTGTCATTATTTTGAACTTTTTCTGCCCAGTGGGACAGTAACGTGCCGCTGGTCTGATGAGATGGCATTATTCTGTGCTAGTGGCCCTTCTATTGGTATTCCTTCTCAGGAGTGACCTTGCTTCAAAGCATGCTACCTAAGTATGCTTTATCTTGAAGCTAGAAAAAAGGCAAGTTCAAAGTTTGTGTTTAGAAGCTTAATACTTTTCCCTGCTGCAGCCAGTTTTATAGCCAGCGATGCTGGGAAAACCGAAAGGCATGGAGATGTGATCGGCTCATCCCTTTGGCTGAGTTTTTTTTAAAAAGAGCAAAGAGAAGGATCAAAACAATCCGTAACTCATCTTAATGCTTTCATGTGCATCTTCTTTCAGAACACAAAAGTCCGTGCTAACTTTGGATCTCGCCAATTTGCCTATGCTGAAGGGCAGGCTCACAGGAACGCTGCCGATCTGTGTATTGACCTTGCTGAAGAAATAAGCGCCAACTTTGAAGCGTTGCCTTTTGCTATGGCTTCTGATAGTGATAACGATGCTGGCACCAGCATAGCTTCTGATCCTGGGACCCATGGACCTCCTTGTAGAATTGCTGCTGTTGCTACGGCTCAACAACGTAAAGTGATGATTCTTTTTTTTTTTTTTTTTTTTTAAAATCTCTTTCAGGAGAAATTGCAATCAATTACATAGGATTTAAGCACATCCTGGCTGCAGTCCTTGGGTACTGCCTATTTAGGTAAAGCAGTACCACAAGCATTGTCAAATACATGCTTATTTAATTTTTAGACAAGGTAATTAAAAAAACATAAAAAAAAAATCTTACTTTATTCTTCATTTGTATGGATGCACAAATTATTTTCAATTAACGCAAATGCAATGAGAAATTATCTTATTAGGGCTTTGAATACAGTAAGGTAATATAGTTGATTGAATCAACCAATTGGTTACGCTATGTCAGAATGCATTACGTTTCCACAGACTGACTGGAGACCATGGAATGCAATGTATCTCAAAAGCCTCATGGAATATTTTTTGCACACCTTCTGTTGCGTTATGATCTCATTATTTGCATATGCGTTTTGCAGAGTATGATAGTGACACATCTTGCCACTATAAAATGGAACTGAGCTACGAGAACTTCATCACATCGGGCCCCGATCCCCATCCCCCTCCTATTGCAGATGACGAGAGTGATGATGATGATGACGATGACATTCCCCGGGTGAGGAAGGTGGCAAGCTCTGCCCACTCTAACTTGTAGTCTAAATACAGATCTTGCCATTCAGAGTTTTAAGTTTTGCCACGCAAGGGCTTTCCTTGCTTTCTTAAGGAAAATATAGCTATTATTAGCTTTCCTATCTTCTTGATGTTCTAAATGACTTTTGTCTTTTCTAGGAGGATCACTATGCCCTGTTGGTTAAAGCCTGGGAAACTAAAGTTTTCCCTACAATTAGAAGAAGATTCCGTAATGAGGCGGAGAGGAAGTCTGGCTTGGATCAGATTAAAGGAGCTTTACAGTTAGGTATGGCTATGTTTGTTTCCAGGCATCTTGTTTTATGTGATATGCAATAAGTGTGAAGATAACACCCATGTTTCTTACGTTTTACTGTATTCAAGGCTGGAAAACCTAAATTTTCAAAAAAAAAAGTTCACTTGCTGTTTTCATTAAGTTCTTAAAATTTGTTTTGTTGTCATGATTTTTCGTTAACGCTTTTACTTGGACCATTTAAACAGGGGGAAAATGGTTTTAGAAATAGTGGTGGAATTCGTTGTGATGTGGATACAGAAATACTTCGGAATAACAATTTGGGAAGAAATTATCTATGCGCATTTTCTGTCTATGACTGTATCAATGCAAAACTTCTGAGAAACACTTTAATAAGGGGGAAGTTTTAAATGAATACAGTTCTGGCAAGATGACCTGTTTGTGGGGAAGTCACAGTAAGAGCAAAGTAAGAATTTTGAGCCGTAACAAGAAGCATAAAAGTGTCTCTCAGGAAAGCTCCACTGCCTATATATCAGCCTGACTAAAAGAATATATAAGTAATTAGCTCTTATTAACATCATAAGCAGATGAGCTTATTTCAAGTGGCTGGGGAAAATAACTAGCACTCCCTTCTGTCTGCCAGGAATGGTTGATATAGCACGACAGACTGTAGAATTCCTCTACGAGGAAAATGGTGGCATCCCAAGAGACCTCTACCTTCCTACTATTGAGGATATCAAGGATGAAGCAAACAAATTTACAATTGATAAAGTACGGAAAGGTAAGATAAGAAAAAAGTATCTCGAAGGGAAAATAAAAACTAAGGGGCTCTAGTACTTGGGATCTACTGTATAAATTGTCAGTCTGAGAAAAATGCTGTTTTTTTTTTAAATGTAATTTTGTTGTCCGTTTCTGTCCAGGTCTCACAGTGGTGACTCGCTCTCCTGACAGTAACAACGTTACCAGTAGCGCTGTTGGAACAGCTTTGCCCAAGTTTGCTATTCGTGGGATGCTGAAGACATTTGGTCTTCATGGTGTGGTCCTGGATGTTGATTCGGTGAGTAAAGACACATTGGGAGGGCTTTTAATGCATCAGCGTTACAGATCTGTGAGCAAATATATTTAAGTGTACTCCACTGCTTAGAATGCTGGTTTGATTCTCTTTTTGAAGGAAAAAAAAACTATCATTATTACTGGGTTTATTGAGAGTCTTGGTTTTGGTGTTCCAGGTAAATGAATTGGTACAAGTAGAGACATATCTCAGAAGTGAAGGAGTCTTGGTACGATACTGGTATCCTATTGACATGTTGGAAAGGCCGCCTGCTGGTTATAGGAGGACTGCAACAAATGGACTGGTTACCCTGGATAATACCAATATCCAAATTCACAGGTAGAAAAAGAAATGTAGTTAGAAGGCGTTTGTATTATCTGACTTGATCTATAGCATTGCCTATAGTAAACAATTGTACTTGTTTTGAGCAGGCGTAAACTTCTGAATTTTATTGTAGTTGTTGGATTAAAGCTGACAAAGATTCATTGAATCTTCGTGTTTTAATGGGTAGTGGGGTTTTGATTTTTTTATTTTTTTTTTTTGTAATGAAGGAAATTGGTTATAATTGTCTTGCTGGAAGGATTTTACTTAGTCATGAGACAGTGGTTTTATACATGCTGGTCTAACAGGTGCCTTCCTTGAAGCTGAGGTTTCTTGTACCATCATTCAGATGCTATCTAAAAGCTCAAGAACTCCTAACTGACTTTGTGGGGAGTTGGCTACTAATTAGATGCCATAATTTGGTACCAGAATTAAATGGGCTGAGTGCTACCTTAAGTAAGAAAGAAAGATTTTGGCCTACCTGAACCTTTTAAATAAGAAAAATTTAGGCATATATGTTTAGATTCAGGGGCAGGTTACTGGATATGGCTTATTTTAAGTATGGTGAAGCAATTTTATGTTTTAATATTTGTGTTTTCTAGAGAGCTTTTGCGAAGTGAAGCTTCTCTGGCTAAGCTATACTGCCGCATGGCGCTCCTCAACATTTTTGCCCCCAAATCTCCACATATGTTTACTCGCTTGTTCCACATTCCTGCTATCCGTGATATCACCCTGGAGCACCTGCAGTTGCTCTCCAACCAACTTCTTGCACCACCTCTTCCTGGTAAACACTGTTGGTTTTGTGTTTTTTTTTAATCACAGCTGTTTTTTGGTACAATAGTTTTCTGGGGACCAAAAAAAAAAATCTAATCATTTTGGCACTTATTGATTAATTGGCTAATAATGATGGGATTTGAAAAAATGTCTCAATGGACTCCTGACGTTAGTGATAGGGTACTAAACTGAAATTCTTGCTAATGATCTAATTAAAAGTGTCCAAGAGGGTTGAGAGGCCCTCCTAAGGCTCCATTCAGTCTGCTTCTGTCCCTTTGTCACCGGTGATCTTCTGTTTGGGGGGGCAAGTGTCCTTATGGATACTTGTAAGGAATTGAGAAAGTTTTATAGTTTGAATCCAGGGTAGTAAAACTAAATGCCAGTTGGGTCTGAGTTTTCAAAATTCAACTCTTCTTCATTTCACAAAGTGGTTTGTCCTTTTCCTACTGGAATCACAGATCTGATTAGAAAATGTATGTGCTGAATCATGGAAAAGAATCTTTGGCTAATTCAAGTGAGTGTTAACAAAAGACAATTATCGTGACAAAGCTATTCTGCATGTAAAGAAATGTGTGTAATGTGGCTGGAGCATACGGAGGAAGTAGGAAGTGCTAAATATAGGCTAATAACAACTGAAAGTAATTGTTTACCATTGGAAAGAGTCCTGTTCCCTCCTCCAATTACTCTGAAACTTGGCTACCTCTAACAGATGCCGCATTGTAAAAGGTGCTCTTGCAGAGTACAGCACTACTTTGCATGGCTTTAAGATAATTTTACAAGCTTTTATTTATTTTTCCCCTTCTTAAAATATGTCTAATTTAAGTCCTGCTAATACGTACAGTTTCCAAACTGGTGTTTTGGTGAATTGCCCGCTCCTTTGTCCGCTGCACTTTGTCTTTCTTTGACTTCTCCCATTAGCTCCAGAATGACAGCCATGACATGCCGGGGCTTGTGACCCGCTTGAGGCCACCCAGAAATTATATAGATCATATACTGGGAAAGCCTGAGAACAGATAAAGCCGCTTTCACCTCATCTAGAATGAGTGGGGAAGAGAGAGCTTCTGGTCACTTGTTCTCATTGTACTTCTGCAGTAAATTGAAATATGCCTGCCTTTGTACATGGGACAAAATGAGGCAGTGTGAACCCACAGCTCTGGATGGCAGGTCTCCTTCAGGGCTGGCTTAAGGCAGGAGAAGAGTACAGCTGGCATTTAGAGCGCCATCCCGTCTCCAACCAACCATGTCAGGGGGTGCAGGTTTGGTCTTGGGAGGATCCTTTCTACTGCTGACCTTTGGGAGGAGGTTTGCACTGGCTCTGGAATGAAAATAGAGGCTTGTAATCTTCCAAGTGTTTTAAACCTTCTCTTTCCGCTGTCTGTTTCATGGGCTACATGAACATGTTGAAGTGATCTCCAAATTTGTCTTATCTTACCTGTTATTACAGATGGAACAATCAGTTCAAGTTCCATTCTTTTGGCCCAGTCCCTGCAGCACTGCGTCCATTCCCAGAACTGTGCTGCCACAGACCTCTTCTACCAGGGCAATTCACAAGCCATCAGAGAGTGGCTTACTGTTGCCATTACTCGGACACTGCATCAAGGAGAGGAGAGTCTGTTAGACCTCACTAAACAGATCTGCTCTTTTTTGCAGGTAAAATAGTAATGTTTTATGAGCAGTTTTGTTTTTCTTTCTAAGGAGCCCTTGCTTTATGTGTGATTCTAACTTCCATAGTACTGTCCATCACACTGAATAATTTCTCTAGATGACTCGTGTTCCTATTCTGATCACAGCGAGCACGCTGAAATCTCAAGCAATAGCAATACTCTGGATTGTGTTAAAATAGTGGCCTCACTCTATGTCAGTATTTACAACGCTATATTTTATTTGAAAAAAAGAGGGATGTGGTTTGCTGCTGCAGCTTGGGGGCTTTCATTGTGAAATGCTGTGTTACAGACGGCACCAGAACAGTTTCCTGCTGAAGAATTCCCAATTTCAGAATCCAAAGTCAATATGGATGTTAATTTTCCTGGGGCTGCGTTTGTAATTGTGTCCTGTAAGGAAAGTCAGTCTGGATTCCGCAAAGAGTAAGTAATTGAGGAGCCAGGAGTGGCAAAGATTGAAGATGTGTCACTGAGCCTCTGTGAACACTGAGTATGAAGGTGCTCATTTTTTATATTTTTCTCTTCTCAGAGACTCATTTTTTGGGTGGTTGGATAAATACTGCAGTGTGTTTAATCTTTCTGTGGTTGGGTGGGATTTTTAGTAGTTAGCTACAGTCTAACCGACCTGTTCTTGCTCTCTTCTTAGTTCATCTCTGTATAAAGCTCCTTGGGCTCGAGTGCTTGTCTACGGACTCGGGCATAAAGTTAAAAGGAATGGTCAGTTAAACCTGATTGAAGCAGTGTGTTATCCTCGAGATGCCTCTCCCACCAACACAGGCCTAACGCCTCCCCCAACAACCAATCAGTACCCTTCGGTGATCACCCCTACAGACAAGGTCCACATCAAACTAGGTAAAAAAAAATAAATTAAACACCAAAAAAAGGCAAACAAAAAAAAAAACCAACCCCAAAACTTTTTAACTGTATTCTCAGAAGTGAGACAAGCATCATCGTTGCCTCTGTAGGAACTTCCTATATTGTTTCCAGTCCTGCCATTGATTTTTGAACAAGGTATTAAGAAATGTGTCCTAGCAGAAATATGCCATCATTCTGAACCAAATAGGCATGGTTTCATAAATGTTGGAAGCCACCTGACTAGGATTTTGTTAGCTCTGTTAAATCCATCAGGATCTGTGCGGTTCTCTGATTTTTGCCTTCCAGGAGTTCAAAAAGCTGTGTTTTTGACTATTTCTGCAGTGTTCAAGTTGGCGCTATTGCTATTTGAGGTGCTGTGTTGCACATAGAGATTGGAGATTATTTTTTTTTTGTTCGTTTGCTTTTGTAGGTGACTGTAGAGCCCTTTAATACGCAGAGTAATATACATGCAGTATAGTAATACATAGATCATTCCAGCTTCTCAAGCAAGAGCAATCATTCATATTCTTCTTACCCTTCCAGCCAAAGGGAGAGACAGTGTGATTTATTTAGAGCAGTGAAGGTGACTGAGCTGCAATAAGCTCTTAAAACTTTCCATTGAAGGTCTTCAAGTTTTCTTGCTCAACTACAGCACCTCTGATGTTTTTCTCAATGCTGATCAGACACATCATGCTACAAATAAATGGTTTTGTGAAAGTCCTGTGTGTATTTAGATATGTACAGGCTAAAAATAGTTCTATTTCTTATGTCATGTAAACAAAATGCTACCTGTACATTTATAACTATAGATTGTATCAACTTAGCATTACAGATAAACATTGCTATTTGTTTATTACAAGGTACTTAAGCTACGAGAGAATTTTCTCTATTAAATTCAGCCTCAAAAAAACCCCCGAAAAGCTATGTTACTACTTTTACTTTACAAATGCCTAGAGTCGTGATAAGTATTTTCTTTGACCTTTTTGCTTAGGAGTTTCTCCTCCTCCTGGAGCTGTGTTGGTCTTGCACTCTCTTCCCCTTGAATTTCCCCTGGCAATGGCATTCACAGAACAGCTATTAACTTGGAAATTGGAAGATGGGGATGGAAAATCAGAAGATGAACTGGATACAATTCCTGCTTCAGTTCTCTTGCAAGTAGTGGAATTTTTAGGTGAGAAGGCAGCATTTACTTAATAATGTGCACCCATACTGTGCTGGCTCAGACGGAGAGTTTTAGGAAAAAAAAAACAAACCACAATCACAAAGTATTTCTGAGCTCGTCCATTGTATTGAAATTTTCTTCAAAGTCCAGAAATTTTCCAGAAATTGATATGCACTTCTTGAAGTTGCCTTACTGTCTGTCTTACTGCTGACACACAGCCACTGAAATGACCTTTTCTTGTACTTTTTTTTTAATGTTACTGTTGCAATGCATGTAATAAAGCTACTAACAGTGAAGTATCACTGACTCCCATGTCTTGCCTTCCACACACAGGGAACTTTCTCTGGACAACTGACATGGCAGCATGCGTGAAGGAATTGATATTTCATCTCTTGGCTGAGTTGCTTCGCAAAATTCACAATCTGGAGCAGAAAAAAAACCCAGCAGGATTGTCATCTTCTATTGCCCTTCAGCTAAATCCCTGCCTGGCTATGCTTATGGCCCTGCAGTCTGAACTTCACAAGTTGTACGATGAGGAAACACAAAACTGGGTGTCTGGAAATGCCTGCGGTGGGTCTGGTGTTGGAGCAGCTGACCAAGGAAGATTTTCAACATATTTTCATGCTCTGATGGAAGTCTGCCTTGCTGTAGCAGAAGTAACCTTACCTATCAATATGAGTGTAACAGCTAATGTGATGTCTTCAACAAGCGCCCCAAATCTTAGCGACTCTTCATCCTCATCTTCATCTTCACCAGGACAGACACCACAGAGCCCAAGCTTGCTGTCAAAGAGGAAAAAAGTCAAAATGAAGAGGGAAAAGACATCGTCTTCAGGCAAACGTTCTTCATCCAGAGCAGCTGAAACAGATGCTGCAATCCTCAGTATAGGAGGAAGCAAGCCTGAGGACATGTTGTGGTTTCATAGAGCACTGACTCTGCTTATAATTCTCAGGCACCTGACTAAAAAGGACCCACAAGGGTTGGGTGTGACAAATGACGCTGTAGCAGATGCGTGTCAAGCACTAGTAGGTCCCACAGCTCATAGCCGCCTGCTTGTCATTTCTGGAATACCAACTCACCTGGAGGAGAGCACTGTCAGAAATGCAATCAGAAAGGCGTGTAATGCGCATGGTGGAGTCTTCAAGGATGAGATCTACATCCCTTTGCAGGAAGAGGATCCCAAAAAAATCAAGGACAAAGCAGAAGGAGGAGAATGCAGAACTGAACTGGAAAAACCAACTGTTTCAAGTAGCGCAGACAGTTTGGATATCAGCAGCTCCAGCAGCGTCACACCTGCCATGAGTGTTAGTGCTTCAGCATCTACCAGCCAGGCTTCCCTCTGCAGCTCACAGGGCATATCTCGGACCGTTAGCGATATCTCAGTTGACCAGTATCAAGCTGGACTGGAACTGGCCATCCCACCAGGACTGCTAGAACCACATGTTGTTTCCAGCCAGGAGAGTCTGGATCTTTCCCACTGCAGTACTGGGAGCCTCGGCAGCCTTGGCAGCCTCGGGGAACCGCTTGACAACGTAGAGACAGCGTCTGTGTCCGATGTTGGATCGATGTACACAGTCACGTCTCTGGACAACCAGCCGCTTCTGTCACGGCCAATCAAAGGTTTTGCTGTAGTGGAGGTAATAGCCCTCAATCAGGACAGGGTGCCTTTTGGGGTCAGTTTTTTCTGAAAGGATGAGATCTGATTCTAGTAACTTTAACTTCTGGCTTTGAGAAATACTGTGCTTTTTGTGGTTTGTGTGTAACACCATGATCTGGCTGTTAAGGAAAAAGCGTGCTGTATGATTTCCTTCTGTAAAGATTCTGCTTGACTGAGGCCACAGCTTGAATGATGGAGAGTTAAAGGTACTGTTAGCAAGGTGTAGCTCAGCATAGGTCACAGGTGTGGAATAAATGTATGTCAATGTACACAAGACTAAGACCAGGAATTCTCAGCTTGGACAGGATGGCTGAGAAGGCAGAGCTTTATTCTCCATTGACTTTCTCTGTATCATTCGTAGTCTCGGAAGCGTTCACTGTCTCTCAAAGGACAGAGGGGACCTATTAGTGGAGTTACCGAGTAACGATTTTAAAACAGGAGGAAGTCCTCTTGCATGTTGCAAGCTGTAGAGCTCATTGCCACAAGGTGTTGTGGAAGCCAAGAGCATAAATGAATTCATAAGGGATTAACTTCATGGAGGATGTGCAAATTGGTGGCTATTAAGCACAGCAGTCAGTGCAGCCTTCAATTTAGGAAATCTTTAAACTGCTGCTATCTGGAGGCTGAGAGAATACGTAAAGGAAAAGGTCTGTTCATCTTCTCTTTCATGTAACTTTCTTCAAAGATTTGCTACTGGCCACTGCTGGAGATTAATTTAGAGATAGGTGACCCCTTTGATTTGACCCACAAGGCAATTATTTAATGTTTAATGACTACATTTTCACATATTTTAAACCATCTACAGATCCCTCTATAAAATTATTTTAGAAGAGATGATAAGTTTTGTTGATGTCTGGTTCCGAATTAATTCTTAAAAGCATCGTGGGTGGTTGTCAGTGATGCCAGATCACTCCAGGTTTTCAGCTATGCACGAGAACCCTTCCTTTCTGTTGTTACCCAAACTGCGTGCTGCAGATTTATCAGAAGTTTGCAAAAGCCCAGCCATTTCTGATAGCTTTTGAACGTGGAGAGACATTTTTGCATGGTCTGGGGTTGTATCAGTTTCCCTTCTTGAAGAAAATCAGTTTATTTTGATAGAAAATCTTCAGTTGCTATACTTGAGCTATTAATTGACATGAAGACACCAGAGTTGAAATAAACCATAAAGTGTGTACAGAAAGCTGTCAGCGTGTTCACATTGAAACCTACTCCACGTCTGTAGCTGCTGATAATGATGCACAGGGATTATTCTTGGAATGAAAGGAAGTTATTGTTCCTGTTCCCACCTTGTGTAGCTGAGACTTCAAGGCCTGTGCTAATTTAGGGATTTATTTTTTTTTCTAAACGGAGAACTGAAGCAAGGACAGCAGAGTTGCAAATAATGACAGGTTACCTATCTGAAACTTTTAGCTTCTTATCTGCTATTTCTAAGGGCTGTCTCCAGACTAAGAAATGGAATAGCTGATTCAGAGCTGTGCCTGATTAACTCGCAGCATGGTGATTTCAGTAGCCAGAAGAAAGAATGTTTTCTAGGCTGAACCTGAATTCTGGTATCAGATTATTGATGTAGAAGAATGGTAGAAGAGGTGCAGTAGTGATTATCTACATGGGGAGGGGAGAAAACTTAAGACCCAAATTCACGTAAGTGGAAGTTAATTTGTTTTGTCAGAATTGCTGTTAATTAATTTCATTATTTGTACAGATAAGGTCAAGAGCTAAAATAGAGAAAATCCGAGCCAGTCTATTTAATAGTAGTGATCTCATTGGTTTGTCGAGTCTGGATGGTGAAGATGAACTGATGGAAATGTCAACTGAAGAGATTTTAACTGTTTCTACTGTAAATCAGAGTTTATTTGATACACAAGGGAGCCCAGCACTAGAAGATTATTTCAATGATAAGTCAATAAAAGGTATGTGGTTTTCATAATGGGAAATAGCTCGCTTGTATTGTGCATTTTTGGGGGATACAGAGGGGTCAGATTCTGCTTGCTGGTGTAAATTCAGTATGACTCGCTAATGGATGGTGACAACGAGGGAGAGCCAGGGAGTCATTTCAAAGCAAGTTTCCTCACTCTTATCTGTTGGCAAGCAGCTATTTGCAATCTGAATATTGCTCAGCTGCCCTCACAGCTAATCAAACGGGGAGAAAAAAACACAAAAACCCCACAAAAAGCTCCCCACCAACCGAAAAAACTACTGAGTTTAGTGACTTTTTTTGAGCAAATAACGACTGCAACAATTTACCACTGCTAGACACAGCATAGTTTTACAGTGGAAACTGTTCAAGTAGAACAGCTAGTAATTTATATTTTCTAACAACATGAAAGCTGTACTGACCCTAATGCACCTGGAATGGGCCAGAATCCGGAATCAGGGGACAGGGGAGGATAATACTTGGAGGAAGTTCAGCTGGCTACTGGTTCAATTGATAGGTGTTGGTCTGTACCTAGGCAACATAATCTTTATACTGGCATCATAAATAATCTGCTTTTTTCCTACCACTACAGTCACTCAAATAATTACATTATGTGGCCAAAACAGGAGAAGGCATTCAATTCTCTTGTCAGAAATGGGAAATTAGGGTGCAGAAAGGTCAGATCTGCTAGTAGAATTTTTCAAAGTGATTTTATCCCTTGGAGCAAGTGGCATGTGATACAATATTTTATGCAGAATGTTTTTTTTTTTTTCATGTTTCAAATTGTGAACAGTTGTTATGGTATTTTGTACCATATTGCATTTATTTGTTTTTTTTTTTAGGTGAGAAATTGGTCCCAGGTGCTCGGGAAGTCCTCACAGAAATATTTAAAAGCTGCGTCCATTCTGAGCAAATGCTGAGCTTAACTCCAGCAAAACCCATTAAGGTTGCTGATATCTATCTTAGTAAAGAGCAGATAAATTCTCAGACTCCTGGAAACCTCCTTCATGTGTTCTTCACAAATGTCCGTCCTCCAAAGAAGGTGCTAGAGGATCAACTTACTCAGGTAATGCTTTGAAAACTATTTTCAGTATCTTTGTGTGTAATTTGAAAGCACTGGGTAATTATTGATTTTCTATGTTGGAAGATTTTAAGGAAATATGGTGTGCCCAAGCCAAAATTTGACAAGAGCAAGTACAACAAGGCGGGCAAAGAACAGCATCCAGTGAAAGTTGTCAGCACCAAGCGCCCAGTTACTAAACCACCTACAAAGGAAAAGTCCATGCTCAATAGCGTCAGGTTAGTGTCTTCAACCAGTTGCAAAACATTCAATTTCTTTTCAGAAATCTGGATTTTTATTCCCCCTCCCTCTGTATTTCCACGATTGGAAGAGGGAAATGCAACTTTGAAATTATAAAAGACCTTCAGGAAATGTCTTGGTTTCTTGAACAGACTAAAGAAAATGTTGATCCTAACATTTCCTTTGTCCCTTAGCCGAACAGCCTTAAGTGAGAAGAAACCTACCGTAAAACCAAAATCTCCTGAGAAGGGCAAACCTGAAGAGAAGGATCCTGAAAAGTCTCCCACAAAGAAACAGGAAGGTAGTAGCTATATAGAATTTTTCTATAGTATTGCATCATAGAAAAGAAATACCTTTTTTTTTTTTTTTCATATTGGCATGCTTGTATGATGTCATGATAGATTTGGTTGCCTTTGTTTGCCTTTGGTTTGCCTCCTTAAGGAGGCTAACTTAATTTTTTTAAATAGTGATTTGAAATGTTGCTTTTATTTGTATATCTGTAAATCTGGACTCATGAGTGTAAGTGAGAGCAAACCATGCTCATGCAATTCCCGCAACAGTGTGCGTAGGCCACAAGAACACACTGGGTGGAGAACTGGCTTTCTAAGGGGTATAGTTTCAAGGCATTTTTTGTACGGTGGGAGATTAGGATGTCACGGGGTTGAACCTAGGTGGTTTTAAGTTCTGTTTCTCAATTTGTAACTTAATAATTTTCCTATATGAGAGGAAAATCGGATGAAAGAGAAGCTTCAGATGCCTCATAACTAGTCTCTCAGTGGAGGAGACAGCACAGCCATGCCATGACAGGGCTTAGTTCCAGGGTCTTGCTTGATATTTCTTTGTCTAGTCAGGTGGAAGAGTGAATAGACATGAGCTTGGACTCTGCTCTTCACTGTAGGAAATGCCAGGTTAGCTCAGAAGAGGGGAATTCCAGCATTTAGCCAAGTGTGGATCCTTGAGACCTGGTTAGATACATTGGTGGAGCTATTCCAGAGGGCGGCTGGGGAATTGTGTCCTTGAGAGGAAAGAATGAGGCCAGATCGCACCTGAATAGGACAATGTTTTGAACTGCTCAAGAAACGAGCCATGGTGGGATGGGTAGAACCAGGAGAAAGTGGTTAGGGAGCCACCTCATCACTGACCATGTTCCTGTGTGGTGTGTAGACTTGTAAGTTGTTAACTATTCGATGGTCATGTCTTTGCTGCCAGTTCCCGAGGAGAAGTATTTGACACTGGATGGATTTCAGAGATTTGTGGTTGACCGATCTAAACAGGATATCCGTAGTGTGTGGAGAGCTATTCTGTCCTGTGGATATGATCTACATTTTGAAAGGTAAATTTTGCAAACCTTTTTGTAAATGTGATACTAATTAATTGTGCTCACTTCAGAAAAAGCTTGATCCTGAGTGTTCCTACTCCAGGTACCTTCAACCAGCGTGTTAGCAACATGCGATCTTCTGTCCATGGCTGCAAGGCCTGTAGAGAAAACTGTTGGTTATTTTCTTAAAATGTGCTTTAAAAAGAGTCACTGTGCTGTCAAAATGCAGGTTCCTGACTCTCTTCACAGAGCATCACTAACAAAATCATGTGCCGTACTGTCCTGTACAGCTTCCAAACTGTATAATAAATTGGCCTGATGAGAATTGTAGATCCATCTGGTTGTGTCTGGTTTAATTCCACAACAGCTTTCCATTCTGTGCTCTGGGTACTTGTTTATCCTGGCAGAGCTCTTCCTGAGTCACTGGTGATGTAGAGGAGCGAACAGTTACTTCCTTGTTAATATTGTGCAGGAAAAAAGTTCCTTAAATGAATCCTCCTTATCTCCCTGTGTCAAGTCACGAGCTAATTGTCAGAGCATAACGAAGATGGTGCAATAAGTAAGCTTAATAGGCAGTTCCTTTTTTTTCTTATTATTTAGTAACAGTGAGGCAAGATAGAGGATAAATCAGTTGTTATTCTCAAACTGGAATTTTTGTAATGAAATGGGAGAGAAGTAGAACAAGCTACCTGGCGTTGTGCTCAGCATGCTCTTAGTAAGCAGTATTGCACAGGTTTCAACAGATCTTATGCCTTTTCTATTCCAGATGTGCCTGCATTGATGCAAGACACGCTCAAAAAGCGTCCCGGAAATGGACACTGGAAATGGATGTAGCCCTTGTCCAGTACATTAACCGGCTTTGCCGTCACCTTGCAATTACACCAGCACGACTCCATCCCCATGAAGTTTATTTGGATCCAGCTGATGCAGCAGACCCCAGAATTTCCTGTCTGTTGAGTATGTATAGATTGTTTGCATAGAGTCTTTCTTCAATGGGAGACCTGGGTAGTGCTCCTGAACGAGCAGGCTGTCGCCCGGGTAGTTGGGACACTCCTTTGGAGGTTGCAGATTGGAGCCTCTGTGGGCCAAGGGGAGCACTGAGTCTAGGTCTTCTCTCTCCTTGGGTGTCCTTGGGCACCGTGGTGATTTTGGCAGTATTTAGAAAGGCACTGCAACTGTTCCCCGCTCCCCGAGCTGGAGCAGGCAGATACCCGGTCAGTTTAGCTTCCAGGGGGAAGGGAGGTTGGATTTCCATTCTGGACCTAGGCAGGCTTCAGTCGCCTAAATCCTGTTCTAAGCACTAAGTTCCTTTAAGAAGGTCTCCAGATAATGCAAATTCAGTGATAATGAAAGATACTGGACTCAGGCACCCAGAGATTCGAGATCCAGTAAGGAATATCACGGATCACGGCTGTTCTTGCATCTTCAGCCCTCTTGATGCGCAGGGGTCAGGAGGGGCTGCTTTAGAAGGAGCTCGGGTGGCTCCTGGACTGAATCTGCCGGGAAGATGGACTTTGCAGTAGGTAGGGAATCTCTTTATCTCTCTGACTGGATGTTTCCCACCTCAGATGTCCCCGTTGAAAGTCTGCGCCTACGTTTTGCCCTGCTTCAGTCTCTCAATACAACGTTGGAGACCTTCTTCTTGCCACTGGTGGAGCTTCGGCAGACGGAGATGTACGCTAATAGCATTGCTGCGTTACTGCAAGAGGCCAAAGGTCAGCTTCTCGGGGAATGCGGTTGTGGCCTGAAAGGCTGCATTATGCACCACGCTGAATTTTTTAGTATATTTTGCAGAAGATTTTAATGCTTGTGTAAGTGTGACAGAGGGAGAGAGGGAAAGTGAGACAGTGAGAGGCTTACAGGCTTCATTCTCTGCCTGATAAGCTGGCACACGATCTGTCTGAGGTGGCAGCCAAAAACCAGCATTAACCCAAGGGCACTTCTCAGTGTGGGACCTTCTTCTTTTTCTTAGTTTGGTTTTAAAGGCGTGGGGGATTATTCTTGCAGGTAGTTAATAGACACTGTGCACCTCTCTTGACCATGGAGGGAGTTGGCCCATCTTTTCTGTCTGTGGGTGGCCTTCAAATGTGTCTTTATTTTCTTGGGGGTATCCATAAATTAAAATTCTTCGTTAGTCAACAAGCAGTAGACAGGTGAAGGTCCCAGGATGTGTTGGCATCCTTGTTGTCACTGAGGCTGTAGAATTAGAGAGATCAAGAAAATATTTACCGTGCATCAGCATTTGAAGTAGTTTTTACAAGCCCTCTGGACAACAAACAAAAACAAAGATTTAGGTCATCGCGTTTCCAAAACTTGCTTTCTTCTGAAAAAGGAGAAGATACAAAAGTCACCAAAGGTGTCAGTGTGTGTAAATAGGCTTTTGTGTTGGCCCAGCCAAGAAAAAACCACACCTTGTAAACCCAGCGTGGAGAAGTAAGGAATGTTCAGAGATTTTTGTCTCTTATAGAGCCCGTATTTATGGTGCGATGTGACAGCCCTATTTTTTATCGTGTTTTCTTGCCTCTAGGATGACTGTCAAAACATCTCAGATTTCTGAAAGCTATTTGGCAAAGTGTTTCTGATTTACAGAGATTCTGGTGGAGTTGCTGGGATCTATTTATATAACAGTAGAATTGTGTTCATCAGTGTTCTAACCCACTGTGCTTCTTCCAGTAAACATTAGTAACAAATACTTCAGAAAAGAAAATATGCTGATTAGCCATATCCTACCTACCTAATGAAGACAAAATTACTACTGTGCCATTGTCTATTAGAGAATTTCAGAAAATAAGGTTGTAGAAGGATAGATTAACTACACCGAAATATGTGTTTCTTTAGGTTTGATCTTTTATGACACAAAAGTGACTGTGATGAACAGAGTGCTGAATGCCACTGTCCAAAGAACTGCTGACCACGCAGCCCCAGAAATCACCCTGGATCCACTGGAAATAGTTGGAGGTATGAGAAACACTGGTCCTTTTTAAAACTCACTTTAATCCATTGCAACAAGTCAGATCTGTTTTAACCAAGCCCAGATGCTTATTAATGCAAAATACTCACAGAGTATGGGGATTTTATTTTTTTTTCATTTGTTTTTAAATAGGGGAGATCCGTTCTTCAGAAAACTCCTATTTCTGTCAGGCAGCGAGACAGCTGGCCTGCGTGCCGTCCTCCCAGCTCTGTGTTAAACTTGCCAGTGGTGGAGACCCTACGTACGCCTTCAACATCCGGTTCACGGGGGAGGAGGTTCATGGAACAAGTAAGTCAGGATTACGGAGTTACCGGCGGGCGTGACATCGGGTACAGTCGTGACAACTTACTCCAGCTGGAATCCCAAGTTCTCACCGGGATGTGGCTGATGATAACTTTAAGGAGCAGCGTTACCTTTGTGGTGTTTGTAGTTGTGCAGATGGAAGGGAATGAAACTTCCAAGAATGAAGCAAGCCAGATGGTTAATTTTCATATTTTAGCTGATCTAGCAGGAAGTATGAGTGCCTGGGCATGCGACTTCGCTAGCTAGAGCAAGTAAAGAAAGTAATCTAAGTTGGTTGAGGCGTGGGGAGAGCACTTAGTAAGAACGTCTCTTCAGGTTGCTCGGCCGTGGTAAACCCAGACTGTGCTGATAAAAAGGAAAAAAAAACCAACCAAACAAAACAAAACTCTTAAAGTACTTTCTTGTCAGTAATGAGCTGGGTAATGCTGCCCTGGTTTTCATTGCTAGCGATGTGAGATTGTATAGCCAATAGGTTAAGACACCATTTAATACTAGTACAGGATACATTATCAAGCGTAGCTGTCAAGGAATGTGCAGTCGTTAACAATTAAAAATGGCCATGCCCAGGTGAGGTCTTTTTGAGAATTGTTTCCAACTTGACATCAGAAATACCAACTCTAGCTTGTCCCAGCCAAGCTGAAGAGACAGTGAGTATGGTAAAGGCTTTTTTGCCTTAAAACCTGTCCTTAATTTTTGCAGTAAACAGTATTAAAATTGTATCTTCCTCACTTTTGTGAGGAGCATACAGTATTTCTTGTAATCATTTTAAGAATTTTCATGTGAGTGGTTAAAAGAATGAGCCTCGGAAAGGAATAGACATCTAACTACCCTAATTTCACTTAACCAGTACAGAGAGAGCCTCCTCGTGAGGTAGGAATACTGCGTTCCGCCACAAAGTGTTAAGCGATAATCTTACTTTATTAAACAAGATTATTATGCCTTCTCTTCTCTTGATACTATATTTTAATTCATGAGGTTTCTCTCTGTAAGATGTTCTTTATGAGGCCGCTGTCCCAGCCCCATTGGGTATTTAGTTTTTTGGGGGATCTGGCTCCCCTGGATGCTCTGTGGGCTCATGTGCTCCAAAACCAGACTGGATTTAAGTAAGAGCTGGGAAAAATCTTACTTTGCAGATCTGTTGAATAATTGATAGGGTATGAAGGCAAATATCAACTGTGTGTCAAAGAGGAGAATTGATCGCTGTTATCTAAATGAGCGCAGCCTGGGGGTACTGGTTGGAACTGATCCTTTTTGGAGATTCATGGGGTTATGTGGAGTTAGAGAAGAAAAGCCCAAAGTGCCCTTCTCGTACTGCCTGCTCGTGTCATCCATCAAATTGTGTAAAGGAAGATTCCTGTAAGAGTGCACCTGTAAGCTGAACAATTCTCTCAAGGGGAATTCTTTTCTTTTTAAGGTCTGTGGTGGTTATTGACAGTATCTATAAAGAGATAAATGTGATGTCCACAGCTCAGCATCTGTAATGGTTTCTGATGCATTGTCTCACTGCTTTTAGCCCCGTCGTTATGAAGACAGCACCATTCATCTTCTAATCAAGTAACGAATTCCATTTGCAAGCCGACTGGTGTAACAAATGTTTGTGCTAGTCTTACACAGAGAGTGATGGAAGACGAGGCAGCACTTGGGAATTCAGCAGGAAGCAAATCAATGACTACTTTTTGCATGTAATTTAACTATTTAAATGTGGACTTGCACGTGAATCTGGCACCTACCTCACCCTCGTTTAAGCCACGTATCTCTGCAGGCAGAGAGGTTAAGTGCGTAAGCTGAGGCTGAAGGGCAATTTCTGGATGCAAAGGCAGCGGTAATGAGCTTCAGAGGCCGTTTCATTCTTGTGCCACTCTCTTTTTCAGGTGGATCTTTCCGTCACTTCCTTTGGCAAGTTTGTAAAGAGTTACAGAGCTCCTCGCTCTCCCTTCTCCTCTTGTGCCCGAGCTCTGCAGTGAATAAGAATAAGGTGTGATATCTCAATGCAAGGAATGAAGTTGCTTTTCTCTCGTTGAATGCGTGTGTTTGAACAGGAGTAGGACACATTCAGGTAGCGCTACAGAGAATAGCTTGAGCCCAACAGCCCCTGTTAGTACATCCAACCAGGCAGATCTCATGCCTGATAGACCCCAAAATGACTGTTGATGAATCCCCTGTTGCACTTCAAGTGATGCTGGAGGTACTCAAAGAAGCCAAGTAGTCAAAACTGCAAAACGAGGCAGAATTAAGACTCGTGGTCAAAGTTCACTTCGAATTGTTCTGGTTCAGTTGTCTAATTTAGAGATTGTCCATCCCAAACTATGTAAAGTCATATTCTGCTGGGATTACTCAAGGAATGTCACCAGGAAAGTCAATTCAATTGACGGTAGAGCAAGACTCTCCATCCATGCTGTTCAGCGCATATTTTATGTCCTCCTCTTTTGTCCAGTAGATCTATTACAGAAACAAGGTAAAGTTTGTGGCCCAAAGACCTTACAGTAGTTGAGGTAGTTCCTTCCTAGGAATATCCACAAGGTGGGAAAGCAGCTCGTTTCCTTCAAGACCAACTCTGTAGCAAACCTGGCTTTGCTCATCCAGGCTGTATTTCAGAAACTTCCCACCACTTGAAAGGTTTAGATATCGAACGGGTAACACAAATACAGAAAAGTCTTAATTCTTAACGGTATTGCTTTTGATCATTAAGTGATAAGATAATGTGATATAATATCGGTCTATACTATATACAGACTCCGATCCACACTTGAGCCAGTCCTTCTGTAGCCAACTAAACAGTATTCATCATGCTCAAGTCAGTATTTGTACAAGCCTGTAAATTTGTGGACCTGCAGGGTGTGCGTCAGTCGTTAGGTACCTCTTTGTGTGCTCTACTCTGTTTTTCCTTCTGCAGGGGAAGTACATTTTGACGCCA
The DNA here is from genome assembly GCF_964106895.1 of Numenius arquata. Classification (NCBI taxonomy): domain Eukaryota; kingdom Metazoa; phylum Chordata; class Aves; order Charadriiformes; family Scolopacidae; genus Numenius; species Numenius arquata. Next base: position 3,936,474 of record NC_133591.1, read on the forward strand.
AGCCCTATAACCTACGCGGAGGAGCAGTTATTCCATTTCTTCGGGCAGCTCTTGGGTATTGCAATTCGGGCAGATGTTCCTCTGCCGCTTGACCTCCTGCCTTCCTTCTGGAAGACCCTGGTGGGAGAGCCACTGGATCCGGACGTTGATCTGCAGGAAGCTGATATCCTCACCTACAACTATGTCAAAAAATTTGAAAACGTAAGTAACTTTTTTCTTTTCCTTCCTGTTTTTTTTCAGAGTTTCCCCCGTAAGCACACTGTTCTAACAGCTGTTCACTTTACCCTACGTGGTAGTGGTAGGCCTCGCTGCTAGCAGATGTTCTTCATGTGTGCAGGGTCATGAAGGGCTTTGATTCATCTTATTGGGGCCAGGATTTTCCCTCCTGAAGGCTTGGAAAAGCTGCTCGGTCTCTTCTGCTGCCAGGCACAGTGGAATTAAGGCTTCTGAAATGTTTACTGGAACTTGGCAGCGCTAAACCAGAAAACAACCCACCAAAGCAATTACTGGCTTTGGCTGTCTGTGCAGTCTCCAAATGATCTAACGAGTGCACTTTGTACGCTGTGGTGACACCTTAAATGAGCCACAAGAATAACGTACTGCGACCTGGTGGTCATCAGATTCTCTCCTTGTGTTCCATGACAGATAAACGATGAGACAGAACTGGAAGCTCTTTGTGCAGAAATTGCTTCTCAGCATCTGGCAACAGAGAGCCCCGACTGTCCCAACAAGCCGTGCTGCAAATTCACCTACCTGACCATGACGGGGGAGGAAGTGGAGCTCTGTCCCAGGGGCAGGCACATCCCGGTGGGGTAAGTAACGGCTCTCTTGGCCGTATGTTGCACTGGAATCGTTTTCCAAGCACCGGGCTCTCCAGAGATGCTTTTGTAACAAGCCTGAAGGCTGGAGCGATCTGGGAAAGACTTATATTTGTTGGCAGGAGTTTGACATCACTCGTGCTATTTACTGCCTTTTGTGCTGTGAGAATCAGAGCTGAGGAGCAGCGCTCATCAGCTGCTCCCAGCCTTCAGCAAACACCCCCAGTCAGGAGGCTTAAAGAGATGGGCAAGCATGAGGGAGGAAGAGGAAGCTGAGGAAGGTGGAATTAAATTGAGAAGCGCCAGAATGCAAACAGCTTAATGCTCGCTCTCGATTATTCAAGAGCAGAATCTCCCCATAAATCCCTCCTGTGTGAAATGGCCTGGGGCAGGGCGAGAGGGCTCTTACGCACTCTCCTTTCTTGTCCTGAATCCCTGCCCTTACAGGTGGGAGAACAAGGACGTGTACGCCACGGCGATCCGGAGCTTGAGGATGCGGGAGCTGCAGACTCCGGAGTGCATGACTGCCGTGCGTGCTGGGCTTGGCTCCATCATTCCCCTCCAGCTTCTGACTACGCTGACCCCTCTGGAGATGGAGCTGAGGACGTGTGGGCTTCCATACATCAACCTGGAGTTCCTCAAGGTGGGGAGAACTGCAGCTGCTTTGGCAAAACTTACCCCTCTGACACATGGTGGAGAGGACCCTCCCATGTGGAAAGTGTTAGGGGAGAACCTTCTGCTTGTGATACAGCCAGGGTGGTCCCTAGGGAGCGCTGGCCCGTACCTGGACACTCCTCTTTGCCCCCAAGGAAACTTTTTAAGATTTCACTGGATTGAGGAAATACTCGGAGTGGGGCTTGTTCCAGAGAGGAGTAATTAATTCGCTTTTTAACATGACATTTTAAATCTATCTCCATTTTAATGAGATTTATTTAATATTTGCCACATGAAGTAAGGGCTGAAAGAGCTACCACCCCCATATTGAATTGCAAGTAACTTCGGAAAATCTAAAATTAATCTGTAACAGGCAATTTCTGGTCCTAAAGGCTGGATGGGGCTTTGAGCAACCTGCTCTAGTGGAGGTGTCCCTGCCCATGGCAGGGGGGATGGAACTCGATGATCTTTAAGGTCCCTTCCAACTCGAACCACTCTATGATTCTAAATACTTTCATTTCGTTACCATAAGAATTAGGCCACAAGAAGAACTGTTCTCTTGTGTCAGAAGTTGTAGGACATTCTCAGCCGTGGGTGTTGGTGTAGCTTTGTGTTTCCCTTACACAGCAGCGATGCTGAACTGCCCCAGGCCTGCACCTTAAACAAAATAGCGATGTACGGTACCAGCCCTGCAGGGGAAACACCGAGACCAGCCTTGTACAGGAGCTGATGGGCTAAAAAGATACAAACCCACGTATTGTAACACTCTACCGTGGCTGAATTTCCTAATGATTTTGAAAAGGCGAGAGAACTTGGGGAGAGAGGTGGAGTTACCCCTCCTTCCGTCCCCTTAGCGTGTCAGCGGGGAGGATTTATGAAGGGGGAGGAAAGCAGCCGTGGACACTTTGCTTTCTCTTCTCTCGTAGGCACACACCATGTACCAGGTGGGTCTGATGGAGACCGATCAGCACATCGAGTTCTTCTGGAGCGCGCTGGAGATGTTCACTCAGGAGGAGCTCTGCAAGTTCATCAAGTTCGCCTGTAACCAGGAGCGGATCCCCTTCACCTGCCCTTGCAAAGACGGGGGCCCTGACACCGCCCACGTCCCGCCGTACCCCATGAAAATAGCCCCCCCTGACGGAGCCGCAGGTATGTTCCCCCCCCCCGTCTGCTACAGCAAAGAGAATCAGCTCTGCTCCCATCGGGGTTCGAGCTTTTGGGTCCCCCGGTTTTAATTTAAACAGGTGTTTAATGCAGAAAGAACGGCAAAGGAGAGGCAGGTAGTTATGGCTGTAAATAAGAAGAGAGCGGACCTGGTTTTAAACCATGTAAAAATAAAATTTAAAAAAAACCTAACTGCTTAAAACGTTGCCCTTTAGACCCAATAAGAGACTTTGGGTAACGTTTGTCTCGTATGCTTTTTAAAATGATTGGGCCGATTGGAAAATACAGGCCTGAGGAGAGCAGTGTCTGAGGCCTGGGGGAGACAGGCAAGGATCTTTTTATTCCGATACGGCTCGGTCAGGGGACGCTTTTGGAGAAGGTGGTGAAAAGCGGAGGGTGCGCTCACAGCCCGTCTGGCGCTGCTTCCCCCGCAGGTTCTCCAGACTCTCGGTACATCCGCGTGGAGACGTGCATGTTCATGATCAAGCTGCCGCAGTACTCCTCGCTGGACATCATGCTGGAGAAGCTGCGATACGCCATCCACTACCGGGAGGATCCGCTCAGCGGCTGAGGGGGCCGAGGGGACGCCGAGAGGTGACCGGATTGTTCCATGACTCTGCCGATGACGGAAACTCTTCAATTCACATAAAAAAAAATACCTCCTGTAACACTGTGTGACCAGCTGGAGGTTAATTTATTTTCCGAACTTGTGTTCCCGTTACAATAATTACTGGAAGACTTACATTTTGTATTGGTAGACTTTGTGGTGGACTGGTTCTTTTGCTGCCTTGTTTGTGGAATATTTGTAGGATAGTTTAGTAAAGACCAGTTTGTGTATAATTTAATTTTGAAAAACCTTTAAAACATGTACATTTCTAATTTTGTAATTTAGAACGGTATCACCCAGGCGAACACAACCCGAGAGCGGGAGTCGGGGAGCACTCGGAGGTTGAAGGCTCGTAGATCGCTCTCCCCTGGAACATTTTTGAGTACAAAAATGGCAGGAATCGGGTGCGGGGGGAGGGAATGGCTGCTGGGCACCCCCAGGACCAGGGCACGCTGCCTCGTCCGTGGCAGGCAGGGGATCGTGCAGGATTTCTAGCACTTGCTTGAGTTTCAGAGCAGAAAATACGCTGCCAAACTGCATGTTTACGTTCCCACCGTTTTCTTGTAACTTTTTAAACTAGAAGCAAGCACACGGGGAGCCGCCACTGTTAATTTGGGGTTTCAGCTCGACACTTCTGATTTAGGGAGCTTTATAATCGAAAGAACAGTGAAAGGGCCACAGTTCAGTTGGGTTCTTGCCCTAGATGTTCTTGAATGTCTGCTTTGCTTAGTAACAAAATAATTTATTGTAATTAAAATATTAGCAGAAACAAAATGGCTTCTCTCTGTCTGGTGTAAGATACCACAGTCCAAGCTTATCGTCTGTGACTTTATCCCGCTTCCCAACAGGCTTTCAGAATCCCGGGTGTGTGCTTAAACACCTGTAACTCATTTTTGTACTCAAAAATGGTCTTTGATCTAAGAGCAAATTATCCTGGGAATGTGACACCCGCAAGGAGGACGAGGTGGGGGGAGGAGAGGCGCAAAGTTATGCATCTGAGGATAAAACTACTATTTTCTACGGAGAGGGAGTAGCAGAGCGTGGAGAGAGAGCAGTTCTCCACGTTCCGGGGTGATTCCCAAAGGACACGTCACCACCTTCTATCTTCCTTCACTCCTGTGAAAGCGGCCGCCCTGCACGGGGCGCGTTCAAAGCAGGGCGTCGCTGTGCTGGTGGCCGGGAACCCGGCAGGAGTGAGTGTCGCCCGCGGGCAGATCCCGAGGGAAGGCGCGGGAAGCGCTGCTCCGCTCGGTGCTACCCGTCAGTGAAGTGCCGGCACCGAGCTCAGGCGCGGCGTTTCCCTTCCCCTGTGCTCCGCGCACGGCGCGATGGGGTGTGTGTAACTGTACTGTAGGGTTGGTATCGTGTCCCTGCATACGCTCATTTGGCTTGTCTCCGTGGCGGTGGGAATCGGAAAAGCTGTATTTATTGTATATTATTGTGAATATTGGGAATGATGAGTGTGTGGTACTTGGAAGATAAAATGTTGAGTACGAGAGAAAAGCCTAAACAAGTGTGTATATTCCTGTTCTCCTGTGAGCGAGTGGGAAAACGTGTGTGCAACAGTTGTAGAGGTAGTTGTTGCGTTCAGAGTCTCCGGATCCCGTGGTCAGGAAAGCCCCGTTACCCTCCGTTGCGTTATCGCCCCGTCAAGGGAACGGCTCCGCCTGGGAAGAATATTCACTCTCGACTCTTGTCCGTTTCCTGGTAGAAGCACAGATGCAGCTGAGGGATCGCTGGGAGGAAGCGCAAACACACCTGGAGTCGCAGAGACCGAGGGGGGAAAATGAAGCAGGAGCTGGTTCGTTCCCAAAAGAGGTGCCGGAAGGAAAAGCGAGGAATGTCGGCGGTCGCATCCCCGGCTGGCAGGGCCCGGAGAACCAGGCTGCGCCGGCGTTTCCACGGCTCCAGCACAGCTGTGAGTACGAAACTGCTGCTAATGTCTGTGCGCTCCTGCCGGAGAGCGCAGCGGAGTGGGACGTATCTGCATCCTGGCCCTGAAAAGCGTGCTGTAAAGTTACTTGATACGTATTTATTACAGTTAATTATTTATGATTACAAATAACAAACTTTTCGTCAATGCCGTTTACACCTCGCCGTGTAAATGAAGCTTCTTATACAGGAAAAAACGTCCCACCAGTAAATAACCTTCATGGACTTTGGTTTTCTTCTGGAGAATGGTATGAGCCCTGCAAGAGAATGAGTTGCGGAGGGAGTTTTTTGGCTTTTTTGGGTTTTTCTTTTCTTTTTTTTTTTTTTTTTTTCACGTTACTAGGAAGGAAGTGCTGCAGTGCTTCGACAGCAGCTCAAATGGCCTTTTAATTAAAGCTTTTCTAATCATCATTACTTCCTTGTGCTTTAAATGAACTTGACATTGTCTGTAATAGGCTTGTTTGTCAAAGCAAAGATTGGTTTGTGATGATTTTTTTTTTTTTTTTTTTTTTTTTTAAATAAATAGATATTCATTCAGAATGTAAAAAAAATTATACTAAACAATGGCAAAACTCTGGAGCTGGGTGTTAGTTCTAGCTTGGTGTGTGTCCATCTCGGGTCCGTACACAGCATTAACCTGTTAAGTGCTCTTGGCCATACCGTGTACACTCGCATAAAGGAGATTCTTAACATCCCTTGAGCTGGTCTGTGTCCTTATTTGGGGCTGGAAAGGATTTAAAAATTAATTCCTCGGCTGCTGAAGGTGCCTCGATGCAGGGGGTTGGAGCTGCTGGAAATGCACTTGTAGGTGATTTGCTGCCAAATCCCACTTTTGATTTGTATTTTCTTGGAACAGAAACGTCAGTATCTTGTACAACAGGGGAAGGAAGCACAATGGGTGCTGATATTTCTCTGAAGGCAGAAAGGGGGTTATTTCTTACACCAAAGGACTAACACAGACTAAGCCACCCTGGCGGCTTGGGAGTTCGTTATTTTCCACACTAACGATCTCTGAAGGAGGCCTCTTGTTCCCCTTCCCAATTCCCTTCTCTGGCCCGAGCAGCTTTCCCCAGAAATGCCACCCCGAGGTCCCTTCCCACCTGTTTATAAACACCTTTATTCTGCTTTTCCTGGAGAAATAAACACTTAGGGTTGGTGGAAGCCTCTGTAAAATGTCTTTGCTTTAAACCCCGCTCCCGTCAGCCATCGCTGCAGAGACGGGGCCTCCAGCACCAGCCTCGTCCTAGAAGGGTGACTGGTTAATTATCCCTGCTCATGCCATCTGCTGGACCCAGTTAATTAGGCGGATGCCCACAGTCATTATCTAAGAGCTGCCTGCTCCAGCTTGTGCGTTACCCATTCCCAAAGCACACGGAGCTGCGAACAGCTCGAAAAGCAAATTAACAGAGCCCTAATGCCGGTAATAACAGCGGAACACAAATTAACGGAGCCCTCTGAGGCGGGGGACCGTCCCCTCAGAGAGCGTTTGTCATCCCACGTCACTTCGGGTAACAGACTTCTGCTGCGCAACGGTTTGGGACAGCATTAGATAAATTTTTATTACAAGGAATTTAAAAAGCCTGGACTAATACAGCATTAAAAAGCAGTTAACCAGCCGCGGGCTCAGGGCTTATCCTCTGACAACGATAATCCCTCCATCTGCGTCCTGGGTGCCCTGGGAACACCCAGGACAAGCAGCTCGAGGCATGGACACCCCCCCCCCCAAGCCCCCCAGGGACACGCGGCATCGCCCCGGTGAGACACACCGTGTACATCAAAACTGTCCCCGTCACCGGGTGTCACAAAGAGCTGGTGCGGAAACAACCCAGGTGGTGCCAAGGCAGAGGTGTGTCTGCTGCCGCGGGATGTCGCGTGTGGAGATCACAGAAGTAAAAACCTGTAGTACAGTCTCACATTAAAAATACATATAGATATATATAGAGAGAGAGAGAGAGAGAATGATCACTGCCTATAAAAATTTAAATTCATAGAAAGTCTTCAATGACACGGAGATACAGGAATTTACTTGCACTCGGATAAACAAGCACCGGAGTGCCCAGCAACAGTAGGCAGGGTGCTCAATGTGTTTTCTCTAAGCGGTGGGTCACTTCTCCCCCGGGTGATCGGACGCCGGACCCTGGGCTTTTGCCTAAAGGGAAGGGGAAGAAAAAGCAAAAATGCTGTTTTCAAAGAGTCCCCGATGAAAACCTCACTGACGCAGGAAAGACTGTAAAACCAGCTCATTGTCCCGGCAAAACCATTGCAAACTCGAGGGGTAACGGCCCCGTCCTCTGAAACGGAGGCGTCCGGTCCCCGCCCGGCAGAGTGAAGCCCCCGCTCCCCGGCCTTACCTTTGTGCTCCTGCGCCTGAAGCCGACGGGAACGTCTGATGCCCCCGGGCTCCTTCCTCCTGTGCTGCTGGTGCTGCGGAAGAGCAAGGACACTGTCAGAGGAAGGAACCTACTGATCTCGGTGCTCCTGCTGAACAAACCCAGGTCCTTCACACCAGGGAGACTCCGTAAGGTCCAGGAAGAGCCCTTCAGCCTCCTCCTGAACCCTGACCCAGGTATTTTTGCAGCAGAAGAACCAGATCCCATTCAAAAACCAAAGCCGAGAGCACTACAATGGACGGAGAGCAGCATTTTCCTACATTTTCTCCCAGTGACCATTTTGTCCATTCTATTTCTATCTAAAAGCCCGAGTTTGCTGTTTGAAACCCAGATAAGCAGCAGTCAAACTGAACTGAGTGAAACCCTTTCAGCCCCAGGCAAACGGGAGGGAATCCAGATCTGCACCACAAACGTGGCAGGGGACTGGAATGGATTTGTCACTGCTGCTGCGGGGCTGCTGCCGTCTGAAGGTCAGAACGAGCCAGGCCAAAGGCTGCGCCCCCACTTTCAGCAGAACAGAACCCCCACGGTGCCACTGCTCCCTTCTGCTTTAGGGCAGCCCCAGCGTGGCTGCTGGAAGAGGAAAAGGGAAGGCATTACCTTGGTTGGGCTGGAGAAGTTCTCGAGAAGCTGGATGTGAAGGCTTCTGAACGGAAGTTCTGAGTAGGTCTCGCACGTGGCGTTGTCCCACCTGCAGATTCACTCACACCTCTGTTCTTCGGTCTCCCCTCGTTGCCAGTCACCTTACTGGGCTTCCCTCTGGCCTCGGGAGCATCACCGGCTCTGGCTGAAGAGGACAATGGTGCATTCCTGATGTTTGCCATATTATTCAGTAACTTGGTCCCTCCTGCAGGACAGCTGAGCTTCTGCTGCCCAAAGCCTTCCATGCACCGAGGAGAAACATCCCCTGCAAGGAGAAGAACACAGCGCTTGCTTAATAGGGAGAATAAATTATGAAGCCCCAAGCACAGGGCTTCATAACCAAGATCTGGGAGGAAATCAAGTTTCAGTGATTTAATCTTTCTCGCGTAAAACTAGACCAATGGTAGAGGAGCGAAGATTTTTAAATTTTGGAGACAGAACACAGTAACAACATAGATTCAGCTTGGAACATGCACAATGTTCCTGCAAACGTCAAGGAAAAGCGTGTGCGTGAGTCCGTGCCTTGCCCGCACCTTGATGCCTGATTCGCCTCCGAGCCAGCTCTGGCGAGTCTCTTCTCTCCCTGTTGGCTTGAGGAGCCGGCAGGTGCCGGGGTGGGAAGCCGCCTGCGGGGCTGGCTGGGCGCAGGTCGCAGTGGTGCTGAAGGAAAACATACGTCAGAGTGTTGAAATAATGACAGCTCATACCAACTAATTCCTGTAAAAACACTGCAGAGCATCACCCCGCGGAAGGATTCAGGGTAGCAGGAAATTGTGTTTAGGAAGAGGCAGGTACTGGCTTGTCGACACACCCCTTGTCTCTTAAGCCCCTTGTCTCTCACACAGAGCTCAGGAACCTTCAACAGCCACCCCAGGACCCAAGGGAAAATGGAACTGGCAGCGTGAGGCAGTGACCGGACCCAGCCCGTAGCCAGGGCCTCGCTGCCAGCCCACAACCAGACAATCCCTCCTTCAGCTTCTGCCTCTCACGCCCAAAAACCACCCAGAGCCAGGCCCCAGCACGGGGAAAGCAGCCCTGAAGTACTGTCACTGATTCTGATCAAGTTCCTGGTGTCAGCCTGGCACTGGTACCATCATAAAAAACCAATCCAAGGACACAAATCAAGTTAAAAGTGATTTCCGAGTCATGCTGCCCACAGAAGTGCCCCCGTTGGCTATCGCCGTTATGAAGAAATGTTTTTCTTCAGGTTAATTACCAAGAACGTCAAAACAAAAAGAGAGAAACCCACAGGACACAAAAGAAAAACATGAACTAGAAAGGAGAACGTTTGTTCCCTTTGTTCCATACCAGGGATACCACCCGGAACACAGAACTTTAACTACAGGGCATCCCTTTCACAGATTGCAAACAAACTATACTGTTGCAACTCAGCTCCCATCATTAATTCTTAACGAGTCCCGATTATCGTACACAAACGTCACCAAAAATAGTAGAAGCTGGTAGATAAAGCAGTCTTTGCCTTCTGCATTTCCAAAATAGTTAGACAGGGAGAAAAAATACCCAAAAAAGTCTTCCAGCAGCCAATTGTAATAGGAAGTGGATGGGACTTCTCCTTCGTGCCCAACACGACTATTTAGCGCAGAATAAACTATGAAATTTTATCAGATCTCATTTCTATTAATACTGATGTTCCTGTCACCCAGGAGAGGAAAGGCCTCAGAAAAAACAAACAAATGAACAAGCTGCAGCTTCGCTAGTTTGTTAGCTAGGACTGTGAGAACTGCTCACTTCCCCATTCCTTCTGCCAAACACAAAATGACCAAGCTCCTCTGTAACAGCAGCGAATTCCAGAGCACTGTCTCTCCCACGCGCACAGGGCTCCCCAAATCTGCTCTCCAGGTGTAGATCAGGTGGTCGAGCTGGTGTCTGCCCAGCCTTCTGAAAGCAGGAACAGCTTTGGCAGCACCAAGGCCTTGCGTTCATTCAGTATCAGAGCGATGTATAGAAGGGTCCAGAGAAGGGCAAGGGAGCTGGTGAGGGGTCTGGAGAATAAGTCTTATGAGGAGTGGCTGAGGGAGCTGGGGGTGTTCAGCCTGGAGAAGAGGAGGCTGAGGGGAGACCTTCTCGCTCTCTACAACTCCCTGAAAGGAGGGTGTAGCCAGGGGGGGTCGGTCTCTTCTCCCAAGGAACAGGCCATGGGACAAGAGGAAATGGCCTCAAGGGGAGGTTCAGATTGGATATTAGGAAAAATTTTGACACTGAAAGGGTTCTTAAGCCTTGGAATGGGCTGCCCAGGGAAGTGGTGGAGTCACCATCCCTGGAGGTATTTAAAAGACGGGTTGACGTAGTGCTTAGAGACATGGTTTAGTGATCAGTGATTAGTTTTATCAGAGTTAGGTTGATGGCTGGACTGGATGATCTTAAAGGCCCCTTCCAACCTAGACAATTCTATGATTCTATAGAATGGGAACACCCTGGTGACCCCTCTGCAGCACCCAACACTTCACAAACCCACCACTTCCACCCTAGGCCAAGACTGCGCTATGTCCCCGCTCTTTCCCTTCCTCTCTCTCTTTACATCCACCCTCTGAGACATTCCTCCCTCTCTGAGATGCGTAGTCCGAGTTCCCTACTTCCTCTCCTACACAGCTCACACGCTTGTGTTCCTCTCCCACCTCAGCTGTGATTCATACATCCTGGTTTCAACAGAACTTTTACGTATAAAAGTCAAACATTTATATTGTGCAATTTTGGGGCCTTTTGTTTAGCTTTTGTTATAAAGGCTTTCAAAAACAATGGTTATTTTTCAGTAAGAGCCACACCACCTTAGGTGGGACCCGAGAGCCTTTGTTTAGGAAGATCAGACACAAGGGACAGTTACTTGGATTCCTGAAACCTGCCACAACAAGAGGCCGCAGGACTTGGCACAGGTCCTGAGCAACTGGATGCGATACAACAGGTCAAGTTCTGGTTTGTACCTGATGATGAAAGAGAGTCTCCTCTTCGAGCTGGATGCCACAAAATTCACACGGGATCATCACGGGATCTCCTTCTGCCTGGACAGCTTGGGGCTGGGATGAAGAGAGAGACCTCCAGCCCTTGAACCCAACAGCACGCAGACCTTCATATTCTCGTGGATTCGGAGAAGAACTTCTTTTACTGAACGAGGCAAAGGCACTTGCTGGGTTACAACCTGTCTGTTATTCAAGCAACACGGAAAAATTAGCTGTCCTGTTGAGCACAGATGGGCTTTAGAAACCATGCCTTGCAAAGAGAAAACTGCTAGAGCTCTGGCAGTGTCACTGAGTGAAGACTGCGCCCGTGTTCAGTCACGGTAGCACAAAGAAGCCTTTACTGCAACCCCCGAGATAATACAATAGAAGAAGGTACTAAACCTGGTGAAGAATCAGATCTTCAGCAGGGTACAGCTCCTCACAAAATTCACACGGCAACATGATGATCTCGTCGTCTGCAAAGTAAGTAACGGTTTGTTCCTCTACCATGAGAAGTCTAGGGCAGTTGGGTCGACTTATCTGCAAAATTCCTAAGCACCAGACCCCCGTTCCGTGCCACGGGACAGCACCCAGAGCAAATGCTACAGGAACAGTTACTCCAGTCCCACTTGCCGAGTTTCACATAAGCAAAATCACATCACCCAGAGCGAGAACAACATTTTGGGGTCAAAGATATATCGAATGGTCTGGTAAAAAAGCCTCTTACTGCCTTCAATAAATCCTTTAGTTCCATTTCTCCTTTCAAAATCAGCTGGCACTTCAGGACTCCCCCAGATCCTCCCTTCCTGTTTACCTCAAGGGGAAAGTTGTTACGAAGCTCTCACCACAGATCAAGGTCAGACACTCATTAGAGCTTTTATTCCTTCTTCCCTTGCTGTCTTGCTTTAGTAATAGCTCTTTGAAAGAAATTCTTTTAAACACTAATACTGCTAAGTTTTGAGGGAGCAGAAGATAAAATTTAAGAAAGGAAGGAAAAATGGTACTGATGGAGAGTCTAATCTCCCGTGTATCAATTATCTAAAAATGATTTAGAGGATAAAATACCCAGATAATCCTTGACATTCCAAATCCAAAATCCTCTTTCCTTCTCCCTTCCCTCAAACTTTAAGGGGGAAAAAAAAAACCAACCACAACGGAGTTTATACTTACTTTTTATGTGGTTTGCTGTGCTAAAAGACACTAAAGAGTCACAGGAGAAGATATTTGACTTGTCTGGTTCGTTCAGACAGGCTGATGGCACGGATTCTTTGGTGTAGTAGTTTTCCCAGAAGTCCCTGGGAATTTCAGGTGCGGTGTTATTGTGAGAATAATTCTCATTTTGTAGGCTAAGAGCCAGCACGTAGTCTAAGTCGGGGTTCCACTCTTCATAAAGCGCAGAACGAGCATTTTCATTTCTCTCCAACTGCTCCAGTTCATCCTCTTCAAAAGAGAAATATCATCAATTTGAGTGAACATTAAACCCGCAACAAGCAGTTCTCTTCTGCCCATTAAACCAGCTCAACCACGAGGCTTTCACACGCACACGTGAGGACACTCATGGAGGTCAGCATTTCAAAGCCTAGGAGGACAGCTGTATCAAATTCAGGAGGAAGAAGGAAAACATCCTATTTTTGATTTTAACAAGCAAAAAAAGGAAGAAAAAAAAAGAAGAAAGTTGTTGTTCTTATTCCAAAAGCTTGAACTTAAGCTTCTTGGGAGCTTTACGAAGTGACTGAGGAACCTCCTGTGACCTACACTATGAACAAGGTCCGATTAATGTACTGTAATCTCATCCCTTTTACAAACTGGAACACTTCAGCTTTGTTTTTTCAGTATATGGACGGGAAAACAAATTCCTTTTAATGATATTCTATTTGACAACAGTGGGAATTATGCATCTACAGAAGAACACCATGAAATGTTTTCTGGTAGGAGAGCTACACCAAAAGGAAAACCAAGGCTCCAGAACAGGGCCCAAGACTCAACTGATGATGCCTGAAGAGAGGCCGAGTGCTCCTCACCCGCGCTGGCCTCTTTCAAATCTCTCTGATATTTCCTGTGTACTGATTACATGAGAATTTTAAACAAAGCTTACATGTGCTTAAAAATACTATTTGTGAACACTCTTTGGAAGTTACAGCTCTCCAGATTATTCAGCTTTATTAACTAAGCCCTGGAGTTATTTCTACAAGCTGGGCACTCTTCTGCAGCAAAGACTGTAATTTATTCCACGGTGTTAAATCCTCTGAGTGGCCCCCAGCAAAAAGCAGAGCGCAGATTCAGCCGAGAGCTCGTGGAAGGGCCATGTCTTAAGCGTGACATTACCCTCTGCACGTGGAGGTGAGAGATCAGAGGCTTAGGAAAGAGCAAGGGCATTGATAACAGTCTCAGCCTATGTCCCAGCAGGATGTTACTGCAGAAATGCCCAGCACTTCATAGGTGAACCCACATCCAGATCTCACCTACCCTTCTACTGAACTATAGGAGAGAGGGGTGCAGATGCTGAACAAAAACGGATAGAATTTGCAGTGAGCAAACAACTCCAATTTTAAAAATTTCCAATTTTTAAGCTGGATGCTTTGAGACAAAGGAACAGGCAGTGGACTGGGCTTTCACGCCAGGTACCTCAGCAGTGATACCTTTGCAGTTCTACTCCACGGTAATACAGCCCCGCTCACAGGGCCTCTGGAGCTTTCATGATTCAGTATTTTCACATAAAGCAATTACAAACCCTTATACTTGGATCAGCTGCCAAATGTCAAATTAGAAGCCAATAATTACCCTTCTCTACACTTTGCCTCGCTTTTGATTTCTTTGTGCTGCTGAAACATTTACTTTTTTCCCCGCTAATGTCCTTAAAGTGTTTTGTCTCCTACACAGCTGCTGTAAATCTGCTTTTCTAGCACCCTGGGCGTTCTCCACAAAGGCCCAGCAGCGTTACCTGATCCCAGTTGGTTTCTAATGTCTCGAAGGGTGCGCAGATCTGCGTCCTCATCCTCAAAGCGAGACGCCCTCCTGCTCCCTCTCACTTGTTTCACCTCTTGCCCGCAGACTGGAGGATGCTCTTTCAGATCTTTCACCATGACGTTACGACCGCACCCACCACATCTCTCAGTCCTGGCTCCGCAGTAGATCTCGTGGTCCTGGAGCTTGTCGAAAGCCAGCTGTATGTCACAGTACTGGCAGAGGGCAGGGCGCAGAGGGCAGGCCGACGCCTGGAGAAAAGAAAGAGGGATTATTCTTCACATATGGAAGACTGAGGCAAAGGTGGAGGGAGGTTCTCAGTTTGCTCAAGAGTTGAGCCGTCTATTGTTCCTTTAGACAGATCCGAAGCTGCACGGAAGAATAGCCTGGAATAAGATACTGCGTGAGAAATGTAAGAACAACGTGTTGTGTAACCTGTGTAGCCATAAACACGCCAGCTGAAGCACTCCCAATGCTCAGAACATTTTTTTTAAAATCTGTAAGGCTCGGACAGCAGATTCACAAAGTGCTTTTTGAAGTCAGCTTTTAGATACGGTCTTGACATCCAGCACTAATCCCATTTCATCGAGTACTGCTAAAAAACACATTAGTGTGTGTTCTATTAGGCAACAGATTTACAGCACATTTACTACTGAACAAGAATTGTTTGCAGATGTTCTTTACCCTACACTGCATGACAGGTACGTTGCCCTCCTAAAGGTGTTAAACAGAGGTGAAATACATGTTGCAATTGCAGATGCTGCAATAACACATCATCAATTGCTTTACAAACACAACTAAAAGCACTACACACAAACATGCAGGATAAACTACTTCCAGGGTTTTGAACCGGACATATCTTCAAAGAAAATCCTTTTTTCCTCAGCCATAAGCAGAATTAGGTGGCCCTTCCAGAGCTGTCTCTAAATGAGCCCATGGGAAGGGAAGGTACTGACATTTATGACAAGATTGCCTGTGACAGCAGCCAACTGGATTCAGAAAATCCCACTGTGTCCTATTTTAGTTTATTTTACAAGCTATTTATAAAGTCTGTTTGGACATAATGAGTTACTGAAACACACAGCAGAGTCAGAAATGCGTAATGTTAAAGGAATGAGAAAAGTCAAGTAAATCATGTCATGTACTTTTGAAATAGTGTGCCATTTTTCATCTTAATCACCAATAACGATGAAATCACCAATTATCACAGATACCCCTTTGATATGAAGACTTGAGCAGGCTCCACCACTTTAGATCGGCTTCCAACCAAGGTGGTTGGAAATCCTCTCAGAGGGTGTGAATTTCGAAAGCAGGGTTCAATAAAAAGAAGGCAGAAATCACAGGCTGGAATCCAGGTCTTGGCTGACAGAAAGGCTCCAGGAATCAGTGCTTGGAAACACCACAGAGTATCTTCCAAGTGTCTAATAATATAAAGTCCACCAACCTCATGATCCTTCAAGAGACTTTTTTCTATCTTCATCCTACACTTGCAGGTAACCTACAATAAAGAGACCTCGTTAGATTAATTGCCATAGAAGACAGCAGCATTTTGGAGGAGAAATCTGTTTCTCACCTGCCCATGTTCAGATTCCATATGGTTCTTCATTTCAGACTTTGGGATTGACTCACTGCAGTAGCGACATACTTCGATATTTCTGCTACAGTGGATTTCATGCATGATGAAATTAGCGACAGGGATATCCTTTGTGCTAGGGGAAAGCCACAGAGGTTACTTTTCAGAAAATACACAACAATTTCAAGCAGTTTTTCAGAACAAAAAAAAAAAAATCCTAATGAAGTCTTCTATGAATTCATGATTTAGAGAAATGGGTAACTAAAGAGAAAGAAAGCCCAGCTAGGCCTCCGTGTTCCTTTATAGTTGGAATATTAACACATATAGCATGCAAAGGTCGCAGTTTTCAAGCTGCATTAAGATAAAATCAAGGTGGATTTGTTTCCCTACGTGAAAGACAAATTTTACAGCATAAACAAGTTCAAGTTAATAAACTAATCTGAGAAGATAAAAGTTTCTTCCTGAAAATATCTTGCCTATGAGAGGTCAAACAGTGCTCTGCTTGGAAAAAAATAACTAACAGATCCTGTTAGGCCAGCTCTGTTCAGGGAATGATAGCAGTAACCGTATTACTCTGCAGCCAAAATCCCCCAACTCACCCCATTTCTGAGATCCTCGTTTCCCTCTCCTGAGCAGGACGCAAGGCTTACAAACACAAAAGGTGCAAAAAGAACTGCGGCAGCAGGAGCTTAGCCCTTATTCCTGCCTCAAACAGGCAGAATCATTTCTAGATCATTTCTAGAGGGATGTATCCCTCCCCCCCTGCACGCAAGAAATCAGCCTTCAAAACACCAAAATTAACATTATAACCTATTGCTTAGTGCAGAAACACAACAGCTGTTGGGTTTTCTCCCTTGCCAGATCCCCAGCAGCCAACAGCCTGGCAAAGCAACAAAGTCCAACAGCAGTGTCTCAACTGCTTGCAAACAAACTAGGCTGATGTTGCAAGAAACTGTTTGGATTTCAATGTCTCTTTGAGAGAGAGAGAAAAAAAAAAAAAAGGTTAATTTCTTTAGTTGCTTGTATTCAAGATGCAACTTCAGCGCTTACACCATTATCAGTAAGTGTATTATCAACACTGGAGCTTCTAAAGAACTGTTATCAAAGAGAAACAACTGCCACAACAATACGTGTCTATTGATTCTATTTTTACATCTCTGCTTCTGAGCCACAAAGCTGCTAAAGAAAAACTTGCAATCATGTACTTCATGTCTGCCTCACTGAAAATCCAGTCTTCATTCAATATCTCCTTCCCTTGAGATATTCCAACCCCGCCTGGATGTGTTCCTGTCCAACCTGCTCTAGGTGAGCCTGCTCTGGCAGGGGGGTTGGACTAGATGATCCCAGAGGCCCCTTCCAACCCCTGCCATTCTGTGATTCATTTCTATTTGAATACTTCGGTTTCTAGTCAACCATTAAGTCAGAAACCTGAGTAATGATTGGGGAAATTACTTTATTAGACAGTAATACGTGACACAGTAAAACCAAAACCCAAACATTTCTAAAAAGATAGTAATCTGCACTTTCTGCTATTTCATAGCATTTCAAGGGAATACAGAATCACAGAATGGTTTGGCTTGGAAGGGACCTTACAGACCATAAAAGTGCCACCCCCTGCCCTGGGCAGGGGCACCCCCCACCAGACCAGGTTGCTCAAAGCCCCGTCGAACGTGGCCTTGGGATGGGGCACCCACAGCTTCTCCGAGCAGCCTGTTCCCGAGTCTCACCACCCTCTTACTGTTGACTCACTTAATCCCTGACCCGGCCTGCCCTCGGGACCGGCACCGCCGCCCCCGCCCAGCCTTCGGTTTCGTTTCTTACCAGTTCCCGCAGAGCCGGGTCTCCTCCTCGGTGACCGCAGCAATGGCCATGGTGCTGTTGCCCGGGGGCTGGCGGACCGGCACCCCCTTTCCCTCAGCCTCTCGGAGCACCCGCACCGACCCGCGGGGAGCGGACCCCCGGGTTCCCTGCGGGCGGGGGCCGGGGGCGCGGCGGACGGGCGGCCGCTCCCTGCGCTCCGCCGGGGGCGAGGGCGGGGGGCACCCGCTCCTCGGCGGGGAGGAGGCGCCGCGGGCAACGGGAGGGGACGGACCCAGCCCCCAGAAAGGGAAGCGCCGACCCCGCTGCCCCGGCTCCCCGCGATCGCAGCACCGGGCCCGGCCCGGCCCCGCCCCGCGCTTCCTACCGGCCCCTTCACCCCCGCCCCCGGGCCGGCCCGGCCGGCGGCTGCGCACTGCGGTTCTGCGCTCTCATCATGGCGGCGCGGGGCCATGTGCAGGACCCCAACGACCGGCGCCTGCGGCCCATCTACGGTACGGACCCCGCCGATCCCCGGCCCCGCTCCCCCGGCCCGCCGGGCCCGCCCGCCGCCGCGGCCTGGCGAGGTTACCCCGGCCCGCCCGGCAGCGCCCGGGGACGGCGCGGAGGGGCCCGCCGGGCGGCCCGGCCCGGACAGCGCTGGCTCCTCCGGCGGGCCCCGCCGACCGCCCGGCCCCGGCGGCGGGGCAGGCCCCGGGGCAGCCCGTTCCGGGGGAGAGGGGGAGCGCGTTCCCGGCCCCGGCCGCTCCCCTCGGGGAGGCTTTAGGCCTCCCGCCGCCCCGCTCTCCTTTCCGCGGGTGCCGGCGGAGCCCGGACCCGGCTCCCGCCCGCCCGGGGCTGGAAGCGGGAGTTTGGCCGGGCCCCAGGGGACCTGGCTCCGTCCCTGCCGAGCAGCGGGAGGTTTCCGCTGAGCTTCCCCCCGCTCTGCTGCCGGGCCAGGGGTCGCCCCGCTCGGGAACCCCCCGCCCGTCTCCGAGAGGAGGCGTTGGGGGGAGCGGGGCCCGCTCGCGGGGGGGTGGGGGTGGTTCTGTGCCTCTCGGTAACTTCGGTCGGTGTTTGTTTTCTGCTGCGGAGAAGTTAGAAATGGATTAATTCATAAAAGGAGCAAGAGCAGTCACGGAAACCTTAAAGTTGTCCGTTGAGGTGCTGCGGCACAGGCTAATTAGGGTGTTACGAAAATTAATTGGGAGACAAGAGTGCAGTAGTTGGAGGGAGACGGTCTTGTTAAGAACCCTCTTGTATTAAGCTGTCCCCAAATATTTCCAAGGGTATTACATGCAGTTGGGATTGCTAAAGAGATTGCAGACAAGCTTGTCTCTGTTTATGCAAATATAGAGAAAGAGAAAAGAAAAATGCTTCCCCAGGCTACGGTATCGTTTCTTCCCTAAAATTGAAGATCAGGTAGAGATTTGGGAAAATTTCTCAACTTTTTCAACACCAAGAAAAAAAATCTCTCCCCACAAAGCTGTGGTGAACCCCCCTCATTTGGGGATGGAGGGACGTGCTTTGGGAATGTCCTGTGCCGCGCAGGCAGTGAGGACGGTGGGGTATAGACTGGCATCCGCAACGAGTTCCAATGAAATGGAGGAAAATAGTTTAGTTTGATTAAAAATGTAAACACACAGCAGTCTTAAAGTTCGTTGCGTGATTACGAGTGCAGCTGTGCAGCTTGTCTTTATGTAACAATTTTTTTTCCTTTGCTTTCTGTCTATCCTGTGATTGCCATTTTTATTAATGTGCAGTTATTTGTGTTATAACCTGTGTAATATCTTAAATGTTCTTAGAAGAAAAAGCTTGGTAAATTCAGCCGGTACTAAAGCAGGTGACGTTTGAGATGTATTTCACTGTCTTCGTTTCAGAGAGTATAGGGAGAGAGCTTTAAAATTGCTTTCTGCTGGTTCTAGAAAGGATTACCTGCAGGGTGAGATCTGAATGCAGGCTGTGGTGCTGCAGAACCTGAATAAAGTGTATGTCCTTAAAGAGGTCAATACACAACTTCACAGAAGTCATAAACCGCAGACGTGGGTCGAAGGTCTGATTCTTGACTTAAAACTGCTTTCCAGTTTGCACCGTGAGCCGCGGCGGCTCGGGGTTCCTCGACAGCCGAGTTTATCTTTCCATCTTGACGTGTTCTCCCTTCACCTGAAGGTTCGCGTGTTGCGTTTCCAGCCACTGAACATCTCCACCTACAGACTCGCAACTAACGGAGGCTTAAGTTTATTTTCCTTTAGCTTGGATTCCTTTGGAAGTTGCCAGCTACTTTGGCTTCCGACAAACCTACTTGTTGTTAGCAAAATACAATCTTTTTATTCTGCTGCAGTTTAGAGAGGTTTGTGGTTTATTTGATTTACTTGAGGAGACCTAAAGCGGAGATCTTATCAGCACAGTTGTTAAACAATCCCAGACAGGCAGTGCAGTGTGGCAGATAATTTGTGTGTAAGTGATCCTTAAATCAGGAAGTCTCTGCTGGTGTGTGAAGAGATCACCAGGATGTTCCGTTCCATAGTTCTGAAACCTCTTCACTGAGAAGTCCCAGCTTAAGTTTTAATATTAAATGTGATGCAGAGGTTTTCCTAAGTTCAAATGGCCGTCTGACCCGTGTAAAGACAATGTATTACAGTTTCAAACTCTATTTGATGCAGCGACGTCTTGTTTTGGTTAGTGTGGGCAGGCTGCCTCGTTTGACGCTTTTGTCTGTACGGTCTCAGGAGCCCAATTATCTCGACTTTACATCTGCAGCACTTACTTGGCTATGGAAGCAAATGTTAAAGCTGCCGAATATAAATCTCATTAGTATAGATGCACACTTTGTACTATATACCAAGGAATTGCTAAAGGTCACCTCTCTACTTGGTAAAAGAGCTCTTGCTCGTAATGAGAACTGCAGCCTTGACGAGAAAAAGATGTATAACATAATTTCAATTAACTGGCACTAGGTGTGTTAGCCATTTGGTAGGGGGGAGGCTAGAACAGCGTGAGCAGCCCCTGCCCTGTTGGCACGTCGGGTGCAGCTCAGCTTTTCTGCGAGGTTTTGGTTAGTAAGTATTAATTTTTGAGGGAGGGGATAGGGGTCATGTTCTAGTCTAAACTTGCTTGTTTGTAATTGTCTAATAACATGATGATGTAGGTGAAGCTGAAAATGATAATGCTGAGCTGAAAAAAGGAGAAAATGGTCTTGAGACAGGGTTTTTCTACTGAAGTTTTACTAGATAGTGGGATACCCCCCTAGGAAATTTTTGTCTTTAAAACCAGTCTGGTGACAGCACAGTGATACTCTATCAGGGGACAGGTTTCCTCTGCCTAATATGGATTGCATGGACAAGTAGGTCTTCTTACTTAATGCTTTGATAGATTGTGAGTGCTTAGTTTCTAACCTGCTGCCTGTTAAAAGTCATTGAAAGTCTCCCAAAGGCACACCAAATTAATTTCTCCTTTTACTGAAGCAAAGAGCTTGAGCTCCATTGGTAGCAAAGAGCTGTTGCTGCAGAACCTGCTCTATTATATCTCTCTTTTGTTGCTGCAATGATCTAGGTGGAGTAATGACAAAAGCTTGTTTGTTTGAGTGACTAAAACTAGCACAGTGAGATGAATACTTCATCTACGAAATGACATGTTTCCTGAACGTTTGGCTTAGTAGTAATTGTACAAGGAAAATGTGTTTTTCACTGCTGACATAACGGCACACACTCCACAGTAAAATTAGAGATAGCTCTCCGGAATGCTCTTGTGTTTTGGTATAACACTATATATGTTGTTCTTGTGCAGATTATCTCGATAATGGCAATAATAAAATGGCAATCCAGCAAGCGGATAAACTGCTCAAAAAACACAAGGATCTTCACTGTGCAAAGGTGAGTGGGATTGCGGGTGCCCTGACCTCCTTTGGAGCGTAGCTCTGAGACCTCGAGTGTTCCGCTCTGCCTTTCGAGCAGTGCCTCTGATCTTCCAGAAACCACAGCGTCCTCTGGACTGTTCTAATGCACACAGTACTGTGTTTGCCTGAAAACTTGCACAGGTGCTCTTGGTGAGGTGCCTCTAATGCCTAGTGTAATTGGCTACACCTGAGCTAATTGTCTAGCCCCCATCAGAGCTACTGCAAGCAACCTTCACACATGGGCTGTGCCTTAAAAATGCCTCTTTTAGACCTTAGGTCGAGATACCTTTCTGTAGTAGTTTAGACCGAAACATTTACTTGGGCGGTGTAGTCCTTGGTAAAACATAACAAGGTGATTTTGGAGGCATTCGCTCTTCGCTGCCCTCTTTGCTGTGCCCCTGTTGAAGGGAAAGGAGTTCTCTTCTTCCGTTTTCTGAACATCTGACCGTCTTTCTACTTTTCTCTTTTCCCTGTGGGTTTTTCCTCTACGGTTCATACCACTTCTACGTTTTGAAAGCTCCCCAAGCTGAAGCACGTGTCATTGACCTAAATCTCATTTATTTCGGTTCTCTCTGTCCAGTTATCAAAATTAAAAACGAGAACTGGCAGGAGTGGTCAGTTTTCAGACTGCAGGTAGGGAAAACTGGGTGGCAGCTGATGCCTTGGAGTGGCCTGTGTGTTTGCTGAGAAATGCAAAGCCACTCTGTTTGACGCAGGTTGCGTTTGGTAGTTTCCCTCACGGCCATATGGATTAGAAGCTTAATAAAACCTGAAGTTCTGTAGAAGTACCGAGGTGGTTGGGCAAAGCCTCTCCTCACCAGGAATGGGAGGATTTTCACTGGTAACTGCTGACTGTGTTTCTAACAGCTGCCTCTGTGTTGTGTCAATAGGTTCTAAAGGCAATTGGCTTGCAGAGAACTGGCAAGCAAGATGAAGCGTATGCTCTGGCACAAGAAGTAGCAGCGCTTGAACCCACAGATGATAATTCCTTGCAAGCACTAACTATTCTCTACCGGGAAATGCATAGACGTAAGCTTTTTCCTTTGCCTCTCTTAAAAATCATAATTCTTTATGTTCTTCCAGAACTATAAGTGACCCACACACACACAGTTTTATGGGAAACATGTGAAGTCCAGGGTTCATGTATAGGTGTGTTATTAAGAGAGTCAGAGAATGTAAATGACACCTGTTGTAAATGCTGCTGAGACTTTAGTGATCACCATGAACCAAAGAACCTTGTTCAGGCTTCTCTCATTGACATTGTGTGCACAGTTCCTTAACCATAGAATGTTTTAGGTTGGAAGGGACCTTAAAGATCATCTAGATCCAGCCCCCCTGCCATGGCGGGGTGTGAGTTGCAAGCTAATTATCATCCATCACGATCACTTATTTCTTAATGAAAGCTACTGGAATTTGCTGTCAGTAGAGATGACAAATCACGTGGTCTGTTGTTTGGAGTGTGCTTAGTGCTGTGAGGTGGTAGTGGAGGGGTTCAGGCCCCAAGAAGTGTGTGACAAACAGAAGGGAAATCCTGGGCTCTCAATTTGAACACATTGGCTTTTTCAGTGCAGTTCCTTGTAGCAATAAAGTATTTTAAAAATACTGAATGTGAATGTTTGAGTGCTGGAGTAAAATTGCATGTGCTTTTCTGAAAGATGCCAGACTGCATATAGTGCTTATCTACAGCTCTAAACAGTTGTTGTTTCTGGCAGCTTCTTGTGGTTCTTGGTGGTGGTAGCAGCGTTTACTGTTGAATTGCTGGAGCTACGACAGTGGGGTGAAACAATTTTTGTAGGACTAGGTATTTGGTATCAATCCTCAATATAGCAATTGCATGGGCTCTCCCAGTTTCTTTCTTTCTCTGTGGGTATATATATGTGGAGTTAAAGTGTCATTTCTGACATAATATGAAATTTTTTGTGTGTATGCGTGACTTCAACATACACAAACCCCTGAAAATGCAAAAAGCCTCTCTGTGATTCTAAACAACTTGCATAAGCGTTATGCTCAGGTCTCTAACTTCTAGGTTTATAACTCAGAAAGGAAATAGTGGGTGTTAGGCACTTCCACTTTTGGTCCTGCAAGAAAAATATAGTTAGATGTCTTATGTATGTGTGTCAAGGATATGGAAATTATGTAAAAGGTTACATTTAGTTTTCTAATACTACACTGAGATGTGATTTTATGTGTAAGGCAAAAAAAATCTGGAAGGGTGAAAATGTAGGAAAGTTTTCCATATTATAATGTAAGTATGTAGTCATTATAGACTGATTATTAAAAAGTATAATGTGAATTATTTTACTTGTTAAGAGCACTACAATAGGCAATTGGGAAATAACAGGATATGACTAACAGAAGTAAGCCTGCGATAGGAGTAACTAATTTGATACTAAGCTCTGAAATGTTCTGCGTTTTGATACATAATTAATGTGTAGCAGTCATTGTGCCAGGAGTAGAAATCTTCATTCAGCTTAATGTTCCAAAATGGACAAACTTTCTTGAGAAAAAAACATAAGTGCTTCTGAGCAGTTCAGTTGTTGCTCTTAACTCTATTTTGAGGTTGGTTTGTTTGGTTTTTTTAAGCACTTTCCTCTTTTGACTACTGTTTATAGTGCTTGGGGTCTTGGGGGAGGGAGTACCGTTTCTGTGGTTGATGAGTATAATTAGATTACTGTTCAGAGTATCACTGATGTTATCTTTAGGTAGCTGTGCTTTAAAATTATTCCCAAATTTGTCTTAACTCAAGCATCTTGTTTTGGTTTAGCGGAACTGGTAACTAAACTTTATGAGGCAGCTGTAAAGAAGGTTCCCAACAGTGAGGAGTATCACTCTCATCTCTTCATGGCCTATGCCAGGGTTGGAGAATACAAGAAGATGCAACAGGTACAATCAACAATTTGTGTTCTGGTCATTTGAAGATGTCTTTTTCTGTATATCTTACTGTTAATGCCTTTTCATATCATAAGTAACCTTCCAGAAAGCTCAGCTGGGTTAATGCAGAAGTTGTACTCTGTTAGTTTTTACAGAAAGGCTTAAAAGACCATAATTTAGGGGATGGGTTATCTGAATACAAATGTTTTCTTTTCCTTACGTGGGATAGGACAGCTGTGCCTTCTGTATGTCTATCTGATCTGATAGAATATGTTGGTTATTTTAGGAGATTTTTATCAATCTGTCGTGAAGCGTACAGTGGTTACGAATGAGGAATTCTGGAATAGATAGAAAAAGATTTAGCAAGATCTTCTGATCCATGTTTTCAGACTTGATTTACTCCTCAGTTTGCTGTTATCTTTGCCCGTGTTCTTACCTGTGGAATCTAATGTGTAACTAAGTTTGCATTGGTTGTAATTCAGTAAAGAAAAACTAAAAAGCACTTCCTTTAAGTACATGGTACTCCTCTGTTGGCAGAACAGTGTCATGCTGGTTAGTTTTGTTTTCATCCCTTCCAAATTAGGTGCCTGGAGAATGCCTATAAATGGAAGATTTTTTTCAAAGCATGCGCACTCTCTCTTCTGTACAAAAAAGCAGAGCCAAGTATATGAGTCCTAAACTCCCTCTCGTTCCCACTGTGTTAAGGTGACTTGAATTTTTGTACAAGTTTGGTTTAAATAACTAAAAGAATATATTGAGCAGAAGTGTTATCCTCTGTTGTAGACCAACTTGTATGCTGTTTGAGTTCAAGCTGTAGCTAGGGGCAAAGTTATTAATGTACATGAAATTACAAGCCTCACGACTACCTAAACTTCAGAGACATGACTGTATGCTAATTGTACTCCACTCTGCAACCACAAGTGGAAAAAATGCCAGTGTTGTAGAGATAACAATATTTAACATCTATGTTTAAGATGTCATACAAACAGGTATCTAAATTAAGTTATCCAGACATTGGCAGAGTGTAGGATATTCCAGATCACCCTGTGCCTTCAACCTAAGGACTTAAAGATGCAAAGAGTGTGTGGATGCTGACTGGGTGGAGAGTGAAAGTAAACCTCAGCGTCCTGTGTTCTGGGATATTTCAGCTGAAAGTACTGGAAAATGCAGACTGGGGCTGCAGTCAGAAATTGGCACGAAAGTCCATCTGTGGTAGAAGACTATCCTGAAATGAATTACAGATTTT
The DNA here is from genome assembly GCF_964106895.1 of Numenius arquata. Classification (NCBI taxonomy): domain Eukaryota; kingdom Metazoa; phylum Chordata; class Aves; order Charadriiformes; family Scolopacidae; genus Numenius; species Numenius arquata. The sequence continues at coordinate 3,961,981 of NC_133591.1, forward strand.
GTAGGGGTAGAAGTGTTTTTTATGTACAGACACTGGAAATTTGCGAGAGAAATGTGTGAATAACGGTTTCTATGTCAGGCTAGAGAATCTGGAATACTTTGGCTCTGCTTTGATCCAGCCAAACTTTCAGCTCGACCTTTGCTTAACCACTGCTTTTCATGTATAGGTGACCTCATGTTTTGGGTATTTGAGTGTGTGTGTGTATGTATGAAATGAGTGTTGAAGGGCAGTTGCTTACATGAAGGAGGTATGTGCTTTGGTGTGCTTTTTAGCACTTACTGAGTGTACCAGTGAAAATCAGCAGAGGAAATATCCCCCTCACTCCTAAAGAAAAGTCTTCTGCTTCCTCATGTAGTTACCGCTTCTAATTAAAGCTGTCATCTGTTTAGGCAATCATACGTGCACATGCTCATTGCCGTTCCTTGTCAGACCTACACAAAGTACTTCATCTTTGAAACGTGTTCACCCTCTGTTTTCTTCTTTAGCGATATGTGTGTTAGGGTGGAAGAGCTCCTGGGTTGATAAAAGTCTTCCCATCTGGTTGCTAATTCTGTGTTCTCTGCTGCCATCGTCACTGCTTTGCAGGAATGATAAAACTTCGTCTTATATTTTTCAGGCTGGAATGGCACTTTATAAGATTGTACCCAAAAATCCTTACTATTTTTGGTCTGTGATGAGCCTGATTATGCAGGTGTGTACAGTGTTGCAAATTAGTTTGATTTTTTTTGCTGTTGGTATAGTGCAAATACAGAAATGTTCTGAGTGAAAATATTGGAGATTATTTTAAGTAAAATGTGTGTTTGAACTATTTCTTGTGTGAGACTGGGAGAAGGGCTGAGCTCTCCTTAAGCAGCATTACTGCTGTGGTTCAAAATGAATGCTGTAGCGTTTTTGTAACGCAACTTAACTCGTCTGCCTTACCATGTTTATACAACTTCAATTATTCTCTTATCTGAACTCATACCCTACTGTCTTTAGTTAGAGAGCTAATGAATAAATCCTCAAACATCTGCAGCTCCTTAGGCAGAACTGCTCCTCTCTGTAACTAGGTTATAAGGGCTCTAGGAGGAGATAAATGAGAGCTCTGGACTTAGCATGTCTTTAAGGCTGCAGAAGGTCTGCCGGAATAGCCAGCAGATCATCTGTGCTGCTGGTAGTTGAGGCAGCAGATTCAGGTACTGACCAAACAATCTGACAGTGTTGGCCAAGCAAAAAAAAAAAAAATAAGCATGGAGTCATTAATCACGTTCTCTAAAATAGTGTGCCATGGAGAACACAAATGTGGTCTTGCCACATGTTGTTTGCTGTGGGTATTGTGTGCTTAAATGTACGAGTTGAGCTTTTCAGTGCATCACTGGTTTTATTACTGCCTTTTCACGGCACGGTTGCTCTCTGCACGTGGCAGATGGCAGCTCTGATTGTGTGGTTTCGGTGGTGGGGAGGGGGGTGAATTGAAGCACCTGGTTGTTTTTTTTTTTTGTTTCTTCTTCTAATGGGAAAAAAGCAGTGGGTGGGACAACACAAGAAGTTGATGAGCTGTTACGACCATTTTTCTCTTCCTCAGTCTATTTCAGCACAGGATGAAAACCTCTCAAAGACGATGTTTTTGCCCCTAGCTGAGAGAATGGTGGAAAAAATGGTGAAAGAGGATAAGATTGAAGCTGAGGCTGAAGTAAGACTTGCAGATACTTTCAGTTTGGTTTGAACATTATTGAGATGAGAATACACTATTAAAGGAAGTTGATTATTTTAACAGTTTTCCAAGATAATAATCAGTGGTGTTCTGGAAGTAAATGTGAATGTCGCGGGACGGAAGGGAAACCAAGAGCAGAGGGTTGAGTGGGATTTGGAAGAGTGCGGCCAAGGAAATTTTTTGGTTGACTGATGAAGTACTTGGTTTTGCTCCCTGGGAGGCCCCAAGAGAAACTTCAGTCCTGAGAATGGAAAAAAGACCTAAATTCCTGAATGCTCCACCCTCTGGAACGCTAAAGATAGCTTTGCAGTCCTGGCTATCTGCTATTTCCAATGACAGTAACACAAGCCGCTTTATTTCTTGGCACACCTCAATATTGTTTTACTAGCACATTTCATGGCAATCTAATCTTTCTTTTAAGGTTGAACTGTACTACATGATTCTGGAACGTTTGGAGAAGTATAAGGAAGCCTTGGATGTCGTGAGAGGAAAACTAGGAGGTAACTTATTCTGTCAGTTAATAATCCCAGTTGTGTGGAGGAACAGGAGTTCTCTTGCTTCAGACTTGTCCACTGGTTACAAATAAAAAAAGGTGTGTCTTGTGCAAGCTGGTTTTACCCAGCTGTTTATGGTGGCTGAGTGTTATTCAGTGATGAGCTTTGCAGCAGTATGCCTAGCGGTAGTAAATTGATAGCATGTTAGTTTGTCATAGCTGCCATCTTAAAACAACAACAAAAAGACAAAAGAAAAAGAAAAGTTCCTAGTATCCTACATTTTTGTGGACTTTTTTCTAGTGATTAAAACACACTTGCAGTTTTAAGGAATTGGGATATGAAGGTTTCCATAGCAAATCTGTCCTTTCTATCCTTCAAGGATCTCTCTTCTGTTCTCTTACCATTTTGCATCTCTGGCTATAATAAGAAGCTTTGTGCAGGAAGTGGAGAAGGAAATGCATTGATTAAATAAATTTGCCCTTCTGTTTTTAATTTAGAGAAGCTGACAAGCGAGCTCCAAAGCCGTGAGAACAAGTGTATGGCGATGTACAAGAAGCTGTGTAGGTGGCCAGAGTGCAACGCACTGTCGAGAAGGCTGCTGCTGAAAAAGTGAGATGATATTTCTGCAGTCCTACTAAAAAAACTAGAAGAAAGATTCTGGGCTGGTTGTGAATTACCTTGTTTGGTGGCTTTTGTAAATGATGGTTAAAATAGTAGAACATCAGAGGATCTCAAAGCATTTCCAAATGCTTACGCCCCAAAGCCTGAGCGCCCTAAAATGCATTTACATTTAATTTTCTGGAACTTAATTTCTCTCACTTGGCCAGACTTCATACTGGGAAATACATGTAATGCTTCGAACAGATGCGTCAGGAGAGAGCATACAGTACCATCAAATCTGTCTCTTGGAACTGTAAGAGAGATTTGTCTGCTTTTTGTATTTAGCTGTGCCCTAATCTTAAGTGTGAGTTAAATACAAAGGTTTGAAGATTAGGAGGTTCTGTCTGCATCCACTGTCCACAGGGACAGAAAAATGCTGCTTCTCTAAAGAAGTTGTTCATGATATTTTATGCCTTTGTATTTGGCATCTCCTTTTCTATACTCTTAAATTGCTCTGAACACGGGTAGGAGAAACTTCTGCCTTAGAGTTTTGTGGGGATACTCATGAGCTCTGATTGGAATGCAAATGTTAAGAGGAGAATTTGTAGCTTGCCTTAATTCTTTATTGAGATTACTTCCTTTAATCCACTTCAAGAAGTTCAGGATGATAGCATTCTTAAGATGTGAGACCTTTTCAAGGAAAAATGATTCTTATTACAGTTGTTTTTTTCTGTAATATGAATATGTGCTATTCCTTAAATTCAACTTTTGCAAGGAATGCAGTTTTAGAAGTGAGTTACTGTTTTGGCAATTCCCTAAACTTTTTTCTTTGCCTGATTTTTGTTTCAGCTCAGATGATTGGCAGTTTTATATAACTTACTTTGATTCAGTGTTTCAACTCATTGATGAATCCTGGACACCTCCACCAGACGAAGAGCAGTAAGTGAACAGTTTTGCCAAGCATTTGGTTTTCCTTTGTGCTGCAGCAAACTGTTTGCATTCATATATTCAGTACGGTGCTGTCTGTATCAGACCCCAAATGGTGTTTTCTCCCTACTTTGCTTTGGAGATTGGCAATAGTTTATTGGAAACAGCTGTATAAATAGTGGTTTGTACACTGTAGAACTCTTCCGGTTCGTATTTTTCATGGTGATTGAGTTAGAGAATCCATCATGCCAGATTTCCTTAAGAGTATCCTGGGGATATGGTGAGCATGTGTTATCAATGCCCCAGCAATGAGAAAAATCAAAGAACCTTTTGTCTCTTTAATTGCACAGCTCTTTGGAAGGAGAGGTACACTATTCTATAGAGCAAGCTGTGAAGTTTATAGAAGAGAGGATAACAGAAGAATCTAAGAACGCTCGGCCACTTCGGGGACCATATTTAGCTAAACTGGAACTGATTAGACGTTTGAGATACAGAGGTTGTAATGATGAATATAAACTAGGTAAGAGCCACTAACTGCATAATAAATTAATCCTTTAGAGAAAACGCAAATTTGGAACAAGCTCTTTGCTAAATCAGCGTTAAATACAATGGCTGTTAACGAAATGTATGTGCTGTTGTCCGTATGTAAAGCCTTTTGAAAGCGTTAGAAGATGAGCCTTGAAGAAAGGCAGGTATATCCAGACTGCTCCAGAGCTTGTAAAAGCAAGCATGGAAACTTTCAGAAGGACCTATGGGATCTAGGAGCATATGGTTGCTGATGTTGTAATGAAAAATGCATTCTTTATGCACTGCTTTTGTAGCAAGTCCTGCTGTTATGCTGTAATCTCTGGGTGGTTTTTCATTTAAGGTTTTTGGCAGTAGTATCAGGTTTTGCTTTTTAAAAACTTGCATTTAAAAATCGCGTTTAGGGAATCGGTGAAGGAAAGAATGTGATTAGAGCAACATCTGTGCTACTTACTTTTGTATTTCCATCCAAAAATAAGTTAGTTAGATAAGCGGAGGGCTGTGTACGCATGCCGGTTATGCTGAGCTTTTATCTGCCAAAGTAGCTTGAATGAAGCTCTTGGGGTTTTTTTTGTTTTTTTTTTTTCAATGTGTCCTTGGTTACCAAAGACATTGAGCCTCTGTTAAAATCTGCAGTAGTGCAGCTATCTGTTTTTATAAATCACTGTGTAATCTTAAAAGGGGGCAGGGTGGTCTGTGAAAGCCTTAACAAAGATTTCTCATAGTGATTTTACAGATTCAACTTTTAACGGAGCATATTAAAAAAATGAGCTGGCCTTTCTCCTAGGTGATCCAGAAGAACTAATGTTCCAATACTTCAAAAAATTTGGGGACAAACCCTGCTGTTTTACTGATCTCAAAGTATTTGTGGATCTCCTCCCATCCAGCCAATACGCAAAGGTAAGGAAAGATAAAGAAGTGGTGGCAGAAACTGCAGCGCTTGTTTGCACTCTGGTCCCTTCATCTTAAAATGCCTGTGGAACGTATTAAAAGACTGGAAACATCAAATTTTTACCTTCTGTTTGAAATTCAGAAAACTCTTTGCACTGCAGAAAATATAATGAATGTCTGAATACGCTGAGCAATTTCATTCAGAGGATTTTTGCTGGAGACTAAAACCAGTTTGATCCTGCAAATTCTCAGGCCCAGCTGTAGTATTCGTTTAGCTTTTTTTATTACCGTTTCAAGGTGTCAGGATGCTTTTGACAGTCTTGGCTGAATTCTTATATCAGAAATGAAAAGCTCATAATGCTGGTGAAAATTAGAAGTTACGAGTTCATATCCTGTAATGAAAAGTTCCCTAGGAATTGTAGTTCAGTTGATAAGCTACCTGATTAGCTCGTTTTTAAATGAGTAATCTCTCATCACTTTTGTTTATACATCACAGCTTAAAAAATGAAGTAATGTGAAAACAGGAAAGACAAACTTTTTTGTCTGTTCATTTGCAGCTCTCATTGCTGTGTACTGTAACTTGTATTTTACAAGGACATCCTCCTCTTTCCCTTCCTACTCATCACTTGTTTTTCCCATTAACGTTCTATGTTTAATGGGGAAAATCTCCCTCATCCAATGCAGGTAGGGTGTCACATAGATGCTTTGCTTGGCTTTACTGCAGTACTAGAGAATGGACACATAGATACTGATCAAGGGGTGACCAAGAGACCTATGGCAACTTTTCCAGAATCCTCTTTCTGAAACAGGCTCTTTTTAACTGAAAAGACTATTTGTGCAGAGTCATGAGCGGCTCGTTGAATGACTTCAGCAGCTGAGAATCCTGTCACTCACCCCATTGTTTTTCTAAGCCATTGTGTAAAATTATCAGAGCTGGGGAGGGCTAGACAGAGAATCCTGGATCAGCAAAAGGCTGTTGATAAAATGTTTGTAAACAAAGTGTAGATAGTGGTGGTGTTTTGTTAGTTTATTAAAATATTTTTTGACTTATAATGCAAGCTATTCCCACAGCATCTCTAGTAAGGAGAATGATGGCCCTGGCATGTATGGGTTGCTGCTGATGTTCTATGTTAAAAGGTGTTACTCCACTGGCAAGAGATGTGGTCAGTAGGATATTTAACTCATAGTTCTGAAAATAGTGATACCATTGCAAGGTAACACTGAAGCCCTGAGCAGGTTTAATCCTGACTTCCTAGGAAACAAATTCTAAACCTGGAGCGGTGGAAACAGTATTTAAAAATAATAGTTTAGGCTACAGTTTTGTCACAGTGCTTGTAAAACCATGACTTTGAATAAATTCTCTAAAATTTTCCGATCTGCTGCTGATCTAGTGAGTATATCCCCTTGTGTTATACTGAAATACTAGAAGGTTTTGCCAGTGTTTGGCTGTCTCCTGGCTGTCATGTCTCTGAAGCATCCATCTGCAGCAGTTTAACTCGGTCAAGGAGACGTGGAGCTGAGGAGGGTTAGTGGTGCTGAAGTGCTGATGAGTTTTTGAAATCTGAAATTTTAAATTACTTAAAATATTTATAGATTGTCTTAGATTTATTCTTGTTTCACAGCAAAAGATGCTGAAGGTTGCTGTATCCTAGGTGAAGTAGCAGGGTCACACTGAGGCTATTCACAGCTGGGGGGGCTTTTTTCTTTTTTTTTTTAATTTTAAGAATTCTTAAGTGTTCCAATTCAGTAGCTGAGAATGTGGCAATCTTGCTAGGCCACTAGACACACAAAATACTCTAGAAATAATCATCGTGACATCAATCTTGAGTTCCTAGAGGCGTAAATTGGAGTATGCAGCCTAGTGATTTGGTTCACCTTGCTCAGCTTGGCAAAATCTCAAGCTGAAAAGATTTGTCAACAGAATTTTCATCAAAGTTCGTGGGGAAACTGGAATTTGTGTGTACGGTGCCACGTGTTCCTCCTATCTAGCTGTCATGCTTTTTTTCCTCAGGTGTGTGTTTGATGCAGTTCTTGTGTTTCAAGACCAAATGTAGTAAAGCTGAATTCATTGGCTTTAACTCAGTTCTAAGTTTGTAAACACTGTTGGATTTTAGGGCAACAAAAAACCCGCTGTCCAGCCCTGACTGCATGTTGTGAGAAGTCTGCTGTCTCCTATTAAGTTTGTAAACAATGAGAGGCTGCTTTTATTACAACTTAATTCAAAATAGAAGTCATTAGTCAAAGATGATGACCTCACTGAGTGCAGCGCATTACTTCAGAGTTAAGAGAAAATGTAATAGCTAGGACAAAACCACTGTTTCCTGGAAGTGTGCTGTGAAGCCTTTCAGTAACTAATTATTTTAATTGTGTATGTTATTACTGTGAGTGTTAACAGGTGCTTGATCTCCCTTGTGTGTGAATGTATTAGAAACTTGCCTGCGATTTTTTTATTTTTTTTTTTCCCTCCATCTGTTTGAGGAAACTTACTGAAAGCTATTGAGTGCAGTCAGAACTGCGTGCTCACCACCTTTCAAAATAAAATAAAAATAAATTGAAACCATCTCTTAAACCGCTGATTTCAGTGTGACATCAGGGTTGATACTGACATTTCCACCTTGCTTTTTTCACTTGATTTGAGGGAGGAAATGATGCTTTCTGTTCCTGCAGTCCCAGATGCCCTGCAGAGCTTAACAACAGTGTTTCTCTTTCAGTTCATCAGTCAATTGCTGGAAGTAATCCCTCTGTCGGCAGCAGCAGAGAATGAAGTCGCGCTGCCAGCTGATATCAAAGCCCTGCAACAGCACTTGTGTGTGGTGCAGCTCTCAAGATTGCTCGGTATCTACCACGCCATGGATAAGAAGGAAAAGCTGACTGTGGCCCAGGAATTGATGTTAAGATACCGGCATGGATTGGAGTTCGGTGAGAAAAATCTTTAAACTAATGTTGCAGTTCATTCTCAGCTTTTTTATGAGCAAAAGTTGTGCTCTTCCATCCCCCTGAAAAAGCTTCCAAATGCTGATGGCATCCATCATGCCACTAAATAATACTTTGCTTTCTCCTTTGTGATTATATCCTTGGGCGTACCTGAATTATTTCTTTCCTTTTAATTTTTTTTTTTCTTTTTTGTATCTTAAAGATAAATGAGATGTTCCTGGGTAGTTCAGATGATACATTTGTATGTTTGCAAAACTGACTGTGCCTTTAAGCAAAGCCAGGCTTTATCACTGGTGTACATAGGACAAATACATGGGCAGGAATTTTAATTTGCAAATATTGCAGTTGCAGGAAAGTCTTTTCGTCTTCCAGCAGATGTCAACATATTAAGGGTCCCAAAGTCCATGTGTGTGATGATCAAATGCAGCATGTATATAGTTGTTTCAGTTTTTAAGGCAACTCTGGATTTTATAAATTAAGCTGTGGTTATCATCTGCCAGAAAGCTGTGTCATTTGATCATGCTGACAATGGGAGAAGCAGCTGACAGCACTGTAGTAATTCAAGGGTAACTCTTTTTTTTTTTTTTTTTCTTTCTATTTTAGGGAAATCTTGTTTGAAAACTGAATTGCAGTTTTCAGATTATTACTGCCTGCTTGCAGTTCACCTGCTGCTCGATCTGTGGCTAGAAGGTATGTTCTTAAAATTGTGTTTTCCTTAATACCACCCTGGATGGTTGTGATAGGGAAACTCTGTCCCCTGTGTCCAGCGTGTACCTGGCATGGCTTGTTAGGCCCACAGCTTTCTGGTTCTTTTTCTCAGTATGAGGCATTTCAGGAGTCTCTCTGTTCAGTTGGTGTTTGATCTGAATCTCGGTGACCTCTAAAGGGATTTAATTTTTCTGATTAATTCCTGTAATTCCGGCAGAGCTTTGCTAATAACTCTGGCAGCTCAGTGCTGGCTATCTTCAGAAGCTTGTTCCGAGTTCCCCGTGTACATAATGTTTTCTCTCTCTTTGCACAAGTTCTGCTGACAATTCCCTTCTGATATCAGAGGTGTTTTGAGAGTATTTCTTTCCCTCCCTGACATACTTTGTCTTTTGGATCCCCTGCTTCTAGACCTGCTGAGACCTGTTGCCCTCTACAGGGGCATTCCTGTACTCCACATCTGCTCTGCCTGTTAGTCTCCTAATCCCACACAGTCTGCCTGCGGTGGTGGCTGTCCTTGGGCACTGTTTATATTCCTGCCCTTCAGCGTAGCCGTCGTTATGCTTTTGTCCTTCCCAAGGAAGATTTAGTCTTTAACCTGAGTAAATCCATCATCAGGTTGCTGGCAGGTCACTGATGGAACGTGGGCTCTTGAATTCCTCACTCTGTGCTGCTCTCTCGCATAACACTTGGGAGTGCGCTGTACGTATGAGCTAGAAATCCTGAACAGTCCAGAATTTACCAGGGAAGGTCACTTCTGCTGTGGGCCCGTGTGTGAGCACTTTTTTGGTGTGAATTATTTGGAATTAAGGTAGAGGAATAATTCCTCACTTTCCCTCAGAGGGCAGGTGTAATGCCGGGGTGGGTGTTCTGTTTTAAGGGCAGCAGCGTGGCTGATGAATGCCATCTGCATGTTTAAATTCACGGCAGCGGTTTGAGAGGTGTGTAACCTGAGGAAGGAAGCTTCAATGCCAAAGTGAACTGTGCTGTCGGTGTTCAGTGCCCCTCTCTCTGATCACGCCTGTCTGGGTGTTTTGTCTTTGTCACCAGGTGAAGAGGCAGCTGTGTGGCAGTGCCTAACTCTCTTAGAAGAAGGGTTATCTCATAGTCCTTCTAATGCTCAGTTTAAATTGCTGCTCATTCGAATCTACTGCAGGCTTGGTGCATTTGAACCTGTTGCAGAGCTCTACTCCAGCCTCGATGCAAAACACATACAGCACGACACCATCGGGTGGGTAGTATATACTGAGAATAATTGGTGATGGTGACCCTCCGGTAACCGGTCCTGAGATCTTCAGTTTCCTTTGCTATTGAAAGTTAGAAGATTGTCATATTTTCATACGATGCTGTGTAATAGTGTTCTGGAATTATGAGACACATCTACTGAATTATACTCCCCTGTTCATGGAGTATCTTTCCTGTGTGATTTTTATCATTTTTGGATTTTCGGAGTATTATCTAAAGGGAATCAAAGTAATTTGTGAAATGTAGATCTTGATAGCAGTCATAGCTTGGTGTTCTGGCTTATGTCATCTCAGCAAAACTTGGGAGCGTTAGTCAAAACAGGCCGCAAGGCCATGCTCTGGTCAGCGTGTTTGTGGGTGTCTAGGTAAAGCTGTTGCACAGTTAGCAAGAAAGGTGGAGGAACTCCAATCCCCCACATACTGGTTTTTAAAAAATTAAGAATTCCTTTCACTTACTGTTAAAAGCTTAAATTTTAATACGTATGTTGTGATTGCAGTCTGTTAAATCTCCAGACTTGTCACTAAAGCTGGACTGTGCTGCAGTTGGCAGTTCAGAGCTGTGTTTGAGAGTGGTGTTTCCCTGGGGTTGTGCGCTGATGTTTGACTTGTGCTGTGTTGTGTTGCAGTTACCTTCTGACGCGCTATGCGGAGTCGCTGGGCCATTACACTGCTGCATCCCAATCCTGCAATTTTGCACTCAGGTTTTTCCACTCCAACCAGAAAGATGTAAGTTGAAAGAAACCTCTGTGTCATGTAACAGAGCAGTTATGTCAAGATGCCTTACAGAAATCTGTGCCCTGTGTAAGGGCTTACAGAAATGTAGGGGTTGATAACAAAGAGGAATAATATGTGCAACTTTGTGTTTATAGTAAAGGTTACCTCAATCTGTGTTTTCAAGGATTTGTAACTTGCTGTTACATGAGGTTTTGCTTTAGCTTTCTATTTACAAAAGCCAGTTTTAATACACCTCAAAACCAGGTATGATTACTTTTAAATAAATGGATTGTAATGTTATGCAAGAATTTAAATGAAATACCATGTGGCAAATAAGTCCTGGTGTCATAAAACTTCTAGCGTTTTGGTAAGTCAAATGGATGGTGGGTCAAGGTGGTAATGGTAAACTCGTGAATCATTGATGACAGTCACTGAAGCAGCATGTTTTAGTGATGGCTGTGCTGGGTTATGCAGAGATGGTGGGGAATGCACATCCCTTTAAAAGAAAGAGAAGTGCAAGGAATGAGGTGGGAGGATTTTGGAGGGGAAAAACTGACTCTTGAAGTCTCAGCTTCACTGAAGGCAGAGCAGAGCCCATGATTAACTGCATTATTTTGAAGTGATAGGATCAAATTGCAAAACCTGGTCTTGTGCTAGTGGGAACTACCGGCTTTATTACGTTCACCCCAAAAAGCGGTGTGAATGAAAAGAAAGTTGTCTTGAATGAGAACCTTGGGACTGGAATGGAGGAGATTGGAGGAATTCAGCTACTCTTCCCTCACTAAGAGATCAGGTGCTTCCTAAAATGCATGCCATGCCATGCCCTACGCGTCTGGCATGCTTGTAGCTTGCTGGTTAGTAAACGCACTTGTCAATAACCTTACTTGGAAACTACACTCTGATGTACATTCTGATACGTTCATAGGGAAAATATTAATTCTGTTTCAGAATTCCCATGTAATACATGAAAAATGGGTAGTTAGGAGGATGGTGGAACAACATATTCTTGAAGTCCTGGTGGAAATAAATTGGGCAAATAGGAACAGAAATAGTCCAGAATTGTGGTATGGAAGTATATGCATGTCAGAAGGCAGTGCTATTCTCAGTAGTGGGAATATATCCTGTATATTTGTATTTTACAGTTTGATCACTCTTGAGAGGTAGGTGAAGAAAACTGTTTTTACTTCATAAGAAACAAAGGTGCGATCCAATTGTAACGCTTCCAGTCAGCCACTGGCTAAGATGGCTCCAAAGGCTCACGCAACTTGCTTTCCCACCATCCCAGAAACAGATAAAAACTGAAGACTTATCTGTAATGAATACTGAAGATGCTCGCACAGTAATCCCTCAGAAGACTACCCTTGCTCTGTTGGCAGCCCAGGTTATTCCTGTGTACAGGATACCAGTTGCCATTTACCTGTGCCTGGAAGGTAGATGCTGAGTTGCTGTGACCTGTGTCTGACACAGAAATTTCACTGGAGGGAGTGGGTGGTACAGAGGAGCACGTAGATTGTACAATGGGAGCTTGCTCTCATCTGCTTCCCTCACTTGCTCATTGTTTAAGCACTGATTCTGCTTGCTAAGAGTCTTTGGGTTCCTGCGTGCAATGTGTTGTGCTGCAGTGAAGACCTGGACCCAGACAGCTTTCTCCTACATGACTGTTGTTGGTAGTGGTGGCTTTTTTCCCTTTTTTTTTTTTTTTTTTTCAAATGAGGAGTAATTTGTTCAGTCTTGTTTAAAAGTCACTCTGTGGATGTTAATGAAAAGCATACCTGAAACCAACTGTCTGAATAAAACACATGACTGCTGGGTGCCAGGTGAAAAAGGTAAACCGAAAAAACTATTGGCTGTCATTTGTCTGCTTGGGAACACTGCATGGTAAAGCATCAAGAAATCATCTTTGCCTGAAAAACAATCTGAAGTGACTTCCAGTGTGGTTACCTTGGAAGAAGGTTAGTCTTTGGCATGAATGCTAAAGGTGCTTGCACCAGAGAAGAGCTGACTGTCTCCAGTAGCTCAACATCTGTATGCAGATGAAGACAGCCACGTTTCAAGTGTCATTTCCAGGAAAATGCTACTCAACTTGTGTTCCAGAAATCCAGAAAAGGCAGTGCCTGAATGGTTCGATCTTCCTCACTACCACACCTTAAAAGGTTGAAATTGCAAGGGAGGCGAAAGTGATGCAATCAGCATTATATAATTCTTCACGCTACAAGATAAGGATGTGACTCTGGAATCCACATGTCTCATCTTGGAGACAGAGTATTGTGACCACAGGACTGTGAGCCAGCCGAATCTCTCGTGTGTTCTGGACACTTCCAGTAATTATCACCTTAAGATCCTTTTAGTTGGAAAATGCATCAAAAGCTGTACTAATTTGCAAATACAAAGTGTGCTTTAAACCAACCATAAGATGGAAATTGCAGGAGGTGAAGGCTCAATTCAGGGTACAGCAGGTTCAGCTGGGATGATGGCATGTCAAGAATGAAGATGAAAAAACAAGATTCCTTACCGTAAGGCATGTCCCAGGTATCACAAGGTCAGAATCTGCTACCAGTTTCTGTGCTGCTGTGGTTCTGCTGGGGTTGCCCCTTCATACTCAGGGTCCTGATATCAGCTTCCCGTTCGAGTCCCATAACAGCATCTGACTGCGATGTTAAAGGAGGACTATCCTTTGAAAAGTTACCCTTTTACATGATTTCGGATACTGCCTGCTCCTCTCTGGGCTGGTGTTTAAGATAGTTGGAATGTCTGGTATAGCATAGAGAACGTGTCCTGCGGCACGCTCTGCAGGGGACTCTGCCTAGAACAGGAAGTGTGGGATGTAAACGAACTGATCTGGCATAAAAATATAGCTACAGATTAAAATCGATTGCTTTGGATAAGTATGATTTTCCTTCTGACTTGCTGAACATAACAGCCCAAAGTGAATCCTGTTTAAGAGTGGGTCCCATGAGTAACAGCCATCTAGGATGCCGTGCAGTCCTGACATAATGTTTCTGCTCTGGGAGAGAATGCCAAGGACAGGGAGGAGAATAGAAGGCAGTATTGCTATATTTGGCCACAACTAAAAAGGCAACTTTATCCTTATCAAGATAGTCCTCCTTTAAATATGCAGAATCACCAGTAATCTCTCTAATTTTCTTGTGTCCGTCCGTCTTTAATTTCTCCAGATACTGCAGGCAAACAGAACACCAACGTATCCTATGGGGATTTAAAAACCACGTCGATGCAGTTGAATTAGCGCCCATAGCGCAATCCCGCAGCCTGACAATGAACTCTGCAAGGCTGTTTATCAGAGGGTATGTTGTTGAATATTTGGCATATTTTTTTCATACAGTGCAAATAACCAAATTTCTTAGGAAAAAAAAAAAAAGACAGAGCTACCTAGAGGACATTGCTTATTTGAAAGGGGGAAAAAATGGTGGCTTTCATCTGTTCGTACTAGCTTCTAGTCTCTCAGAGCCTTCCAGACAGGTTGAGTCTGTTAGTACCATCTAAAGTTCAGTGAACCAGGGACCTTTCTGGTGCCTCTCATCTTCAGTGCATTTCATAATCTTGTTCAGAAGAAAATACTTGATTTGTCAGAATTTCTCACTCGTGGAGTAATTCTGACATAAAAAATACAGCCATCTGTCTTGACTGGGAGCATAAATTATTCACTCTGTCTCTACCGTTAGAAAACTTCATTAAAATACAGTGCTTGTTTGGGGCTCCTTCGTCATGTAAATCTCCTTCTGGAGATTACTTGGACTGATGTAAAATACTAGTTGTGTGCCTTGTAATGCTGCATTTCTTCAGAGGGGAAGCAAACTATCCCGTGGACCCTGACAGTTTCCTTTGGTGTTTAGATTGTATTGTAATGTGTATACACTGCATGGTATTATCTTGTGATGCTGTATTCAAAAAATCTAATAAAAAAAAAGAAATAAAAAAATGTGTGAGTAATTTTTTTAATCTATGTTGTGATAATATGTGGTGCACATCCAAGTCAGTTCCAGAAAATCTGCGATATAGTTATTTTGCCTGAAAGTATTTCTCACAATGAAACAATGATTTGAATAATGCATGTCAGAAACAAAAAAAAAAAAAAAGCCTTCCAAAATCATCTCTCCCTTCCTTTAAGTATTTTTCAGTCTCAGTGGTGACAGCAACGTGATGTTTCTTACTGTTGCTTTGGTTATTAAATCACACTGCCCGGTGGAGCATCTGGGCATTCTCAAATTAAAGTAGCAAAAAAAATTGCTGGGGTGACTTGGACAAGCAAAAGCGTGAGCTTTTCCCAGGGCTTGAGTATCTGCCAGATTCTGTACCTCTGGCCTAATGAAAACCACAGAAAAGCAATTTCGTGACAGTCACCTTGTTAAACTCTTGGTTGTTCTGAATTTATGGAAGTAACTAATGCAGAGATGGTGTGTGTTCTCTTCCAGACCTCAGAATATATCATTCAAGCCTACAAGTACGGTGCATTTGAGAAGATCCCAGAATTCATTGCATTTAGAAATAGGCTGAACTCTTCCCTTCACTTTGCTCAAGTTCGCACAGAACGGATGTTGTTAGACCTCTTACTTGAAGCAAACATGTAAGTACAGCAGTGATAAGTGCAACATCTTGCACGTGAAAAAAAATTGGAGATCTGTGCACAGGCAGAACACGGGTCAAGTGAGACCTTCATGAGTTGCACTTGCAGCTCTTTGGCAAAAACCTGTCAGCTACTTCTCTACTTCTGATTTGCTCTCCCCTTCAGTGTCCGTGTCAGTTCTATGTATGTGTAGTATTTCTGTTTCCGGTGATTGTTTGATTTAACGTTGCTTATTCTTATGTACAGATCAACCAGTTTAGAAGAAAGTATAAAGTCCATGAGTCTGAGTCCAGAGGAGGATGACATTCCATGGAAAGATTTGCGTGACAACAGAGACCTGACAGTTTTGTTTAACTGGGATCCAAAAGACAGGTGGGTAGCAATATCCACAACTGCGGAGTCGTGCCTTTTCCTTACAGCACACGTGGCAAAGAAAATCCTTTCAGTGAAACTGCTGTATTTAAATGTTCTGTAGGCTGGCTAACTGCAAACTTAACAAGCGCCATTCATTGCTTCTAGCAGTGCTGCCTTTTTACGTATTAATAGAGTTTTCTGAGTTTCT
Organism: Numenius arquata; assembly: GCF_964106895.1. NCBI lineage: Eukaryota > Metazoa > Chordata > Aves > Charadriiformes > Scolopacidae > Numenius > Numenius arquata. The sequence goes on from NC_133591.1 coordinate 3,977,852, forward strand.
GACCACTCCTGCCTCTTCATACAGTATTCAATAACTTTGGGAAGGCTTTTGTACCTGAGTAAAGCTTGCTGCTTTGCAAAATTGAAGCATTTGCCTGAAAACATTTGGTACCTCTCTCTAGGGACATTTCTGAAGAACATAGGAAACTCTCACTGGAGGAAGAAACCATGTGGTTACGAATACGGTCTTTAACTTTAAGGCTAGTAAGCGGACTCCCAACTCTTAGTCACACTATTCAACCAAAGAACTCTGAAAAGACTGCAGAGAACGGCGTCTCATCCAAGATCGATACAATTCGATCCCTGCTTCAGCAGCTGGAAGCGGCAGTGGATTCAGGGAAGAAGTTTCTAGAACAAAAAATTCAGGTACCCATTAAGGAAAAAGCTTTCCCCAAATATTAAGTGAACATGAATGCAAGCAGAGAAACTTGAATGCATCTTGTAACGTCCGGCAGGCTGCAGAATGCACTTAACTGACCCTGAGTTTGTAGTGTATGAATCTGACTGAGAGATGTGCCAGAGACAAACACTGTGTTCTGGATAAGGAAAAGCTGCAACACCTTTATCTTTTTCTTTGCTTCTTGCCTAGTATCCTGTCCTTGGCCCTCCTCCTACCCGAATGGCTGGCTTCTTCAGTAATGGCAGCTGTCAGTGCCAGACTAGCTTGTTTTATCTTGTTAGTGATATTTATGAACTAGATACCAATGGCTTAGGTAAGTGTTTGAAGGGCAGGGGTTTAACCAGATTGTCATGATGGGTGGCGGGAGGGAGCGAGATGTGTCTCCATTTAGTTTGAAGACTACTAGGCGTTGGATGATGTGGACCGAAATTAATTTTCTGAAAGACACTAAGTTATCTGGGAGACGATACCTTAATGTTTTATGAGAGCCTTCATTTTTGTACAGTATATGTTGATGTAACACTGCATCCTCTTTAAAAGCAGTTGCATTTGCTTTTGACTGCTAACACTAAATTACATTTAAATGCCTCTTGGTTTTCTGGAAGCAGAAAATACACAATCTTGTAGTTTATAACTACTTTTTTTTTTCTTTTCAGAAGATTCAGCAGAAATCCAAGAGAGGATAGGCAATAGTTTCAAGTCTTTAGTAGAACGACTAACAGGTAAATGGTAACTCAAGAATAAACATGGGTAGCTAAGGTGGTGCTTCCTGCTGCTCTGAGGTTGTGCTGCTGAGTGTGCTGCGATTGTGGGGCAGTGTGTTAATGCATCTGCAGACCCCTTTGAAAGATACTTGAGAGCAAAGCTGAGATTCCCCTTGCCTTGTTTGATCATGAAGCTGTTGCATGCCACAGAATGTCATTTTGTTCTATCATTTCGCTGCCTTTCATCCTAGTCTTAGCGACTGTTGTCTCTCTGGTACTTGGTCCAGGTATGCTAATAAATGGAGTGAAGGTACTGTTTGTAAGGAAATACAATTCAGAGGAAACTTCAGAGCTGGACCTACTCGAGAGGCTTTGGCCAAGTTTATCATTAACTGCTTAGTGGTCAGTCTTTTGACAGCTCTGCACACTGCACCGAGATACTTACTGTACAGAAAATACGTGTTTAAGTTGATCTACATGTTCTGAATAAGGTTTTTCTTTTTTTCTCTTCAGACTTGTTTAATAAATGTAAAGGCGATTTGATTGAAGTCAGAGATGGCACCTTGAAAACACATCCAGACCTGTTAGAAAACCTAGTCTTCTTTGTTGAGGTATTTTTTTTTTTTCCTTTGGAATCTAGAAATTTTGGAGCACTTCAGGGTAGAAATGTTGGGACTAACACACAGTGAAAGTTCTTTGATCTCAGTCACTCATGAAAGCAGAGGTTTTGTTGCATATTGTAACTACTCCTGAGTCTTATCAGTAGGAACACTAAAATGAGTTTAGAAGCCTCCTGTAAATGCAACTTGTACCATACTTGTACCTTTTTTCCAGACGATCTCCATTGCCCTGTGGGTATCAAGTTACTGTGACAGCGTCCTCCGACCTTTTAAATCCAACCTGCAAAAAAAGAAGAAGAAAAAAAAGGAAAGCAGTGTAGCTATGGTAAACAGCATTCCTTTCTTTTCTCTCCCCACCCCCAATCCAAAAGCATAGTTATACAGAAGGAAAAATCAGGATAGATGATGCTAAAAAACCTGTTTTTCATAAACCTTGCCTTGTAGAGGCTTACATAGGTTAGAGATTACTCAATACTAATTTTTAACACTCCTTTTCTGTTTAAAATCAAATGGTGACATGCTACATCTCTGACATCACATGACAGCTATTTAATAGGAAACGGTTTAGAGTGTCAAGGACTTTCTGCCTTGGTTGCACTACAGTAAACTAGTTAACTGGTAGCATTTATCTGGGTAGGTAAACTACAGTTTAGATTGGGAGGGATAGAATAAAATGATAGATGTTATGAACTGAGTTGTCAAAATAATCTTTTGAATAGGCATTAATATGTGTTTGTAAATGTATTTGTTTTTATAGCCACCTGTATTTACACATTTTCTGGATTATGTTACTGAACTACAGACATTAACTTCCAATGTAATAGATCACATCAAAGGGCTTGAAATAATTCTGACTGCACTAAAACTTGAAGAGCTGTCCCTCAAGGACACTCTGCTTTTACAGGTAAGAACTTGCATCTTTATTTGTGTGCTCTATACATTTGTCTGTGACCAATAACAACCTGTATGTACGTGCCTATGGGATAACTTTGTTGAAAGCTTCTTTTCCCAAAATGTTTTACTGAAAGGGGAAAAAAAAAAATAACCGAAACAAAAAATCCCCTGCACCTGTTATGATTGATTTAATGACTCCTAACCAGAGGTTAGGGACCACACTGCTTAGTTTCAGAGTGGTAAGTTAAGTTTGGTTTGTTTTTTTTTTATAGTGACTTTGCCTCATCTGATCAGCTCTAGTTTGCTACACAAAATCTCAAAAAATGAAATTTAAACACAGGAATTTGAAAATACTTTCATTTTGTGTGGTGTGCTAGTGAAAAAAAACTTAAGTTTTTAACATCAGTTTATTGTCTGTGATATGACTTTATTATCTGTATTTTAGCGTGCCATAATGGATGCAACAAAACATTTATTCCGGGAAACATTTGAGATTCACCTACTGCTGATTAGTCACTTCCCTGGAAACAATTACTTGATTTTTTTTAAGAAAAACAAGTGGCAACACCCCCCCCCCAAGCTATGTAGGGAAAACCAAAGGCAGGAGTAATAGGCACTACTGCACATGCCAAACCTCATTCCCAGTTTAGACATGTGAAGAGGAGAGGGGCTGAGTTAGCCAGCTTGTGTTTTTCCAATTAGATTGTCCTGTTTATTTCATAGCACCTTACTTAAAATTTCCCTTGTTGCTGTATGAGGCCGATGTAGAAGTATCTCAAATATATGTATAAAAAAAAAACCTGCAAAAACTGATAGAAAGCAAGGAAATCCCTTAGACTGTATTTAGTGCAAGTTTGAATAAAACTAATAAAGTACATTGTCCTAATATCATCAAAGAATCGTCACTTTAAAGGAATAAGACATTTTCAGATAACTGTTGAATTTGTAATTTTTCTGGTTCCTCACTGAGTCAGCAAATCCTCAAGGAATCCAATTACTACACGAGGCAGATCTGCAAAACGCAACTGTTAGTCACATGGATTTGAGCAGAAGCATCTGTGGGAGTCTGCAGCTTTTCCTGTGTTTGTTCACAATGTTTGCTATTCTCTTTGTTGTTTGACATTGTCGTGGTAAACCCTGATAAACGCAGTCTGTAGCTCCACTCAGACCTGGAGCTACGTTTGCAGCTCTATGCGTTTAGAGCTAAAAGGTGCTTTTTCAAAAGTCCTCATGTTCAGGTATTAGTGAAAATTCTAGTATGAATGGAGTGCTACTGGCAATGTGTCAGCTCAACCTTGCCAGTGACGTGAGATTTTCCCACATTGGATTGGTTTACTCGGGCTGTGCCTCGCAGGCTTTTCTGCTGTTAACGTGTACGAGCGCCTGGAAAAGGCATCCTGATAGCAAGTCACCTCTTGACAGAACAGTGGTTATGGCTGCTGCTTTGGGTACCAGGATTTACTCTTTCTGCGTACAGAAATACAGCATCGTTCATGATAGGTCTGCGCTAACCTCACTCTACCTGCAGGAGCAGTGCCAGCAGTGTGGCACGGTGGTGGTCCTCTTAAAAGCCTTTTAGCATGGGGATTTTAGAAAACTGCACGTTAATGGAAATCTAATCCCTTTGGGAAAGCTACGTACCGGTGTTGCTGAATTAGTGACATAAGAGCCTGTCCCAGTCACTGCAGCTCTCTGTGCTTTGAAATTTGGTGTAAGAGTCTCTTAGCTGTTCAGCGTTCATTTGCTATTTGACTTCACTTTTCTGTATAAGAAATTCTATATTTTAATAAATGCTGACTAAAATAAAGGGCTACATGGACTATCAATTTCAGCCACAAATATTTTGCACAAGGATATTTCCAGAAGTTTTGAAGAAATACTAATGTTTTACCAGCCCTGTCTGGGCAATACCATTATCCGTAGGAATTATCGCTGCTGAGCAGGTGCAGCGTATACAGTGCTGATGACGTTCCCTTTGTAAACTTACACTGTGGTCCTCATGAATTTCTTATCGGTGTTTGAGGTGGTGGGGGAAGTTTAATGGGAGGATTTAAACAGTTGCCATGGGGTGAATGATTTCTCTTTTGCATTTTGCAGGAAGAAAAAAAGTTTACAAAGACTGTACAAGGGAAGGTCCAGAGCAGTTACCATCATTCAGTTCAGGAAATTGGAGAGCTGCTGAAAAAGAGACTTGATACCATTAAAAAACTAAAGATTTGAGAAATGCATCCTTGACAGACTCCACAGGGGAGTGACACCAGAGTCCCAGACAGAAGCAACATCCAATATACCATCACTTTAATCCAGAACTTCCTCATAATGCATGAAGGACTTAAAATCATAAATCAATTTTTTTAGGTATTACAGATGTATTGAGCTGATTTAAATTATTGTACATAAATGAGAAGCAGGGACCCTTATTGGGGTTTGACCACTTTTTATACATGTTCATAAGCATATTGCAACAGGAGAAAATGAACTTTCTTCCCTTTTGATCTCTAGAAACAACTGGAGATGGTCTTTAGAAGCAGCAATAGAAATCCAGTGTAAAGCATATATCTCAAAGAAGTTGTATTTTCATCACCATACAGTGTTTATAATTTTTGTATGGTCCTTGCCTTAGAAATGCAGAAATTGTAGATGCCTGCATTCAGCCGCCACCAATGAAATGAGCTTGTTTTGGAGCTGCCTATTTTGTCCACAAGACACCTGGTCCTACTGAATTAATTCAGTGTGTTGGTCCAGCAGAGAGAGGTGAGGCTGCACTGGAGGAACACCCGTCTGCGTGCAGCCTTCCAGCAGAGCTCAGCCCTCCGGCGCAGGGCAGGAGGGTGGCGAGGCAGGTTTCTCTAAGGAGAGAGCTACTCAAGGGAAGAGGTGGTGTCAGCATATACACAGGTGGTTTTCACATTCGGAAAAATTGCAAACATGATGAGGAGCAAACTTGGCCATTAAGCTTTAGAGAGAGAGATGGGAATCAGTGTTTCAGCAAAAAAAGACAAAACCAGAGACCTTGTATATAATAGCTGCAGTGAAGTCTGACACTGCGGTCTGATTTCATGTCAGTTTAATGTAAAACAGCAATTGTCATGACTTTTAAGAAGTGTATTTAGATTACTGAAACTTTAAGACTTAAATATTTTAATAGAAATTAAATCCTATTGGCTTTGGTTTTAAGTTGGCAGAGGTGACTTTTTGCTTCCGCTGTGGTATGAGGCTGAGAATACTTTTTGTAACTGTATGCTTGCTTTTTGCAGTTGATCTTTGTTTATTCAAGTACTAGCTCATTAGGCGTTCTGTTAGAAAGTGCAATCGCATCATCTACTCCCACTGAATCTGCATTTCTGCTGTTTTGGTGTTCGTGGGTTTTTTTGGTTTTTTTGGTTTTTTTGTTTTTCATTTTAAAGGAGTAATGCAGCCTGAAATTGGTAGGCAAAAAGAGTTACGTGTACCTGCAATACAAGGGACAGGTCAGACTTTACAGATTCCTCATCTTTTGATTTAAAGCAGCTAGTATCTGAAGTCTATATTTAAAGTTTTAAGAGAGCTGACAATCCTACCTTTGTCATCTCTTCTGAGTATGTTTTGTTAGTAATGCTAGAATGTTGATGAGAGTATTTTTTTAAAATAAATCCCGTGTAAAAAAAAAAAAAAAAAATCATATTGCTGCTCTTGCTGGATTTAGTTTTGCTTTGCCCCATCCTGAAAGGGAAAGAAGAATGTCTGCAGGTTGTCTAAATTGTAATGGATGTCCTGATGGTGTAATTGCAATGTCTGGTAAGTGCTCTGGGCTGGAGGAATACCAAAATGTGTTAAGTCTGTTTTATAGTAATTCTTTTCCTGGGGGGAAAAAAAAAAAAAAAAGAAAAAAAAAAACACAAAAAAAATGAACTCTTTTATGTTGTATAGAACCTTTTTGGAAAGAAGGGCGTGCTCCTTAAATTAAAGCAAGGCTGATGACTGAAGTTGATGCTTTGAAATGTGTAGGGTAAGTGAAAACAGTCCCATTGCTGACATGATGCAATTCATAGAGAAGCACTGAGCCAGAAGTCTGCACTGCCCCTTTTCATTCCAGGAGGCAAACTGCCGTTGCTGATGTTCCTGTCCCCTGTCTCCCCTGTGGCAGTGCGAACTAGAGAGGGCTTTGTGCAAGCACCAGCATTGAATGCAGAATTGACACGGCACCCTCATCCGGAGGGGCTGATTTTTGCTGGAGTTTCCTTTCACTGCTGCTACAACAGGTTAAATTCAAGCAGTCATCAATAAGCAAATGGTGAAAATTTAAGTGAAGTGTAAGGTTAAAATAACCAAGCTCTTAAAATCCTCCCATGTGCCTGAAAGCAGAACTTGCTTTAAAAAAAGGTTTTCTGCATCAGCTCTCTTAAAAGCGGAATTGAAACTGCTTGGGGGGGTGAGCCTTACGTCATCTGAAGCAAAGTCTGAGAAGAGATGGAACCATGGCTCGCTCTTGCTTCCCGTCACAGCGTTTGGCATGGCACAGGCGCAGTGTCGGGCTGGTCATAAACCATCCCCATGCCAGCACAAGGGGAGTACTGACTGCTGCTCACTGTTAGCTGCTGTCCTGTTTCCAGTTCCACTCACTGGTGAACCATAAGCTTCTCAAACAAATACAGTTTTTTGATTACTCAGTGTTTTATAAAACCGTGCGCCATCCCTTCACAAGCTGTAGTTTCTCTGTAGAAGATGACAATGTACAAAAGTGACTACGTGCTGACTGGGGGCTTGGGTGAGGGGGAGGGAAAATTTCTCTCCCCCTATAAATTGTGTAAAGTTAGATATATTATATATTTCTTACAGAAGAGCGTTTCCCCTCCAGAATATGTCCCACAGTGACCTGATAAGAAATTCAAGCTATAACCCATTGCTGCTGTTGGCCCTTTTCCATTCTTGGGATTTGTTTTTGTTTTGGATGATTTTTTTTTTTTTTTTGGTGATGAATTGAAAAACATACCTAGAAGAAGCTACCAAGACTACTGTTTACAGACTGAAAAAAATACTGCTTTTATACTACTGGGATCATGAGCCAGGATCCTTTTACAGATTTCCTTAACTCCTCTTTGCTTAAAATGAGTGTCTGATGTAGATTAAGGTCAGAAGTCCTACCCTGCTTTGTCTACATACAGGACAAAATGTACAATGCCTGTTTGTGTTGCCCATCATTTTTGTACTTTTTAACTGTTCAAAAATTGCATTTATATTTTGCAGTCATTGGTAATCATGATTTTATTTTAACCGCTAGTAATGTTAGAAGGGATTTTTTTGTTGTATCTGCAGCCTTATCTAAACGTTCTCTTCCTTGATTATTCATTGTTAATTTATGACTGTAGAAGATATGTATGCCTCAGCCTTCTACGGACTTAAGTGACACAACTGCAAATGATCTGCTTTAAACTGGATGGGTTTATAATTTATATAAAAGTCAGTTTCGTTACAAATCAGTATTGCTGCCTCTTTCATTTTTCTGCCTAGATGGTCTGGAAGCAACTGAAGTGCTTGCCTATACTGTCTAGCTTTGTCAGCCGCTTGGTGAAGACAGATTATCCTGGGGCATGGCAAGCAGAAGATCAAGTTAACCTGCAACGAGGGAGGATGGAAATGGGAGGGGGGGGTGAGGGCGAATACTTCTTGTTTTCCCTTGCAGACTCAGTTCAGAATGATGACTGCTGGGGGGGGGGGAAGTTTGGATGTGTCTGGTTTTTTGATGTGATCATCTGTCACCCTGCTGCTGAGGCTTTCTGCAGTGCTTGCTTGTACTTCATCCTGGCTTTCAGTGATAGGGAAAGGGCACTAGATATCCCTTCTAGTAGCACAAGAAAAAACGTAAAGTGCTTGAGAGGGCTGTGGTGATGCTAGGGTAGTGCTGGCCTGCTGCTGCATATAAATGCATTATGCACCACCGGCTGCTCTCTCCTCTCCAGCTGTCCCTGCTAATCTCTGCGTGTCCGTAGCGCTGCAGCCTGTCCTGTAAGGCCAAATCCTGCAACCTGCCTTCATCTCCTGTGGGTTTGCTGCTGGAACCTGCCCGCTTGTAGTTATTTTTCCGGCAGCAACAGCAGCACCGCTGCCCGCCGAGGGAAGGGGCTGCCCGCCACCTCCCCTGCCCGTTCCACGCCCGGCGTGGAAGTGGCACCGGTCACACCGCCACGGCCGCGGCCTGGGTCCGGCCCCGGAGCGCTGTCCTCCCCCACCCCTCTCCCCGGTTGGCCCCGGGGCTGGCGGGGCGGGGCGAGCCCCCGGCGGCGGCCGGCGCTCCGCGCGGTCACGTGGCCCCGGCAACCCCGCTCCCTCCGCGCTCCGCCATGGCTGCGGTGGCCGCCGCCGGCTCCCTGCTCCTCTGCCTGCTCGGCCTGGCGCTGTCCGGTGGCAGCGCGCTTCACACCAAGGGCTCCGTGCCCCTCGACGCCATCACCTTCTACAAGGTACGGCCCGCCTGGCGGGTGCTGCTGGGTCCGGCAGAGCGCTTGGAAGCGGGCGGGCGGCTTCTCCGGGAGCGCGGCGGCCATGTGCGCCGTGGAGGCGGCCATAGCAACAGGACGGGCGGCACCGAAGGGCCGGGGAGGCAGTGTGGAGGGGCCGGGGGCGCGGAGCGGGCTGCGGGCGCGGGGCTGCCGCGGGGCCGCCCCCCCCCACCAGCGGCGGCGGCGCGGGGGAGCGTCGGGGGCTTGGCGGAATGGCTGAGGCGGCGGGCCCGCCGCGGCGCAGCCAATAGGAGAGCGGCAGTCGCGGCCGACAGCCAATCGGCGCGGTCCAAGTGGAGCCGGGCCGCCGGGGCTGCTCAGCGACCGGGGGCGCGGGGGGCTCGGCCCGGCTCGACCGGCGGCACCGGCGGGGCTCGGCCCGGCTCTCCGCGGCCCCGGTCGGGGAACAGAAGAGCCGCCGTCGGCTGGCTCCTGCTCTGCCCGTGCCGGTGACCCAGGGCAGGACCGTGAGCGTGCTCTGCTCGGGCCGGTTTCGCTTCTTGTGTGTTCGTGAAAGAGGGAGCAACAGGCTTAACAGGCTTCTGCCAGACCGAGGTCCTCCACAGGGTTTTTTCTCTGCTAAATCGCTTTGAAATGAAGGTACCTTCCTAGATCCTGGCAGGATGATGATTTCGGTAGCCAGCAGAGCTGTGGCAGGTGCCACAGGCCCAGCTCGGGGCAGATGGCGAGACCCCAGCAGAAAGGAACCATCGTAGGGCAGGATTAAAGCGTGTGCTGTAGCAGGGTGAGCTGAGGGGACGACAGTCAGCCGAGCTGCTTGGAAAATATCTGCCCTCAACAAAACTGCTCGGACGTGAGCAAATACTTCTTGCCACACGCCAGCCTCCCCCTTGATTTTTCTGCTGTGACAAACCATTTTTGGTGTTTGGACACTACAGCGTTCCACAAACCTTAGGAGCTTCCCGCTCTTCTGCAACGAGGAGAATCTGAGGTAACTGGCAGAACGCTGCGAGAGGGACCAGCAGAAATGACAGAGCGGTACCAGCCGCCGTGCTCCCCTCTCGCCAGGACAGTAAATAAAGTGACCGGCAGGTCCAGGACCAAAGGCTGTCGTTACCAGTTGCAGCAGTGGGTGCCCCAGCAGCGCTTGCGGTGCACGTTGTAGGTGGGGACCTGTGTTGCAATCTGACCCCGTTCGCTAGGAAAAAAAAAACATTTTGCAAGGCCTTCTGGAGGCAGAAAGGATTCCCAAACCGGGTGGCGGCAGATCTGTTTCCAAGCTCATTTGAAAAGGGCGTCGCAAGCGAAGAGGAATCAATTAAAACATGAATTCTCGCATTTACTGACCCAGTACAACACCTCCAGCACCTCCGCTCCCTCCCCACACCTCCTCTCTTAGCTAAGAGCTCAGCTCTCGTGCTGGGACGCTTCAGAACGACATCAGATTTGGCCCCTATCCTCTTAATGTCCCACTGGGAATTGTTTGGCTGACTTCCTTCCAAGATGCTAATCAGATTTACAATAAGCAAATCGTGTATCATTAAAGGCAGCATCAGATCCCCCAAACCTACCACAAGCCATCTCTTATCATCTGGTGTAGGACTACCTACACCCAAAGCTCGGTCTCTCCTCCACACTGCAGTGACTCATTTTTGAAGGGCCATAATTATAGAATTTCCATTCTCCCTCTGCATCTACTCACTGCACAGGAAAAGAAGAACAAGCTAAAGGAACTTTAGGTGACGTGTAGATTGCTCAAACCTGAAACGTTAAAGTTTTGGCTTTTTTTTTTTTTCCCCCCTCCTCTTTTTCTTCTTTTAGGTAATTCCAAAGCATAAGTTTGTCCTTGTGAAATTCGACACACAATATCCTTACGGTGAGAAACAAGATGAGTTTAAGAAGCTGGCAGAGAGCTCAGGCTCCAGTGACGATCTTCTGGTGGCTGAAGTGGGAATATCGGGTGAGGAACGCTGGACAGATTAATACAGTAGGGATTGGTGCGGAGGAAATAAAACTCCCTGCAATTTCTGATGAAAGTGGGCTCTGAGGTAATTCTGACAGTGAGAAATGAGACGGGCCCGGCCCTGCCGGAGTGAAGCACCTGCTCCGGCTGATCGCTGAGCTCTGCTTCCCGCCGGGAGCGTAGGAGTGCAGCTTATCTCCTTTCGGCTGGGTAATGAAGCAAGTCAGCCCACGCTGCTTAAACGGGATGCCACCCCCCTCATTCATAGCACTTTTTGTCATTTTTATTTTCTTTCCTTGCTGAAAGAAAGCTTCTCATCCATTTCTAGGCCTTACAAGAGTCACGCTTTAGCCACAAGCCTGGTCAAACACAGCAAATTTGATACGATTAATTCATTGTAGGAAACCCTCCGTTTATTGCTGGTAAAGCACAGAAAGCGGTCGTTGTGCTACGGATAGTGTAACTTGACGTTCTTGTCATTGGCTTGAAGAGAAAAGCAGTGGGGAGTAGGGCACCGTCACCTCACCCACTCTTGCTTTGTAGGTAGAATTAAGAATTTAAGCTTACAGGAATTGTCAAACTGGGAAGTTTCACCCGGGCTGACATCTCGAAACACACGTGGATTTAGCTAAGTGGCAGAGGTGAAATCTCTTCATGTTTTCTGTCCTCAAGAATAAATGCAATTTATGTAAGATGAGAAAACATCTTGTAGCTTGGCATGCTGTCAGAACTAAGACTTAAAAGTGTACACTCTCTGCACATAGATCAGGAAAAAAAAAAAATCTATTTAACGGTAAAATCAAATAAAATCAATGGATAGAGCAAAACAAGGGAAAAAGTGGCTATTAATTTCCCATAAGGAGGAACGTAGAGGTCGTGCCGATGTCTTACGCTAGCACAATCACAGCAAAGCACCACTAGAATCTTGTGTTTTTCTCTGGAAAACCTTGCCTTGCACAAATGATTTTCTGGGGTGTTTTTGTTTCAGTGTGTGGCATTTCCTGGCAAAGAGGTTATTAGGATGTGTTGAAACTCTGGAGACAAATATTTGTCAGTTTGTGTGGGAGAGAATCCTAAATTAATTTCTGCTTTTAATTAACGTACTGTGCTTTTCTGTCTTTCGTTTCTTTTGACAGATTATGGTGATAAACTGAACACTGAGCTGGGAGAAAAGTACAAGCTGGATAAGGAAAAGTTTCCTATTTTTTACTTGTTCCAGGATGGTGACTTTGACAATCCCTTACCTTACAGCGGCCATATCAAGGCCGGGGCTATTCAGCGCTGGCTGAAGAGTAACGGCATCTACCTGGGGATGCCAGGCTGCCTGAAAGAGTATGACATGCTGGCCAGCAAGTTTGTGAGCACCACTGAGAAATCGGAACGCCAGTCCCTCCTGAAAAAGGGGCAAGAGAGTTTAGAAAAAACGAAAGAAACCGAGAAGAAGTCAGCTGAGCAATACTTGAAAATTATGAGCAAGATACTGGAGCAGGGAGAAGAGTTTGCTGCTAATGAAGTCGTCCGAATCACAAAACTGATCGAGAAGAACAAAATGAGTGATGGAAAGAAGGAGGAGCTCCAGAAAAGCCTCAATATCCTTGCTTCTTTCCTGAAGAAGAATAATGAAAAAGATGAGCTCTAATATGTTGGAGAACTTTGTACAAGCTGTGAAACACTGTCAAGAGTCCTAACCAGTTCTCCTTATGCAAGCAAACTTCCCGCTGACTTCAAGAGAGCAGCAGATTTCCTTCTGGTATTCTCAGTTTAGAAGATCGAGAGGAAGACATTCCTTAAAAACACAGTATTCTAAATGTTGGAAAAATCATCTTAAAGCAAGACGCCAGTATTGTGTAATACTATTCAATAACAGTGTTAAAGTAGACCAAAAAAAAAAAAAAAAGCACTAGATTGGCCTGAAGCACATTCCTGGTGGTTTTTACAGCTATTCCCTGGCAAACAAATAACAAAATTCAGTCCGGCTTTCCATCTTACATGTTGTAAAAGATACAGATTGGGTGCCCCTCATATCCCCACCTTTCCTTGTTCATAGTGTCCTTGGGTTTTATGCTCTTTAATCTACCCCTCCTCTTACCTTTTGTTTTCCCAATAGGGCTCCCTCTCTGTTCTCCTTACCTGTTGTTGACTGAGAGACCTGGAGTTTCCTTTTTCTGCCTTCTCCTTCAGTGGCTCCTGTTTCTGTTTGGTTTGGGTATCGGCCAGATGCTGGCAGGCGTAGTCAAGACAGGTCCTCCGCGTATCAGAACTTGCCCCTCATCTTCTGGCCAGAGCAGCCATCTCAGCAAACGCTCTCCTGAAATCCTTTGTGATACCCTGACAGAGCGAGTGATTTGAGCTCTGAGCAAGGGCAGAGTCTCCTTGAGGTGCTATTACACTTAGACTTGCCAGTTTGTGGAAAAATGTTCTTTTTTTTCCCGAGGTAAATTTGGGTGAGTTTTCTTACAGCTGAAGAGCACGTGCAATGCCTGTGCGTTTTGCCTGTCCTTCCCATCCGAGCTTCATTTCCCAGGTTCAGAATAAAGGGGGGTGAGACCAAGAAGGACATCTGAAAGTCTCAAGCCATAGTTAATATGAACAAAATATCTTCTCCAGCTTCATCTTCAGAAGCGATTGGCACTGTCAAACTAAAGCTTCATCAGCGTTTGGTAGTTTTAAATATTTGAAAATGAGGTCTTGTAACAGAAAGCAGTATTTGTGCCCTTAGAAGCCCCATCCATATGGTTTTAACGGAGATACCTGGCCCAGGGATCAAGTCAGTTCTTAAAACTTGATACTGCATTTGCTGTTCACGCTGTGTGGAGTTCAGATGGCCACTGGAAGACGCTGTACTCCTCATCAGGGTTATAGAGAGTTGGAAAGAGAAACACCTGTGCGTTTTACCTTAAGGCTACGCTTTAAGCTAAGCAAAACTGATTTCTGTGGGAGCTTTGCTGCCTTTTGAATCCTGGGGTGGGTACAAGGAGCAGACATTACTGCAAGATAAAATGTATTAATGCTATAATAATAATAAAAAAAAAATGGTTCCAGTTAATAGCTGCTTTTTAAACTGCTTTCTAGAGAAACTGCTGCTGGTTTTGCGGTTTGAGGGGAAGGCAAAGGCTGATCATGCCGCCTAGAAGCAAAAGGAATGCCCCGGAGATGAGGGGTTTACATCAAGCGGTGGGAGGGTGTCCCTGGGGCCTGGCGCCCTGAGGAGGAAGAACCCCAGGCAGGGTGGGCATGGGGGGGCGTCATCTCTAACCTCGCTAGGGGTTCGGTTTGCCTGTGTGAGGACGCTCCCCGCTGGGTTCCTGAGGAGAAAGGAGGAGGAGGAGGAGGAGAAGCAGCAGCCGCCGCCGCCTCAGGGAGCCGCTGAGGGCCCCGCGCGCCCCCTCAGAGCTGCCGCCGCCCGCGCGCCCCTTCAAGCAGCTCCCCCGCCCGCCCGTGACGCAGCCGAGAGGCGGTGCGGCGGGGAGTCCCGTGCCAACTTACTGCGAGGGGGAAGCTAAGCAGGGTCGCCTCGGGTCGGCCCCTAGATGGGTGACCGGGGATGCAGGACCCCCAGGTGTGTGAGCCCTCCCGCGAGGCCTGCGTCGGGCTCTGCATCCCGGTGGGGATGCACGACGGCGGAGGCGCGGGTCGCCGGCCCCGCTCTTCCCCCGGAGCTCCGCTCTCCTTCAGCCTCTCTCTACGACCAGGCGCTGCCCGCCGCCGGCCCAGACGACGGGGGCCGGGCCCGGGGCGGGCCGGGCGCGGGGTGGCCCCGGGGCGGAGCGCGGGCGGTGCCCGCAGCCCCGGGAGCGTTGCGGCGGCGGCGGAGGGTCCCCATGGCCCTCCCGGCGGAGGCGGCCCGGCTGGATGGGGGCTGGCAGGAGGTAAGCGAGCCCCGCCGACCCCGGGACCCCCGGTGGCAGCGGCTGTCCCATCTCCGGGGACGCTGCCCGTCCCCTCCGTGCGTGCCCCTTCGCCCCCGACCAGCCCCGCTCCGTGCCCTGCGGCACCGGCAGCCCTGCCCGCTTCTCACCGGGGGCTGCGGGCTGGGACCGACCCCCGGCACCCCCCGGTCCGTGTCGTGCTGAGCGGGGACCCCTCCTTCTCCCCAGGTCTACTCGGCTCTCCAGTGGATACAGTTCACCATGGCCATGCTCAGGTACAACGCGCTGCTAAACCCGCGTCCCCGGGATGGAGTTACTGTCGAGACAACGATTTTCTCCGGAAAGAGAGAGAAAACGCTTATGCCAGCGAGGCAGATGTGCTCCGCTTCCAACCTGTGCTTTGTTTTCTCAGTGTTATAGGTTCCAGCTCAATTATTGCCTACGCCATCTTTCAAAATGTGGTGCGGTCCCCCGAGGTAAGGACTGCACCTCCTTTTCCCTCCCTAAATCAGGGTGTCGGTACCTCGCAGGTGGGACACACAGCCCCGGGTGGGTCAGGAGCTCTGCTAGGAGCAACCACAGGTCTCAGGTTGTTGTGGTTAAACCTCGTTAAACAGCCGTGAGGGAGGCAAAGGGCTTGCCAAGAGTTTGGTGCTTCGTCTGTGATACGAGTTGAAGGGACTAACCTTGAACTGCACCCACGCAGGGAGAAGCGGGTTCCTTAGCCCCGCGCTTTCTGCTGCTTCGGGGAAGTCCTTCAGTCATTCCTGGGAATGCGGATCTGTCAGCGTGTCCTCCTCTGCAGGGTGAAACGCCTGGAGGGCTGAGGAGCTGTGTACAAAGCTGCTGAAGTGGAAGTTGGAGATGCCCCTGTAGGAAATGCATTTACGAGTGTCTGGGTATCTCTGAGAAGTTTTTCCAGGCAGGTGCACTACTAAAACTGATACAACTCAAAGATGCTGCAAGGTTCAGACAAATAGAGGACAGGCTGAAAAGCAGTTTGTTGTGCTGGGCTCTGCAGTGGGGCTTTGGAGGATTCACCCTGGCCGTGCACAGGAGCCACGAACATTTCTAATGCTGAAGTAGGTGCAGATTGCAGGGTGCAAACGTCCCTCTGGGTGGGACCGTCCACACATGCACGGCAGATCTGACGTGGATGCAGTGCCCGGCACATCCTGAGAGCATCACACGTGCAGCTCGTTGTGTGTGCAGGGAACACCGCGTCTCTGGGATGTACCAGATGTGGCTGGCACATGCGCAGTGACCGTAGACCTCCATCCCAAACCTGCCAGGCTTTTGCTGTCCCACACGCAGTCCCACTGTCTGTCCCCCCAGGACTTACCGGAGGGGGTGCACAGAGCTGATCTGTGTGAAGCTGGCGTTCCTTGTCCAGGATTTGCAGATGTCTGGCAGCCCGGTCTGTGGACCACGCAGATAACAGGTTACTGCCAAGAGCAGTAGGACAGTGGTAGCTATGTGGTAACAAAGCTGTATTTGTACTTCCCTCGTCTTCAATGTTCTTTGTACGTCGTGGGTTTGATCTGCAGCCCAGAGAACAGGACTTCCAGGGAATGCAGTGAGTTATCTTCAGAGAAGGAAGGCATGCAATCAAGCTGACAACCGACACGTGGTTGGATAAGCAGGGTGGGGAGGAGAACATCTGTCCAGGTTTGCAGGGCAAATTTACACCACTTAGAGCATGCAGGGCAGCCTTGCTCCCAGGCAAGCCAGTCTCCTGGAAACGCTCAGCCCAGCACATTGAGAATGAGCTGCAGAGATCTCTGTGCATTCCCAGGGAGGAAGGAAGGCTGGAACTTCACCTTAGTGCTGGGATGGAAACCCTTTCCCAGCTTGTGCTGCACAAGGTGCGTATCAAAGGCTCCCTCTACCACATCTCCTGCACCTGGAGAGCTCCAGACAGGTTTCTCTCCTGGGGTCCTCCACTCTGGTATGATATGGGGCTGGGTTTGGCAGATGTCCCAGTGTGACTCAGCAGCCTCGGCCCGCTTACTTTGATGGCTAGCAGCCTGCATTACTCAGGAGCCCTTGTGCTATTAGTCATATGATGTGGCTGTGGCTTGGGAGCTGTCCTCTAGCTGCTCGTGAGCCACGCATGGCTCCAGGTCACAGATGGACCTTTCCTGCTCGAAAGAGCCCAGATGTTTCTGCTCAGATTATTACTGCAAATCCGGATAGGAAGGATGGATCCCAGCTGGAGCGACTCATCTGCATCAGGCTCCCAGGCTCTTGTTCTGCTGCCAGGGGAGATCTGTTGCTGGTGTTTTAAAAGTGGCAAAATCTTCAGTAACTTCCCCATCGCCTTGTCCCCATGTTTCTGGTCATAAGTGGAAATTTGTAAACAAAGGGGCTGGACGAGATCCATATCAAAGCTTGCCACAAACAGCTTATTCCCCAAGTCATGAGGCTCCAGGGTAAAATGTTTGAAAATAAACCGCTCTGGAAGCTGGGAGGAGAACAGTGTTATAAACACTTCCCCTCCTGCCCCCAGCCTAGGAAATCAAATATTGCATTCTTGAAGCTTGTTTTCTGTCTCTGTGGGGTCAATAAAACTCTTCAGCCTGAGCTAAATCATTCAGAAGAGATGATGACAAGCAACAAAGAATTTCCTCTGCCATGTCAACAGGTTCTGTGCAGGCAGATGTCCCTGGGCAATGGCCAGGCAGAGCTAAATCAACATGTATGCTCCAGCCTGGCAGCTCATCTGAATCATTACGTCTTTACATTCCCTTCCTCTATTTTATAAATACCATTTGGGTTTGGTTTTTGGTTTTTTTTTTTTGTTTTGCAAGTAAGAGCCGTGCTGCTTTTCACTTACCAATGTGTCACCTACTTCTTTATTTAGGTCTGTGCCAAAATAACTCCTCAACCAAACAGCCGTGCTTTGCTCCAAGGACACTTGTTGCTAGAGAAAGGGGTCACCTGTTCGATTGCAAAAGTTGCTGCTTTGCTTATTTCGGAGCCGCTCGGTTTTTAACCTGCTGTTCTCGCAAACTGGATGGTGTCTCCAGCCTCTCCTGCTTGTGGCTGCCTGCCGGGGCTTCAATTCTGCACCAGGAAGGAAAAGCCTGGTTAAAAAAGGCATTTGTAAATGCGATGACGTACAAAGTAACTCCAGATATTTAGTTAGCAACAGTAGTTTGATTTACCGTGTCGTTGGGTCGGATGGCACAACTATGGAACCGGAAAGACAAGAATGTTTGAGGAGACAAACCCTGTAGAAGGCAGAGGACCTGCCACACTGCTGCATGGCAGCGCGGGGACCAGGAAGACACCAGGCAGATCTCCCTCAAACTATGCCATAAGGATACATCTGGTTCGATCAGATCTACCTTAATGCTTATCAGTCTTACTAAGCTCTTTCTCCTTGCTCACAGGAACAAGACAACTGTCACACAACTCGATGGGATGGCAACCATTTACTTAAGGGACAGTAGGGAGGCAAATCCCACCAAAAACTCGGTTCCATGAAAAAAAATCTTAAAATCAAGGCCTCCTGAAATGTTTCCATCCTGTGTTTAGCATTATAATTTCCTGTAGGGAAAAAAACCCCACATATCGTTTTCTCTCCGGGATGCTGAAAATTAGTCTCCCACTAACAACAAAAATGTCGGCCAGAATTTTGCACAAATGTTTTCCTACGTTGTTTACGGTCCTTTTGGCCAGTGCATGCAAACTGGAAATGGGCTGGAAACTGCCATTAGAGGAGCCGCGACTCTGTTCCAGCAAGATGCAGTGTGCAACGGAGTGGCTCTCACAGTGAAAATTAATTTGGCATGTAAAATAGATTCAGCCTTAGTCACCAACTGAAATGACATGAAACACATAAGAAAAACGTCTGTTTCAAGTTATTTCAGACCTGAAGAAGGTTTTGTGTTTATTGAAAATTTGATTTTTCTATCAGTTGATTTAAGAAATAACATCTCTTCTTCCTGCCGACCTGTCCCATTCTGCAAAATTGTAACATTCTGGACCTTTGAAATATTTTCTGTAGGATTTGATGCTGCTCTTGGATCTTTGGATGTTGCTAGTGGGAGCAAGGGTGGTTAGAGCAGAGTATCTGCATTGAAACAGCCCCTGAGAGCAAGAATCAGCATGGATTTTGTGTGCAGGGAGAGCTGGAGGACAAAAGCCTACCTAGACAAGGGGGTAAAGCTGCCACTGTAGGTGGTCATGGGAGTGTTGTGACCATCACTCAGACCTGCTGACCAATTTCACTTTTCCCAGGTTCGTCCTCTTTTCTACCTGAGCCTCTCTGACCTACTTCTGGGCATGTGCTGGCTCGCTGGGGCGCTTCTCTATAGCACACCAACCTCCAAGCAGGATCTCATCTGCTACAACCTGCAAGCAACAGGACAAGTGAGTAGCCTTGACATCACCATTCATGCTTGTTACTTTGCACCCATTGCCTTAATTATGTTCCCTGGTAATCAGAGCGTGGCTGTGGGGGACTGTTTCTAGACAGGCTTTGGCAGAGACTCCCCATGTGAACTCGACTTACCAGATCTCTTCACCTTGTGTGTGAAACGGAGATAACGATGCTTGGTTTTAGGTACATCTGGTTTGTGAGAGGCAACGAGGAAGGCAAAGAGAGCATGGGATTTTGTGGTCGCCGCGTTTGGGTTGCTTGTGTAAAGTGAATAGATGGACATATAATCTGTTTCCTCTTGGACCTGTGCCAAGGATGCTCTCTGTGCCTCTCATGGCAGCTTTTCTGTTCCTCTTCATGCTGCTTCCACCCTGGGCAGGAACAGACACATTCTGCGATTCGCTTGAGCTCAGACTTACAACATTACTCATATAAACAGCGCTGCTTCTGCTGACCTGGCCTTACCCTCTCTCAAACAATCCCAAGGATGCTCAGGGGCTGCCCTGTCAGCACAAGCTCAGCCCCATGCCCCAGCGATTCGGCTGCTTTCCAGCTGATTCCGTGTGCCGGACACTAATTGGAATGGAGTGAGTGAAATATGGTTTTCCTGACAGTTTGCTTTTGTCTCACCGAGTTCCCATTTCAGCATTAGGCTTCAGAAATCACTGCTCTCAAAAAGCTCTGCAGGATACGGCCAAGCTTGGGCCAGAGCGGTGGTTCACAAGCAGTGATCTCTGGGCTTATCGGTTTCTTTTCAAAGGACTCACAAAAACGTGGCTGGGAAGAGCAAGTGTCTGTTGGGAGCCTTGATGTGTGTTGTGTGGGCTCGGGCAGCTCTCTGGGAGTGTGATGGTACCCATGGATGGGAACTCTCCTCACTGAGCAGCACCATCTGAAGCTGGAGAAGGCTCTCCATGAACCTCAGAGAGGGCAGGGAAGTAGCTGCGTGTGCGGTATGGAAGTGTTCGCGCTGTTGTGTGCCTGGGGATGGGTGCCTGCAGCCCAGGGCTGTTTCAACAGCTGTTCTTGTGGGTAAAACCGCAATACTCCTGACGGCGAGAGCAGCTGTTCCACTCCTGGCTTATCTCCGGTTTCTCTAGCTCCCCTGTGTTGCTGTGGAAGCACTGCAATATGTTCACGTCGAGAGAGGAAACAGTTGGGTGTGTGAAACTTGGCCACTTGGGAGTGACGCAGAACAATATCAAAGATGTTTGTTAGATGATGGCACAGGGGAAAATGAGAAGAGCTTGGGAGAGGCTTTTCAGAGCCAGAAGGTTGAAGGAGCATGTGGGACTGAAGACATTTCTGAGCTGTTTCCCTTGCAGCTTTGCCTGGAGAACATTTCTTAATGCTGGTGTGATCTTTTTATGGCCTGGGGGAGACAGGCTGCACTGTTAGAGAAGAAGTAGGTTGGATATAGACTATACGCCATCCTTTCTCAGCAGAGACACTGGGAACATGCTATGCTCCCATGCGTTTCTGGCTCTTTTCTGCCCTTGCTTTTCCAGCCTATGGCCACGCTTCTCGGGGATACCAGCAAAGGATGGGGGCAATGTAGGAGTTTTAGATCCATGCTGGGAAAGGCAGTCTGGGTAGGCAGAGCTGGCCTTTGGCAAGTTCTTTTAGGATTTGCCTTTGCCACAGCCTCACAGGGGACAGCCAGGGTGCTGTGGTGGGGAGGGCAGGGTGCCTGCCACATCCTGACCTCGGCCGTAGGGTCGCTGGGCTCCTCTGCTGCATTGCCGCCAGCAGACCACCTCCGGCAGGAGGACTGCCAGGGTGGCAGAGCTGGCTTGCGTCTGGCAAGAGCTGTCGCTGCTGTTTGCTCTGGAAGAAATTAAAACAAACGGAGCACTTGCCATAGCAACCGTGCCTTTATGGTGCACATGACACGGTGCAGGACACCTCCTTGCTAAACACCCCAGCAATGCCCTTGCGTGGTGGGAATGCCGTGTGCGTAAGTGGGAGCCAGTAACAGGTTTAACCGGCAGCTTCTGCACAGCGTAAGTGATCTGTAACCGAAGGAAATGAGTAGATGTCTCCTGGCCCCATTCTGCTCGTGCTGAGCGGAGAAGTCTCGCAAGGGTTGCGCTCCTGGGTGTCTCATAAACACAGGCAGCTTCTTTTCATGCCAACACCTAGAAGATGTAAAATGCCCTGAAAGACAAGGGTGAGGACAGGCCCAATGCTGCTCAGCAGTGGTGTTGGCAGATGGCAGCCCTTGGAGAGGCTCACACAATGGTCCATGTGATGTGGTTGTCTCAAGGGACTGTCTTAGGAGCAGGACAATATTTAGGCTTATTCCACCTGTTCACTGTCACTTTATCACCAAGGGCTGACGTTACAGCAGATGGAATTCCCCCAGCATCCATACCGTCTCGTAAAGGAGGAGATTGCTCTGTTTCTTGGACTTTCCCTGTTTCAACCCAACCTCTTGGTTGATATTAAATATAAATACTGCTCCGTTCTGCTGTCCTTTGACGTTGTTCTCTCCCTCTCCCTGCCTTGCCTTTGCATTACAATAATAAAGTCCAGAATAGAGATTGTGGTTATAATTGCACAATTCCCCCACATTCTTCCAGTTCAGTTCCAGTGGCCTAATAAAGTCCTGGCAGGCTCTGCTCATGCTGGTGAGCACAATGGGGAGCTGCAGAAGTGTTATAATGAGGGACCCTCATGTATCCCAGCCCCTGCTTTATCTCCTCATGGTGAGCGTTGCAGGGCTGTCCATGGCCCCAAAGCTGGAGCTCAGGAGAGCAGAACTCCCTTTTCTTTCTGCTGGCAACTTCTCAAGTGGCTTTTGGTTCCCTCTTCCAAAAAAGAAGGCACTGCTGACATTTTCTGAGCCTCTCTAAGGCATTTTGAAGTACAAGAGAACGATCTTTGTGTACTGTTTTGATGACCTTCCTTGGAAGTAACTGAAGGGCAACAAACCCTCATTAAACCACGTCTAATGAGCTGGAAAATCACTGTAATGTTCCTGCTGCGATGTAGCAGCCCCTTGGACTCTGCCTCTTCAGAATCAGCCAAGAGCGTTTGCAACTTCAGTGAAGAAGACCAAGCTTATTTATTGACTACTTTCCCAGACTTAGATGATACCAGGGTGCCAAACCTGTGCTCCTTGCCTCTTTGGCAAAGGATAACAAATCCACAGAAAAATTAACTTGTCCAGCCCTTCCTCTTTGCCTTTGCCACTGAGGCATGTGTTTCCTGAAACAAACCCAGCACCCGCATATATATAGTATGATTAGGCAGCACTGTTTATACTTGACTGCCTGGAGCAACCATGGGTTCAGAAAGCAATGCAACAAAGATTTGCATTTTTTTACAGGAGATTTTAGATATTTGGTCTCACCTCAAGTTGGAATTGAGGGCTGTGAAACTCTCAGTGGGAAACCGTGTGCTGTGTCTTTTCTTTCCTTCTTTTTGCCATAGAGAGAAAAGGGCTCTTGGGAAGTCAAATCAGGTTTAGCGCAGATATTTTCTGCCCCCGCTTTCCTCTTTAAATATACTATTGTGTTCTGTTTCCGTGAATTCACTGTGTAGTGAGCTCGTTATGTGAGAAGCAAATCTAAGTGCCTCATCTGTGTTGTGTTTCCTAGTGGTTGTAGCTCAGAGAAGGTCCAAATGCCTTTAAACCCTTTGTTGCTTGGATTTGGGCCAAAAAATGAGCTGAGCCATAAACATTTGTATTTTTAAGACAGTCCTGCTGTCATTAGTTCTCCTGTCCCCTGTTTGAGGCCAAAGTGAAGCTGCCTTTGTGCAGTCCAAGGTGGGAACCCCTCCTCTACCTGAATCCTCCCAGTTGGTGTCCAACTGCAACTCAGTAGATTGAGCACAGGGGCTGAGCAGGGACCCTCACCTTTGGCTGTTTAGCATCCTGCCTCTGTCCTGTGGGTTTTGGGTTCATCGGTGATCAACTAAAAGTGCTACAGGAACAATTATTATAGGACTGAAACACTGTCTGTTTGTATTTCTCAGATATTCTACGTCGCCTCTTTCCTATACACTGTCAACTACACCTGGCATCTGTACATGGACCTCAAGATGAAATACAACCAGAACCTTTTCAGGATGCCCCCCCAGGTGAGTAGGACTGAAGTGCAACAACCTTTGGGTACCAAGGTCTAACTGTGGGGTTGTGGTGGGGTTTAGGAGGTGCACACAGTGTATCTCACCATAAGGGATTTGAGGGCCCTTCTGCCCCACAGCTGTATGAATTGACATATCTTCCCCACTGAGGTCAGCAGAGTTACTGCTGGGTCTGCTGTAGCATCTCAGTGGAAGATTATGCTTGTAAGACTAAAGCAGACAAAGGCCAATGGCAGTGTACAGCTCAGAACAGAGAGAGCTCAGGCCTGGGTATTGGTGAAGTTCTTCTGCAGTTAGAAGAACAGCAATTTGCACCAGCTGAGCCGTTTGTTGCTGTCACTGCCTTCTGCCAGTGCACAGCAGAGGGGACAGGAAAGCAGAGAGTGCCTGGGCAGCCTGGAACTGAGAACTGACAATTTCTGTCCTTCCCAGGTGTCATACAGTATTCAAGAGCATCAGTCAGGTATTGTAAGAATTTGAGATAGGAGGTATGACGGAAGTGAGCTACTGATAAAAAGACTGTTTGGCTCTGGGAACAGTGGCCAGTCCTCGCTTCATCATCGCTGGCCTTTACAAAAGCCCTTTGGGGAACTGGTGTAATCGCTGGGAACCGAGGAACAAGGACATACTACTCAGAAAAATACTCTCTGCGTTGCAGGCTAAACAAACACTTCACATTACCGCATGACCAAAATCTCCCCT
This sequence comes from Numenius arquata, assembly GCF_964106895.1. NCBI lineage: Eukaryota > Metazoa > Chordata > Aves > Charadriiformes > Scolopacidae > Numenius > Numenius arquata. The sequence goes on from NC_133591.1 coordinate 4,001,922, forward strand.
TGCAGTTGTTTCATTCCTCACACCTGGCTAAACAGGGAGGCACCATCATCGCTGTAACCGGCGTGTTGCTCCTGTGTTGCTGCAAGATGACAGATTCCTTAGCCAGCTCTTCCCGTTGAACCCATCAGCCTCATTTCCTTACACGGCCTTTCTCTTTCCCAGATATTTGCCATGCACAGCAAACCTTGTATCCCAGATATTCCATGTGTTGGTTCGGGAGCAGCAGGCTGGGCACATCAGTCTATATTTCAGTTGCTCTTGTCCAGAGGGTTTGGATCCACCTGTAGGACTGGTTTCCTTCTTGCTGGACCACCATTCAAAACACAGCATCTACAATAAGCTCCCCACTGCTACAGCTGTGCCCACATTGTGTTGTCGTAGCTGGAGTGTGGATTCCAGCTGCCAAAGTACATTTCCTGGTGAGCAGAGACCAGAACACTCCAAATTGCCTGCATTTCTTCATCAGAACATGAAGTTTCTGAGGATCAGGGCAAGGTTAAGTGAATGAACAGTACATAAAATGAGTAAGTTACACCAGAGAGCTTATCAAGTGTCTGCTCTTTGTCCAGTTCCAAATTCATTTCCCAAATCCTCTAGTCTTGAGGGAGAACAAGCTAATTATCAGGTGGAAGCACTAGTTGTTTCTGTTGCAAACCAGCAGAGGCTCAATGCAAGGGTGTTGATTCAGTGCAAAGTTGAAACCAACGTTTGTACTCAGTCTGGGGGTTAATCATCATTTGAAGAACCCTCAGCTGCTGAAGTGCTCCCTGGGAGCTGGTTCATGTGAACCGGTGACTGTATGGAAACGATCATTTAATTAAGCTCTTTGGACTTTGCAGGTTGTAGATTATGCAAGTTGCATCGGACGAATAGCAACGATCTTGTCCAGGTAAGATTTAATTCTCTCTGGCAGAATTACGTAGTTTTAGTAAATACTAGTGTGCTGATCTCTGCTTCCTACTTATTCTGAAGCAAGTTTTACTAAAACCTGTGTTTGCCAGGTAGCTCATCAGGAGGAGCAGAGTGACCTAACGAACTCTGAGCAAGAGGCTCTGAATATAAGGGCCTTTCTCTAACCAAGCTAGTTATAAATATATTAACTATGTGTAGATTTTCAGAAAGTGCTTCCTTTACCAATGTATTGCCTGCGTGAACGAAAGTGCAAAAGTCGGTAAAGCTGCTAAAATACTCTTCCAGAGCAGTGTCTATAAAAACAATTTTTAAGTCCTCTATAGTGACAAGAGAAAAAAAAAGTAGTGTTTGGTTGGGGATGGGGGCAGTGCAATGCAATAACTAATAACTCTGCTGTTGTCCTTTCTCCTCTTAGCCTGATCCCTTTCCTTCTCATGGTGCCTGTGTTTTGCCTGGGCAACAGCAGTAATTGCTACCAGAACTTCAGCCAGAAGCACGGGTAAGCTTCACACATCTCTGAAACAGCCCCACTGCTTATGAGTCATGGCAGGAGCTCAGGCTGTTCCCTTTCTCCCCACAGATGTCTCTTGATGCACACGGAAATCGCCATGCCCACCAACGAGCCGCAAACCCTGAGTGGCTCTGTTTGCCGTGCGATGCATTTCTATGGCATTGGGGTCTTCCTCATTTCCTTTCTGATCAGCTTCATAGCCATTTTGGTAAGAGATGTAGTCCTTGCACACTAGTCGTTGCACCCGGATGATCAATGTGAGAAGATTTTCCCCTTGTCATCTTTACAAATTTGCTTGGATGGTGCCAGAGGCCAGGCAATGTCAGGGGAAGAACTGTGTGGTTCTGCTTTCCTTTTGGAAGGGGGGGTCGGGGAGAGAAAATACCATTGTACCACTATATAAATCCACCTGGAGTCCTGTGTTCTGTCAGCCCACCCCAAAAAGGATTTAACAGGTAGAGGAGGCTCAGAGCATGGCTGCAGAGATCACCTACTGCGTGGGTCAACAAGAGTCCAAATCAGTTCAGGGTCTTCAGTTGAGAAAATGTCACGTACAAAGCAACTGCTCTCCCCCAGGGAGCACACTGTTGCATGAACAGGTTTGATAGATAGAAATGGGATACTCTGTCCTAGATGAAGCCAGAGCAGAGCATGTGCACAAAGTACAAACAATGATGTATGCTTGCTCTTTTTCAGGTTATACTCAGTCAAGCCCGAGGCTTGTACAAAAGGTTTGTAAACTCCACGGGATTCCTGGGGGATCAGCAGTGGGCCATGATTAAGATGGTAGAACAACGAGTGGTTTTTTACCCTGTTGCATTCTTCTGCTGCTGGGCCCCAGGTTAGCAAAGAGCTCAGTTACTCTCACAATATTCCCCCAGAACGTAGTGCCTGGCAATGAAACTTGGAAAAGGTGGGGTTAAAGCAGTACCCTCTTGTCCATCCCTTTTCACAGCTGTCCTCCTTGGAATACTGAAGCTGACTGTTTCAACCAACAGCAAAATCTACATGGCTCTTCTAATTCTACAGGTAAACGTCTTCCTTGGTATCTCCTATGTTTTGCCTTTTCTGCTTTAACCGGAAAATGAGTGTTTGCCTGTTTCTAATCTCTGCCAGACAAAGCATGTTTGTAGCCACAAAGATCGTAAGTCTGATTGGTTTATGCTTTTGGTTGGCAAAGATCTTTGTCAGTTGTTTTATGATCTTCACAGGCTTCAAAAGGTCTCAGTAACCAAAATCACAGCATCGTGGAAACTGTAGAAAATAGGCCTAGAAAGGATCCCCAGAAATCAGTTAGTTTTTTCCCCTTTCTGTGAAAGTCTCCAAATGCAATTCCTCCACAGCACTTGTCCAGCTCCTTGCTGTGCCTGAGGCAGCGTTTAGCAAAGATTATTCAAATAACTGTGAGATTCCTCTATCACAGGGGAATGCAGATAGCTAAAACCATGCTGGAAGTGGGAGGCTTGGCATAACGCGCCGGGTTTGACAGCCTGGCAGGGAGCCAGGGAGCGCTGTGCTGTGCTGGCTGTCACGAGAGCCCCGATCTCCCCTCTGGTCTCTCCCAGGCTCTGACAGCAGCTTCCCAAGGGCTTCTGAACTGCATCGTCTACGGCTGGACGCAGCACGTCTTCCTCTCCCTCAAACGCAACGCCTGCAGGGACGTCGACACTCAGACTCCTCTCCTGCGCTCCCAGAAGAAGTTTTATGCCAGCACGCTCCCCGCCAGCCCGCCGGACGCAGAGGGCTCCACGTCCACCCTGCTCTGATGAATCCCCTGCGCCGAAGGAGAACAGGCAGCATCCTAATAAGTCCTCATCATGTTTTAGCAGTGTCAGCCAGACCCGGTACCGGGCTGCCTGCTGTGAGACTGTCTTGCCAGCAGCAAAGTTAGCTGTAGTGCTGGAGGTGCCTGAGCAGATTGGTCGGAAACAGACACTTCAGTGAAGATAGTTATTTATTTCACAGATTTGTATGGACTGTAAATAGATTCTCTAAACGTGGTAAATCTTTAATACAGACTTTCTCCTTATGGAAATGTCTCTAGAAATGCAGCAAGTTATATGTAACAGCTCAGAGATCTGGTACAGCTCCTTTGAGGGTAGGTGGTCAAAGGTTGTTTTAATTCTCTAAGTATTTGCCATTACAAATTAACAGTAAAGCAAAGGTTAATATTTTTCAATCTCTGACTTTTAATTCACTGTAAAAATAAGAACATATACCATACTAATAGCCAACTGCAAGGAATGAAAAATTGCAAAGTAGCTTAAAAAAAATCAGCACTCACTTCCGTGCGTCGACTTTTTGCACATTTCCCTTCTGCCAACTCCTGCTCAGCTGCAATATTCAGAAAAATAAGCTTCTTCGACCTGATGGTCAAAGCAGATGGAGCATCTCTCATGAACCAGGTGAGCAGAACTTTACATAAATCTGTCTATACTCTTCTAGGTGGGCAAGTGAATTATTTACTAAGGTGCCACTGTTCTATAAGAAAAAACCCACAAATCTTTAGCTGCATTGAAAACAACTCTCTCACTTTTACACTCTATTTTCTAACAGTTTCACTTTTTGGGTCCAACCCAAATCTATTTACATAGTAGGTAATACAAGAAGAGGAAATACTCAAGCTTTGTGTAATTAACTTTCATACAGTTTACACAGTTACATTGTGTAAATCCCTTTGTGAAAAATCTCCTGGGACAAGCAGTCCACCTTTGGGGTAAAAATAATCACAAAGCTTGTGAAATCTCTCTGTATGTGTGAGACAACAGTCAACTGATAACCAGGGTGGCAGATGCTACCTAAATATGCCAGCCCAGCAACTAGTCCAAAGTCCATGTAAGTAAATAAATGTGCAATGTCATATTGCATCCTCTGAGAAAGATCCCTTTTTCCCCAGTCGTTAAAATTTTTAAGAACTTCTTCTATATCCTGGCTGTACCTGATGAAGTTGCTGCATATCCAGATCTCCAGCCCAATCAGGGAGATATGAATCTTCAGAGGATTAGCAGTATGTTTTGGATAAATTGATCGTGTCTGTAACCAGAAGCATCACGGACGTCTCGTTGCTCCTTTGGAAGGAAAACAGGTAGTGGCCCACCACAACAAATATCTCAACGTACTTGGTGTGCTTCAGTCTCTGAGAGAGGTCATGCTTTCCTAAGGCTGTTTTAGCTCCCATCCCACCCAGTTGATTTTGGATCATCTCATCCATCAATCCGCACGTCAAGGGCTTGTTCTGGGTCTTTTCTCGCCGACAGAGAAGGTGCTGGAAGGTGAGGGACCTGGCACAGGTTCAATGTCATAGCTCAGGTTCCTGATTTCCAGCTGCTCCCTCAGGCCCGGGCCGGTGCTCAGCATGGCGAGGGAGCCAGGGCCGTCCTCCCCGTAGCCCAGGCAGTAGCACCCCTCAGCAGGGGCTGCTCCACCACCCTTGTCCCCCTGAGGCTGTATGTGGTGGCTTGCAAGTTTTTCACCAGAAGTCATCTCTTCTGCATGAGGTGGATGACGTAGTTCTCCCCCTCCACCCTGAGGACGTAGGACACTTCTGCCCCTGTGACTTTTCCCACCCTGGGGGCCAGTTTCCTCAGCTGGACTGTCTCATGGACACCGTAGCACGGTGGTGGATGATGGCTGCCTGCCCTGGGGAGGAGAAATGCCACCAACGCTGCCCAGACCCCCAGCCTGAGGAGCAGGACTGTCCCCCAGCTGCCATGACATGCCTGGAGCCATCTCATCGCCAAGGCCTTCAAAATGGCGGTAAGACACATCAGGGAGGGTCCTGCCAACCCTCACATAGACATCTTGACCCTCTCTCCCTTGAGGTGCTGAGGTGGTGGCTGTGACAGATATGTCCCCTCAGGGCTGGCATGGGACCCAATGAAGGTTTGTGGCACCCTGTTGCCCTGAGGAGCGGCCATTCCCCTCAATATGTCTTAGGAAGGTTCTGGAAGTGCTGCTGCTTCTTCCAGCTGTCATGTTGCCAGATGGCTATGACACAAGGCCAGAGTGGAGCGGGGCCATGGCATGGGGGCCATGGGTGCTCCTGTGAGGTGACAGGGATGGAGTGCACCCATCCCTGCTGTCCTTCCCTCACTGTGGCCCTGTGGGGTGGCCATTACAGCCAAGGAGCTGCGGTTGATGTTCAGAACCACTCCCCTGCCCCTCAGTGAGATCTGGGGAGCCATGCGTTCTCCCCACCCACTCCTCCTCCTTCCCAAGGGGGATCCCTGCCCAAAGATTGCCTGTAGATCGTGAATTTGAAAATTAATCACAATAACACTCCTCACAGCAAATTAACTTTACAAATATTGATACCCCTTGGCCACCACCTCGCCTCCTTTGCCAGTCTGTAAACCAGTGGGCTCCAGACATTTTTATTAATCACACCCCTCTATCAGTAAAATTTTTCTGAGCATGCACTCCCAATATATGTATGTTTATTTTTTTTATAAGTTATATGCCTATACTACTGAAGTTCTATTATTTTCTCTGGAGACTCCTCCTGTAAACACCCCTCACGGGGCATCCACTGGTCGGTGGTTACCCCGCACACCCGGCCTGTGCCGGAGGGATGGCAGACACAGCTCGTTACACGCAGAAAAAAACCATTTCATACACATACGTGAGCACCGGCAGCAGCAATCTCTGCAGCTCTGAATTTATCATTAACCAGCTGTGCCTGGAGGTAAGCAACAAATCATTCCAGTGGGGAAAATCCCCTCTTCTAGCACGAAGCACTCCTGCTCCCCAGCGTTTCGGCTGCTTCTTCAGGATGTGCTGAAGTGATTTTTTTTTTTTTTTTTTTTTTTTTTTTTTTTTGCACCGTCCCTGCACCCGCTGCTCCCAGCTTGCACTGACACCTCCGCAGCTGCCTGGCTTTTTTGTCAGGCTCAGCTTGGCAGGGATCGGATGCTGCCGACAGCTTCTTTACCTGCTCAAAGCCTTCCTTGAAAGCTCCTGTCCAAACGATCCTGCCAGCTTTGTGCTTTTCACAGAGGCTACTGACGTGAGCAGTAATGATTTTTTTTCCCCCCCTCTTCTTTCCTTTCAGATACATTCCACATCTTTTTCTCCTGTAATCAAGCCTCAGAGCTCTTTTTTCCCTCCTCCTGTCTCCTGCTTAACACCACCTGATATTTTCAGCAGCTCACGTTTATTCCTGGGCTGCAATGCCTGGATGGACTCGAAGGTGGGACTCTGCATGGAACCCCGGCGCCGGAGGAGGTGGCCACATGGTGTGGGGACAAAGTCCTATATAGTGGTGTGGACAGTTCACACCCCTTCCATAGTAGAAGTTCTGTGACCCAAAAGTTCCTTTGCTCAGAGGGAAGTGCAGGTGTCCTTTGGGGACTGGGGGATTAATGAAGAGGGGGACTCATTGCTGCAGCCCCTCCGTGCTCTGGGCTGAGAGTTGGCCGCTGCCCTTGCCTTGCAAAAGCCTCTGCCTCAGTCACCCTGGGATCCTCCTTGCTCAGTCTGTGTCTGTCAGGGTAAACCAGCAGGCAAATTTTAAATTAACCAGAGCGCCTCAGTTATTTTTTGTCAATGACTTTTTTTTCTCCTACGGAACAAGGTCAAGCGAAACAATTTAATTTTGCTATTTTCTATTTGCTATTCTATTCTATCCTACAAAATAAAAATGACGTCCCCTAGCTCTACACTTGCATCTGGATCAGTTTTAAATGTCTGGTCTCTGGAGTCTGAATCTAGTGACTGAGTCCAGCTTTCCACTGCTGCCATGTGAAGTCCTACACAGAGGTGTTTTCATGCTCAGCTGGTTTTGAGTTGTCTTCTTCCATCTGGTCCTTCACATCCTCCTCAGAAGCCTGTTCTTTAGCCCGAAAGCATCCAATGAGTCTGTTCAATGCTTGGGTTACTCTGAGCTTTCTCACGTGCCCAGTGGCAAGTGCTGCGAGCACCAGAACAGCAACAATTATGATGATAATCTCGATGATGAAGCTAAAAAGCCCCTTTTTAGTGACTGATGCAGGCCCACTGTCAACGCTTCCTCCAAAGCCAAAAAATTCGCAGTAGGGAGGTGCCCAGCCGTTGTCACAGTGGCAGTTTCCTCGAGTGTTGCAGATACCTTTTCCTCCGCATGTTGTCTCAGCAGAACAGTGGGATGCCAAGTGCCTCTCTTGGGGCACACACGTCTGGTTAATGCAGATCATCTTCTCCCCGCACTGCGTGCCATCCTTAACCATGCCAACATCCAGAACATCCACCCCCAAGTGGTAGTCCGTGCCCCAACACCAGGTATCGCCCACCAGGGTTTGAATGATGGTTGTGTGATCTTCCATCTTAGGTAGCTTTCTAACATTTATACACTGCATCCTCCCACACAGGACATTTTCGAGCTCACATTTCTGAAAGTTGACATTGACCCCATCTCCCCTGCAATTGCCAAACCGATCTCCTTTCATGTTCACCTCCTGGAAACACGGTAGTGGAGCAGGCTTTGCTTCCTTGCCAAAGATACTCATACACTGTAATGTGCGGGATTGGCATTTGCCTGAATAACAGTACCCATCCTCAGCACACACAGTCCCATCTTGCTTGGCCACATCTGCTGGGCAATGCGCAGATACCCCGTTGCAATACTCGGGCAAGTCACACAGACCAGCACTCTTCCTACACACGTGTCCTTCTGGAAGAGGCCTGCAATTCTTACAGCAGCCTCCAGTAGTGCAAATGGCTCCCTTTTTTTGGTGACAGGTATTGTCACAACAAAGGTCCAATTTACACTGTACTTCCGAGCCGCAGTCACACTCCTCCCCAATGTCCAGGATGCCATTCCCACAGTGCTGCAGTGCAAATGTCTTTATCGATTCTGGAGCGTTATTAAGGCAGAATCCTCGCCCTGATGCTATAAAACCAAAATACTGCTTTTTGCTGCAGTTGCTGAATTGATAGTTCACTGTGCCATTCGTGCTCATGATGCATTTCGATGTGTTGCCACATCTGCAGTGCCCGTCGTTGTACTCCATGCCAAGGGCATACCCTAATGCACGAGCAACATGGACAGCCGTCTCCATGTAAGGCTGTTTTGCGAACGATACAACCGCAGAGGCACTTTTTGTATCACATGCACTGGCAAAGTTGGATTTGTCACCCATGTGCAACGCTCCCTGACCATGATTAAAGTTCTTCGAGGCAAAGAGACACCCCACATCATGCGTAAGGCTTTGCTGCTGCCGCCAAAGGTTGAAATTATGAAGGACCTCGGTTATGTTTTCAGTAACAGTGATAGGGTTCTTCTCCACCCAAACTTCTAGTGCAGTTATCAAAACACGGAGGTGGAAAGAATGAAAGAGCCCATCCACCAGATTGATTATTTCAATAACTTCCAGTATCACGTTAGTTATACTTCTGCCAAAGGTGTCGAAACCTTCTTTGTCCACCACCACAAGGAGCTCCAAATACCGTGTGTGCTTCTGGGGCTGGAACGGCCAAATTGCTGTACCAGGACCTGGAAATTGTTTGCCTTTCTGGGACATTTTATATATCACTGTTCCAGGAACCACCTCCTCCCTCAGCAACAGAAGATGCTCAGCCGTGGTGGAAGGTGCCAGGGGCTCGATGCTGTAGCTTGAGTTTCCAACCTGCAGCAGTCCTCTAAGCCCAGAGCAGGTAGTCAGGGACACCATGGAGTTTGGGATGCCTTCCACATAGCCGTGGTAATAGCAATCCGCTGGCACATGGGGCTGTTCGACCATGATTTCCCCTTGGGAGTCACAAGCGAATACAGGGAAGTTTTTTGTTATGAAATCTTTCTGCCTGAGATGAATGGTGTAATCTACACCCTGAACGTTGATGATATAGGACACTACGTCCTGGCCGGCTTTCCCTGCCTTGGGGCCAAGTTTCCTTGGAATGATTATCTCGTAGGCTGAGTAGCCCCAGGAGGTCTGGGGGCTGCAGTCTGCGCAAGGCAGCAGGAGCCCCCGCAACAGGAAGGAGAGGCCCAGTGCAAGGAGAACCCCATGGCCCGTTGGGACACACCTTGGCTGTGTCCAGCTTGGAGCCATAGTCAGTAGAGGAAGGAGAGGAAAATGTGGACCACCAGCCATTAGAAAAGCTGCCTTTAACTCAGCAGCAAAGATCCCTTCTCACCACCAGGGTCTGTCCTCTTCTTCCTGCTCAGCCTACAGCCAGGTTCAAACCGCCAGCTCCCTTCATCCAACGTGCCTTTTCTTAGTTCTTCCTCGGCCACCAGTCAACCAGGGAGGTAGGACACCAGCCTGTCGTCCAACTGCAACGGAGCAAAGCAGCAGGGAAAGCCCTGGTGCGGGGTGGGAAGCCAGGGGAGAGCTGCTCTTGGGGCTGGAACAGAAGGGCCTGAGGGGCAACCGTTTCTCCAGCCCCCCTTCAAACGCAAACATTACATGGGGATGGTGGGACCCACGCCCCAGGCACATTAAATAGGCCCGGTCTCATGGCAGAGAGCCTGCTGCACCCTGCTTGGGCTGACCCCGTTTGCTGAGAGCGTGAGGAGCTACTGCTGCTGCAGCAATTTGTTTAAAAGGGGATTAAGCCTCCATAAGTGAAGCAATAGAAGATTACCAGGGAAACAATGGCCTGGTTGCCCCGGTGAGAGCCTTCAGTGTCTGTGGACAGACGGCCTTGCAGGGCTCCTCACACATGTAACGTTTTAACTATTTGAAGGGAGTTTTCTTGCTGGAAAGGGAGAGGCGTTTTTTGGGCCACGCATCCTTTTATAAGTAGGGGAGAGTCTTTTCATGTGCTACTTCTACAGGGTGTTTGCAGCTGGTTTGGCTGCCTTAGATACTCCCAGGATGCTTGGAAATTCTTCTCTCACTCCCCTCCCTAATGCTACGGATGCTCTGAGAGTCACTCACTATCCAACGGTCTATTAACTCCTCAAAGGTACCAAGCAGATGGATGTTAACTCGTACAAAGAAGGTGGCCTGGTGCAGAGGAGCACTCACAGCTGTCCCACTGCCTCTTTTTGTGCCACTTTTGTTCTGAAAAGCTCATGTGACAAGGGGTCTACATGGTTGCTGGCAACAAGCCAGTCAAGCCATGCTTGAGGATAATAAAAATATTTCCAGAGCCAGGCGTTCAGAAGGGCTGACTGCCCAAGAGGCGAGGCGAAGGACTTCAGGGCTCCCTGAATGACAGCCAACCCCCTCCTCACCTACCAGTGTCTCCCAAAATTGCTACCCTGGCCACAAGTCCCTGCAGGGCTCCCGCTTCAGCCACCTCTAGCAAAGCACTGCACCCTGCAAGGACTGACATGCTAAAGGTGCTGGTTCCTGCCCCAAAGAACGCACTTGGCAGAATGGAGTTGTTCTTTCTGACAGGGGAAATGTCACTGCATGCAGGACAACTCATCTCTCCCTTCCCTGACAGCCCAAAGTCCTATCTATCTACAAGAAAAATCCTATAGACCCTGGGGGGTTAACCTGCGGCACTGGGCATGTGCTGCTGCCATCTAATGGAAAAAAAGAATCTGAAATTGCCTCTTTTAAACTTATGTTGCCAGGCAGAGCACACGATTTTCTAGGGCTTTATCCAGCCTATCCTGTCAGTCATTCTTCCACCTCAAAGCCTCAGGGCATTCCTGCAAAATAAAAAGCAAAGTGCTTATTCACATTTGCAAGGCAGTGGGGACCGAGGACTGGGCATGGCAGGACAGGTCTGGGGGTGGCAGGAGAAGTGGGGTGACAGGAGAATGGCATTGCTGTGCCCTCCAGGCCACAGCCATCCTTCCTTCTATACTACAGGGACTTGGGAACCAAACAAAACCAGCCAGTAACTTTTAAGTTTAGTAAAATCATTTATATACACCGATGCGTAATATTTACAATATAATACTGATCCAAAATAAACTAACATATTACAGATAACACTGAAAAGGAGAAATGAAAACATTTTAATACACAGAAGTTAAACATGGCATATGAGGACAGACTCAAATTTCCAAAAGAAAAACCTGAAGTAATGACAGCAAAACTTTGACATGTTGCTATTTCCAATCGAAAACTCTTTCACCTAGTCAAGTTCTTCTAACTTTTTAATATATATATATAGCTTAAAATAATCAAGTCACAGGAGAATTCAGATATACATAAAATTTTGAAAAGGTCAAATGATTTCAGATAAAATTCTAAAAAAAAAAAACCAAACACCAACCCAAAACCCTACAGAGCTTTCTCATATCCTTTTAGTGTTTGTACAAAGAATGTCTTCTTTGATCCCACATGACCCTTCCATCTCCAGATATTTACAATATTCACAGTCTGCTATAAAGGATCAGTAGATTTATTACCGAGTAAAACCTTATATAATCAATACAAGGTCTCTCGCATTTATGTCAACTGAAAAATAAAAAACACAGGAAGGAGAAAGTAAAACACTACTTTAAAATATGTAAATAAATCCATTATAGTGTATTTAATGTTGAAATCTAAAACATAACTTTTTAACGAGTAAAATAATCAACTTTCTCCTAGAAATAAAACCATTTGACCTTGAATCATCAAATTGTGTTTTCTTAATCTGTCCCTCCCTGCCTCCGTTTTGGGTCAGGCCATTCTCAGTTATCACAGACAATAAAATCTATAGTAAATCCATAAAAAGCAGTTCCTTACTCACAAAAGCCTTTAGAAATGTGACTTCCCTCCAGATACTTCGCGGTCAGTCGCTGATAGACCCTCCTCGAGAGAGGAGGGTCCCTCTAATGAAGTCAGATCCCATCTTCTCTGCTTATTTCCAAGCCGCCCTGGATGTCGGCGAGCAGCAGTTGCTCTCGCACCCCAAGGGGCTCCCAAATGAACCAAACACACACTGGTAACTGCAGAAACAGGCTGAAGCCATTCCTAGAGAGTGTTACACAGCAGCAAACCTCACTACTCTCATCCTTAACACTAGAGCAACCACCCTGCGTTGCTCACAAGGTTCCTGGATGGTATCAGGCCACGGCATGGCAGTCGTCCCTGCCGACCATGAAAGTAGCTACAAGCCGATCCATTTTTCTGCTAAGAAGTTCTGGCTCCCAAGAAACTGCCCCAGTATCTTCCTCCTTGGAGGGCAGAGCGGCAAAATGCTTTTGTGGGGGGGATTTTTTGCACTCCCATTCAAACAAAGGGATTTCCTTGTTTATTTCTCTATTTGCCACCCTTAAAGGTTCCAAAACAATGAGATTTCCCAGAACAAAACCCCCTTGGATTTCAAGTTAAAAAGGGAATTCTCTATCACGCTTAAAGACTGTGTGGATGTTGACATGACCTAGAATTTCAGGCAAGGACAGAAATGCATATAATAGGCCCTGCAAACTTGCTGATACTACCAAGAAATTATAAATACTCCTGCCTCTTGCTAAATCTCCACAGTTGTCATCGATACATGTCAGTGCACAAATATTCCATGTAGTGTCAGAGGTACAATTCCGGCTTGCACAAAAACCTCCCTGTTCCCATCAGAGAAAGCGATGGCTAAGTAGGGACTGTGGTTCTTACTCTGCAATAAATCAGGCATTGGAAAACCGTCAACAGGATTAAAAGAAGGCTGACACGGTGCTGACAAAGAATGGGAAATGAAGTATCTCCTTCATATAGAAAAACTAAGTCACTGCTTACAAAATTTTATAGAAAGAGTCAGACACTGGTTTGCCATCATCCAAGCTAAAGGTTGCAAGGAAGTCTGGTATAGAAAAAAAGACAAAAAAAGAACAAGGTTGGACTGCCAAAAGAGTGAATTGGGAGATTCATGGCTCAGGTTTGTAAATGTAAACCCAAAATTAACGAGCTATGAAATATAACAATAATGTTCAAGAGTCATTACTAATAGCCCTGAATTGGCACTTCAGTCTGCAGACCAAACTCATTCAACGTCTGCACAGGTTTAGTACCAAAATATCTCTATAAAAAGCCTTCAACCAGTCTCAAAAGAAAGAAAAGCGTCAGAAGGTAGAAAACTAGAAATATGTACAGATTCTTTTCATTTGTTTGTTTACTTAAAACTAAAAAAAAAGCAGCTTTTGGAGCCAATGTTCCAGACTAGTGTAAGAATCTGCCCTGGGCAGCCTGATGGTCCAGGCAGCATAAGGACGTGTGTCAAGGAGCAGCCCTGCATCTGTTGCTCCCCCAGGAGGAGCTCGAAGGCATCGAAGAGATGGGGAGCTTGGACTCCAGAGGGTGACACAAGAGAAGGATCACCAGTGGATTCACACAGCAGCACTATGACCCTTGCCAGGATGATCTCTTTCAAACAAGAGGACAAGTTTGAAACCAAATGTTGGATCTTCTAGAAAGGAAAGAAGGGAGTACATGGGGGAGAACGCACACAACTGCTGATCTGGGGTCAAAGCAAGCGGACCCCACACTTAGTGTTGTCCGTAGAAGATCCCACCATGAAAATAAAAATAACTCGTACATAAGTAACTAGAACATTCTTGTATTCTGCTGTTGAACAATATGATAAAAAGAAGAGTCTTACGCTGAACAGCCAATTCAGCCTTAAAAAAGGTCTGAGGAGGATGAGGAAGAAGAAAGAAACTAAGCCTTAACGAAGGTCCGAGGAAGATGGGGAAGAAATAAAAGAGGGCTACTGATTCAAACTGAAAAATACAGCAAGCACATGGACTCGGGTGCCCTTGGCAAGGCCAAGCATGGCTCTCGGGTCATCTAGTGAAACAGAAGGCTATTGAGTTGCCTCTACATAAAGACTCGGAATTTAGGCGCAAAGGGTAGCTATGAAGTGTGTGTTTCACAGCACTTGCTTCAAGTACTTACTGAGCAGGGTGTTGGGGGAACTGTGGCTGTCTTGTTCGCATACATAGTCATTGCAGCTGGCTGTACGTATAGCAGATGGAAGGCAGCTTCTGCAACTGGTTATTAAGAAAAAGAATGGTCTTTAACAATATAATTTGCCCCATCTGGGGGACTCATGATTAACAGTACATGTGATCATATATACCTCAAGGAACTGAGTTTTAAAAAAATATTACAGTACCAATGATTTTTTTTTTTGTATCTACAACTATACAGCATTTTCAAGCAGTATGGAAATTTAATGAAATAATTATGATTTATTAATTTACATAAAAATACTTTTTACAGTTAAAGAATAAATCTTAAATGGTAAAAAAAATAAGATTAAGAAGCTCCAGCTATTGAGAGTCATGGGAGTTTGTCTGCTCTTCAATAACTTGTTTTACTATTTCTGCCAGTTTTAGTCGATCCACTTTATCTGTGAATCCTCTGCCTGAAAAGAGAAGAATCAGTAGTCAGCTGGGCACAACGAGGAAAGCAATCACGACTGGAGCCATACACTGACCGAACACAAAACAATGTGTAGGAAACATACGACAACATTTACAAGGGAACCAAAATGAGTTATGATCTCTAGTTCCGCTGAAAACAAATCAAGCATTTAAGAACCTAAGTTAAAAACAACCAAAAAACAGAATGAGAGAAGAGGCACAGCCAAGCCCTTGTGAATGTGGCTGATGCCCCTGGTCCCCATATATGGGGGCTGACCCCTCTGCCACCCTGTTTTGTCCAGGAGACACCTAAAGAGCCTCACAGCATCTGGCCTGGTTTAATGCCATTTCCGATACAGAGCGAGCAGAAGAGATGTTCCACTGACATAGATGAGGGCAGCAGCCTCCAGCAGAAAGAGAGTAATAAACAGCTGGAAGGAAACCAGCTCAAAACAGCTACGGCGGTTTCTAAGGTGGTGCTCCATCTGTGCTGTTATGTTCCTCCATGACTCGGTGCCTTTGAAAACTCTATCCTGAGCCTCAAATAGAAATTTTAAGCAGAACTTTTAACCTCATTTCTAGAGCACCCACACTGGAAGATGGGCCTAAACAGTGTCAAAGCCTAAATCAGCCTGACACAAACTCAAGAACTGTGTTTTTATTTCCATGCAAGAAGGTCATTGCTTCCCCTCTTTCACCCGGCGTTAGCACCACTCTCCGTGGAAGAGAAATCTCGAGTTCCTCACCATTCCAGCTGAAGCTCTGAAGAGTGTCTCGCAGCAACTTACACTCTCGATTATACTTCCACGCCTCCTGCATCACTTCATTCAGCTTCTCATCTTCATTCTCTCCTATTTAGGAGAACAAAGGTAAAGAGGAGGTTTGTCATTCTGCCTCCCAGCAACACTCAGAGGTTCAGTAAACAGTACAAGCAGTTATTCCTCTGCATCTCATGCAAACTAGGAAATCCGTTTGAAAGCAGACACTCCTGCTCAAAAGTTATTTTAACAGCTCTGCATGTCACTCTTGATGCTAATATTAGGCATGCACCAAAATTACAGTCCACAGACAACACTTCCCTCTCGAGAGTGACCAGGACAACAGCTTGCTTTATCCTCCCTCACTGCTGACTGACACAGACTGATCTCGAGGCACAGTAAAAGGTCAGTGCCTTGCATGTTTAGGAATGTAACTTTCTTAAAAGTGGCAACCTTTACCAGCCTGTGGTAGAATGCACTGAGCAATCACATCT
Organism: Numenius arquata; assembly: GCF_964106895.1. NCBI lineage: Eukaryota > Metazoa > Chordata > Aves > Charadriiformes > Scolopacidae > Numenius > Numenius arquata. The sequence continues at coordinate 4,017,822 of NC_133591.1, forward strand.
CTGAGCTTTTCCAGAGCCACGTTGGAATCGTTACTTCCGTTCTCGGGGTCATGGATATAAACACCATCCTTCGGCTTAGTGCTGCAGAAGAACAAGGAGGAGACAATTATAATTTGAATGGAACTCGAGTCCATTACTCGCTGCAGAACTGCATCAGTGTAACGCTCTCCCTCACTCCCTGGAAAGCTGGGACTGGGAGCCAGATTTAGCATTAATTATAACAATGTCCTGCATTACAAGCCCATTAATTCAAGCAAGGGTAATCCCAAAATGCAGATATTTTTCAGATAGGTAACTTGAACAAAAAGAGAGAGAGAGAGAGAGATGACCTGACTTTTTTCAGTAAATAGATGTTAGAATTCCAGTATTTCTTTCTGATTCTTTCTCCCAGTTTGCCCTACCTCACTCAACACCTGACCCATCTTCTCATAACAGACCTGTTCCACTACCTGTATAATATAATAACACTGTCCAGTCTCCTTCCTGCCCTCAACAGCACATCTTGGAAGGCACAACACATTACACAAGTATTACTCGACTCCATCTACCCACTTCAGCATCAAGAGCATGTCAACCAAATCAGGAATTGCAGAGCATGGTTACAATCAGATGAACTTTTAACATGCTCAAAGTCATCCTCCCTGCATCACGGCCGTCTACACTTTGATCTTTCAAAACCAGCTTTAGAGAGTTACCCCAGTAATTTCCTTTTGCGCAGGATTGGGTTGTTGACGGAGTGAAGGGGTTTGAGACTGACTTTGAGGTCCTGGATTCTCATGTTCGCAAGCTGTTCTGCATGAGCCTGTTGTATCCCTGCAACCATTGCCTGGAATGAAAAGAATTGCACTCAATGTTTTAATCAGCTTCACGTGAAGCAAAGAACAACATATTGACAATGTTAGCCATGGACAAAAAAAAAAGATGCACCAAAATCCTATTTATTTCAGAGATGTGTAACAAAAATCAGGTTTGCATTATGCAAGACACAATTGTCATTGATACTATAGTCATTGACTGTGGGACAATATATCCCGACCTCACGGGGGCTGAACAGGACAAAGGATCATCTCTACCATGTGAAAGAAAGAGCTATCCAGCTCTCCTAAGCAACACTCTTGATAAAATGAAATGTTGTTTAGACCTTGTCCATCATCAGCTGGGCAGAGGGCAGGATGTTATCAAGTGCCTCGGTGGAGTTGAGCCAGGGATGGTCCAGCACACCTTCAATGGTCAGCCGTTCCTCAGGTTTGACCTTCAGCAGCCTGGGAGAGGAATCAATCAATTAAGCTTTGCCACAGGGTGCTGCTCTGTCTGGGGTCAGAGCACTTAGCAATCTCTAAGCGTTAGAGGGGCCAAACAAGAAACTCCCCCTAACAACTAAAACACTGTGCTGACCCAAAGGCTGACTTTCTACCAGCTTCACCGACCCTTGTTGCAGTGATATTTTAACGCTACCACAGCTCATTCAGTTACATTCAGCAACTCGGTGTAAAAGAAAGGTGCTGACGGCCATTTTAATAACATTTGTGTCTGCTGAACTCTACATTCACCTCCTCCCAGGTGGGAAATTATTTTCCAGATGGACTGGAAAGGATCCAGACAGACACTCTCTGGAAATGCACATCTAGAGCCCATCCGCGTAACAGTCTATGCTCAAACCAAGGACTCTGGGCATAGTGAAGAAAGGCAAAGTTTCAAAGTTGGAAACCTGTTTGCTGAATTAACTGCTTTCACCATGCAACTCCTTAGCTTTTCTCCCCCTGCAAAAGCCTCAAGTAACAGACACTTTGGCAGGCTACAGCACCTCGAAATAAAAAGGAACTTTATTCTGAGTTATCTGAAAACTCCATGGAATTAAATTTTACTAGAATGAAACCCTGGAAAGAGATTTCACAGAGGAAACTCATCTTCTCATGATAATCACAACTGTTTAATAAAAAAGTAAAATCTCACACAAAGTGCTGACAAGTTATCCCAAGAGCAATTTAGAAATAGAACAACTTGATGAGTTTCTCACACTTTCTTAGACAATACTCTAAATCAGCTTCCTGGCTGCAAAGCAGAATTGTTTAATGTACCAAGAAAGTGGAAATAACTCTTACAAAATGTCAGCAGGACCACGGGCTAGCTCATAAATTTCACTTGCAAGGCCACACTGCCAAATGGGTAAGTTCAATTTTGATCCTAGACCCAAGATCCAAGCATTCATTGTCACTAGGTTCTCGAAGTCCTAACCTATTATCAAGCACTGCAGCTCATAAAGCTTGAGGTCAGAAATCGGCTCGACATCCTTGAAAGGAAGCAGCTGCTTGAATGCAAAATATGACCTCCAGAAGCAAGACTCCATATGAATAGCAGTCTACATAAATAAAATGTAAACTTATCCAGAATTCTATAAAGCCTGAGTGTATTCCTGCACCATAAACACAGATTCAGACTCACTGGCTGGGAAAGACAGGCAGGAAAGGGAGTCCTGACAACATTAATCAGAGAATTAAGTGAAGTGAACTGAATCCAAGTAACAACATTCTGTGAGCCGAGTTTCACGGCCATTTTACAAGACAACAAAATTTTTTGGCTGTGAAGCTTCTGAGTGAGCATAAAGAGTTGACCTTGGTATAAGCGGAAGTTTCACTGCAATATAATCTGCAGTTTATTTGGTGAAAGGTTGTGGGCTCTCCTGCACTGCTATGAACAGGCCCCCGCGCCCTCTCCAAACAATGTTAAGCCCTTGGAGATCTTACAGTATGTCAGAGGAGATGGTGACAATTTAGAATTATTTAACTGATTGATTTTTTTTCTATTTATGTTGCTTTTATTCTTCCAGTTCGTCTGGTGATACGACCAATGGCAGTAAGTCCCTCTCACATTTTAAAAAATAAGTGAGGTCAAGACCTAGTCAGTGCCACATTCTTGCTTTCAAACAGGACCACGAGATCACAGTCTTTGAAACATTTGCAATTGAGAGATGTGCACTGCATGAAAAACAGTTTCCATTAGCATTTAGAATAAAATATCAATGCAAAAGCTTCTCTCATAGTCTGACACCTCATGACAGATCTTAACCTCCCTTTCCCTGCCTCTCTTGACCCCTTTTAGACTGTGTTTTATGTGCAGAGGGTTTTAAGAGACAGATCTCCCAGATCCTATTACACTACCTAAATTCCTCCCAATTTTAATAGGAGTTTAAACATTCTCATAGGAGATGTGTGCCTAGAGAGCACTTGCAGATGTGGCAGCCAGTTGCCTATATTGCTCTGCAGCAAGTTAGCGCACCCCTTCCCCTTGAAGACTAAATGCACTCTAGCAACTTCAGAGACAGGAGACATTAAAAATCAAACACAACAGTTGGGGAGGGAAAAAAAAGACAGAGAAATTAAGATATTTACCAGACTTCATTTGTGCTGAATACAATAGAAAATTTTTCAGCTGTATGTGCTGCATACAATTCCCCCCACTTTTGGAAAAATAAGGCCTTTTGTGATAACGCACTTTCAAGCGACGTTCCAATTTCTTAATACAAGCAAAGAGCAATATAAGATTTTCCTCAACTGACTCACTTTCGCACAATGTCTTTCGCCATTTCTGAGATCTGGCTCCACTCTTCCTCTGGAAATTCAAAACTTCCTGTCATGATCTTTTTCCGCATGTCCTTTGGAATTGTCCGACTATGGTGTTTGGAGTAAAACGGAGGGTATCCACACAGCATCACGTAAATAATGACACCCAGGGACCACAAGTCACAGCTCTGAAAGCAAGGAAATCATCACTTTGGGGCGCAATTTGCAGCAAGCAGCGGTGTAGCCATGTTAAAAGTTCTATGTGATTGCCTAAGAAAACAGAAATGCAGCTCAGCCTCCTCCTAAAGGTCCATCTGGAGACCTTCATGGATAAATATGGCAAATACGTAAGCACAAGATAACTCCATGCTGTCAAGCTAAACTACTTCAAGTAGCCAGAAGTCGCTTGTTTACAGAAAGCGCTCCTGTAACTCTGTGCTCTGCAATGGTAAATTGTATGGGAACAGCCAGTGCGTCAGAGGCGTGAGCGATGTGCATTTATTACCTCTCTCAGCATATTCAAATTCTCATCTCGCAATATCAGAACATAAAACAGAATACAGTCATTTTTTAGAACGTGAGACTAGAAGAAATACTTAATCAGGGGTGCCTGTAATGAAAAACTCATGTCCTGAAAGCCAGGGAGATGAAGAAGGTTCAGAAAGGCAGGAGCAGTATTTCAGGGCTGCTTAGGCTGCGCTCCCTCCTGCTCTGCCCTTTGCACTGGTGTTAGTGCCTGTGTGATACGGAACAAGTTTGTTCAGGAGAGATGGATCCAGCCAAAAACCAGTTCTGTAAAGAAGCTGAAAGCCAGCTCTGTTCCCCATCTGGATCTCTCTGCATTCACGCAACACAGACACGACTCGGAAGAAGAGAAGGGGACCGTAACAGCCTAGACTTCAATTCAAGCTTCTCTTGGACCATACCCATAAGGATACAAGCTCTGTTATCACTTGGTTATGGTATGTGCAGGCTAGGGCTGGTAGGACCTGCTCTGACCCTGGCCATCCATTCCTAATGTTTCTTTTGCACCAACGCTAGCATTTGTAAAGCTAATTATTTATTTTCACTGGCTTGGTTTCCAGTCCTATCAGTCCTCCAGGGGACTCCCAAAGGCTGATGCCAGCACAAGGATGGACACACAGCCAAGTGTAAGCAGAAACCTGGACTCCAGCCAGGTTCAGGTGACTGTAGAAAGACACACAAGGGCAGATTTGGGGGACAAGGGAGGTTCTGCAATCCATTCACACAGACAGAAGTCTGCACAGCCATCAACTGAAGCAACCTCAGCACCACCCTGTCTGGCCCAGGCTGTATATTCCACTGCCTGCTCCAAGACAGCACCGGCGTTCACGAAGCTGCACAGACAAACTCAGCAGAGAGAATCCCCAACCCCAATAACTGTTTTTTGACTGGATAAACACTTGACCCAGGAAGTGCCCCCCCCCCCTCAAAGGTGAGACTGTTTCCTTCCAGAAGGAATACACTTTGATCAGCTCATACCGATCCTTAAATCATACCTTTGGCTTTTGGCTTCTACAAAAGATGTGGATGCTGGTAACAAACTCCAAGGATTTGCCCCACGTATGTATGCTTTTCAGCAAGTTGTTTAAGCAAATCTCAGATGGTTCTAAGTCTAAGTTTCTATTTAGGTACCTAAATTCTCATAATTTTTCCAGTGACCGGAGATAGTTTCTAATCAAATCAATGGGACTTTAGGTACGTAAGTAGGAAACTTGATGATCTTTAAGGTCCCTTCCAACTCTAACCGTTCTATGATTCTATGAAAAAGGTGTCTAAATTCTTCATGGATACGGTTCCCAGATTCTGCTTCTCAGGAGTCAAGCCCCTCCAGCCATGACATACACACTTACAGTTTATCCAATACACACGCAGCTTAATAAAAATACTCAGGGAATCAAAAATGTGTTTTTTCCTCCAATATAAAATCTGTGAGACAGAGCTGCTGTTCACAAAGGTGGATCACAGGCATTTCCACTCAGGCTCTGGAGCGCAGTGGAAGGACAGTGTACCTGCGAGTTTATCACAGTCTATTTTGGGGAATCAGGAGTATGCCAGATGCTGCTTTTGCAATGAGTCACACTTGGCAAGGTAAGGACGAAGCTGCTTCCTCCAGCAGCCTTTCCAGTTAGTACCACCATGACTGAAAGCCGTTCAGAGTGACTGATCAGCTCTTTAAATGAAATGTGAAACAATATCACTGTATCACACTGTAAATCCCAGAAGATCAAGGCAGCTGAACCTCGTTGGTACGTGAGTTAACTCCAGTTGGTATCTGTTTTCAAGGTTCTTCCATTCTTTACAAGAATATGGCCCATATTTTGCTTCAGTTGCCATGGCCAGGGCTCTTTGTTCATTAAAAGAACAAAACAGCTGTCAAACTGTTACTAACATGAACATCACTGAGCATGAGCAACCACTTCCAGGTGTCTCAGGAACCACATCTACCCTCTTCCAACAAAGGAGAGGGAAGTCCCTTGGAGAGGGCTGTTACTGGAGAGTAAATCTGCTTCAATCCACACAAGTGGAGCTCTCGAGCATTGTGAGACTTTCAAAATTTATAAGAAACAACTTTCCCTGTGACTGGGGCTCACACAAGAGAAGGCAGAAGAAACTCTGCATTGAAAAGACTATTGGCACCTCTCTGAGAACTCTTTTTATAAGAAGTGTCTGGCTTCAATCATCAAGCTGTTTCTCCAGGACATCATAACCCTGAAGAAGGCAGACTCGTGATTAGTCCACATGGGTTTCCTAATTCAGTGAAAGTTATCTCTGCCCAACTTTGCTTTAGCTCTCTATATAAGGCTACTAAAAGCTAACACTTTTATATAAAACTATCCCCTCTAGCATGTTAAACAACCATCCTTGAAGCTGGAATCAGTGAATATACTTAGCACTGCAATCAGAAACCAGCTAGTTTAATCAAAATTGACACTCTGAAAGAAAAACACTGCTGAGCTGGCATGGGACAGTGATAATGACATGCAGGAAAACGTTTTGCAATGACCAAAAAGGACTACAACCTTTCAAGGACACTTTCCGTCATAACTTTGCCAAGACTCCAGCAGCAGTTGTTATTGCCAATGGCTACTGCTATGGAAAATAAAATACATTATTGGCCACTTTGCAGGAGATCCCCGATACAGACAAGGCACCACCACAGCTGCCTGAAGAAGACAGCTGAAATAGTGCTTTGCACATCCAGAAACTCCGGCTGACAGCAGAAAAGAGGATTCCTTTGAACCAGCCTCCTGTGGAGGTGAAAGAACTTCCCACATGGTCACGCTCCAGCAGAATCATTCCACTCTCTCCACAATCTTACTATTTAGTGCTCCCGTTAACAATGTCTGTTACATTTTTCTTTTAATTAAAGGACCATGAATTAGGCTTGGACCGAGTGCGCATTTCATTATTCGCCCCATCAGAAAGAATGGGGAGCCAGCAGCACCTTCTAGCGTGTCAACCCTAAACTGAGAAAGACAGCGACCTGCACAGATCGTTATCATCTAGTTTGCCCATTCAACTGAATGAAACCTGATCCGAACCCCATACATTTTAGGGGAGAAACACCACTGTACCTCTGATCACTCTGTCACATCTTTTAGAAAAGCTGAATGAACCGCACTTATGAGAAATATAGCCCCAAAGACACTACTTCCTTATAGCTGAAAATACAGGTGTACACAAAACAACAAGCAACATGGCATATTTGGCTCGTTAGATGTTTTCCTGTCACAGAAATGAGAACAACTTCATTGCTCCTGGCCTTAAGTGTGCAGTTTCAGGGCAACTAAGTTTATTGCCTTAGGTGATAAACTCTGTCTATGGACCACTTCTACAGCAGAGACACCGAGGGGCAGGGGTGGGGAAGATGCTGTGCTTTAAAGATACTGACTTGTGGACTGTTTCATAGCTTACCTTGTTATAAGTGTAAGGTGTTGGAGAGGTGGGGATAATACCAGATTTTTCTTTCTGATGTCGTCTTTGTGCCTCCAATACCTGTTGCCATGAGAGAGGAAAAAAAGAGCAAAATATATCTCATTTACTGGCACCACAAACAGCAATATCTATGCAAAAGATGCCTGATGCTTTTCCATTTAGTGGACTTTGCCAAACTCAAACTAGCCTTCCTAACTTTGTACATGGGGGAAAATTTCAGCTAAACCATTTTGCTGCTTTGGATGAAAACTCCCATTTTGCCTGAATTAAATCAATAGCTCACGATGTCCTTTTTGCCTCTCCCATGAGCAAATCAAATCAAATTTATCCCTCGCTGGGCAAATCCGTGTTTCTGGGTTTTTACAAAAATCTCATTTTAAATGTGCTCAGGAAAAGCTTTTTATGGGATTGGTAGCTCACTTGCTTTAAAAACCCCTGTCTGTAGTGCACATGGCCCTTCAGCAGCAGGCTCCAGTTAAGGAGGCATTTTCAGGGGACTCGGCTGTGGCTGTACGGTCTGATCTCTGCAATTGCTCTTCCTTGTCATTAAGGGCTGCCGACACGCCCAGTACTGCAATTAAATATCTACCTGCAGTTTTAATTTCCTTCAGGACTCCAACACAAAGCACAAAAGATAGTGGGGAAAGCGGCACTACAAAAACCAGCCTGTCTGTAAATATAAATTATGTCTTAATTCATACCGAGAAGGGGGCCAAGCCAAGGTGAACAGGTCACCCTCTGGCACCACTCTCCTTCCAAGCAATTCCCTTTACAGAACCTTATTGTTTCAGCACAGCCCTTCTTAATGCAATCTTGAATGAGCCTGAGCTGGAAGAAGGATTGCAAAGCAGTGACTTTTCCAAACCACCCACTTTAATACAGGTCAAGGCCAACTATCAAAATTCTGGAGCCGTCTCACTGCTTGGAGTCAGGCCTGGGAGAGTCAGGAGGCATCAGCAATGTTAGTGCTATGAACACAGTCTGGGAAATTTCCTCATGATCTCCTCACTGTGGAACTCCACCTTGAAGGGTGGCTACTATATTCAAGACTCCTGCACCCAGAGGCCCTTAATAGGACAGCAAAGGCTTCTGAAATGATGTGGTTATGGAGGCACTGGCAATAAAGATCATTATTCCCCTTTAGCCTAGAACTATAAAAATTTATTACCTGAGGTGCTACGTAATATGGAGTGAACTGTGGTGTCATCAAGTCACCTTGGTCTACTTTGGCAAATCCAAAATCACACAATTTAACAGGCGCGTCCTAAAACAAGGAGAAGAGGCATCATTACAAAATCTCATTGTATCGGGTTTTCTAATACATCCTCCTTGCCTTGTACTCATCTTGCCTTCGCCACATGTATTCCTCTTTTGTATTTATAGCCTTACCATTTCACAAAGCAGCTAAAAGGTCAGAAAGTGATCTTTGAAACAATAGTTTTTGTTTTCCTGGGTGCTCTGGGTCAACAGCATTCCCCCTCTAAGCTTTGGAAAGCACTAAGTGCATTGTAGGGAGGTCGCTGCATATACAGGGTGGTTATGAGCAGAAGAAGAAAGAAACACGCAAGTGCTACGGATATGTCGGTCAAAGAACCTGTACTGCTCGTTAAAACATCCTGATGATACATGGGGAAGGATTCTATGTTGAGGTGGAGAACCTGACCCATATTTAACAGCAGCAACATGCACAGCCTGTACTCCAAGCAGATCAGAGTATGGAAAAGCACAAAGCCAAAAAAGGTCATTAATTTTTGTCACCAAAACATTGCATTGGTGTAATTTTACAACTATTCTGAAAATCATCATTGGGCCATTTTAAAGAATTCAGCAGTAAGCAAAGAATACCAAGTCTTCATCTTACCAGAGAGTTATCCTTGAAGAGGAGATTCTCAGGCTTGAGGTCTCTATGTGCAATGTTTAGTGAGTGGCAATGCTGCAAAGCCAAAGCTATCTGAAAAAGGGCACAATAAATCAACTACAATTACAGAACTCCTCCTTTAGCTGGGACAGTTATATTAGCTTTAAAAGGGACATTGCCAAAACAGCTTAGACCCCAAACATTTCCAATCCACGTGGGTAGAATTCTGAGTTACGACAAGCCATGCCACACTCAGCAGCAGTGCAGTAAAGCGCCCATCAGGACATAAAACCCACCAAACTATTCAGTTTTCTTTTCAGTCAAGGCAAAGAGAAAATAAAAGCTAAGTCGTACTGGGCTTCCCAGCCATTTTAGTTTGACTAACTCAGGGCATTATTAACGCCTCCAGAAGTGAAACAGATCATGACAGCGTTCCTTTCACACTCCGTGCTAGGCCTACGGGGTAACTCAACCTGCTTGCACATGCTTCAGCAATTACGTTCTGTTTAGCAGTCAAGAGCGAGTTCTTGCTTCAATATTTCAGTGAGTATTTTATTGCATTTGTTACTGACTTGAGAGTCAACATTCAGGCAGTTTTATTCTTTAATTCCTGGTGGTACCCATCTGCAATTTACTCATTTCTTATGATACTACACAGAAATGTGTTACTTGATTCCTTCAAAGACAGCTTCTTACACTGCTGTGGTTTAGAAACCCATAACCCAGTCAGGAAAGCTCAGACTGTACATTTGAAAGTGCAATTCATTTAAAGAAAACCAAAACATGGCTATTTAACAGTGTTACTAGAACAAAAGTAAGGCAAAGCCACACGACCCTTATTTGAAAGTATTCCCATTGGCTTCTGTGGGATCCTACCCAAACCCTGCCCTGGGTGAAGCACCGAGTCCTTACAAGATGCAAATTAGCGTGACAAGAGAATTTCAGCATTAACTTAGCTCAGAAACAAATACAAAGACATTCTCAGATAAAATGAGGTAGCTTTGTGACAAGGTTTTAACTACTACTGGGTAGAAGGAACCAAGACCCTTAGTTCAAGGCAGTGATGAAGTTCAAGGCCAGATGGAAGATTAAGACTTTAGCATTGCTTTCAAAGTTCATCTGTATAAACATCAGAGAGTTACTTGGGACATGAATAACCTAAGTGTACACAAAGTCAGGATTCAATTCAAAGCCTTGTCTTTGGTATAGTTTCAAAAGACTTCCCTAACACGTTAGTCCTGGAGACTGCCTTGCATTGACAAAAAACAAATGGCCCAAAGGACAGGAAAACAAACCATCAAGAATAATTCTGTACTTCCACCTAATTTCTTTGCTGGATGAAGCCAAAAAGGTAACAACAGAATCCCCATTTCATTAGAAACAAGTCAAAACGCAATACAGATAATTAAGATTAAATGATTTGGCCCTCTTTTTTGCCTCAGTACCAAACACTATGTCCCCAGCTTCAGGGGAAGCAAGCGATCGGGATATGGATATATTCATAAAGTCATGTCAATCTACAACAAATGCTGTAATATATTGTCTCGTGTCTTCTTTCCTTTATTGACTGCAGCGATCACTGGTGTGGGAGCAGGACATTTACTGATTAGTATCTCCAGCACAGCCTCTCACCTACAGCTTGTGTATCTTTTGTTTGGAATGCCAATATAACCTCTGCAAGAAGCAAACGAAGGCAACTCCAGCCCTTAGCTTCATGCCATAGTGCCAATTCCCATGCAGAAAAGCTTGGCCACTTTGACAGCAAGGTTCTTCTGGGCTGTGATTCCTTAACGGGAGCTTGCTGGTCCTGTGCTGTGGCTCCCTAGAAAGGCTATCCCAAAACACAGCCATATCCTCTTTCCTGCAACCTCCCCATTAATCCAAGCTTTCTGACTGGGCACCACGAGTCGTCTAACAGCTTGAAAGTGAAAGGGAACGAGTTCACCCCAGAACTGAGAGGAACTGACACTGGGGATCCCCACACTGAATTCCTGTGGAGGCCCTTCTGCTTCGTCATCCTGCCTACTCCAGCAGGATGATCTGCCCACACCAGATACACCGCTAAGCAACAAAGAGCCTGATGGACACCAAAACCTCTAGAAATAAATACCGTAAAGGCCATAAAACACAACATTCAAGACTTAAGTTGGCTAGAGAAACGGAGAGGGAAAAATGACATCAGAACAAACAGCACAGAAAACATGCACTACAGTGGTACATTCCTCTCATTATCTTCCACGATAGGCAGGACTTTCATAAAACCAAATACAGAAGCCAGCTTGAAAACCACTGGCCCAGGACACATGTAGGTTATTGTCTGCTACCCGGCCCGAGAGGTGAGAGAAACGCCAAGTCTGTGTCGTGGCCAAGAGCGACTCCCATACTGGAGCTCAGGAGCCACGCGTGGTCTCGTGAGAGCCTGTGGGCTGTTGGAGGTAACGCTTTTAAAACAACAGTGAGGGATGCAGCAGGAAGATCGTGCAAAAAAGAAAAAAAAAAAAAAAAAAAGAAAAAGAAAAAGCAATGTGTTCTGTAGACCAGGTTAGGAAAACCATCACTGAGGGCAGCAGAGACACCAGGGTCCCAACCCAGAACTAGCCCACACCTTCCAACTCTTTGCTTCTATTAGAAAACTTGGGCATTGTCAGGTTATAACAAAGCAGGCAATGATCATTGGATCAGAACTGAGGATTATTTTAGCTTCCTTTTTTCCCACCCCTTCCCCCCCCAAGGAATTGTTAAATACTTTAGCCATTGTCATTCATGGATTTGCTTATAGATGGGTGTTGACTTGCCTGCTTTGTTACTTGGCTTGCTTGCTTCTCAGTAAAGTGCCGGTGCTGGCTGATTCTGTGAAATAGCTCTCCCCCTTCCATCATCTCCATTACAATTAGGAGCCGAGCCCTGTTCAAAAGCATTTCATTTTGTTATATTAAAAATAAGAAAAAAAAATTAACAGAATTGCTAAGCTAATAATGCATACTTCATATCTACTGACACAGGCCAGAAGAGAGACACATACTTGCATCTTCTACAGTTGTTCTAGCTATTTTGGTTCCTTAATTTTGCCTTTAAGCACGTAAACTGCAGGATTTTCTGGCTCCCAGCACAATCTGACTCACTGATTGTCAGCCACGAATCTACTGTTTGCTCTTCACGTTGGGCTCCCACATCCAGCTGGAACAAACACCGTGGACATGTCTACATGGATGCATTCAGACAGACGCACGCAAGCTCCACCCATGCTTTCCATCAGCAAGCCCGTTTGGACCTGGAAGCCATTTAGGCACATCAGTGTATAACTCTGCCCTCAAAGAATAATAGAGCAGGTAGAGGCTTGCATTAAACTGGTGGAACAGCTTCCAGGCTGGAGCTGGCTTAGAGCACAGTGCTCACCGGTCTGCACCCATCCCTGCAGACGTGCCTTTCCACCCAGGCACTAAAAATGTTCATGGAAACTTCGAAGCAGAAGGTTGAGGAATTATCTTTAATGCTTTTGATTCTGGATGCTCTACTGTACCTCGTTATTTTAGTTTATTGACATAATTATGAAGGACAACTAATAGGAAGTGTGGAGATCGGGACCCCTAGATCCTCAAGAAACTAACTTATAGTTCTTCTTGGCACACAGCAAAATCAGATACACCAGAGACTCAGCCAGGTCTCAGCTCTTTAAATCTCCCAGCTCTGATTTTTTTTCCTCAACTAATATCCAATTAGAAGATTTTATCCCAAGCAACATTAAATTATAAAAAAATATTAACTCTGCTTCATGTTTTGCTGGGTTCATTTTAAGCAAGACAATGTATTGAGAGTTTACAGGGCAGAACCTAGTATTTTTAGAAACAATTCTCTCTTCTTTTTTTTTTTTTTTTTAAATGAAGACCGGTACTCTGAGTTTCCCGGTGGCTCACAGGCATCACCATCAAGTAAAACAATCTCACTACTAGGTAGCAACAAAAGTCACAGCTCCAATCCTGCTTTAACAGTGCTTCGAAAGCAGAAGGAGGCTCCAAGGTTACAATTCAATTTGAGCTAATAAAGCAATATCAAAGCAGGACACCAGCTAGAAGGTAATATACTCTCTCAGACAATGCAGGTATCACAGACCGAACCAATGAAAAAACCTAAGAAATGAAGATGTATTCAAGACCGGTAGTGAAGGATGCAAATTCATTTAAATATGTAAAGGTCTTGGCATTGATGGGGAAAAAAGCAAGTGTTGCTTAGTCTGAAGTATAAATATCGTATCTGGAACACCCTATAAATATTCATTTTGGTCACACTGTGATTAAAAAAAAAAAAAGCAAACTCCACTATACCTTGGCCTAAACATGGAAAGCAAGCTGGGGGAATGAATCACCCTATGTAATCTTACCTTGGGCTGGATTCATGTGGGAACTGCACACTGTTAGCATAAACTTCAATAATTTGAACAATATTTGGATGTGTTGCACACATCATGTGCAGACGTACCTTGAAGAGAAGGGAAGAAACGTTACTGTACACAGTGACAGGCACCTGACCCGTTCTGCTCCTCCCTCTGCCCCCAAGACTATGGCACACACGAGCCCCCGCGCTGCCAGCTGTGCTCAGCACTCGTCACATGCCATTTTAATTACTCAATAAATAAGAAATGCCTACAACCGTTCATATGAGTGACCAACAGCCGTTACACTGCTTGGACCAAGTAGGACAAAAAGATCATACTTTGCCAACCTACTCGTTACAGACCATGGAATCAAACCCCGCACAGTTCCAGAAAAAGCCCAACCTTTGATTTCTTTGGGGGTTTTTTAATAAAATTAAAGCTAGAACTAGCTTTGAAGTAGCAATAGAGATACGATTGAAACCAAAAATTCATTAATAGAACTTGAAATGCCATAATTTGGCTCATTTTACGGCCTCAAGGTCTCGCACTCACAACACACGAAACCATCTCCTGTTCTGACTTTCTGAAACAGGAACCTAAGGAATTTTCCCCAGTTCAAGGCTACCTGGACTGCTAGATCAAGTCAAGGCTTGATGCTCTTCATATGTTTTTTTTTCCCTGGGAATTTTAAGTGAGAATTTGCTCAGTAACAAGAAATGGAAGTTGCCTAAACCTTGAGGACAATTAACGCTTCTTTCACTCTCGTGACACCTTGAATGACTGCCCATCGTTGTCAATAGTTTGGTACCTTGGCACTTGCCACCCCCAGTAATTCACAAAGGGTATCAGTGAGCTTATTGAGTTTCTCCCGCACAGATAAACCTGTACCGTTTAGAGTGTAAATTGAGAATTCTTGGCAATTCTTAAGAGTAGCGACATCCAAATGTGAGACGTATGGACACAAAATCAGTTCTAAACTAGTCACGTTACGTTACATGGGACGTAGGGAGAACATTGGTTTCAAAGTGCAGCTATATAAATCACACTTTTAAATATACAGCTGACACCTACAGCAAACTTGGAGTTAGAAAGACCCTCTGCTTCACCCACCACCTTGTCCTCTAGGAGCCGAGCACAGCAAGGCTAGAGGATCAAACCCAAGGAATCTTGCACGGCAAGACCTGCAGAACACTCTTTTTATTTTATTTTTTTTTAAAACCATTGCAACAATTCACCAAAAGGGCAAGACTTTGCGGTGTGTCAGAAGGCAGACAGTATAAACAGGAACTATACCTCATTTCTAGCTTTTGGACGATCAAGAAGAATTTTCAGTGCAAAGCGTTCTTGAGAGGATTTTTTCACGCAGACTCTAGTATTACAGCAATAAAATTATTCAGTCAGCAAGAATGTTAAAGAGACACTTCAAGCAATTGATCTGTAGTTATGAGGTTGCTCTCCACGTGGGAATGAACAGGAGTGCCCGCAATCTGGAATATACAGGGCACCTGTCATCACGTCCCAGCTTGAAAAGCCTCGGTTTTCAGCCTTCCACAACAATCTAATACGTTACGCAGAACCATCTAACATTAAGTTATATTTTCAGCAGCGCAGAGAAAGTACTTCAGAGCAATGGGTTACTGCAGACAAGCAGAACGCACTCTGAACGTTCAGCCTGAAGAGATACTTCCCATGAGAAAAACCCAAACCACACAGTGGCAACCTGAATATCTCCAACGGAGGGTGGAGTCTGCAATAAATCAAGTGTTTCTGAATGGAAAGCCTTGTTTTAGCAAGGCCACCAACTGCGCCGCACACGTTTTTTCTCTCTTTCCCCCATTTAACATTAACAATTGAACTGCGTCAGAGGGAAGGGACCCACATATTAACAGGCAGCTCAAAGAATAAAAAACAAAGGGATATTTAAATAAAGATCAGAGGCAACGCAGCAACAGAAAATGAATGAGGAGAAACAACTGCCTGGACAGGAAGATAAATGGTGGCAAAAGACAATCGCCTCGAAACAGAGAGGCACACACATTTGTTTTCCAGCCCTTTTGCAAATTCCTGCTCCCAAAAGGGAGAGTTCTAGTTGAAAAGGGAACGTATGTTTCGCTTTACAGAAAGCATCCAGTCCCTGCAGGGGGTTAGAAATTCACGATGGGCAAGTGTGGTATGAGATGCAGAGCTCGTGGCACTATCTGCTTTGGCCTCACATGATGATGTGAAAAAATAGCTGGTAAAAATAGCTAAGGGCCGTTGCAGTGCTGATGCCCCAAGCGATGACACCGTAGATGGGAGCAGCGACCTTTGCACCGCGCTGACACTGGTAGCAAAAGGACAAAGGTGTCCCAGTAGAATTTTCTGCTGCCACCGTTTCACAACCGAGCCCTGTTCCTGCTTTGCTTCGGGAATGCGGCAGTGAGAGGGGACAAGGCAGAGAGGCGAGGAGGGTTTTTACTTCAAACGTATCCCATAAAGGACAACACCTTGCTCGCACATCAGCTACCACCAGTACAGAGACATTTAGTTTGTTTATAAAGAGTCTTCCATGTATCACATCACAATTAAAATGCATACTCACTTCTCCACAGCTAACGAAACAGGCTGAGATTACATGCAAATCCGCAGGTGTATTGTCTTACCTAACAGGACCACTGATCCCAGCTCCCAGCTTCTGAGTCCAGTTAATGTTGTACTCCTCTAAAATGGAGGTTTCCTAGTCCAGAAGGAGCAGGGGGAGGGAAAAGAGAGTAAAAAAAAAAATTAATTAATTACTACATCCCTTCCAATAAAAAAAACCAGCTCAGCAGACCTGATTTGCAAGATACCTGAGCAGAGAAAGAGCCTGGTTTGCAGTTTCGCTTCACCTTGGAAAATTAAACAAAAATAAAAATGCTCACATAATAATATATCTCAGTGGAAAATAATTTCTGTGCAGTTGAGACTGCTCACCCTGGCATTTTGAAATAGGATTATTGAGAACAGTAAATGGGATCTTGCACCTTTAATACAGAAAGCGTATCAAGGGCATCTTTTCCCTCCTGACTCTTAAATCCAGCTTCCTACCTATAAGTGATCAATCACAATTGAACACAAAGGCCCAATTTCAGCAATATTATCTATGTTTCGGTCAGACAGTACAACGGGAAACGATTTTGCTGCTTTCTTAGGGTTTTCAAACCTTTGGAGCCATTAGACTGTGAATTAAACCCTGCCTGACTAGTTTTAGCTTGTCTGATAATGAACCGGGCTCGTGTTTATAATCCTTTTGTCTAAATCCATACCAACGGGCTTCGGTTGTGTTATGACACAGCTCGGGTGCTATCGTGCTTAAACACGTCACGAGGCGGGATGCGAAGGGAGCCTCGGCACGCAGCATCTCCATTAACGCCGCTGCCAGGTGCTGTCACCCAGAGGGTGACCGAAGGACAGAGCGGGGCCGCTGGGGGGAAATGTTGTGTGCAAACACAAGGCAAAAAGTGACACGCGCCATAAAATTCTGCCTTTGTTCTTTTATGAACGTTGCTACCCGCGTTCAGGGTCGTCTTTTGAAAAGCCACGCTTTCTAATAAACTGCAAGGTGGTAACGAAAGCCAGCTTAAGCAAGGAGGTAAAATACTTCCCAAATACACCGAAAACAACTGGAAGAATCCACCGCTTGCAAAGTTAACTTTATTGGGATCAGATTTTCCCCTTCTGTTAACTTCGATTCAAAACACACAGCATTTCAGGAACCACTCGCGCTACAAGCTACGAGCAAACTGAGAACGCTCGTGCTCTCAAGCAAGGTATTGAAAAGGGCTGCCCCAAACCTGGATTGTCGGCCTCTGCCACAATAGTCGTGGATTAACGCTACTGCCAGGCTGGAGCCAGACCTCCAGCCACACGGACTGAAAACAAAGCAAGAGAGGAAAGCTGATATTTAAGGGATTAGGGAGTGCGGAAGACAGATATGAAAGGAAAAAATCGCCTTGTAACGCAGTCTGGAGTGGGTATTACATAAATCATACATGATTAGCGTGAAAGGGGTAAAGGAAAAGGTTGAAGTTAAGTGGAGGTTTTATGAAGGGTTTCAAAAGAAAGGGGAAGAAAAGCGCAGTGGATCACACACGGGTTGTTGGTTTCAAGTAGAAGGACAAAGAAACTTTGTCGTCATTTCAACTAACATTAATTTCACTTGTGAGAAGTGTATTAGGGAAAACCTAACTTAATTCTCCTGATATTGAGATACAGAGAACTGAAGGCATCACAGGTGGAATGAAACCACAATTTTAGAAGAGGATTAGCGAGCAGAGAAAGAGTTTTTCTGAACTGGGGAGTGCCTCCTCAGCACATGCTTTCAGGATGACGCTTAGTGTCTGAGTTTTGAAGAAAGTCAAACCACTGAACTGGAGAAGCAAATGCCAAAGTGCTCTGGAGCAACATCGTGATTAAGCGATAACAATTCTTTGTTATTTTATTTTATTTTTTTTAATAGAACTTTGAAGTCTGCTGCTCCTGTTCCAAAACCAAAGGGCCTGCCTGGCCCAACGCTTACCCAACCCTTTCAACCGCACAGGTTGCTCTAAAAAGAGATTCTGTCTCCGCGTACAAGCCCTGTCTTGACTAAACAGTTTCTGCTGCCTCCTGCCACTTCTGGGGTGGCACAGAGACTCCCTGCTTCGTTCCAGCTGCGTAAGTGAACTGAGAAGCTGATTAGGAATCGGAAAGCCTGGGATCTATGGATCAAATGAAGTGAGAATAAGATCTGATAGTTCTCAAGTCCTGACCGACAAGTTCAACAACTACAAATAAGTCCATTGTTAAATAAAAAATAATTTTCTCTTTCACGTTCTGCATACGTGCCAGTGTTTCAAATAAGAAAGCCAACATTTTTGTTTTCTGCATTTTTATTTGGATTCCAATCTTCATTCCAAAGCAGCTTTCCAAGTTAGAAGAAAAAAAAATGAATAATCTAGTGATGAAGAAACACTGTTCACCACTTCCTGATGATATGAAATGCAGTATTTGAGAACTTCGATGTCCATCAATGTACAAAATTGCTTACATCTCCTAGTTCAGAAACAGGAGCTCCAACCCCACCACCAAGACTGGGTAACTGCAAATCATCGGGAGTTTAGAACGTTCAAACAGCGTGAAATATTTAAAATGTACAGATATATAATGGCACTCTGAAAATATCAAAGTCTGTTTAAACTGGTAAGCCTAAACGCCTTGCCTCTTCATTTAGATTAACGTGCTGCGGATGCAGGCAGCAGAGGGCACGGTACCCTGTACTTAGCTCCACATCTGGAGAATAAAACGCCTTACAGTAGCTCTGCTGCACAGCGCTGAACTTGTAGACCGGCTGACGGGTCAGCTGGAACTAATCTGCTGCGGCTGGGAACAGAGGAGGCAGAAGAGTGCCAGAGAGAGCGCTTTCAAAAAAACAATCTGCAGCAGTGCAATTTCTTACAGTAAAGCTTTTTGGCTCCTACTGTTAAAGAAGCTTTAAACTTCTGATCGCTCCTTACATTAGTTTACTCCCTTTGCCCACTGGAAATTAATCTGAAATGTATTCAATGACAAAAGTTTCACACAAACTTTAGGAGTTCTCTTCAATAACACAGTTCCCTTCCAGCAAGCTCAAGGGTACCTAAAATAACAGTTAGAGCACCCTCCCAACGCAGCTTCTTCTCATTTTCCACTGAATACCGATGGGAAAAGGTTTGAAAGAAGGTACTTTAAGAATAACGCGTACTCACTGCAGTCAATTAAAAGTCTACAGCCTGCTGCTTGGACAAACTCCACACATTCAACAAGTGAAATGCCAACAACCTCCACTGCTCCAACGCGCAGCCTTTCAACCCCGGCTAGTTTGCCTCCGACAGCGATCGCTATCTTGAATCACAGACCTTAAACCTGCAGACGCAGGTGAAAACCAATCAAACTTGAACAATAACCAAGTATTATGAGAAGAAGAGAAATCAGCATAAGATACAAGAGCGCTAAATTATAATCTCAATTCAGATAATGCCTATAACCTAAAAGATTTGCCCGGAATCTGTTCTCGGTCAGAATCGCTCCAAACCGAGATGGGCAGGAGGCAGATACGGGACTGTCCCTACACTTACACAACCGCTCTGGCTTTTTTGTTTTGCTTCTAACCTCCAAGAGCTCTGATGCAGACCTTTACCTTCACAAAAATACTTGAAAAACATTCTTTTTGAGAGCCTTCTGGACAGCTACTTCACCTGCAACGCGCCAAGACTGATAACGAAGCAGGAAGAGACAGTATACAATTTCGATACTTGACTTTGCAGTTTAATTACAAACCTGGTGTCTGAACACAGTGCTCAGACTTCCTTCTACCTTGGGCTTTTTTAGTTCAAGAGGCAAGGTCCACATATTTTAAATCAATCCAGATTTCAACAACACAAGACTGTATTCCTACTTCTCTTGCATTATTTCTGCCCCTGATGAGCTTTGTAAAGACGAATCCCACCACGGCAGACAGCAGGGCCAAGGAAAGGTGGCAAATGCCAGTACACGGGGTCTTTTTTCCTACATCCTTAAGGAATTCATTCATCTTATTAAAATAAGCATTGATGAAGGCATCCAGAGCCTGTCACAGCGAATGCTTTGCACAAGGTAAAGAGCCTGCAGAGAGTCTTTAAAACATTGTTTTATTGTCACTTTATCTCAAAAGGGTTTTCCCCATCTTCTTTGGGGAATCCTCTCTGCCAGGTCACCGCAGGATTCACCGGGAAGTGCTAAACTCACACAGTGATTCGCGCTGTAAAAAAAGAAATCCTGAATCTGTTCAGCTCCTCTACCACCACTCAAAACACAAACATCCCACACGCCAGATTTGTTTTCATGACAGCATCCGAACAGGAACTCAGGGATGGACTGAGGTGACAGCGCTGCCTCCACGGCTGGGAGCTGTTGTAAGGCAGAGACCCCAGCTCTCAGCTGCCCCGAGCAGCCCCGGTTCTGCTCCCCACGGTCTCAGTGTCTCAACACCGATCCCCCGAGTTCGGATCCCGTGGAAGCCATCTGCCTGCAGCTCCTATCTCCCTGCCCGGTGCCTGGCGCTCCACACTAGAGCCCGAGGGCAGCCGGGTCCCGCTGGAGGGGTAGAGAGGAACAGAGTCGCAGCCTGAGAAGGGGGGGGGACCGGGGCCCGCCGGGCCCCAAGGCTCTGCCCAGGCTGCCCACCTCCCCTCACCGGGCAGGGGACCGGCTGCCTCCTGCCTACCTTGATCATTTTGTCCATCTCGGGATCCTCCGACATCCTCCCGCGGGGCTACAGG
Organism: Numenius arquata; assembly: GCF_964106895.1. Lineage (NCBI taxonomy): Eukaryota > Metazoa > Chordata > Aves > Charadriiformes > Scolopacidae > Numenius > Numenius arquata. The sequence goes on from NC_133591.1 coordinate 4,038,867, forward strand.
CAGCTGAGGGGGGAGCAAGAGCCGCTGGCCCGTCCCCAGCGAGGGACAGCGGGGGCCGAGGGCCAGCGAGGCAGAAGGGAGGGAGCCGCCGGGGGCGGCGGCGGGGCCGGCCCGGGGGCGCTGGGCCGCGCTAGGCGACGGGCAACCCCGGAGGAGCCTTTGTGCCACCGCCGCACCGCCTCATCCCCGGCCGGTCGGGCCGGGGGGGGGGAGGGGGGGGCCGAGACCCCGCAGGGAGGCGGGGGAGCGCCGCGGGGAGGGCGCGGGCGGGCTGGGAGCCGCCGCTCAGCCCGGGAGACGCCGCCGCCGAGGCGCCGCCGCCGCCCGGGAGCCAGGCATTGCCGGCACCCTGAGACGGGCACACCCGCCGGGCGGCACGGCCCGCCACGGCCCTACCGCCTCTGCCGTGTCCCATGCAGAAGGTCAGCCCACATCCTCCACCTCCCCTCCGCGCCCACCGGGGAATTTTAGGAGCCTCCGCCACGGCGGTAGCGCGGTTTACAGGCGGCCGCCGCCAGCCCTAAAAACGCGACGCCTCCATCAAGGCCCCCACGGGGCCTTCGAGCTGGCGGGTGCCTTATGATGACGTAAAGACACTAGGGGGCGGGGCCGAGAGGTGCGTTCCGGCCCCGCCCCCTGCCGAGAACGCTGCGAGAGCGGGCGGGGCCACCCGAAGTATCGCGAGATCTCGGAGGAGCGAAGCATCGCGAGATTTCGTGGCGAGAGCGGCCGCCCGCCGGGCTGAGGGGAGGTGGCCGCCGGTGCCCGCTGAGGGGACGAGGGAGGGAGAAACCTGTCTCCGCCTTCGCTTTGTACCCTCCACGGGCTTGTCTCCCCCTCACAGGCGCCTGCCCTCCAGCGTAGGGCTCACTCTAACGATTACGGGGTAGAGGGGTCTCCCGCCGCAGCCTCAACACCCTCACTGAGGCACCGATCCCCCCGGCCCCGCGGCTCTATTGTTCTGGGACAGTCGGCTCTTGTGCTTGCTTTGCTGGGGACAGTTACCAGATGTAGGGCTGCCTTTAACGTTAAGGCCACCTTCCATTAACATCTCGCAGAAAGCCTGCAAAAACCTTAAAAACAGCTTGAGGCTGGGGGTAACTGATGGCGTGGAAGAAAATACAAATGTAGAATGATGGAACTGTCCTTTCGGATCACGGAGTCCAACCATCAGCCCAACGCTGACAAATCGCGTCACCCAGCACCACCTCCACCCGGCTTTTAAACACCTCCAGGGATGGCGGCTCCACCCCTGCCCTGGGCAGCCTCTTCCACTGCTTGGTGACCCTTGTGGTGTAGAAATTTTTCCCAATATCCATCCTGGACCTCTCCTGGTGCAACCTGAGGCCCTTTCCTCTTGTGTGGGCGCCTGAGCTCCTGCTCAGCTCACTGACACAAACCGCTCCATTGACGGCAGGGTTAACCTCACTAAGGCAAGAATGTTTATTGGGAATAGATACAAAGGGAGCAGCAGAGAACAAATTTATACCTCAGAGATTCACGCTGAGGGGTTGCTCTCAATTTGCCTACAGAAGGGGGATGTATGGCTTAGGTGTATAGGGCAAGGAGTATAGAACTAGCTGTGTAAGCCAACAAAAAGTTATTATAAAACCTCCTCCAGACCAGACAAGCATTTAAACAATTTCTTGGGAAAAAAAAAAAGCATTTTCATCAGGTAGAGATGCAACAAGAGTACACCCGTGTAATGCATTAGTACTCGACTGTATTTGGTATTTTAAAAAGATAAAGCCAAGTAATGATTTTTAACAAAAGCTCCTTCAGGTAACCTTCTAAAGAAACATTTCTTAACACAGAGTTACGTATTTTCCACCTAAGTTTTGTGTGTGTTAAGAAGAGGTTTCCTTGTTCTGTATCTCACGAAGCTGCATAGGTGTCTCCAAACACATGGAGAGGCTGCTGTCCTTTAGGAGTTTTTCTGTGGAATTTTGATTGTCACCTAGAAAAAAAAAGAAAAAAAAAAAAAGAAAGAAAGTCACAAGTTATTTTCCTGAAGATGGTGTTCAGGTATATTCACTTGAAGGCCAAGAGGCAACACCATCCTGCAGAAGAGAAACAGAAGCAGAGGACAGTCAGTGGCTGGGATCCCCTTGGTCTGGAGACCTGCCTGGAAGGCTCGAAGGGAGGGGGAAGCTCGAAGGCTGGGTCACAGCACCCCTCCAGAGATGCCACTGCCCTTTGAGAGGTGGGAGCGGGCACACTTGTTTGTGGAGCTCCTGTACCAGACCAGCCACTGCCGGTCACCAGCTGGAGGCCCTCAACCATTACGTGCTTTGCTGTATTGTAGCTCTGGGGCCATGGGCTAACCACCTCTGCCCAAGAGCTCCATCACCCTTTAGATATGGCAGCTCCAAGCAGACAGAGTGACAGCCCTTCTTCTTGTCTTACAGGAAATTACTCAGCCTGCGGCGCGGGGATTGCCTAACACCAGGAACCTTGGTCTGGCACGTAGCCTCAAGGGAGCAGCATCGAGTACTGTCACTGCTCAGGCTCCCCCTCTTGAGTGCCTGAAGTTCATCTGCCGGTTTGTACCTGCACAAGCTTCTACCCGTCAGGCACCCACCCCCAGCACAGGTTCTTCCTGTTCTCCACAAAATAAAATCACAGAGAAGTCCATACACTAGCCTGGAGCAGAGAAGGCTCTGAGGAAACCTTCCAACAGCCTTCCAGTACCTGAAGGGGTCTACAGAAGAGATGGGGAGGGACTTGTTATCAGGGAGTGTAGCAATAGGACGAGGGGTAATGGTTTTAAATTGAAAGAGGGGAGATTTAGATGAGATACTAGAAAGAAATTCTTTACTGTGAGGGTGGTGAGACCCTGGCCCAGGTTGCCCGGAGAAGCTGTGGCTGCCCCATCCCTGGAGGGGTTCAAGACCAGGCTGGACGGGGCTTTGAGCAACCTGGTCTGGTGGGAGGTGTCGGCGGAACTTGATGGTCTTTAAGGTCCCTTCCAAGCCAAACCATTCTATGATTCCATGATTCTTTATAGAGAGAAACAGCTGAAGAGCACCAAGCGGTGCAGGCAACTGCTAATCTATTTGGTCACATATCCTCATTTTCCTCAGCAGTATAAAGCAAGGACAGCTTTCTGTTCTAAATACAGTTACATGGAGTTGTGTTTATGGTTACTTCAGAAGCGCAGCTCCAACTTTGTTTCAAGCATTAGAAGGAAGAATTGCAGCTCTCAGGCCAGCCTATACCAACAGGCACAAACACAGTTTGGAGCTACGGCAGAGGGCTGGGAAGACCTTGGATACAGGAATACTCACATTCTTCACCTCCACGTATGCCTCCAGACCGTATTCTCCCAGCTCTCGCCCATTCCCAGAGGCTTTGTAGCCGCCAAACGGGGCTTGTGCGCCAAACACATCGTAGCAGTTTACCCTGAAATGGAAACCGAGAATTAAGCACCTGTAGAACTGCTTAATGGAAGAGCCCTTTCGCAGCAAAGGGACGGCTGAATTTCTAGGCAGGATTTCCCTATTTGTCAGTTCTCTCGGCCAAGAGAATTAATCAATACCAAAACCTTATCCTTATCAACCAGGAAACAGAACATCATGAAATCGGTTCACAACTCTCATTATCACAGGACCAAGCCTCCAGGCTGCCACCCACACCTCCTTCAGGGAACAGATACTAAAAGCACCTACTTGTTCACTCAGGATTATTAAAGAAAAAGAGAGTGAGATACTGGATCTCCAAAACCTCTTGTGCTGGAACAGTAAACTGGTGCTGAAGTACTGACTTTGGCATAGTCTTCAGCGCGGCCTCAGAATGCAGAGGAACATCACAGCAGCAGCCAAGACCGTAGGGACGTGCTGGGTGATCTAATCACTGCTGGCGTCCAGAGCCCTGCAGCAGCAGTCGCTGTCATTACCAGCTGCAGGACTGGATTTCTCTTCCCTGCCCATCCCATTCATTAATTCATAGTGGGAGCATGGGAAGCTTAATATACCTAAATTTTACCAGCATGACAACTGGAGGTCTGACATTCCATTCAGGGGAATACAAGTAAAATTGGATCCAAAGTAGAGACAGGCTAGCAAAGAGCAAACTCAACAAGAAACGGCAGCCCTTAAGGAAGCTTCCAGCCGTTTAGGGAGAAGGAAGGGCCAAGGCTCACCAGACTGTTCCGGCTCGCAGGCTCTGTGACACATAGTTTGCCTTGTCGAGATCCTTTGTAAAGACTGCTGCTGCTAGGCCATACTTGGAGTCATTTGCTCTCTCAATGACTTCCTCGATGGTTTTGAATTTCAGAATCTGCATGACTGGCCCAAATATCTGCAAAATCCAAACAGAGCAGGTGAAAATTGTGTAAATTGATCACGGGGGAGGCTGTGGTTGATGATGGAGTTATGTATTTATGCCAGAAGTCACACAGGACACCAAATTCAAAGTATCACTTCCTGTATTACAAAGTGCCCAGGATGTAACCTGGAGGGAAGTTTAATGCGGTAGAAACTTTCTAAGAAGCATCAAGTTTTGCAGTTCGTGAGCGTGCAGTGCTTGTGGACCTGTGGTTTTTTGCATCAGAAGGGGCAAAACGATGAAGCAGCGAGAAGCTGGCAGACAGAAAGGCGCTGCAGGTCTCACCTCCTCTCTGGCAATCGTCATGTTGTCCTGCACGTCGCCAAAGACAGTTGGCTGGATGAAGTAGCCTCTGTCCGCAGCGGGGTTGCCACCACACAGCAGTTTGGCTCCTTCACGCTTCCCAGTACTAATGTAACCAAGGATCTTCTTAAACTGCTCTTCATCGACCTAAGAGCCATGAGGGCAGAGAGATCAGTTTCACCTTGACTGGGAGTAAAAAAAAGATTCAACCACAACCTGCTGCGCATGTGACCATGCTCCAGCAATTCCCCATTTCATCAGGCTGCCAAGCCATCTTCAAAGGGAGAGGGTAACTTTTAAATGCCAGTGTCAAGTGGAGGTTTTGGAATAATCAGATCAGTTAATTAACTTCTCCCTCCTGCACGAGCAAGGAGATAATTGGCACAGTTCAAAGGAGATTAATCAAGAGACCAAAGGATACCTTTCATTCTAATCTCCTGATGCACAATGACTGAAGATTGGGACTATTTCATGAGATAACAATTCAGGACGTTTCCTGCTCTTACCTGAGGCCCCTGTTCCGTTTTAAAGTCAAACGGGTTTCCAACCACCCTGGCCTTGGCCTTCTCAACACTCCTCTCCACAAACTCATGATATATATCTTCCTGGACATACGTTCGGGATCCAGCACAGCAGCACTGCCCTTGGTTGAAGAAGAGGGCAAAGTGGGCTTGATCCACAGCCCAGTCCACTAAGATTGAGGAGAGGAGAGAAAACCAATAAGCAAACAAAACCAACCAGAGTCAGTGAGTGACTTCTTTTGAACAAGTATCATGCAGACTGCTGGAGTATCAGGGATACAAAGCCCTTTCAGTTGAGAGGCATCTTCCATGCTTTGGGAGAGCAGAAGTTACATACAGATTTAATTAGTGTGAGGGTGTATTAAAGCACCCCATACTGGAGACAAAAAAATCTAATCTGCGGCAGAGTTCTCATTCAAAATTATCAGGTATTAAGGACATTTTAGATCTAGAAGAATTTCCTTAGTTACTGCCACGTAAAAGCATGTGTGTTGGCTCAACAAGACCAAAAATGAGTCTATATACAAGAGGTGAGGGAACCAGAACTTCACAAGACTAGAAAAGAGCAGTACACTCTAAGAGAAAGAGATAGAAATGAAAACTAAAATGGGACCAAGACTGAGGGAAGATACCGAAACAATTCTCCTTTGTTGATAACTGAACTTCCCAGCCCTGAGAAAGAAGTGGGAGTGAAGAAGTGCTGATACACAAATACAGCAGCTACAGCTGGAGGCACGGAGACTTCACCGGGTGAGAACAGCCAGCTGCTGTCAGAGCTGGAGACTCACAGGACACGGGAGAGGTTTCCTTTCCCCTCCAGCTCTGCTTGCAGGAAGCCAACGTAAAAGGTACAGATCGAATAATTACGGTAGCGGGTGCTTACTGTCTGCATCAGACATGATTATATTGGGACTCTTTCCTCCGAGCTCCAGCGTCACCCTCTTTAGGTTACTCTCTGCTGCAGCCTTCTGGATCAGATGCCCAACCTGCATGGTGAGAAACACAGGTATTAGGAGTTAACTCCTACAAACAGCTGCACCTGGCAAGGTGGCTGGGTTTAGGTCTCAGTCAGCAGTTTAATAATAATCCCTTAATTGTAGGGCTTTCAGGGAACGACTGAAGTCTGCCTGGAGTTTCACCTCTAGTAAGAAGCAGCTCAAGGGAAACAACAGGAGGTATTCTAAAGAAGGCTCCTAAAAAGAGTCTTATGTAAAGTAAAAATAAGTATCACACCCTGAAGTCAGCTGTATTTTTAAAAACAAAGTGTAGAAGGTAAGGTACCTCCAGTACGTTATACAGAAAGGGTATTAGAGCAATGAGATATTCTCTATATCTCAAGGGCTTAAAAGTTAAAGTACTCCCTTACCTCCGTGGAGCCGGTGAAGGCCACTTTATCTACATCCATGTGGGAAGAGATGGCAGCCCCTGCAGTGGGCCCGTAGCCGGGGATGATGTTCACCACGCCTGGTGGGAATCCAGCCTGCCCGTTCACACCAGGAGAGAACAACGTTATTCCTTTTATGAATCAAGGATTTCACCTACCCTCATCTGTTAGTAATGCTTCAGGAGGCCTCCCATGAAGAACAGAGCCTTTTCTACTTCACTTTAATTTCCTAGGCCTTTAGTTTTAATGTTCAGTTTGCCAGGACAAGAACCAGGACAACTCCCTGCCCCACATCCTAAGCATAGTTTGAGCTTATATTAGCTTTCTAGTCGCCATGAAGTTTGTTATTTAACTGAATCTTAAAGAGTCCTTCCCCAATCAAGATTTATGTCCTCTGCATATCAATTTTTAAGGACAAGGTTTTTTTTCTTTTTGGCTAAATCGAATGCTAAGATCCCAAGACAATCCAGCCTTTCTTCAGATGACACAGCCCTTCTCTGTTCCTGTCACATGCCCTCCGCAGCTCACCAGTTTGGCTGTATCGCGCCGCGCTCCAGCAGCGACGGTGGGGCAGCAGAGGGAAGCCCAGCCTTTCCGCTCACCTCTTTGATCAGATTAGCCACGTAGAGAGCGCTCAGGGGAGTCTGCTCCGCCACCTTCATCACAACCACGTTCCCAGTAGCCAGGGCAGGCCCAAGTTTCCACGCTTGCATCAGCAGCGGGAAGTTCCACTGAAAAACAAGGAGGCTTTTGCTGGTCTGAACTTGAAAGTTTCTGATTAATCAGTAAGGAACCAGTGAGCTTCGTTGAAATCAGCTGCAGCACCTATGGAAGCCACCTTTGATCCTTCCCTCGCTGCTCTTCAACATTTGTCTCCTTTTCAAGCACTGCCTCCTGCTTGTCCGGGAAAACTGTGCTCTGAAGTGTGAGGTTTCTCAGTACCACTGCAAAACCCTAACTTACTGGTTTTTTAATTCATCTTTACTGTTAAACCCTCTTTTGAGGCGTTTTGAAAGAAAGCCTGTTTGCGATGCCAGGGCAGTGCAGACCGATGAGGCACTGACATTCAGTTCTTGCTCAATGCAAATATGAGAACCACGCAAATACAGCCTGCAGCAATCAGAATGCGGCTACTCCTATGGAGGGGTAACACTATCCATGGACCACTGTGCAAATCTGGCTTTGCTGTTGACAAACCACCTTGCTAGGCTTGCTACCAGTTACAGAAGTAAGATCGGGTACGTAAAGCTGAATTTTGCACACTAGTTCTCTATTTCCTTATCAAATAGAATTTTGGGGTTTGATGCTAGATAGTAATTTAAACCTAATTGTGGGTCTGAGCCAGATAACTCCTATAAAGGGGTTTAAATTTTTATTACATTTTTTTTAGCAGATAGAAAGTAAATCTTTCTCAGAGCTCAAGAAATCAACAGATAGTTCTCTACTGCCAGAGCAAAGTAACGGCCCTCCCAGCTGGTGCAAGCATAACATTCTCTACCACTGGAGGAAGCAGATGATAGCGACAGGTAATAATTTGCATTTTAAGACAGCACTTCTTGGTAACACTGACTTCTTGCAATGTTGCAGGAACTACTGATACATTTTACTTACTGGGATTATCTGTCCACAAACTCCCACTGGCTCATGTCTTGTGTAACAGAAGAAGTCTCCGTCTAACGGGATCGTTTTGCCGTGGAATTTATCCGACCAGCCTGCAAAGTATCTAGCAACAATAAAGTTTTGGTCACTGAATTGAAAATAACAAGTCTCTCGTCAAAAGGGAATAAGAGAGACTTCCTCTCGCTAAGAAGGACTTCCTCCTTCTTGCTTTCCTCCTCAGAGGCATCTGGTCTCTGCACGAGCAGAGGTTCAACTACCGCCAGCTGAGCACAAGCATGGAGTGTGAAGAGCTCCTGTGCTGTCACTGTAGCCTCCATACCTACCTGAGACATTTGACTACCATGTCCAGATCCACCAGGTAGGAGATGGAGTACGGTTTCCCGTTATCCAGAGTCTCCAGCGCCTGCAAAAGACAATGAGATTGCCTGAAGAGCGAGGTGGGGAAAACCGGGCAGATTTAGATTCATTACTCAGCTTGCAATTCGGGTCAGTTCTGCACATTGGCTTTTTCGCTTTCAGCTTCCCAAAACTACTCCCCCATCCTTACCGCCAGGTAAGCCCGGTCCCTCTCGATCAGGTCAGCAAGACGATTCAGCAGCTTCCCCCGATGAGAAGCATCCATCCTCCTCCAAGGCGAGCCCAGCTGGAAAGCTGCCTTGGCTGCCTTAACGGCCTTGTCCACATCTGCCTGCAGAGGAATCCGGGCAAGAGGGTGAGAAAGGAGTAAGCAGCGCCCCCCAGCTCTCTCAAAACTCAGCTGAAGCCCTCCCTGGTCTCCCAAGAGACAACAGCCTCCAGCCAGATGGCACAAGTGGCTGCTAGTGCTGCTTTTTTTTTTTGGGGGGGGGGGGGGACGGGGACGGACGGGGAGCGGGGCAAGAACTTGCTGGACTCGCCACAAGTTTCTCGCCCGGTCTGCATCCACGGGGAGGAGGGGGCAGAGGCGGCAGTGAAACAGATGGGTGCAACAGCCAGGCAGCCGCCACCTCCGCCTGTGCTTACGCTGTTATTTCAGCTCCTCGGAGCGCAAATATTGTCTAGTTATTTCCGCAATGTCATCTGCTGGGTTAATATTTGCATCCTAGAACAAGGCATGGAAAAAGCTCCAGAAACGTGCTTTTGACAATCTTTCGGGATTTGGTTTCACCACCACAGTCTAAAGGAGTTTTTTTCCACGATCAAATATCTCTAATCCGTCATTCTGTCCTGTCAGGGCATTAACTTGTTTCTAGTGGGTTCTCTGTTCTGGCTTGCTGTGATGGTCTCGCCAGGACAAGCCAGTCTGCCACGGACAAGCAAACAACAAAGGGTTTCCCTCACTCACCCCTCCCTTGGGGAATACAGACAAGTTTCCAGACTGTAGGAAGAACCCAAAATTGCTGGGAAACACCACCTCAGCTCCGCCACAGACTCCTAGGAGGGCCTTGCATAAGGCACGGGATGATTACGTGACCCTATTCCCCACCATCGCTCTCTCTTTTCCCTTTTTTAATTTCCTAGGGGTGGGGACAGTCTCCCACTGCATGTGTACAGCAGAAAGGGGCTCTCCAGGTGAATCCTGACCTTTTGTCTCCTCTGCTACCCTGACTCTGGGTCACACCATTAGCACAGCACCCACGGGACCGCAAAGGTGGCTGCCTTCATCCCCACCTGCTCCAGCAACCTCCACCCACGGCTGCTCCCCAGCCTCCCCACATCTACTCCTCTCCACCCTTTCCAGTCCCGGCTTGCCACCAGTAAGAGGCAAAGCCAGAGGGGTTTTGCTGAACGCAGTAGTCAAGGAAGGACACAAGCAGCACTCGACGTGGTATTTGTAGAGGTCAGACGCTTACTACCACAAACACAGGACTCGGTGAGAGATGAGTTAACGTCTTCCCCTGCGATCCCCGTGTACCCGCTCGTGTGGAAAACAAACCCATCTTGTCACGGGAACGCTTACCTTATCGCCCTCAGCAACCTGGCAGATGACTTCTCCCGTTGCTGGATTGATAGTCGGGAAAGTCTTCTTACTGACTGCATCGTGCCACTCGTTATTTATGAAAATCTGCAGCGAAAAAAAGCAAAGCAGCGTTAAGCCTTCGAGCCAGACCTACGCAAAATCGGTAAGAGCTTTAGTTATCTGACAGCATCTTAGCAGGGTGTTTAATTAAAAGAGACTCAACTTGTGCGGGCTCCAAAACCGCACCACTACGAAGGAGGTATTTTAGCCTAAAAGTAAGACAGCAACAGACACAGCCTCGAGTTAATAAGGAGAATTCACACCTCGGCAAACACCCCGTGAATTGGAAGCGGTTCCTGTCCCAGTAGGACCCCTCAAGCCCTGGAAGCCTGGCTGGAGCTGCGCAGGAACACCGGGAGGCTCGGGAGACTGAACGCCGGGAAAACGCTTCAGGCAGGGATGATACAGTTGATTTTGTAAACAGCACTAGAGCTTTTGGCAGCAACTTCCCTGATTAGCTGATTTTAGGATCCCCGTGAACCGTTCTGAAACCGAACCAGGCACAAACAGCAGCTTTTCACCAACTCGTTCTTTCTCAGTAAGGCTGAATTTGTGGGGTTTTTTTTCCAGCTCTGCGGCAAGAGAGCGTCAGTGCAAAGATCGTGGTGCTCGCCAAGGGCTTGCCGAACTCTCAGCCAAGGGCCAAGGGCCTTGTCACCGCCCCAGGTGGGGGCGGCTGGGGAGGGGAACCAAGGCTCGCCCCCCACCAGCACCTCGCCCTGGTGATGGGATGCTGTTTCCCCCAGGGCAGCGAGCAAGGAGCAAGGGTCTCATCTACGCAGAGACCAACCACCAAGCCAGGAACCTTCCCCTCCTTCGCACGGTCTTCTCCTTCGGCTGTTTGTGCCGATGGCTGCGGGGACAGGGATAAAACCCAGGACGCCCCCCTTCTGCCCCACACCAGCTGCACCAGCCCGGAGTTGCTTTTTTTTTTTTTCTTGTTTTTTTTTTTTCCCCAACAAGATTTCCTGAAACGCGAAGCTTTGGGCCCAAACCTCCGGCCGCTCCGGCGCCTGCCCCGCTCAGCGTTAAACCGGGGGTGTCCCCAGCCCGGCACCGGGGCTCGAACCCCAGCGCGGCCGAGCCGGGGTGCCACGTCCCCCCCGCTCCCCGTCCCGTCCCGTCCCAGCCCAGCTCGCCCCGGGGGAAGCCACCGCTGCCGCCCCCCGGCCGGCTCCGGTCCCCGCCGCGGCCCTACCTTGTTGCAGGCGATGTCGGGGCGCGGGTTGGGCGCCGGGATGGGGGAGGCGGCGGCCGAGAAGGGCGCACCGAGCCGGGCCGGGCCGCGGCAGAGCCGGGAAACGCTCACCGCCGCCCGCAACATGCTGCGCTGCGATGGGTCGGGCGGCGGGAGCGGCCCCCCCGCCTCCTCCGGGGCGGCCCCGCACCGCCCCCCGGCTCCGCCCGCCCGGGCTGGGCTGGGGTCTGTCCGCAGCGGCACGGCCCCGTTCGGCTCGGCTCAGCCCGGCACGGCTCCATGCGTGGAATCATTGAATAATTCGGGTCGGAAGGGACCTTAAAGACCATCCAGTTCCACCCCCCCCGCCCTGGGCAGGGACACCTCCCACCAGACCAGCTTGCTGAAAGCCCCGTCCAGCCTGGCTTTGAAGACTTCCAGGGATGGGGCAGCCACAGCTTCTCTGGGCAACCTGGGCCAGTGTTTTCGCCAACCTCACAGTGAAAGATTTCTTCTTGAAATCTAAATCTCCCTTCTTCCAGTTTGAAGCAATTACTCCTCATTCTGTCACTACATGCCCTTGTAAAAAGTTCCTCTCCAGCTTTCCTGTAGCCCCCTTCAGATAACTGGAAGGCCACCATGAGGTCTCCCCGGAGCCTTCACTTCTCCAGGCTGAACACCCTCAACTCTCAGCCTGTCTTCACATCAGAGGTGCTCCAGCCCTCAGAGCATCTTTGTAGCCTCCTCTGGACCTGCTCCAACAGGTCCATGTCCTTCTTGTGTTGAAGACTCCAAAGCTGCACACAGTACTCCAGGTGGGGTCTCACCACAGCAGAGCAGAGGGGCAGAATCACCTCCCTCGACCTGCCAGCCAGCCCAGCTCGGTTCAAATCACATTGGTGCTGCTTGGTTTGGTGCACCAGGGATGCCTCGTCGGTGTCCGGCACCGGCACTGACTGTCCCTGTCCCTGTCCGTGCCCAGGGAACTTTGTGCAGCACCAAGAAGGAGAAAGGCAGAGGGAAACCAGAAACATCTCTGTTGCGCTGGTTAGTTTTGAGGGGAAGGTGGCGTGATGAGGTAAACGGTTGGGGACCCCTGGTTACCTGGACATGCCACCGTCAGCGTGCGCACAGGAAGCAAAAAAAAGAAGCTAGTGCGTTTAGGGGAGGTGGAACGAAGCCAGCGAAGTGCTCTCACAACAGGGACGCTACTCGGTGCATGCAAATGAGAGGCTTTGGGAAATTGCTCCCAACTACGGCTAAAGGCCCTTTCTGCTCCTTCGCTTAAGATGCCTTGTGCAACTTCAGCGTCCCGGGGTGCAGATTCACGCGCAGGGAGCGGAGATGCTCTCAAGTTATCACTGCCATCACTAAGGGATCCACAGACTGAAAATACGAGGAGTTTTTAATCTCCGAAATAAACCTGTGGTAATTCCCCTGTATCTGCCAGCGCCTCTCTGGCTTCTTTGGTGAGGGATCTGCAAAGGGTAACAGGGGGTGGATGGCTCCGCTTTCTCAAAGGGAACAGAAAAATTGTAGAATATGTTAATTTAGAAATAGTTTAACCCACTGTCCTGGAAGACCCAGGTCACTGAAAGTCTTGGTGGTAGTTCCTGCATCTGCAGGTCTTCAGGCGTTTCACCCAGGAGGGGATTATCAGCCCTGTTTTGCAGGGAGGAACCTCGAAGGCCAGAGAGGCAAAGCGGCTGCCCAAGGTTATCCAGCAGGACTCAGATTAGGCCGCGGTCTTCCTAGATCAGCTGAAAGAAATCCTCTTGCGCTGGATCTCAGCCTCTCTCATCCTTGGCTGCCCATATCCCCTCAAGGGTGACCGATTCCCCCGTGGGTCCTGGGCAGCCCCCTATAGGAGGTGGCACTCGAGGACTGCTTGTTCCTACATGTTCTTCCTCCCACTGCAGACCTGCGTGTGTTAAACCACTTTTGGGAGATGCCAGAAAGACCTGTTTTACCCGTAGAGATGTGCCTGTGGGCGCTGAGCCTCTCCCAGAGGGACCAGGTCAGGCTGCGTGTCCACAGGGCACATCTCAGATCTGAGCTCCAACCAAGCCTGGCTCAGGGCTAAGCTCCCAGATGCTGTCCTCTGTGTCTTCTGCTGATAACCTGGATGGACAACTGACGACATTGGGCATTAGCCCTGCGTTCATGCTTTTGCTCCTCTTGAGCGGCACCCTTCCCTTCCCCGGGGCTCAGCAGACAAACCCAGCAGCACTAAAACCACATGAAATGGAGGGAACGCCATACGGCAGCCCCAGCTCTCGGCCTCGAGCTCTCAGCCCCGCAACAGCCGGCGGCGACTGAGCCTGCCTGAAAGACGAGACGGTGGGAGGCGCGAAGGCCGGATGCCTGCTCCGAAAACATCCCAAGTGCCGGAGCCAGGAAGATACAGGCTCCCTCCTTCTTCCACAGCAGAGCCAAGTGCCTGGGGTTGAGGCAGAATTTCACCCTGGAGCTTGTGAGAAACCAAAGCTCAGGTTACGAGGCTTCCCCACAGCCCTGTGGTCCTGGTGTTTGAGCAGCCAGCACGGCTGCCCCAGAGCTCCTCCGCAGCACCCCTTGTGTCCCTGAGAGCAGGGGTGTGGTGGTGACCCCGGGCAGGTGGATGTGGCCTTGTGCAAGGGGGCTGTGAGGCTGCGCCCACGCTGGAGAAGCTGGAGAATTCGAAGAAGCGAGCCCATCACTTTAATATTGAGTTAATATTGGACTACACATAAAGAGCCCAGGAACTACCATGATTGTTCCCGCAGTTCTCCCCTTGCTGCTGGCCTCTGTGAAGCGCTGAAAGCCCCCATTGATCCAGTCTGCATCCTCTGTGGTCCCCCGAGAAACCCAGAGAGATCTACTGCAGTGATGGGACCATGGAGTCCTCCCAGCTCCAAGATCCAGGCACTGCCTCAGCTCCAGAACCTCCCCTGAGGCCAGAGTTCTCGAGGACCTGATTCAGTTCCCACCACCAGTGACTGGAGTCCTTCTAGCAGAAGGTGTTGTGCTGAAGGAGGACAGATACCCTGCTCCATTCTCTTTATTCCCAAAATCAAGTCTTCCACCCCCACCTGGTTGTTCCTGACCAGCTCCCCCCACCCTGCAAGGCTGGGAGTGACTGCCTGCAGCCGCATGATCCAGAGGTGGATTTTGCCCCATATCTGCTGAGTCTGGCAATAAAAGGCATTGAGCCCAGATAGGAGATAACAGCAAACACCACTGACATTCAGAAGCTCCCAGGCTGCCGTTAGCACCACCTCTCCCACACCAGAGCGGCTGGTTTGCTCTCACTTCCAAGGCTCCCCAGTGCTGTGGCTCGTGGCTCAGCTCCGGTTTGGAGAGCACTGTCCTGTGAACCACGCAGGACCTTCAGCCAGACGTGGAGCTCATGACCGAGTGAAGCACCGGACCGGGGTCTGCACCGCTGAGATGTTCTGCTCCAGAGACCTGTGTGAGAGTGAGATCAAAGCCCATGCAGGGCAAGTAAGGTGCTGCAGGGCCAGGGAAGGACGGCAGCAAATGCCCCAGCCCCTTCCAAATGCCCTGGGAAACACAGTGCTGGGGAAATGTCCTCACCTGGGATCCCACAACAGACAGGACAAATCACCCCTCGTGCCTCCTTCCTGGTGTGGAGAAGGCCCCAGAAGGGGGGTGTCCCTGTGGTGCTTTATTTGGGCCAGAGAAGGGTCAAATGTTAAGTGCATGTGTCTGCCCACCTGGCTATCCTGATCCATGGCCTGTACAGTCACCGTCAGAGCCACTGCTCTGGTCCTGGCACTCTCTGCCTGATGGAAGAGGATGGGACATGTTACCTCCTCCTACATCCCCCTGCCCTGGTGCTGGCCCCCTCCGATAGCCAGTCCCAGCTCCCTCTCAGGCACCATGCTGGGATTGCAGCTCTGTCCCAGTGCTTTGGCCAGACGTACTTCTGCTTGCTCTGAGGGAGAAACTGAGCTTTGCTCTGCTCCTCTGGAGAGGATCTCCCCGGAGAACTGCAGGGACGGGCAGCCTTTGGGACCAGCATGCAAAGTCTGCTGGCTCCTTGTGCAGGACATGGCAGGATCAGCCGAGTCCCTGCCCTGTTCAGCTGAGAGTGCCTCAGCCAAAGGCATCTGGCTGCCAAACTCACTGGGACCAACCTCCACCCCGGCAGCGCCAGCTGGCACCAGGCAGGCTTGCCCTCTCCCTTGGCCCTTGCCCAGTTTATGAGCGCTCTGACAGCCCCATCCAGGACTATTTGGCTGTTTAACGTTCCACTGCATTATCTTTCTGCTGCGGGCAGAGAGACTCCTCCCCTGGCTTTCACAACATGCAAACGTTGACAGTGCAGGGACAATGCCAAGGGAAAGAACAGTGGAATGGATGCAGAGATGGCAGGGATGAGGAGGTTCTCCGGTCCCTCAGACAGGGAGCAGCGTCTCCACCACAAGCCTAGGGCATGGAGGTGGGAGAGCATGGCAGTCCTGATGTTTGAAGACTTGATAATGAGTGTTTGGAAGAAGGGCAAGGAGATCTGCTCATCTCGGCACTTCCAAATTCCCCAGAGGTGCTGCTTCCCCGTCTTTTCCACCTTCTCAGGGGATCAGCTGCTCAGCACCCTGAAACGCTGGGGTTTGCTGGTTTCTGCCAGAGCACAAGGAGCTGCTTCTGAAGGGCTGAACAACAGATGGGATTATTTTTTTTTTTTTTGGCAGCTAAAAGGCGGTTAAGTAACCCACTAGAATTTGATAATGTCACTAGAATACATTACGAATATAATCTCGGTAGCAACCCAAGGATAGAGATGTTTGCTTTCATGACACACTCTGTGAATGATTACTTCTGACACCACTCCCGGCAAATCTGCTTGCAGGAGTCAGCCCAGAGCCAGGAGCACACTGAGCCGCACCGTGGCCACGAGCAGCACTGGCAAGTGGAAGCACAGAGAAACCAGACAGTTTGCAGAGCCCGGGCAGGGGACCCAGGTGTCCCGATACCTGTGTATTGACCTGACCTGCCTTGCACTGGCAGAAGGAAGAGATGCGTAATTAAAACTCCACAGTTTGAGACCTGATGTTACTCCCATCTCTGCCACTGACCCTCCACATGACCATGGGCAAGTCACTTTGGTAGCTGGCTTCTGCTTCCTCACCACCATACCAGGAATGACCAATGTCCCTCAGTTTTGAGGGTTCAGGGCTGCAGCAGCAGCTGCTCCACACAGAAGAGCCCAGGATGGTGGCAAGGCCAAAGTCCCAGAGGCATCTCAGAGCCTGCACTGCTGAACACACTTGGCTCATCACTGGGCAGGTGACTGTTCGCTGACGGGGACGTCTGCAGGGACAGTCCCTGCCAGGGAGAGCAGGATAAGAGAACACAAAGGAGGAAACGAAGCTGTGGAGGTGCCAACAGCTCCCTGCCCTGTCTGAGGGACCTCCCAAGGAAGCACCAGGAGGGAGTCTTACAAAGAGAATTAACAACCTTTCCCCCACAGAGGCAGCAGCGAGGCTTCCCCCTGCCAGGGGAAGGGAATGAGCAAGTGCTGGACCAGCAGGTGTTGAAAAGCCCAAGCCCAGCCAAGCTCTGGGGACTCCATCAGCATCGATGGCAGGACCTTGGTGGAACAGCACCAGCGACGACAGCTGGGCTGGCGTTAATCTGCTCATCTTTGAAGGGAGTGCCGGCTTCTGAAACTGCTATTTCCCAGAATATGGACTGTGTTACTCATATGTAGCCAGCGATGGGAACCCAGCCCACTTTCTCCAAGCCGTTGGACTCTAGGAGTGCCAAGTGTCTAATACAACCAGAAAGCAAAGGTGCTCAGAGCATGCCACGATCCCCCACCCTGGTGTAGGTGCAGCAAAGCGAAGCTGCTTTAGGAGGGAAGATGTCTCACCTTCGGCTCTAGAAGAGGACGTGGAATCCATCTGGGCTGGGAAATCAGAAAACTCCACTGGGTACCCATGATCTTCTTCAGCTTGCAGCAAAGACCCTGGGCCATCCCCAGGAGGCTGATGGGGGTCGTGACCAGGGGAACTTTGGGCTCAGGACCTGCCCCGGGAGGCGGCCAGCTCCCATAGCTCCTACTGAGGAATGACCCTCGTCTGGCCCAGGTGCTGTAACGTCGTGCGAGAGGCTTTGTGGTGGGGAGGCTGTCAAACACACGGAATCCTTCTTTTATGGCAAAATCCCAAGCCAGGTCAGCCACAAGTTCTGCATCCTCCGGGTTGCCTTCACCTGGGGCTGGCCTCCCTGGGGACAAGAGAAGAATAGGACACCTTTGTTTGAAGGAGCCAGTATTTAAAGGACGGGTAGACATAGAGGTTAGAGAAATGGTTCAGTGATTTTTTTTTTTAATCAGAGTTAGGTTGATGGTTGGACTAGATGATCTTAAAGGTCCCTTCCAACCTAGACAATTCTATGATTCTATGATTCTGTGTAGCCACAATCCAAACAGCGTGACGTGCCCTTGTCTGGGCCAGCCCAGCAGGACTCAGTATGGAATACGAAAATAACATCTTGTTTTTCTCTGATAAAGACTCCCAGGCCAGACCTGATGTATGCAGATAAACAGCACCAAGAGTTCACACCACCTCCCTGCTTTCGAGTCTCTCTTCGAAGGCGGTGCTTAGATTGAAGATCTGAGAGCTCCACCTGTAGGACATGGCTCTGAGCTCTGAACTCTGGCCTCTGCTCACATCTCCCATGAAAGAAAAGCGATCACACAGCAACCTCCGATCAGCACAAACAGCAACAGACCAGACCTTGTATCCAGCAAAGAGCAGCCTCTGGGGAAATGCCCTGCGTGTGCTCCCCTTTGGCTCTTTTTGGTGTTTGCAGGACACATCCTGACTGTACAACACAGCCTGCCTGAGAGGGCACAGCAGCCTCACACCCTCCAGAGCCTGTGCCGGAGCAGGGAGGGAGCTCCGTGCTCTACAAGACACTCTATTCACATCCCTCTTGTCTACATGCAGCAATAACTCGCTGTGCGATTACTCCCAGGTCACTCGTCTCCAAACACAGAGGTGAATCTCTCATTTTGAGCCTTTATTTCCCACGGGAACTCTACGCTGAAAGCACCAGACTGCCAGAAATGCCAGGCTTTGCTTTACTGCCTGGAATTTCGGAGCTCTCAGGGTGCACAGCCAGGAGTGCCCGAACCCTGCAGCACACACTGCTGGTCTGACCCGCTCTGGTTCACTGTGAGAGCTCTCCAGCTCTCCCCACACCGACGCTCGTGTGTCTGTGCTCTGGCTGGAGACTTGTGCGGAACAGGGCCGGCGTGTTTGGGTTCCTCACCTTCCAGAGAGCGTTTGTAGAGTCCCTGCAGCGTTGCAGCCAATCGGAAAAAGGCAAAGGCCATGTAGAAATTCCAGTTCTCAGGGTGCTCTACTCCCATGTGGTCACAGTACATCTGGGAATACTCCTCTGCAGTGGGGACTCCCAGGTGCCCCAAATCACACTTCCTCAAGCCTGGAAGATATGAAGAGGCAACAGTGAAGCAGCAGACAGTGAGGAGCTCAGAGCTTTCTAGGGATGCCGTGAGGCTTGTGGCTGAATCATGCAGCTGTGGAGCAGCCGAGACACCTGCACCCATTCAACACCTGCACTGCTGCCATGTGGTTTCCATACATAACAACGGGGGTTTAGAGGTGAAATGCATACGGGGCAGTTTTCTTCACCGGGTGAGACTGGGAAAGCAGTGATTGACGGATCTTCCTCCTAACTAACAGAGTGATTTTCCTCTCTGTTTACACCTATATTGTTCTTTTCAACAAGTGTCTAACTGTGGACAAACCCCTTCTGGGCTGGCCTGGTTCACAGCTTTCCCACCCAACAGAGTTCCCCAGCTTTACAGCTGAAGTAAGAGGGGAAAATAATCCAAACTAATTTTTAAACGCAGCTTTGCCAGCTGTGAAGCAGGGCCCTCCTCTCAGGGGCCATCCCTGAGACAACTGCTGACAAAGATCCAGAACAGGGTGATGGTACCAACCAGGACAGGGAATGCACCCAAATGGGTGGCAGATATGAGACAAACTGGGGATGGGGCAACTGTGGCACAGTGATCACTGCACACGCAGAAAGATATTTCTGTCCTGGAGGGAGGGGAGAAAGGGCAGAGCAGGGAATACGGTGCAAGACCCACAGCCCTTTCCAGCTGCAATGAGCCCCACTGTTAGCTGAGCTCTCTGAGCAGGAGCTAATCTGTTTCTGAACTCTAGTTCTTCTCTCCATGTGTCAAACGTGACTTTGCCCCTCTCTGTACCTCTCAGTGCATTAAAGTGAGGTGGCAGGAAGTAGGCCATACAGTTATTCGCCAAATCAGAGATGGGATCTCCTAGAGTTGAAAGCTTCCAGCCAAGGACAGCAAGGACTTCTGGCCTGTCTGGATGAAAGACCAGGTTGTCCATCCTGTATCAGAGGGAAAAAGAGATCAGGAAAGTCTCAAGAAGGGAAAAAAATCCCAGTGCTCAGCAGCAGTAGGTGCTTTCCAGTGCTCTTCACTCTCTTCAAAAATTGCTGAGTCCTTTGGGAGGCTGCACAAGTGAAAGATTAATTTCTGCAAGCATAGGTCAGGGCGGATGGAGATTACTCAATAGTGAGCTCCCTGGTTAATGATGAACTGAACTGTGCTTTGAAGAACGAAACCCAAGTTATTCAGAGCCTCAGATCACTAACAGATGTTACAGGACAAAGCTAGCCAAAAAGTGAATCAGGCAAGTCACTGTCCAGGGGGATCTTCTGGTCATTTCAAAAGCACACAATAACTCCAGGCCCTGCATTGTCATGTGCTGTAGATCATGGGTAGTACAGCCTTCACCATTTTGAGCCCCAGGAGAGGGCAGCAGCCTACTGAGGAGGAAACAGAGGGCAGCCATCCTGCCGGGGTGCAGAGAGCTCACCAGTTTCCAGTCACACTGGAAATGTGTGCGCTGAACCTTCTGGGAAGGGGCTTTGGCCCAGAATTGGCACACACCTACGCTGCAGCCCCACAGCCCTGGCAGCCAGGGTCTGACAACGCAGAAGTAGATCGTAGCATCCCTCAGCCCTGGCCCCAACCACCATGCTCCTGCGTGACTTCACCTGTGACACTGGCAGGTTTTGCCATACATCCTGCAGCGTCTCACCAGCCACCCAAGCTCTTTAAGTATCAAATATCATCAGCGACATGCACCAGGACTGATTTCTGAGTGTTGCAGAAACAGCTGATGATCCCCCAGTGTTAGACTGGTGTTTGCAGTGGTTGGGAGAAGAAACTCTGAAACACCAATGAGGCAGCAGGACTGGAGTCGGACATCAGGAGTCCAGGCTTCCAGTTCCTGGCCGCAGTTTCCCTGCGCTGGAATGGGCACTGCTTTTGAACTGCCACAGATCACTAGGCAGATGAACACTGGGGAAAATATGAGAGCTCTGGGTGCAAGACAGCACCAGTCAGAGCTCTTGGGATATGTTTCTCAGGACAGATGCAAAGGGTTTGTGGCCCTCTAGATCTTGCTGCCTGGAGGATGCTGAACATGGCCCGGAGCCCAGGTTTCAGACTGCTGTGAAGCTGCTGCACCAGCCCAACTCATCACCTCTTTGGAGTCTGCACAATGCTTTACACCCTCTCTCCCTCTCTGCTGCTTGGGATGTGCTCCAGGGAAGTGCTGTCTGCCAAGCAGTACCTGAAATCACCGTGCACAACTGTCATCTTCTGAGACTCAGGAAAATGCAGGGGCAGCCACTCAATGAGTCTCTCCATGGCTGGGATAACGTGAGTTTCCGTGGCTCGATACTGCTTTGTCCAGGTCTCAACTTGCCGCTGAATGTAATTAGCTGCAAAAAAGGGAATGAAGGCTCTCAGGGTAAGGGACAGGCACAAAGCGGCTTCAAAAGAGATGCATGAAAGGTGTGTGCAGATAAAGTCAAACAGCCAAGCAGATCTCAGTCCAGCACCCCAAGATAAGCTCCAAGAGTTTAATTGTGATTTCCGGAGGTCTGATACATTCTTAACTGGGCACTGGATTTGATATTCTGGTGGAAATAATCAGATCTTGTACAAAAACGTAACTCCCTCAGCAACTCGGAGAAGCTGAGATAGCCCTGCAGAGGCACTGGAGGAGCTGAGGAAGTTTGGTCAGAGATGGCAGCAAACAAGTTACTCCTCCACCCACGGTGCAGCTCTTGCTCACAGCAGGAAGCTCTGGGGTCTGCTAACAGTAATCGCAAACCTGGAGGATCTGAAGCAGCTCTCCACACCCTCCCACCACGACTGGGGATTCAGACACCCTGCTACTCATCTTCGCTTTCCCAACTGCCCCCAAGTTTGACGCAAGTCCTGTACTTGAGCCTATCCTTTGAAATGCTGACACACGGGAGAAGAAAACAGTGCCAGAGGATACATAGCCTTCTCTCACCGTGCTCCCCGAGGTCCTCCAGTTTGGCTGCTCTGAGGTCTACGCTGTGGATCTTGGAGAGGACTTGACTCATGGCAGCATAAATAGCCCTCCGCTGGCTGGGCTGCAGTGTGGGGAGGGAGACATCCCTGTAGACGTGGCCAGCACAGTGCTCCATCAGGTAGAAAGGCGTGCCAAGAGTGCTGGGGAAGCAAGGTAGAACTGGTGGGTCTGAGGGTCAATCCTGCTACCTACCGCCCCTCAGATCTCACCTGCACTGTGAAGGTGTCCCCAGGCCTCACCTGCATGGCAAGGTGAGGAGCAGCCCCAACAGCACTGCTCCGTGCCCAGCTCAGGCTGCCAGCCAGTGGCAAACAGCTGTGGCACGACCAGTCCCTGTTCCTCCAGCCCAGGAAGCTGAGCTTGGGGCCGGGCTGCAGCACCCACCGTCTCCCTGCCTCCCCTGCAGTGGGCTCTGCAGCCGGGCTGTCAGACTGCACGCAAACACCACCAACAGTGGACACGCATTTAACTGCAGTGCGGAGGCTTTATTACTGCAGCCAGCAGAGCTCTGAGTGTAGCCGTGCTGCTGCAGGCTACACGGGGTGTCCTGGTCGCAGACCCGCTGCTCTCACGGCTGTAGATCTTGGGGCCTCTCTAACTGAGGTCTGACAGTTAGAAAAATCACCTCCTTATTGGAAACTTAAGCATATTGAGTCAGCAGGAAGCCATACGACACTGTTTTATAGCAGATTTTCAAAGGAAGACAGCATTTTGATTAATTGCTAAAATAAGGACACACCTCAAACAAGCCTAATAAAAGCGTTACTCTCCTTTGAACTTCTAGAGGACCCTCTAGCCCAAGACTGGGCAAACACTAATTAGACCAGTGTACTTTGTGAGGTCTGGCTTCTCATTCCCTCCTCTCCTCATCTTTGGGGGAATCTGGCTGAGGTTGTCAAGCACAGAGTGAAAGCTGAGCGACAAGATTACCTTTTATCCTCGCAGAGAGCAAGTACAGCGGGAACAGGAACACCAGCCTCAGAGAGTGCCTTCAGTAGCCTGCCAGGGTGAGCCAGAGAGCCATGTCAGCGCAGAAAGGCATTAGGGAATCAATATTAGAACTGCGTTGTTGCTAGGCAGACACACAATATAAAAAGAGAATCCTGCGCTCAGTTTTAAACACGCTAAAATAACATGGCTGGGGGTAGGGGAAAGCAGCACAGCAAAATCTTTCTATGTCCCAGAGCCCCGAGACTAACACACTCTGAAAAAACAAGGGGAGATCACAGCTGTCCCCCCACAAGTGTCCTGCTGCTGAGGCAGAGATCTCTGGCACCGCAGACTCGTTTGCAGCGTGACCCCTCCGGCACGGGGCTAGCCTTTAGCTGGGCTACTCGCTGCTCAGTCGTGGTGTTGCGCTGCGACTTCCCTCCCACCCAAGGTGCCAGACGCGACAGTGAGATCCTGCATTTCCCAGCATTGGGGGCTGGGAGAACCGTGGTGTGCTCCGTGGGTTGGAAGGATTAGGATGCAGGAGCGGGGAGAGTGTTTTTCACAGGCACAGGGTCCCTACCACAGGGCGGTAGCACAGCCTTGTATCTCCATCCAGGACTGCGCAAGCCAGCTGTAGCAAATGGAGAGATCACGGACCGGGATACGGAGCTGTGCAAAATGCAGGGGAGGAAAATGTGGGGGGCAGGTGTGTGGACTCTGTGTGTGATGTGGAACAGAAAAGCCAAGGCTGGGATAGAGCGCTGGCCCTAGGATGAGGTTGTTTGGGATCTCCTACAAGAGTTTTCCCTGCTCTGCTGGCATGAGGAGCTCAGCTCCTTACCTGTATTCCCTTCTGACAGCAGAGCCCGAGGGATGCAGGCTGTCAGAGGGCTCCTTCTTCAGCACCAGCAAGCGATCTCCAAACTTGACGTAATAGGTCCGGGTAGACTGTGCGTGACCAAACTGCCGTAACACTAGTGGGCCTGAAGAGTTAAGAGGGTCAGCAGAAGAGAAGCATCAGCTGGGATGACTTCTCACCACTTCCCCAGGTTTTACTTCCTCTTCCCGCACCCGGGTCTGAGATCTCACTTGCAGCAATCGGGAATCTACGCTTTGCTCCTGTGTCCCAAACCCCTGGGGGAGCATGGCAATCACCCATAGATGGCTCACAGGCCAAGAATATTCCTGGCATCTCTTTGGCAACTTGTGCTCAGCCCCTCCCAAATGAAGAAGCCCTAAAATGTTGTTTCCCATTTCTGGGAAACAGTGACAGATCACTGAAACCTGAATGGCTGCAACATTTGCTTGGAGATTAGGAGCCTTTCATTGATAATATTTTTCAATCCATCTGTCGGATGATGGAAAGAGCCAACGGCTCCAGAACATGCGAGCTTTCAGGCTGAAGAGCAAAAAGCACTGCGATACCTGTTGCCTGGTCCCTGAGGACATTTTCAAGGTACTTTTGCAGATGATCTTTTGGGATTTCCATGCTTGGTCTCACTGAACAAGTATATGGAACAAACCCTTGCAAAGGAAAACCCAGACAGGTTTCCAGCTCTTTAAATGTTGCTTCTGGATCATCAACCTGAAAGCGGGAGGGAGGGAGAAACACTGGGTGATAGTCAGAAGATAAAATTGCCTGGCATAGGTGCTGCGAGCTTGGGCTGGGCTAAGCGCTGGAATTCCCTGTGTGCACTCCAGGGGAGCAGAGTTCACTCTTCCCAACAGTCCTATGTGTGTCCTTCCCCCAGTGGTCCCCTCACCGAAGTAAAGCCCCTGTGCTGACTATCTCCCAAGCCTGTGGGTTAACCACTCACCGGCTGACAGATCCATGAAGCCTCACAGCTTCTAGAAATGTCTTAAATGTGTTTTATTTTCTCACATCAGATGGATGCGGTTGTCTCAATCATACAATTAGGGCTGTTTCTCTAATAGGGAACCGAGGTCCGTAAAGGAGAAGCGACTTCTCCGAGGTTACATTGGCTGTAGGGTTTAGAGCCGTGAACGAAACAGGCCAGTGCAGACCTTGACAGTAACCACCACCCTCCTTTAACCCGGCCGCATCCTGTAGCAATAAGGGGAAGCTGAAACAAAAGGCTTGGCAGCACAATTCTGCC
This sequence comes from Numenius arquata, assembly GCF_964106895.1. NCBI lineage: Eukaryota > Metazoa > Chordata > Aves > Charadriiformes > Scolopacidae > Numenius > Numenius arquata. The sequence goes on from NC_133591.1 coordinate 4,063,668, forward strand.
ACTGCGATTGAAAATCCTGAGCCGCTCAAGTCCAATACAGCTTCTGGACTTGGAAACCATCCCCAAAGCCTGCCCTGGCTGCATTGCTTTGTACCTTCACCGTTTTAATGCCAAGCTGGGCTGCTGCTTTTAGATTCTGGCTGCTGCTGTCGAGGAAGATGGATTCCTGGGGCTGAACACCCAACCGCTCCAAGCACAGCTTGTAGATACGAGGATCTGGCTTGTGCATTCCTTCCCGATAAGATTCAACCATCTACAGCAACAACAAATGGATTATGCATGAGCCTGCTGTGACCACAAACATCTGTGCAGTGTTGGAAATGGAGGATGGGAGGGTGGGAAAGCGACTGACGGTCTAATTAACATGTGAAATAAGGGACACGGGGAATGGAGGGCTGACAGAGCTGGATAGGATGTGATTCAAGCGACTGCGTGGGTGCCAATTGCTTGGCGGTGGCTCTGTCAGCTCAAATAAGCTGAACAGGATCAGCCAGTCCTCAGATGGAAGATCTCCAACGAGATGTCATGATGTGGGAGACTCACTAGATGTCCCACACCGTGCTGAACCAATTGCTCAATGCTGTCCAAGAAAGCCTTAGATTGCACCACCTTCCAAATGATCTGGAAAAGCGGTGTCCTGACCATTGCACCTATCAACTACGCCAGAGCAATCTTCACAGCAGCAGAGATGTTGACCATAATCATCTGCCCAAATTTGCATCAAAAAAAGTCCAGAGTCAGTCTCTGAATACTCACATTGCCTCACAACCATAAAAAATTCAAGCAGTATTTCATCCCTGCACTGATAGACACTCTAGGAAGAGAAATGAATCTATTAAGAGAGATATAAAAGCCAATGCTAATGGAAATCCATATTCAATTAATTTTTTTCCCCACTAATTACTGTGCAGTCCTGTTGCCTGCTGTTACAGAAGAGCCACGCCGCATGAGTGATGACACCAGATAGGCCGTGGTTATTAGAGTGCTTTGAAACAGTCTGGGATGAAAGGTATCACAGAGCATCGCTCCACCAGGAGAACTTCACAGGCACTAATGTCACTCGTATAATGCCCAGAAAGCCGAGCTGATAATAACACAATGTTGACAAGATGACTTTAAACAGTCCCGGGTTTTAAATGTATCGATAAGACTCCTCTTTGCATATTTTGTTGTCTCAATCAGGGCTATAAAACAAACTTAAGTAATGAATAAACTCCTGAAATTCAAAGATGTGAATTGGAGCACTCAAAAAAGCAAATTTTCTGTCATGCTGAGGCGAGTCCTCACAGCTGCCTGTTAAAGTGAAGCCACGCGAACCAGCCTTGAGGTTCATGGCTAATCTGCTTCATCTTTGCAAAAAGTGTGCTGGGAGAGGGGTCTCTGCCTGCTCATCAGCTCAGGCATGTTGGGGTAGGGGAATTTTTCTAATATGGGGGATGCTTTGCAATTCTTTGGGATGAAACAAGCTTTAAAAGAGTCAAGAGTAAATATAAAGCAAGCAGGGGCACCGGGTAATAACATTTATTTCTTATATAGCGTTCCAGCTTCTAAGTCCTTTATCGACGTGGCTAGCTATGCCTGTTACACGTAGACTTGTGGGTACGTGGGCATTTTGCAATGAGTTTTCAAACGCACAAGTACCCACCATTCACTCAGACCCTCTTCAAGGTCGAGTCACTCCAATGAATTATGCCAGGAAACATTTTCACAGATTGTTACATTTATATCTAGTAATAGGTGTTGCCGGTTGCCGTTCATTTGGCACCTGCATGTAAAGAACTTCAGTTGCAGCTTTCTATAGAACTAGCTACAGAAATGCATTTTGGAATCCATCAGGACTTACCACATCAAAGTGCTCCAGGTCCAGGGGCAGAAAGCTCCCTCCATTCAGCAGACAGAAGCTGTTGCTTAGAAGAGCTGTCTTAAGACCTTCTGCGCGGATACACTGTACTGCTTCTGCCATTATGGGGAGCTGTTTTATCATCTCATTTCTGATTAAGTCCAAGAGAAAAGAGTCCACTGGAACACAGACATTTGCCTGAGAAACCAGAGAACCCCCCCCCAAGAATCATAATTAACCATAAATGGTTTTTAAGTAGGGAAGAAAATGAGTGGTTGGGTAGGTCGGTTGCCTGATCATCTTATCTTGCTGTCCTACTTCCTTTGGCAGCAGAAGGCAGTCAGTGAATCTTGCAGCTAAATTGTTTAGACCAAATAAACAAGCATTCTCACATTACTAACTCTACAGAAGCAGCAGCAGAGATAAAGGTCTGATTTGGGGGAAGAGAAATGGACTAGGACTGCGCCTGCCATGCAATCACGGCATTTTAGAGATGAGTACTGATTTACCAGGCAAGGAAAGGAAACTGCATTTTAGACTGAGCTGTTTCAAAAAGACTTTATTCAAAAGAGGATTCTCGCACTGTGTTCCTGGAGCTGTGATGGAGGGGCTTCTACCGATCTTAAGAACCCTTCCTGGAGACCACAGCCTCTGTCCACTGAGTGTGCCCATGTACGAGGAGCAGAAGCCTTTCAGCTGGTCTCTGACTCTCTGACTTCTCATCTTGGCTGACCCTAGAGGTGTCTTGAAATAGAAGTTATGAAATACGCAGGAAGAGGCCCACGGAAGCGAAGGCAAATTCAGCTGACCATCCTGCCTGGGTACCAGAGTGATGATGGCAGTGAAAAGCCTGCCCTGAGCAGACAGCAATGCTTCCTAGATGGTAAATCCAGACCCTTCCATCAAGGGATTCCTTTTAGAAGCTCCTCTTTCCTCACTGAGCCACCAGGTCCCCACATTGCAGGATCCCATTTCCCTGCAGTCAGGAAGCACAAAGAGAGGAGGGGGGAAGTTGGCTTACAATCTCAAAGCACTGCTGTCCCAATTCCTGCAAAAACTCCACAGTCGTCAGCTCTCCTCTTGTGTACTTCAGAGAGGGACTATTTTCCCCTCCACAGAGGATAGCTTGTTGGATGGTGCCAGCTGGAATACAATTCCGGGCCTCCCAGTCTATACAGAGAAAAGTGAGAAAGCCAGGAGAGAGCATGTATGGATGGCACCATCAGAACCGAGAACCTAGCTTGAAATCCCTCTCAAGTCTGATGCACCGACCAGGATTCATGAGAACCGACCGGGATAATTTATCCAGCCATGAGAGAAGAAGTTGGGGCATTCCCCCAGCTGAAGCACCTCACCTCTGGTTCTGGTGTGGTGCCTTTGGGGTGAAAACACCGAGTTCTTAAAATGTCCTGAAGGACGGCACCAATGCTGGGTGGTACCAGCCGGTGCCATTACAGGACAATTTCATGACCAGATGAGTTCAGGCCCTGACCAGGAGCTGCCAGCACAGGTTGCGGGTTGCTGTCAGTTCTAGTGCTTCTGATGGCACAACAAGGTGTCATTGTCATCATCGCAAGTTCTTTAATATCTTACCAGAACCGGAGGCTGCTGACAGGGACACCTGAAATTTATTCTCCCTCTATGCACGGAAATAGGAGGAGCAAATGAAAAATGGAAATACATACCCGCGGCTGTCTTGTAAGGGGATGGCAGGAGCACTCCGCTGGCGTCAAAGATCACAGCTTTATAATGGCACCATCCAGATCGCCTCCGCCGGATTAACCCCTGCGGATGCTGCCGGATCCCGGCACAGAGCAGGTAAGAGGTGCGGGCAATGCTCCTCAGGTACACACTGCAGAAAATTCGCAACGGGCCCATGCTGACAGGAGAGAGAGGCTAAGGACACAAAGTATAGAATTACTTTATCAAAAGTAAATATTTATTCATGCACGTGAAGTGTCCCAGCCAAACTGGGGCACCTGAATGTGGTATTACGCAGGGTACTTACACCCTCCAAATATTCAGGTACAACACGATTTGACTAATCACTAACGCCCATGCTACTAATCACAGCAAAAATCTGCAAAGCGACTATATTTTTGCAATGTTCTTGTTGCTTGCCTATCGATCCAGATGTCCCTGGAGTCAGTCGTGCTGAGAGTTAATTTTCTATGATGCCAGATGATGCTGGGAGGCTTTCAAAGACATGTTAGAGTGGCCGTAGGATGCTGGGTGTTATCCTGATTGTGCAGGATCTGTTTATCCTTCACAGACAGCTCTAAGCTATGAAGCAAAGTCCTTATTTCCAGGGCTGGGCCCTCCTGTAGTTTATTTTACTACAGCACGAACAATACCAAAGTCGGCAAAATACCCACGTGGTGGGTGTGAAGGGAAAATAAGAAAAGTGGGGGGGTGTGTGTGGGTATTTTGATTTTTAGGGAGGGTGCTTTGGCCTAAGGAGATGGGGCCTGGTCCCTCCGGCTTGGCACTGTTGCCATGGTAACGGGGCCTGTGTCTCTGCTGCAGGCCTGCCCAGGCAGGACTGCCACCACCCCCCAGGACTGCTACCCCCTGTATCCCACCCCTCCTAAAGTCACCCTTAGGGGGGCCGGGGCACGGAGGGAGCGGGGGGGGGGCGCCCGGAAGGGACTTCGGGCGCCCCCCCCCGCTCCCTCCGTGCCCCGGCCCCCGCTAGGCCTAGTTCAGACCAGGCCTTGCCAGGAAGAGGGCAGGCTTCACCCCCAACTCTCGCGAGAACTCACCCGGAAATCTCGCGAGAAGCAGCTGGGCGCCGCTCGCAGCCCCCCGCGCCGCCGCCGCCGCCGTTGTCGTCGTCGTCGTCCTCCTTCTCCTCCTCCTCCTCCTCCTCAGCCACCGTTGCCGCGTCGTCGTCGCCGCCTCTTTCGTCATCGCGTCGCCGGCGTGACCCCGGCGGGGTCAGAGGGGAAAGGTGCAAGAGGCGGAAGCGGTGTTTCATCTCCGTTGGCCTCCCCGGAGCGCGGTGGCAGCGGCGGCGGAGGAGGAGGCGGCGGCGGCCTGCGGTGCCCGGGCCCATGAGCGTGTCCCTGGTGGTGATCCGGCTGGAGCTGGCCGAGCACTCGCCGGTGCCCGCGAGTTTCGCTTACAGCGCGGCTGGTGAGTCCCTCCGGTCCGGGTCCTGTCCCCTCCACACCGGGGGACCGGGCCCCGGTGCGGGACAACTCTCTCTGCCATAGCGGGGGAGGGAGCTGTGCCCTGTCCGCGGGGCCCCAAGGCACCCGGGGGCGGTCCCGGTGCTGCCGGTGGGTCCCGGTACCGGGGTTCCCCTCCCACCGTCCCCGTCCCAACGGCTCCTTTCTCCTGCGCAGCTCCGGAGATGGCTGCGGAGAGCACCGGGGCGGCCTCGGCTGCTGTGCCGGCCTGTTTGGAGGGGAAAGGCCCCGGGGAACGGGCGGCCATCCTCCACCAGCATCTCGGTCGCAGGGAGATGACCGACGTGATCATTGAGACCATCCAGCCACGGCCAGGTACCGGCTCCGGGGGTGGGTAGTGCTGTTTCTTGGGTCTGTGGTTGTCGCCCACCCAGCTTGTGTGGTGGCCCCTTCCCAGGCGCTGGCCCCGCCGGTGACAAGTGCCTGTCAGTAGCGTGGGGATGGTGGAGGTGTTGCCAGGTTTGCGGGTCTTGAGTCAGTCGAGCAGTTTGGAAAACAAGTAGAGGAGCTGAGGAACGCGCAGTGGGGTCTGGATGGGAGGGCTGCTTATTACTGGAAAACAATTCCTGCTCCGTAAAGAGTTAATTTATTCTGGGCTATGCCGTGGGCTTGTCGGTGTTGTTGCTGGCCCATAGCAATGGGACCATTCAGCTCTGCAGATGTTTAAATTCCTTGATAAGAAGGAAGCATAAAGGTGGAAACACCAGGTCTTGTCAAACATCCAAGCTGCCATCAGAGCAGCACGGGAGGAGCAGCCCGCTCCTCGCCCCTGCTCAGCAAACCTGTCCTGGTTGCTTTCTGTCCGTACTGGTGCCTGTTGGGATTTCACCTGCCACAGCACAGAACTTGCTGAGCTTGATCTGCAGCAGCAGGGTCCTGCCAGGGGCTTGCACCGGATGTCTGGCAGCTCTGGAGTTTCCCTTGGAACAGCAAAGATGAGAGGTGACTCGTTCTGCTGCTTTCCGGGGTTGTAATTTGACTTTTCGAAGTGCTGTTGTGTACACGCAGGCTGCGCTTAGGGAACAGCAGACGTTTCTGATGCGCCATTAGTAACGTGGAAACTTTTGGTTTGTAAAAGATGAAACAAAAGCTGCCGTGGAAGGAAGAAAATCTTCAGAGGCTGCATCTGCCGAGGACAAAAATAAACATGACGATCAAAGCAAAGAGCGTGAGGCTGCTCCAGACTCGCCTTCAAAACAGCTCCCTGACCAGATTTCCTTCTTCAGCGGGAATCCCTCAGTTGAAATCGTTCACGGCATTATGCATCTGTACAAAACAAAGTAAGAATGCTTAATTAGTTGTGGCTCTAGTGGGAACAGTGCTCCTGAATAATGCTGCCACCCGGAAGGGTGAGTCGGTCACCCCAGGGCTGTGGCTCCTGAGCTGGGACAAACAGGAAGGGTGACTCGCACCCGGGAGGGCAGACGGTGCCGTGGAGCTTGAGGCTGGCCCGGGTCTCCCAGCTGCGGGTGGTGCCGCTCCAGGTGGAGAAGTCTTGTGCCAGGGCCTGTAATACCATGAGACGAATGTGGGATCCTAAAAAATGACGTTTGAAAGCGACTTCTCAAGGGATCACACAATTAAATTGTGATCTGTGGGGTCTTGGCAGCAGGTCTGAGGCAGAAAGTTTCATCCCGTATTTCAGGGATTACAGTTTTGTGCCATTCCCCTATAATTGTGTGAGAACTCCCATTTTGGGTCTTCCTAAAAGCTGTCAGGAGACACAAAATGGGTATTTGAAATAGTAACAAACATTGCTCACTTGTTCTAGGAATAGTTCTGAGCATCTGTGGCTTGCCAACTTCAACTGTTTTTATAGAAAAACAGATTTCAAATTATTCCTGACAAAACCACTGTTTATTGGAGCTGCCCAGTTTAATCCTTTGCCAAAGAGTAATCGTTTTATGTGGGTACCCTGGACCACAACCCCTTGCTTCTCTTTCTTAATATTTACAAATATGCAGAAGAGGGTTAAGATTGACAACAAAGCTGTTCTTGTACCTGTGGCTGTTGGAAGTGTGATGTATCCAGCTCTGCCTTTGTCTTCTCTGAAATGACATGAAGTCGTGTCGCTGTTGTCTTATCAGCAAGATGACCTCTTTAAAAGAAGACGTGCGGCGCAGCGCCATGCTGTGCATCCTCACGGTCCCTGCTACCATGACCAGCCACGACCTGATGAAGTTTGTGGCTTCTTTCTATGAAGTAATCGAGCACATGAAAATCATACGAGATTCTACTCCAAACCAGTACATGGTGCTGATAAAGTTTAGCTCACAGGTAAGAGCTGGAAGTCCCTTTGCTGTAGAACGGACAGCACTGTCACTTACAGCTGCTGTTTGGGAGTGCTGTCTGGTTTCACTGGCCAGCTCTTGGCCAAGATCGCACTTTACCCTTGGAAAAACAGTCCTGTCCTATGCCCAGAGCTTTCCCGGGGCTGCTGACTAGAATGAGTCCCACACCTTGACCTGGAGGCAAGTGTCTGCCGTGTTCTAGTTATTCTATTTCTTGTTGGCAGAGTATTTAAAAAATACATATTAAGGATACATGGTTCTGTGCCGTCTCGGAGCATGTTCAAAAAGAGGGTGGTGCGTTGTACTATGCTGAACAGAAAAGACCCAGCCACTGGGGCTTTATGTTTTAGGAAAAGCTTGTTCTGCTTTTCTGAGGAGCTGGAGGGTCTCCCAGCCACTGCCAGCATGGTGGGAAAAGGACAGTTGCCCACAAAACTGAGAGTCTAGGGGATGAATCGATAACCAGATAACGCAGTTTGCTGCTCGCAGGTCTTCTTGAACTCTGTAGCTTTAAGGAATCCCCCTTCCAGTTCCTATGTGGAGCCTCTCAATTGTACCTTCTTTTCTCCGAACTGCAAATGACTTATTTTGGAGCTGGGAGAGAGGTTTCCCTGAGCCGTGAATGCTGCGTCAGATATTTCCCGCGCCTGTTGTACAGATGCAGTATTTGTGTGCGTTCTATACTATTTGCAGTAGCTGCAAAGATGTGTTTTGTGTATCCCTGTGTCAAATTACATGGGCACATATCTAGTGCTAAGCAGCCTTGCAGCAAATCCGTAAACTTGTACTCAATTCACCCTGAAATTCCTGTTTCTTAGGAAATTCCCTGAAGCCCTGTTCCCCAGTGACCCCTAATGGCTGCGTCTGCAGGCAGCAAAAGCAGATCTCATGGGCCTTCATGCTTCTTCTGGCTGGAGTGACCAGGAATATAGGAATATGGTATTAAGCTAATTTGTCTCAATCTCATGCAATGTGAGAGAAAGGGTTTGGGGATGTTACTGAATGAAAATAGATGAGGTATTTGACAGGTTTTGTTTTGGTTCTGCCTCTTTGCAGGTCACTCCTGGGCACAGTTCAGAGCCCACAGTTAAATTGTTGTTCCCTTCCCTGGCACGAGTGTCCTGCAATGTGGCCCTCTTAAATTTTTTGCAGTTTGCAATTTGCTTTGCAAATTGCACTGCAATTGCTGACAAAGGGCAAAACAGATGCTGAAGGGAAATCCGTTATTCCTGCTGAATGATCAAATATCAGAGGAGCTGTCACTGCTGTGAACTTCACTTCTTGTCTTCAAGTGGTAGCGCCAAACCCAGTGCCAAGATGCGATGCCTGCTGGCAGGAGCTGACTGTCTGAAATATCTCCTCTGCTATTACAGGGCTTGGTGGAGGGGAGAAGAGACGATATAGCAGATTTCTGCTCCTCTTCCTCGGTTGTATCAGCTGCGAGTTTTCTCTTTGTAATTGGCTGCCTTTGTTTTGTGCATAGGCTGACGCAGATAGCTTTTATATGGCATGCAACGGCCGGCAGTTCAACTCGATAGAGGAGGATGTTTGCCAGCTGGTGTACGTGGAAAGGGCTGAAGTCTTCAAATCAGAAGATGTAAGTTTGTTTGGTTTTGTTTTCCTTGCGCTTCAGGGATTTTTAACAGCATTATTTGGGCTGGGCTGAGTGCTGCAAGAGCTGCTTAACTGTGTCAACCCTAAACCCTGTTTCCCGTTCCAGTGCTGTTTCTACTTGGGAGAGTTTATTTGGTGATTTCATGGACTTCGTGCCTCACCACTGCAGCGTCTGACCTAAACCTGCCGTGGGCAGTAGATCTAGTGAATCCAGAAAACAGAATAGGGCGGGTGGCAGATGCAGCCCATGCTGCGATGAGGATCCTGGCTGTGGTCTAATGAGCACGGTGGATCACTTTTTTTTGTTAAATTTCTAACTGTGTAGTATCTCACAGGGTTACTTTGTAGTGTTTTCGTACTCTAGTGCCAGGAATAATGAGAGAGAAGTTTGACTTTTTCTTACCTGGGTGGTTAATTTATGATGATTGTAAGGTGCTGAGCAATTTGTCTCTGTTTATTCTTTTGAAGGGGGCCAGCCTGCCTGTGATGGATCTGACGGAACTCCCAAAGTGCACAGTGTGCCTGGAGAGGATGGATGAGTCCGTGAACGGGATCCTTACCACGCTGTGTAACCACAGCTTTCACAGCCAGTGTCTGCAGCGGTGGGAGGACACCACGTAAGAGGCTTTTCTTTATTCCCACATCTGAAAATCTGTTTGAGTGTGGTGGTTACATGCTGACAAGCCTGGTTCTGCTCATCAGAGTGTCGGGGCAAGAATTACTGCAAGTTCTAATGCTCTTTTTTCCCATTAAGGGACTCCCAGAGAGAAATCTCCCTGCCAAAAGTAATTGAACAATGTTTCCCCTTGGGCCTCGCTGCTGAGACAGGAAGGGAGTTGTAGAGTAATGCAGATTATTTTAAAATACTGCAGGATAAAAATACTGGAGTAAACAGTATTGTATGCACACACAGCCCTGTTTCTCTGTCTTGTGTGTCTGTTCGGTCATTTGCTCCCTCAGCGTAGCCAATGCTGCTCTGTAGGCAGATGTGCACAACTGGCTGGAGCTTAGGAGGCCTTTTGGGAGCCCTGCAGTCTCGCTGTCTATCTTAGATGCTGGGAGAGGATGAAGAAGAGCTGGCCAAGAGCAGGTGTGCAGGGGGACAGGACTGGAAAGTGAGACAGAGGGGACACGGGGAAGGAAGGGACAATGACAAGATCACTCGGTAAATGGGGAAGGGGAGGCAGCCGCTCTAGACAGGCTGTATTATTCAAGGTGAGCATGAGCTGAGTGATGGGAGGCCATGTCTCTGGCTCAAGGAGACCGTCCCTGGCACTGGGCAGTGCTGGGGGTCGGATCTGCATCTGTCCTTAAAGCAGCTCTTCTTTTCGCTACTGCTAACCCTTTCCTCCTCTTGCTCTTACCATCCCTTGCTCTTACCATCCTTCACATCCCTGTAGATGGAGATTTCGGTGCGTCTGAGCTCCCAGCTGCAGACCCCTCCCCGACTGGCACCCAGGGGCTGCTCTCAGTTGTGCATATTTTGCATTTTTCTGAACGCTGTCTGCTGTTTTACTGCACATCAGGCAGCCATAGATACTGCAGCAGAAGGCTGCCGATCTTCACTATGTTTTCTCCTCTGTCACTGGTACCACTGATTGCCTCGGTTGGAATGTGAGGAAAATTTTAGCCCTCCGTATCATTTGTAAGCCAAAGTAACAGAACCTCGGTGAGATTAATCAAATTTGTAGCTTTTCAAGTTTGTGGGCTGCTTTGCTCCATAACTCAAAACCAGTTTAAATTTGAAGCAGTAGAGCTTAGCCTAGAGCTTAGCCAGTGTAGGAGCAAGATCCAAAATAGCACTTAACTATCTAATATACAATTTAAGCAGAACTTATGTTCCCAGTCTAGAGGAACATAAAAGAAAATCCCTGTCCACTTTGCTTAGGCGCCATGGAGGCTGTAAGTGCCTGGATTTGTATAGAAAGCTGACTGCAATCCAGTTGTCTCCTCCCTTGAATATTTCTGTAGCTTTTCCAGCAGCTAATGAAAAATACATAAACGGTCCTGGCAACAGGATGCACGGCCTCAGTTACCCCCCTCCCCAGCTGAGCTTCTGGTGCTTGGGGTCTGGACAAATGTTCCTTCTGGTCTTGGGTCTTCTGTCTTTCGGGCAGCGCAGTGGTATAATTTCAAAAGAAATGATATCTGGGGGGGGCTGCTACTGATTATTTTAGGGTACAGTTATGGGATTTTCTTCCTGGCAGGGCTGAGACTGTTGGGTTGGGCTGCGATTGAAGCAGCTCCTCGTCTCCCGAGTGTTGTTTTAAGCACTAAGGTACGTTTGCAAAGCGTGGGTCCCTCCCCCTGTTACCCGGCTCTGTCCTCAGCAGTGTGTAGTTACAGCGTCCTTCCACAGCAGCGTGTGCCTGCTGCGTAAAACCCTGCAGGTAATGGAGAACTGAAGATGTCACTTGGCAGCAGTCCGGAGGAGCGATGTTCAGAGATGTGTAACGCATCTCGACAAGCGCTTCTTGCGATGTTTATGGCTGAGGCAGGGAACTGTTTCTAGAGCTCGGTTGTGGCTTTTTTTTTTTGCTTACTGGCAGAGGCTGAGGTTGCTGGCAGCCTCACTGAGGCTTTTGGTTGCAGATGTTCTCTACACCTGGACTGCAGCAAAAGCTGATCAAGCTGAGACTGAAATGGTTTCGGAAGAACTGTTCTTTGTTCTTCTGACACCTACTGACTTTAAAAACAGTAGTTTTGTGTGGAATGGAGGCAAATTTGAGTGGGGTAAATGTGAGCTGAGAGATGCGTGCACATAAGGAGTGTCTCACTGTATAAGGCATTGAGCACTCTGGCTCTCTTTTTAATTACTATAATATTAAGATAGAGCTCCTTGTGTCTAATCATGATGCTTATTGCCCTCTAGGTGTCCTGTCTGCAGATACTGCCAAACGCCTGAGCCAGTGGAAGAGAACAAGTGTTTTGAATGTGGAGTTCAAGAAGTAAGTAGGTGGGTGGATGGTGAGTGAGAACTAGACGGGATCTGATTGCGCAGCTGCTCTAGTTGCTTTTGGGGTTAATTCTGTGGCTGCTTTTGGGCTGATTTTACCAGTCAGTGGGTATATCTGATTTCCTTTTGAGTTGGAATCAGTACTGAGAAGGGATCTTACCTCCCAGGTTTCCTGTTCTGAAAAATGTGTCTGATTCTGAGAAAGAAGTATTAGCACATAAGCTGATCAGAGTGTGCGTGATGAGTATGACAGGAGGCAGCTAAACTAGCACTGAACTTGGTGGTCCCTTCTAGTCTGTGCTCTTCAAAGCTTGCTTTTGTGGTCCTGCTGAGGTGGCTCGTTTGTTTGTTTGTTAGTTGAGGCCATTCTTCCATCCATGCACCACACGCGTACCCAGCACCTACAGGCTTGTAATTGGCTTGAATGAGCAGGTACCTCCTTCTCTTTAGCTTTCCAGCTGAGCAGGGCTTCCAGGAAGGAGGGGGAAAAGCAAACACTGCTTGCTTTCTAAGGAAGCGACTGGTTGTGCAGAGCATCAGCAGGCCGTGGGTGTCGGATCACGCTGTCTCAAAGCGCTGATGCCTCTGCTTGAGAGAGTTGTATGTACAGAGCTTTCTCATTCTGTTGACAGAACCTTTGGATCTGCTTAATATGTGGGCACATAGGCTGTGGTCGGTACGTGAGTCGACACGCTTACAAGCACTTCGAGGAGACCCAGCACACCTACGCGATGCAGTTGACCAACCACAGAGTCTGGGACTATGCTGGAGGTAAGCGCTCCGTCTTCTCCTCTTGTAGGATGACCTTGTTTGTAAAACAGCTTTCGGGACCCTTCAGTAAGAGTACTTGTGGTAGAGTTTGCTTAGATATTAAGAGGTTTGCATCTGTACTAATACCTTGTCTTTAGGGAACATCTATCTCCTCTCTAATAGAAGTTTTTGTGGGTCTGTAGCAGATGGAGGAGGGAGAACATGATTCTGTAATGAACTGGGGCGGTCCTGTAGTCTCTGTGGAATGCGTTTGTTACTCCCTTTCCATCAATTTGCCCTGAGGTATGGGAATGGGCTGTTGTAATAAATATACTGTAAGGTGTCTGTGTGAAGTCTGCTAAATAACAAATACATCTGTTGTTGGCTTTCTGCCTTGCTAATATGCTGTTGCAGCAGTCTGCATGGTTAATTGTGCTGCATAAAGTATTTCCACTGGTGTCAGCCTGGTTGTTCTTAAGCTAAAACTCCCTGTGGTTGAATTTTCTCTCTTTAGATAACTACGTCCATCGGCTGGTTGCAAGTAAAACTGATGGGAAGATAGTTCAGTATGAGTGCGAGGGAGATATGTGTCAGGAAGAGAAAATAGATGCCTTGCAATTAGAGGTAAATATTTTGGCTTGTTGGACTCTGCATTGTGCTGCTGTGTGGAAGTGCTTCAAATCCAGATATGACTACGGGAAAATTACATCAGCTTATGCAGCAGACCTGCTCCCTGAGTGTAGGCAATCATCTTCAGGCAGAAGCAGGATGCTTTTACGGGTGGTTTTTTTTTTTGGTGTTTTTGGTTTGGTTTGGTTTAAAAAAACAAAAACAAACACCTCTTCTTGGCTCTGCAGAGCCAATGCAGCAAAGCATAAGCTGGCTGCAGTTTCGTCCTGTGTGCACCGGTAGACTGAAGATTAGCTGGTTATGCTGCTACAAACACTCAGGCCATTGGAGAGAGAAATGTCCATGAGAATGCCCGGACTCACTCACCAGACCCTTCCTAGTGGATCTGTGACTCGGTTTAGGAGCCGGGATGTGTATGGAACTGTTAATTCGAGTAGTTTAGCTTGTAAACTGAGCCAGTATGTAGGAACCCATAGCTGCCTGCTTACCTTGGCTATCAAAGAAAGCTGGCAGGCTTTTCTGATACCAGCCCTGTTGTGCTGCCTTCTCTTGAACGGATAATGATTATTTTGTACTTGTTGGCCAGCTTCTGCTATCCAAACTAGAAGCGTAAAGGAGAGAAACTCAAAATTACTGCTCCGCTGAGCAGTAATACTGCAGCACGATTTCAGCTGCATTAGACACAAAGATACCTGAGGAGGAACAGCCCATAGAGACCGGGCTTTGTGAGCTTATTGCTCAAATAAATATTTGGTTGCTTTTCCATTAATTTTCTGAGTAAGACTTAGATGCTAAACCAGCTATTTTTAACCCTTTTTTTCTGGGAGGTTGGTTCTTAAAGTGCGTGAGACCTCTCTATCTGGCTTATGTGAGATCTAAATGTCTCTAGACAGAATTAATTTGTCAGTGTATTTTGGCGCTGAAATGGTTCAAGGCTTTTTGCACGTGTCTAATTCTGTAGCGAATGCCTAATTTGGTGCTTATTAGCCTGATTCTAAGAAGTGATCATGTTTTTCCAGGCTTCTCATAACTGATTTGCAGAACCAGGAGGGAAAAGATGGGATGTAAGGCATATATCCTTGTCCAGGTGCCAAAATAACATTGGGATGGGCTGTACTTGTTGGAGAACAATAATTGTGAATATATGCAGCTGAGGGTGCTTTCCCAGAGACGTTCTTACAGCGAAGCTAAATATGTGCACTTACCCTTCTGCATTGGCTTTTGGGCTGTGAATGGGGAGCTCGGCAGCCCCTGGGATCTCAGACTCTCGTAACAGGGATGGTTGATGCTTCATTTTCCTGTGGAGTGTAAAACTTGTAGAGATTTGCTACTACAATGAAAAATCTGTCTCATCTTTGAAAAGTTCTTGGCATGATACTGGGTATGACTTGGCGGAACTTTTACTTGGTCCTTGCTGTTGCACTCTTTGAAGTCAAGGAAAGCCTTTAAAGAAATCAAGGGATGTTGATTTTGAAATCAAATTGGTGAAACACATCTGCAGTCTGCAAGTATGTTCAGAATGTCCTGTATGCTCAATTTCATCTCATTAAATTGATTTGTATATTGGAGCCCTTTTGGGCTTCTTAATCAGCATGGCCACCCTTATGGAAAAGCTGACTGTTCTGTGTGTATCTTTCTGTGTTTATAGTACTCATATTTGCTAACAAGCCAGCTGGAATCGCAGCGAATCTATTGGGAAAACAAGATTGTCCGTATAGAAAAGGATACGGCTGAAGAGGTGAGCTGGGAAACTCTGCTGAAACAGGCCCCTGGACACTGTTAAGTTAAATGGGAACTGGAGCTGCTGGGTCTCTGGTGCAGCCTGAACGTTGCGTGACGTGGCCTCGCACAGCCTGTTTCGCTCCCAGCTGAGAAAATTGGCTCCAAGACGTATCCCTTATCTCGATGCTCAGATCTAGCAATTTGCTGCTCGGTGGTGCAGAAGTAGGTAGATTGCCACCTAGATTGAAGGTTGATTTAAATGTGCTGCTCAGGAAACTGCAGCAGTGGTGAAAACAGGTCCGTGCTGCTGCAGGATCCCTGCTTGCCGATGCCATCCGTCTCACGCTGACGTCTATCTCTAGGGACGGTTAGTGTAGCATAGACAATATGACTTTAATTTGCTCGGCTGCAGAAAGTGGAAGCTGTCTTTTCTGCTCCAAATGCATATTGATTTGCCCTTTCTTTTTGATCCCCTATCTCTCCTCATCACCCTTTGGGAAAAGTTCAGAGTCTCCTCCTGTAAAGCGTTCTGTAGGCAGGACTGCTTCAAAATGTCATGAGCAAAAATCCACTGAGAATATTTTAATGCTTTCCACTCCACATAGATGCTTTCAACTAGGTTTAAAGTGAGTCAGGATTTAGGGTTGAGTCCTTAAATGAACTTTCTGCATGACTTTTAATTAACCATTTAGTATCTGCAGTTAAGTAGCATCGTAAATGTAGAAATTACGACTGTTGAAATAGTGGTCATTGACCTTGGTCTAAAGAACAGTCCCAGAAATCTTATGGAGGGCCCTATACAGCAAAAAGCTATGGCAATAATCATCTTGCACATGACCAGGAAACACGATCCGCAGAGCAGCTTCAAAGTGAAACGACTAGGATATATGCCCCAAATGTGGTTTCTTGTTGAAAGATCCTTACAATTTTATTCATGGCGTTCGCTCCATGTAAGTCTTGCCTGGATCGGTGCCACTATGCAGTGTATTCCATTATCGGTGCCCAGGCTACTTCCCCAAATTAACCATCAGCTGCATAAACATTCAGTGATTAGGGCCGGAAGGCTTAAAACCTGCTCTGCATTGACTCTGGCATCGGCGAAGGCACCATGTGTGCTGACACTGACATTTATTCAGATTGCTCCTCCAGGAAAGCATTTTTCCTTTAAATTCCTGCCTCCCCTACAAGCAAGCGCGCTTTTGACACTAATATAGAGGAAACAAGTATTTCTGTCTATAAATCTCCTGTAAGTCTTACGTTAGAGGTTGGGGCATGTTCTGTGCGAGGCTTAGTGAAGGAGAGCGGGGTTTTCTTCAGCAGTAGCAGTGTTGAGCCGCGAAGCAGAGAAGAGGAAGCCAACGTACGTGTGTTTCAGTTTGCGTGTAGCGTGAGTAAGATATTCGTGTCAGTAGGTCACCGCCTTATGACAGCAGGCTGCTGAGTCAGTGCTGAGCAAAGTAGCACGTTAATTTTCAGACTTTGACCATACTTATTTGAGGTTTAATTTAAAATGTGCAGAAGCTCATTTTATTGTAAAGCCTTAAGATGGAAATTTAAGTTTGCTGACAGATACAAAAGAAGAAAGTCTGAGAGAATGGCTAAATGAACGCTTAACTGCAGTCAATAAGAAGTTGCAGCTTTTGTGTGAATGGGGGTGCCTGGCACAGATTTGCAGCCTGAGTTGCTGTTCTGTGTGAGCAGCTTCCACGGCAACGTGGTTCCTCGTTGGGGGTACTGCGGGGTGTAACGCAGAGGGTCTTCATCAAAATTAAGCCTTTTGTTTGTTTGCTTTTTGCTTACCTGCATATAATAATTGGGCAAAGTCCAGAAACCACTCCAGAAAAATTGAACGTCATAATGAAAGTGCAGAGGACTTTGATCTCTTTGAAACGCCTGTGTGTTTGTTTTTACAGATTAACAACATGAAGACCAAATTTAAAGAGACCATTGAGAAGTGTGACAGTCTGGAACAGAGGCTCAATGACTTGCTCAAAGAAAAGCAGTCTGTCGAAAGGAAGTGGGTACCGCTGCCAGGTTTAGTTCCATGCAGCCATTAAAACTCCGTGCACTGACGTCCAAAAAGAAAAAAAAAAAAAAATCTTGCTATTCTTGGGCAATTTTGAGCTATTTAAACTGGTATACTGAGAACACAGCTTATTTTTTTTTTTAAAAAAAAAAAAAAAAGCTCTCGTTTCTGTAGGTGTTGAGAAATTGAAAGTGCCTATTGAGCGGAACGCAGCTTTTGGGCTCTTGGCTCTTTTTACATGGTCTGCATATTTAGCATTCAGTAAATCCTTCCTCTGCCTGCTCAGAAGGAGACGCCGCTCTGGGTTGCGATTGGCGGATATGTCTAAAGAGAAGAAAGGCAGCTCAGCAGAGGCATCTCACCCAGCACAGAGGAAAATGTAGATCTTAGGAAGTGCCTAGATGAAAGATGTCAAGCGTGGGGAGCTGTGCGGATCAGGGTGTTCCAGTTCCCCAGGTGGGGCTGCCTGCTCTGTTCCCCCCAGCCCACCGGGCCCCTGGCACTGCTGCCCCCCCAGCAGCCCTGGCTGGAGCCCGGAACCGGGCTGGTGAGGTGTGGTTGATGCAGCTCACCCTGCTGAGTGGAAATGAGTCTGTGTATGATGCCAGCAAACTTCCAGGGCAAAATCACCAGGTTGTGAGGAGCAGGAAAACACAGTCTGTGAAACATGAGGCTACGGATATCCTTGTGGGAGCATCTTGCTTCTGAGTGAAGTGTATCTTCAGGGTCTTGTGCTTGGAGTGTGGCAGGAGCCAGCATCTGGGAGTCCCTAACTGCCCTTAGCTCTCTAAGGACCCCATGTAATCTCTGTGCCCTTTTCGGTGCTTATTCCATACGTTGCAGATGCACGTTCAAGGTTACGGTCCCGCGTTCCCACACACACCCTGCCTGTTGCCTCAAAGCAAGGGATTCTGCTTCACAGCATCCTAGTCCATGTGCAAATAACACCATACAGACAAGCCTTACGCTGGGTGGAAAATCCTGGGGGGGTTTTCAGAGTCCTCTTGTGTTGCCTCCCCTTGCCCATCTTCTGCCAGAAACCCAAGTTCCAGGTGGTCTTGGTGGGGCTGAGGACAGCGTGGGTCAGTTGCCCTAAGGGATTGGAAATAAAAAGGATGCAGTGGTGTTTGATCTTGGTATAATGTGCTGCTTTCCTGACTTGTGCTTCTATTTGTAAGGTGTTCTCAGCTGAATAACAAAGTGGCTAAACTTTCCAACGAACTGAAGGAGGAGCAAGAACTGAATAAGTGTTTGCGAGCGAATCAAGCCTTGCTTCAGAACAAACTAAAGGAGGAGGAGAGAGTGCTAAAGGAAACCTGCGAACAGAAGGACCTGCAGATCTCTGAGATCCAGGAGCAGTTGCGGGATGTCATGTTCTACTTAGAGACGCAGCAGAAAATCAATCACCTCCCAGCTGAGACCCGACAGGAGATTCAGGAAGGACAGATCAACATTGCAGTGGCATCTTCTGCCAGCTCCTCCACGGGGAGCACGGGCAAACCTTCTTCCAGGAGAGGCCGTGGCAAGAGGGGCAAATGAAAATCAGAATGCCCTGCTCCCATCCTGAAACTGGCCATACTGGTGGCAGGCCAGGCTCAGCCCTCGGGACTCCAGCTGGGGACACCCAGTTCACTAAAGCTCAGCTAGAAATTGTCTTCAGAGCTGCTCATAAAACGGGGCTGCCCATCAATGGAGGTGTCTGTGGTTACTTAAGAGCATTTCACTGCACTATTTAGCTATTTTTAGGCAGATCTTAATGACCATTTTGCCTTCCTACCTTTTTGAAGCCCCTCCTGTCACGCATTTGACTTTCTTCTTGGAGAGTGTTCTGTTTGGGGTGGGGGTGTACATGTGAAATATCGCATTCCCTGAGGGGATGCTGTAGAGTAGGCTAGGCCTGGGGTGCAAGGCTTCTCCAGTTCTTCTCCTGGATTAAAAGTATTCTCAACCAAGAAATGATTTTATTTAATAAACAGTGTAAATTAGATTGTATACATCACCTTTTAGTACATGCAGTCCTGGTGCTGCAGAACTGCTAGTGCAGGAGTAGAACTGTTGTTTGGAAATAAGGTAAATAAACCATCTTAGTGGTGTAAGAAACTGAACGAGTCCTCAAGGCTTGTAACGTAGGATATTAAAAGCTTTAAGGGACTTTGCTACTATCTCTTTCTTCATTTTAAAGATGGCCTTTGAAATGCCAATGCTTGCTGCTTTTGGGGACAGAAAGCGTGAAAGTTTTATATTCTGGAAACTGTTTGATGTGGTTATTTTACAGGCATTTCTACAAATTAAATAGAGCCATCCTCGCGAAGACTCTACACGTTATGTATTAACAGCTGCCGCGGTGTTCTGGTGCCGGCGCGGGGTGCGTGTGCTTCCTGTGCGTGAGCTGCACGAGGGGTGTGTTGGTTCCAGCGCTGCTCTCCTCAGGGCGAGGTGAGGAGAATGACTAACGCAGCGTTTTAAACTCTCTCTCTCTCCTCCCTGCCTGTGCCCCAGCCCTGGCTGTAGCCGCTGTGCTGGCTGCGGCGGAGCCCAGTGCGCTGCCCCACGGCCGGACCCTCGCCACTAGATGCAGCTGTTGTAATCCACTTACCGCGATCCCTTCCCGCTGCCTGTTCTGCTCTGAAACCTGGCTCTGCCCAAAATCTCAGCTGGCAAAACTTTCATGTTATTTGCCCTAAAGGTATGTAGATCCCGTAAGGGAAATTTGAGGACAAATCTGGGTTGTTTTTCCTTTGTGGGTTTTCACTTAGAATATATACCAAGCGTGATGCTGTGGGGTTGGAAGAGTTCTACGCTGGTTGGAGAGGTGAAGTCCTGGTTGCTGTGTTGCGCTCAGCAATCGGAGCGTTTAAAGGCTAATTCTCTATTAAAAGGGGCTGGGGAGTCCCGCAGTTGCCTTTTCAGACCGTAGTGTGATCCTTTCCCGTTGTCCAAACTGCAGGAACAGCCGTGATCTTAGTCTGTAACACTGAAAATACAGCTCTGACTTACCAGCTCCAAACTGGAACAAAGAAATAAAAGAGCTTGTTCTTTATTGCTAGAAGTTGTTCTTTTTGACTAACTGAAAGGAACGAGTTACAGTAAATAGAATGATTCTCAGAAGGTGAGTCGTTAGAATCTGCTTCCTGACTGTAGGGACTGGAAGTGTTGAACTTCCTCACGTTGAAATACAGGGCGCTTGTTCGTGCACTCATCGCGTCCTCCGCTTGGGTTTGAAGATCTGCCCCAATCGCCTGGAACTTCTACCTTTTCTAACTTTGTAGCATGAATGTACACCTAAACTTAACTCTTTTTCTAGTGTGTGGATTGTACAACCAGGCCTCTGCCTCCTGTAAATTATTCTGAGGACCTAGAGATGTATGACACAGCTTGCTCTCCTATAGAAACTATTTTATTTGAGATATATTTTTACACCATCTAAGATCCTCTGACCTTTTGCTGGAAGCTTGCTTTGTGTAGAACACTAAGATGCTGTACTGTATCTTGGAATTCATTTTCAAAAAAGGTGATTGAAAATTAAACCGGCGTGCGGTATTTTTGTTTGTGCGTTCAACTGGAAGTGGAGGGAGGAGATGACAGGGACAACGACACGAAACATGTGCCTTATTCTTTTTGAAGTCTTCTGCTTTTTAACTCGAAGGCAAAGCTGTCCGAACGGGCTCTCTGTCATCTTTGGGTTGGGGGGGAAGTTCGGTTCAGCTGAGCTGACAGGAGCAGATAAGGCAGGGTAATTATCTCCGGCTCATGAGAAGAGGGCAGCTCATGCAGAAAAACCAGGAGTTGTTGAATACTTTTGTGTTCAACCAAATTATCCTCAGTCCTCGAGTCCCCTCCAGCTTCTCCTAAAACCACCCCAGGTGGCAAAGCACCCTCCAGTGTCCATCTGGGTGTTCATTCACTGCTGGAGATCCACCGGGCTCCCCCCAAGGCTCCTGCTGGGTGAGGCTGAGGGCAACCTCCCCTGCGAGACTTCCCCCGCGGTGGGACCACGCTCTCTCTGGGCGCAGGGCAGAAGTGGCGCTGATGTGGCTTCAGCCCACACGTGGCTCGTGGTGAAGGGAAAAGTCCCAGCAAAGGCTGGTCTGTGACTCTTCCTTACCCATCATCCGGACACCCGACTGCCTGGAAACAGCCGTGGTGCTCAGAGCTCTCCAGCCTGTGATCAGGCTTTGACATCTGCGTCCCAAACACCAGGTCAGCTTTGTGGCTGATGACTCAGTGTCACCACAGTAAAAGGTTGCAGCAGCAGAAAACTTCCCCCAAGCCCTGGGCAGTTGAGATTGGCCAAGCTCCTTAAGACAGACTATTTTATTTTCTTTTTAATCATGTAAGAAACACATACACACACACACACACACACACACACCCCAATGAACAGCAAAGGGGTTTTACTGTCTTTGTCGGGTGGCTGGAGTGGTATCAAAGAGAGCTCTAGGACAAAGCCTGCCTTGGCACCTGCCACGTGGCAATAACGGAGAGGAGATGTTCCAGCAGGAGCAAGAAACGGGGGACCCACTCTCCCTCAAAGGGCAAGCACCTTCTGTGAACTTCACTGGATCCTGCTGTTCCCTCTTCACGAAAGGTCCCTGATTCACAGGCTGGCAGAGAGGGAAGGGGACAGAAAAATGACTCGTGATTCTGCTCATGTGGGCAGGACGGTAACAGAAATGCCCAAGAGCCTCCCGTGTCAGCTGAGCACCTCTGGAACGAGAGCACCCACCTGCTCACGCAAGGGGGTCATCGGGGACTGCAGGAAAGGCTGCGGGATTTAAAATGGCCATGGAAAAACACAGATGGAGCGGAGTGACAGCCAGAAGTCGTACGAAGCTTGGCAGAGTCCTCCGTGCTTTGAGGATGCTGAAATGATTCACTCCAGCAGCTGTTCCCTGGTGAGGGGAGAGGCGGTTAGATGGGGTGATGGGTCGGCACGTCTTCTCCTCAGCTGGGAGAAGCAGCGCCCACAGCCGGAGGGACGGCAGGGACAGAAAGGGTCGTGTCCCACTGCTTGGAAGGGAAATGTAGGGCAGCTCGGGGTGAGCTGGGGCCCAGGGCTCAGCTGTTGCTGCTTTGTGCCAGGGATGTTCCCTGTTAAGCAAATGGCCAAGTCCAGACTAGCAGGAGGCAAAAGCAGCGCTGCTTGGTGGGACTCAACTTGACAGCAAGGTGGGCTTCCCACCTACCACCTCCAGCACCCTCACGGTACGTCCCCAAGCTCCAAGTGGGATCTGCTGGGGTGGGAGGGGAACGCAGCACCCATAAGACCTGTGGCCACCCGAGCTCCACAACCCCCAATCTCTCTGCTGATGGGTTTCCACGAGCCCTTTTGGGGCCAGCCCAGCAGCAGCCTCCAGAGTCCCCCTGTGCAGCCCAGCTGGCCCTGGGTACCGCAGCTTGGGGTGAGATGCCTGGTTGACATCGCTCTGTTTCACATGGTTCCAGGGACTCATTAATTTTTCAGTGGGCTAATTTGCCTGTTGGGAAGAACCTGTTCCTTAACAGCAATTAATCCCCTCCATGACATGGGTTCCGCTCTTGTAGAACTTGAGGACCCAGGTGAGGTGATGTCTCTCTGGTTTGTGCCCTAGAAAAACCTCCTGTGGTGCCACTAACAGACATGGAATCACCCCTCGGGCAAAGGTCCGTGGGTGTCTGTCTGTTCGTCCACCCAAGGAGCTGGAGCACCCCATGGCCATGCTGCGTTCCCTGCGTCGCTCCCAAGGGTCACGCTGCCGTCCAACCACCCCCTCTCCGCTCCCTTTACCTTTTCACCGCAGCACAATTCCCTAAGGCTCCCATGGAAAATTCCTCCCTTGATCTGCACCAACCGACTTGTCTGTTCTTGTTTGAGCTCTGAGAAATTCACATCAATTTCTCCAAGGCTTCCCCCCTCTCCCCTCTTTTTTTACATAAATGGGCATTTTGGCCTAACAACAGCATTTTAAAGGCAGACACATCCCGCTGGAGCAGCTCTCCACAGCAGGTCCTACACCAGGACAGCCAGCGGCGTTTGGAGGGGAGTTTTGCAGCACGGGAGGGACTTCTGTGTATTCATTCTCCAGCCTGAATTCCTGCCCAGGTTTCCCAAGGCAAGAACCAGCTCCCTGCACTGGTTCACTTCAGCCTCCGAGGGGCAACAGCAAAATAGCGACAGCTTTGCTTGAAGGAGGAAGCAATTTGTGATATTTGCTTTCATTTCAAGCCCAAGTTACAACCCCACACCCAACTCTTCCTGCTCCCGCACCACCCTTGAGCAAACATTATTTATAGCAGCGAGCAGCATTTATAGCTTTGCCCCTTCTTGACCTGGAAGTAATTGGTTAATTGAGTTAGGCAACAAACCTCAAGATGCTCGCATGGTTTCCTTCCACCTTCTCCCAGGGAGCTGGAGAGTCAAAATCCTCCCATCCCAAACTGGGTAAAAACATCAACCCCCCCAGAAAGAGCAATGTTTACTTCCCTACCAGGAAATGGGTCCCTGTTGAACCTCCTTGGGGGCCAACAGCTCCTATAAAGCTGCTGCACCTGGGGAGGGGTCCCTGCTTTGCTGGAGCTGGAGCTTGCTCTGGGGTAGGTGGGGGCTTTCTGGGGAGGGTTTCCTGGGCTGTGCTGATGCTGGGAAGCAGTGGAAAGCTTTGCTGCTCGCTGGTGGGATCTGTTCTCTGAGCGGACATGCCTGAGCTCACCAGGAGACTGAGATTTTGGTCTTTAGGAATGTGATGGTTTTGTGTTTGTGCAGTTTGAGGTGAGTTTTCTTGCTTGTGCTGTGTTAAGTGCGTGTCTTATTCCCAACCTGAGATCCTCAGGGCTGTGCTGGTCTCTGGTGCTGGGCCCTGCATGTTCCTTGTCACATGAAGGTGTCACGTCAGTGGTGATGCTTCTCTCCTGTGTGCTGCTGAAGTGGTTGTGCTCTCAAAAGGGCTTAAGTTGAGCTGTGAAGCCCCCGTGTTTGCACCTAGGGGGGTGCAGGATCCGGCGCTGGGCAGGGAGCTATGGGTGCTCCACCTAATGCTGGTGGAGGTTACAAAACATTCACGAAACCCACCTGGCTGCCCTGACCAAGTGGTCAGGCATTTAAGGAAGGCTTTTCCTGGAGGTAGACTGAAACTTAGGTGGTTTTCTTGCCTATTATCAGTGTCCCCGTGTGCCGGTGATGGCCTTGGAGGACAGTGTCAGTGTAGGACACACCTTGGTTTTCTGGATGCAGAGATGATGTTCTTGACAACTATTTACACGCCTCTATCTCCCAGTCTCCCTTTTCCATCGCATCTCTAGTCATATGTGACTTTGTGATATTTATTGGTCTCTACTGATGTGTGGCACTGTTAGGTGAAGAAATGTATGCTCTTACCCTGTAAAACAGAGAGCTTTAAGCACACGAGACAAAACCACCTTGGTGGGCTCCTTCTCCCTGGGGTGGGGGGAGATGCCCACTACAGGTGTGAGCGACTTCATGGTTTCTGTGTCTGAGCTCTGTAAACCTAAAACAAAACCTCAGGAAATCTGTTTAGCATGTAAAACGTGACTAGATCTCCTAGAACAATTCCTCTACGCTACTGGTAGTCTTAGGCCAAGCAGAATTAATGTAGGCTGGAGAAACTCCTAGCGCTGTTGGCTTGAATCCACGGTCTGCGTGGAGTCCCAGTTGGAAAACCTTCTGCGAGGGCTGGAGGATCCGAGCAAGATGGGTGAGCTGGAGTTGTCCTCCAGAGATGACATCCAGATGATATCCTCCTCCCCTGGCTGAGATGCTGCTGCAGCCAGATGATGGAGGGGGAGCTGGCCAGTCTTGTCCAAGCACAGCCATGCCAAGAGTTTCCCTCTGCAAGTGCAGAGGTTGCGTGAGGAGCAAAGAGGACTCTTTTTCCAAGCAATTCTTCTTGGCAGCTTTCGAACATGCTCTGGCTTCACTGGAGTAAAGATATCCCAACTGGATCCTGCCTGTTCGGTGAAGGAGCTCTAAGGACCCAGGAGCTCCTGGCCTGCACGCCTCGCTAACGTACTCCTGCAGCTTCATCACAAGGAGCCAAACACCTACTCCTCCTTCCAAGAAATTAACAGGAGAAAAGGAACAACGGTGTAAAAGCCGAGGTTCATAGGCAGCTGGGTGGGAATGCAGTGTTGAAATCACAGCATTTTCCTCTGCAGCGATGGGAGTCAAACTGCAGAAGCAGTTAAGAGGATTAGATATTTTTGATCATATTTGCAGCTGCGTTAGCTATAACCAAGAGGAGAAATCCAAATTCTTCATCTTGAGAAGTGACTCCGAGCCTGGAAGGGAGCGTTCCCTGGGGATCCCACATCTGGGTATGTGCTCAGCCCCAGTGGTTTGACAGAGCTGTGAGGATTTGTCCTTCCTACAGCTGAAGTAGTGGCGTTTGGCTCCCTTGAAGACCCAGGCTCCTGTGGAAAACTCGCTGCGAGCCAGCCCGGATGCAGGGCTCGGAGCTGCAATAACGTCTCCAAAATGTCAGCTCCCACGCAGAAGGCCTGCCTCTCCCAAGTGCCACAGCCTCCAAGAAGAACAAGTCAGAAGCCCTGCCAGGTTTAGACCCAGATGTGAGAGGGGAGATCCCTCCCTGGACATTACTAAGAGGATTTCTTTTCCGGTTGTCTTAGCGCTGCGGTGTTTTAGCAAGGAAAACTAATTTCACTGTATAGTTAAGTTTCAGCGTCTCATTCTCACGCATTTAGTGCTGTTACTGTCCAAATATAAATACCTGAGTGTTCCCTCTGAAGCTCAGCCCTGCAGAGACGCTGGTGAGGTGCTGCCAGCGCCGTGGCAGGAAGCTCCCCTGCTTTTCCCTAGGGACACCACCGACGAGCCCTTGGCCCCCGCCGCAGGCAGGATGGGCTGAGGGGGAGGATGGAATCCATTAAGCTCTTTTTTCCAATCTTAAATAAAAACGTGGCCTTCTAACCAAGGAAGACGGCATCACTCCTTGACGCACGTGCGTTTGCTGGAAGAACCTGGCTCTCCAGCAGAAGCTGCCTGGGGTCACCATGCGGAGGGATGGGATGGATGGAGGCTTGGATGATGCTTCTGGCTGGGGCAGGCACGTTCCTCCTGAAGCCAAAATCCCGGATCTGAGCCCCAGGTGTAATATGCTGGAGGAGGAGAAGAAAAGTTCTGCACCTCACTTCCAATTTGCCTGATGATTTTAGCCCAGAATCTTAGCAAACAAGGGAAAGGCTGCCAGAGGTAGAAAATTCCACCCTTTCCAGATGCAGTCATGTGGTGGTCATCTGCCAAAAACATAAAACAAGATCACAATCCTAAATTTGTCCTTTGAATGTACCTGTGCCTGTTCTGTAGTAGTTTCCTTCTAATCCCCAGGGATTAATACTGAAGTGCATTGAAACATCTGAGGTGAAGGGGCACAGTGGAAATTCCTTGCGGGCTGGTAATAATAACAGAAAGCTGCTCTGTGAAGCAAACCTGAGGCTGACTTGGTTTTTAATGGACATCTGTCTGTAGGGGGAAAAAAATGCCATGGCAACTGGCTTTCTTGTTGGCATGCCTGTCTCGGCGAAGGGACGGGGAGAGGGTGGGTACTGGGGGGGGTGTGTGTCTGTGTAGCTGCGTTTGGGAAACGTGGACGGTACAGCTCGATGAGGCTGTGAGGCAAAGGTTGTTTATGCTCTGTGAGCACCAGATCTTGGGGGATTTAAGAGCTAAATCTTGGCATAACGATTGCTTTGTGTGCTGCTGCTGCTTAGCAGGAGCTAGGCTGGGTTTCCCCCCTCCCTTTTGTAAAAAAAAAAAAAAAAGTGAAATTTAAAAGCGTGAAGTGCTTGGTTGAAGATTGTCTGGCAGTTTGCTGGGCAGAATTGGTGTCTCTCAGTTTGCAGCTCTGTCCTGAAACAATTGCTCCAGTGCTAGAGCATCGCTGTGAAGGTCCTGGAGCTTTGCTGCCTGAGGAAGGAAATGCCCCTGTTTAGTGTCCGAGGCCAAGGGAAACTGAGAGCAAGGTTCATGAAAATGTTGGTTATAGGTAAAACGAACTCTGGCACTTCTGGATTTCCCTTCATCTCCTGTTGTTGCAGGAGAAGGAGGTGGCACGCACGGCTCAGCAGGCACGTCCATCATCCACACCCTGTCTGAACTGCGCTGGAGGGGGATGCTGGTGGGCTGAGAAAAATTGGGAAGAAATAGCTATAAAAGGGATTGAGAGCAGCCCTGCTGAGAAGGACTTGGGGTACTGGTGGATGAAAAGCTGGACATGAGCCAGCAATGTGCGCTGAGAGTCCAGAAAGCCACCGGCATCCTAGGCTGCATCCCCAGCCACACGGCCAGCAGGGCAAGGTGGGGATTCTGCCCCTCTGCTCCACTCTGGTGAGACCCCACCAGGAGTATTGTGTCCCGCTCTGGGGCCTCAGAGAGACATGGACCTGTTGGAATGGGTCCAGAGGAGGCCACAAAATTGATGCAAGGGCTGGAGCCCCTCTGCTGTGAGGACAGGCTGAGAGAGTTGGGGGTGTTCAGCCTGGAGAAGAGAAGGCTCCAGGGAGACCTTAGAGCCCCTTCCAGTCCCTAAAGAGGCTCCAAGAAAGATGGGAACAAACTTTTTAGCAGAGCCTGTTGTGATAGGACAAGGGAGAATGATGATAAGCTAAAAGAGGGAAGATTTAAACCAAATATAAGGAAGACATTTTTTACAATAAGGGTGGTGAGACACTGGCCCAGGTTGCCCAGAGAGGTGATAAATGCCCCATCCCTGGAAACATTCCAGGTCAGATTGGACGGGGCTCTGAGCAACGTGATCTAGTTGAAGATGTCACTGCTTGTTGCAGGGAGTTTGGACTAGATGGCCTTTAAAGGTCCCTTCCAACCCAAACTATTCTGTGATTCTATGACAAAAGTTCAAGTGTGGATCAAAAACTGTATCTGATGGGAGCTGGTCTCTGCTTGGAACCCAGCTGTGAGTTTGAGGGGCTGCAGGCAAGAAGACGACACTGGAGTGGGGAGGAAAGGCAGAGGTAGGCAGCAGTTGTCCTGCCTGGTTGGTTTGGAACTTCAGCTTTGGTTTTGCTCGTTATCGTGTACGTATCTCTTTCTGGTTTGGCCAGTAGTGTGTTCATTAGTTAAAAGTGATGGCAGCTTTGATTACGGGCTAATATTGTATCTCTCTGGGAAGTGCTTCCCATTTGTTAGAGCACCTGATGTGTTTTCCTAATGGCTTTCCAAGTGTTTGGAGATCCCTGTGCCCATAGCACTGTTCACAAAGCTTTAGCTTCCAAGAACAGGGTTAGGGACGATGGGACTAAACAACAGAAGTCTTCAGGGAAGAGGAAACACGTGTGTAGAAATGCTCAGTTCTGTGAGCTTCTCTAGCGGCTGACTTTGCTTAAAATAAATGAGTGTCTGTGCTGGTTGTCTCTCCGAAGGCACACGTGTTTCATCTTGTTGAATGCTGTTGAGGATCACCCTGGGTAGCTCAAGGAAGAGAGCACACCACCTAACAGCAGGTTAGATCAAGGAAATGTTACATCACGTAGCACTTCCTGGTAAGTAATGATCTTATCGGGCTCATTCATCTTCGTATGCAAATACAGCCTGCACATGCAGTCACGAATCTGAATGAAAATAGTAGTCTTGAAAAAGAGCAGCTCTAACCTGCAATGTGGACAGAAAAGGCAAAACAGAATGTGACTCTCCATTAGAAATTGTTGCTTTTCTTTCTTGACCACGGAGCAAGTGATTTTTGAACCCTGAACGCTTCTACAGCTACATTGACTCGTGGCCGTCCTTTGTCACAACCTCACTTGCAGCCAAACTAGGAGCCATAATGGTAGGGAATAGCCAAAAAAGGGAGAAATGGGTAGAGTCGAACCATAAAGTAATACATACAGAATATTGGGAATGGTGGGCTATCATAGAAGAGTGTATGCAGGTAGAAGAAAAGGGAATGATGTGCCATAATGGCAGTATAAACACATTATGTTGGAAATTTGGGTAGTTTGCTCTCTGGAAACCAACCCGCAGGTTCTCGGGTGGTCACTTCTGCCAGTGCTATGTTATATTGGGTCACTGTTATATTTACTTTTAATATGGTTTGTTGGTTTTTTGTTTTTGTTTTTGTTTTTTTACAAAGATGCTCCACAAACAAAAAAGGGAGGGCACAATGAAAGCCAAACACCAAACAGAGCTTAACAAAACAAAGAATACATTGAAGGAGAAAACAAGTCAAACTGCAACCGCCTTTGAGTCATTACTGCAGACATGAACACAAGTCTTATTCATACTCTGCTTTCCAAGCATGTAATGTCACCCCAAAATGTAGTTCAGTATGTTCATGTCATGTCTCGGAAACCATCTCTGCCCATGGAACTGTTATTTTTCATATCCTTGAATATCAAAATACCCACCTTCGCCAGCAGGACCCCGCAGCATGGCTGCCACTTCAGAACACTGCAGGCTCTTTAATAGCTCTTAACCTTTAGCCACATAAATAGTGACTAATTGCTGCACACCGTAAACATTCTTAGCTGAAAAAGCATTGAAATAATGTCCTTTTAAAAAAAAAAAAACCAACTATTAAGTGACCTGGATGTGTTATACGCCGTCTCTTACCAGACTTCCTTGTGCTTTTTCTTGCTAAATTTCCTTTAAAATGCAAAGTGCACTGATGAAACGCTGTCGAGTAGGCAATCTTTGCTGGCTGTAGCTTACTGGAGTTAGTTTCAAGTCATGTTTTGGCTCTTCAGGTCTCTTTCCTGATGGATTTCTCCTGGTCTGATAGCACTCGGAGGCCTTCCGCTTGATGTCCAGTAGGACCAACCGGAAGATATAGAAGATGTATAGAAACAGTGTCCTGAAGTTTGGTTAAATGCAGGGAAGGGGGTATACTAGTGGATTTTATACACATATATATGTATACACACACAAATATATATTAAAAGGTCTTTTCTGAGCTTCTCTTAGGTAATGTTAGTTATCCCATCACGGGCGGTGAAACAGACTTCTGCTTTTACAGTAAAGGGTCCTAAAATCTGTGCCAGTTGTAGTGCGAGCTGCAGGCGCTCCTGTCTCCTACAGAAACTCCTGGTCTGCAGAAATCTTCTCTATCGTTTTCTCTCGGTTCCGCGGCTGCAAAACAGCAACGCGTCTTGTGAGTTCACTAAAGTTGATTGAAAAAAATGTAGTTTCCTTAAAACCGCTGGCTCTGTTTAGGGCAAGTATTTTCACTGGAAAAATTCTTTGTGCTGAGCGCGTTTCGGCTGGTATCTGTCACCCAGCTAATAATGCGTTAACCACAAGGTTATTTGGGCCTGTGAGGTAAAACAAAGCAAGCAGTTCAACAGTCAAAACTGTAGGGAAAAATGCTAATTTAAGAAAGCTGTTAAATATTTGTTATCTTTTTACCATTGTCTGTTGACACCCACAACTCTTCCAACCGCATGGGAAACTGTTGCTTTACAAGCAAGGTGTATAAATAATGCCTGCCTAAAAGCACCGCTCCTTCTTATTACATTTGAATCCCGTGGGATTTCTAGAGCATTTCTAGGAATAAACTCTGAGCATTTTGAGTAACCATGGCTATAAATCAATTTAGCTCTTGGTTTTCATGTTGCATCTGCTCTTACTAATCCTATATGCACATAGATTTTTTTTTTTTATTTTTTTTTTTTTTTAACAGGATAGATCAGACTTTTTTTTTTGTATTTATGTATGAGTTGGTGAAACCACCGCTCTGCATAAAGCAGGTACCACAGAAAGCCGAATGGTCGCTGCCCCTTGAATTTCTGCAGGAAGGCTGGTGATGGTGGACGGGCAACAACATGGAGCAAGGGGGGGGAAACCGGCGTCTCGAGCTTAAATACTGCGTGCCTGTCAGCGCGATGCAAAACTGAATTTCTCTGGACTGCAGCGATTTGGGGGGTGGGGAACTAAGCCCAGAGATCTGTAATGCGGAGGGGCTGCCAGCAAGGAATGTGGCAATCCCTTCAGCCCCATCTTGCTTTCCTGTAGCTGGCTCCACGAGCAGGCGGGCGGTGGGATGTGCTCAGCGGCGGCAGCTCGGTATCTCTGTGGTTAAAAGGCAGGAGCCGGTCTGCGGCTTTGCTAGCGAGCGCGGGAGGGCGAAGCGGGGGGGGGGAAAGGGGGCTGGGGTTCTCCATTTCGCCTTTCACAGCTAGTCGGTGGCTCGGCCATTTTTTTTTTTTTTTTTCCCCCTGAATTTTGTTGTCTCTTCATGTCTGGGTTCTTTTAAACGATGCGCTGCTGGGCCCAGCCCGCCGCCCTCCCGCTCCTGCTCGATGGCGGACCGGGGGCGGGCGTGGGGGGGTGAGTGGGGCCGGGCGGGGCCAGGCCTCGGCCTGCGGGCCGACCCGGAGAGGAGGCCGCAACCCAGGCCCCTGCGCCGCCGGGCGAGGGGGAACGTTCCCCTCAGGGGCCGGGGCCTGCGGGGCCGGCCTCCCTTCCGCAGCGGCCGCGCCGGGGGTGTCTGCCCGGGTGGCACCGGCTCGGGTTTGCCTTTGCGGCTACCGCGGGCTGGGAGGGCGGGGAGGCGGGGGGCTGCACCCGCGGGGGCCACACGGCACCCCCGGGCACGGCCCGTCCCTTCAGCGGGGCCGGGGCTGCGGCGGGAGCCTCCGCCGTCCCGCGCCGCCGCCTCACGTGTCCCCCTCCCCTCCCCGCCTCCCGCCTCCGCCCCTTCACCTGCCGCAGCACCACCGCGGCTCCCTCCGACTTCCCGTAAAGAGTCCGCGCCGCTCGCCCGCTTCACCGCCGCCGCCTCGCCGCTCCCCTCGCCCCCCTGCCACCCCGCTGCCGCTGCAGGGGTACCCGAGAGGCGGCGGGGGCGACCGCCGCGCCCCTCCGCCCCGCCCGTTCCCTTCACCCGCCGGCCCGCTCCGGCCTCCCCCCCCCCTCCTTTCTCCCCCCCTCCCTTAGGCGGATCCCTCCGCGCCGCGCTCCGCTCCCTCCGCCCCGCTCGCACTGTTTGGGAGCAACCGGCCGAGCCAGCGGCGCCCCGGCCCCGCCAGCGCAGCGAGGCCCCGCGGACCCGGCCCTCGCCCAGCCCCGGCGCGCACCCCCGGCCCCTCTTCCCCTCTCGTCATGTCTCTCAAGCAAGCGGCGGCGGCAGCGCAGGCCGCCGGCAACAACCGCAAGCCCCCCGGCGGCGGCGGCGGCGGCCCCGGCCTCCCGTCAGCCGCAGGCGGCGGGAGGCAGAACATGGGCAGGTGGGTGCGTGGCGGCGGCGGGCGCGGCCCCGGCCCCGCCGCGGAGCGCCCGGCGCGGGCGCCGCTCCCCCTCCCCCGCCGCCTCCTTCCCCCCCCCACCCCCCCCCTTTCCCCTGCACCGGCCTCCATGGGCGGCGGCGCGGCCGGGAGGGGGAGCGGGGCCTGCTGCATGGCGGGGGGACGCGGCCCGGCCCGGCGCGGGGGGCTCCGCCCGGCGGGGCGGGAGCCGGGCATGGCGGCGGGCGGGGCGGACGCAGGCCCGCCGAGGGGCCCGCCGGTTCCGCAGTGCCGCCGGGGCGAGGCCGCGAGGCCAGGCCGCGGCCCGGGTGCCCTTCAGGCGGCCCGGGGGACGGCGGAGGGCACGGCGGGACCTCCATTTTTCTGCGGCGGGCCAAGCCCCCCGCGGCCTGGCGAGGCCTGCGGCGGGGGGCGAGGGGCGCCGCTTCCCCCGGGCCAACGTGACCCGCCTGCTGAGGAGGCGGCGGCGGCGGGGGGGAGGCGGGGGGCGGCGGGGGCGAGGCGCCGTAGCCGGCGGCCGCACGTGCGCGGGGGGACGGCGGCGGGAAGGTGCCGGCCGCGATGGCGGCGGGTTCGGGGCCGGGGGGCGGCGGGGCCCTCCCGGGCGGGGGAGGGGGCAGCGCTCCTGCCTGGTGGAGGCCCGCCTGCGGTGCAGCACTTCAGCCTTCTGGCGTTTATTTTTATTTATTTAAAAAAAAATAATATATATATATATATTATTTTTTTATTTAAATCGCAATAAAATTCTCGCGGGAAGGGAGGCCGCGGGAGCGCTCGTTGGCCTCGGCGGTGGATGCTGGTTCTGGGCACGGCTTCGCTGCTTTGGGGGGCGAGGAGTCGGGGTTCTGCGGCAGGCTGGGGTCCCCCCGCCGTGTCGCCACCCCCCCCCACGGTGTCCCTCCCTCCGTGTCCCCCCCCTCCTCACGCTGCAGAGGCCCTGCTGTCTCACACTGCCTCTGGAAGAGTGATCCTGCTCCTGCTGAAAGAGCATTAGCAATATAAATTCACACATATTTAAGGGAGAAGAGGGGAAAAAAATAATACACTTTCTAGTGTTGTGAATTTTTTCAGTGCTGTGGGGGTCATAACAAACAATCAAAGCAGGAGGGTAACAGTTTTGAAGGTCATAGTCACTCAGAGCAGTTTCATTTCAAGTTTTATTCGTCTTGCTCTTTAACTTGACTTTTTATTCTTCCTCAGTTTTGTGCATTGGCAATAAAACAGAATTTACAGCGGTCCCGTTGTTGGACCTTGCTGGAAATAGGGTTTTACTTTGTTACCAGTCTGTGGAACTGGAAGCAGAGAAGCTTTGGTAGAGTTGAAAAGCACAAAATAAGCTTAAATAACAACAATAATACCTCAGTACTTCATTGAAATGATTTAACAGTTTTTATATGTGGCTGTCGAGATTGAACATGATGTTTACTGTGCATTGCTAAACAGTTATCCCTGCCAACACACAGTGGCAGCGTAGAGGTTAACGTGAAGGGCAACAAATCCTGCAGCTTTTTTTTAAATTTATTTTTATTTTTTTAAAATTCAGTATGATGGTGAGCACTTCTCTCTGTAGATTAGGTGGTCCGAGCTTCAATTTCTCTCTCAAGTGTTAAGATTAAAGCCCCATGGTTTCTTGCACCAATGTCGCCTTCCTAGTTTTGTTGGATAAATTCCACTTCAGAAATCCTTAAGAAGTTCTAGTGGGGCTGTAAAACAACTAACATGCTGCCTTAGAGGTGTTCATACTCTCTTTTTTGTTAATCACATTTTCAAGTTATTTCTGAATGAAGGGTCTGTAAAATTCCGGTTCCTGGGCTAATGGAGCCCCATGGAACACCTTCAGAGAACTATTGATGTCCTAAAGAAAAGTCTTGTCTTTTGGGAGTGTGAATTCAAAGATGGTTCGTGCTGCATATCTGTTCATGTAAATGAAAAGCTAAGTGGCTTTTCTGCTCAAAAAATCCAATTTTGTTCTAGCTGGCCTGCATTTTGGTTTCAGTTTGAATCATTATATTATTTAATAGAAACATAAACATCTCCAGTTTATGCCAGGCTTTCTTCCCAGCAGTTTTGCAGCTCATTTCCCTGCAGCACTAGCATTCTCTTTCATATCTTCTTGAGATGCAAAAGAATGCTACCTTTCATGGCTAAGTTGCTCTTAAAGGCTTAGATTTGGGTAGAAGTCTCATTGATAGTTAACTGTCCTGGACCTAATTTTCTGCTGTGTGTTTATTACCGTAAGACTTAATTGGGCTGAACACCTGGTCCTACATCTGGTAATGAGCAGAGGGTCAGCTTTGCTCACTACGTTTGTTTCTGTGGTTTCATAATGATGGATATATGTATTTCATATTAGAAAAGGTAAAATCTTACGTGAACAAAGAAGACATTTCAGTATTTGTTTTCATGATATTATTAATTTCTTTTACATAGGGGGAAAAATTACAAATGAAGGTATCTTTAAAGATGTTCAAGAGAAAAAAAGGATTAATAGTTTTTTCTTTTTTTTAAAAAAAAAAGAGGCACTGAGTGAAATGCTATGTTTGTTTAATAGCAACTGCATGTGCAATATGGCAGATGGGAAATGGGGCTGTAGGGGGATGCCAATAGCACGTTGAACTGTAATTGAAGAAAACGTAGACCTTATACACAAACCTGCTCCGATGTGCTAGTCAAAATATTATCCAATATCTGCTTTTTGTGGTTTAGCTCAGTTTTGCCCTTAGACAAGCCCAGGAAGGTTAGCTGTCCTGTGATTGGAAGTTGTATCTGTCCCAGCATTCCTTCAAGCCCTGCATCCTTTTTTTGTTACCAATTTTTCCCCATTGTTATTTTACCCAAAGGCAAAACACCTCAGACTCAGCTCTTGGATGGTTACCTGTCTAGTTACAATTGTCACAGGTGGTCTTTTTCCCTTTGGTAACCTTTTTTTGCCTAACTGGGCTTGGGAGCCCTTTAAGAATACTCTGAAGTTACTGTCTTTTATAAATGGCTTTGCCCGTTAAAAAGTTAAAACTGAAATGATCCCATGTTACGTAGCTTGCTTTTGGGACTTAACGCTTCTTGCCTACTCTTTCCCATTTTCCTTGACGTCCTTTTTTTATTAGCCTAACTAAAGGCTTAAGTAAAGGGCAGAAGAGAGGTGTCCGTTCTGTTCAGATAGCAGTAATTGGGAATATCGAGTGCTGAGGCGCTCCGATATAATAGAAGTGGCTGTTCTGGAGGTTTGATCCCATGTGCCATTCAGAGTGTTTCTAGTTTGTTCTGACATCTTTGTGTGCATTGGTTTTAATGCAACTGTGCTAAACTGCTGAGCAAAATGAATGGATAACCTGCAGGTCTCCTTGCTCATGGCTGTTAACGCACTCTAGTATATTTTATACCCACTTTTGAGTGAGTTTTAATTTAACAGCTGATTCATGGCGGTGCATATGGAGAAGGTTCTTCAATGATTAAGTCCATCCACAAGCTACAGATGTGCCTTGGGTCAAACTTGAGTCAGGTTCCTTACCTGTTCAGACTCTACAGAGGTTGTCATCTTGTAAAGAGACAGGAGTTGACATTATTAATGTCAGTATTGGGGAAAAACTACAGAAAACAATGCTGCAGGACTTCTTGTATAATGTTAATTTGCTGCCTTTGATTAATTTGATTTATATAGACATATACTGCACTTAAATGAAACCTTGTACTTCTTATTTCTCCCTTAGAAGAAAGCTTTGCCAGCTCTCTGCACTTGTAATGAAAGTTCTTTAGAGTATCCTGTAAATTTGTTTTCAAAGCAGTAGTAATGTCAGCCAGCGCTCCAGAAACATCCATTCACTCTTTTACAAAGTCTTTGTAGTTGCACTTCTGCTCTAGATATAAATTGCAGTATGGTTGCATTTGTTCCTTAGTCTCAAAGTGAAAGCGCTGGTGGAGAGAAAACCCCGGACTTTCTTTCACATCCTGGAAAGACTTGTGTCCCTTGCATTAGTTTTCACTTAACTGGAAAAATATAAATGCGTGACCTTGTTTTGCTTATACAAATGCTCGACTTGGCATGTAAACATTAGGGTGGGAGGTGAGGGATGCTGAGGAATAGGATAGTAAGTGCTCATAAAAAAAGAAAAAAATTTGTAAGTTGTTGCTGGGGAAAAACGTTTATTGTGCAGCGTTTTGGATTAAGACTTTATGGAGACTTTCACTCTTAAGGTGTAACTGCTCACCTGCAGTGAGGTGGCTACTAAGTTTAATTGCTTGGTTGTTACTTTGTCTGGTGCAGCATTTTTTTGACTCTCTGACTTTGCTACCCCAAAGCCAAAGGGTTTACAAGCTGGATTTGCCAAGCTGCTGTGCCTTCTCCCAGGCTTGCCTTTAACCACATTTCTGCAATATAAATTTTTTTTTTTTTTTTTAATTTACCATACTTAGTGTAATCAAGATATGGTTTTATGTAGCAGTGCCAAATTGCTACAGACCCTTCTAGTTTCCGCCACCCCCATTTCTTAGCATTCCTCTACTGTTTTAAATCATGATAAACTTTTGGCAAAGACCATCTACTTGCTGGCTTTTTTAAAGGTCCTAGTTTTCTTCACATGATGCATCAAAGGGTAGTTTGAACTTGAATCTTCACCTGTTGGAATATAAACCTCAAGTTGATGGCCTTGGTTTTAGCTGAAGATTTGATTTTTGATTGAATTGTAGCACTGGCAGAATTGGAGAATGTCTTTATTTTTTCATCTTGGTGAATGTCTTTCCTTTTTTCTGATGGTTTGTGTTTAACGGTTGTAGCTGGAGAAGAAGAGCTCAGGTCTGTCAAGAGATCAGTTAGATCAGAACAGCATATAGAATTTCTGCAGTTAGCTTAACTCTTGTCTGATGTAGAAGTTAGGACCTCTGGCCAATGTGTATGTACACAATTGGATTGTTTCTTAAAGAAATGTGGGTAGGAACAGTAATTTTGGAAATGTGGTGGGAGATGGAGAATCTAAACCACTTAGGTTGGTGCTTAAAGGGGATGCTCCAAACTTTCTGACCAGTCTAGCAACCCAGTTAATTAAATTCTAAGAATACTTACCAATAAAGATGGGAGCGCTTTCTATTTCAAAGACAGCAAACTCTTTCACTTTTGACCATTTCTATAGCTGATGTAGGAAGTGGTATCTTGTAAAATCTTTTGAGACCAACAAAGTCATGACTTTGGCCACGTTCTTTGAAAGACCATGTTGTTGACGCTTTTGGTTGTAATAAAAGGAAAAATCAGAATTGGACTGTACCTCTCTTTTATTTGGGTGTTTCACATCTGGCGAAATGAGTTACAGAAAGAAGAGGATCATTCATCTGAACATTACACAAAAATTATGTTTCAGGTTCACAAAGGGCTCGCTGCAGCACTATGCTGTAGGACAAATAGGAGACTTAGTAAATGGTGAGACTTGCTTGTCTCCAGAGCAGGTCTGAAGTTGTGACGCTGCCGTATGGAAAGTTAAGGTTGATAGGTAATTACATAAAAGCTATTTGCGGTAGGGTTTTTTTGTGAGATTAGTGCTCTGCAAGTATTCTGAAAATGTCAGCTAGAGATCTGAAATCTGCAGTTATTGCCAATCAGCAAATGTCATCAGTGTGCGTGATGCTGTGTGAGACTACGTTTCTGTTTCAGAAGCTTGTTTTCTTAAACGAGTCAGGTGATGGTTTAGTGGTTTTTCATTTTTTCCTCATTAAGGCCTTTCATGGTTCTCTGATGGACTTGCTTATTTCTGCAGAATTTATTGGAGGGATATTTATGTTCATTGGGAGAAGTTCCTTTGATTTCTTGACTAATTCAAGAGCCCTATTTATAAGGGCATGTTTTGAGAGCAAGGTTGTATTCAACCTCAGCATAGTGTTTTCAAAAGCAATTGAATGCAGTTGACATTCAGTTGGATTTAGATTTCAATGGATATTTTGAAATGTAGACAGGATTTTAGTCTTTCTAAATGGTTGTGCATCTGTAAGATGGGTCTATTTAAAAAATTGATTTTTTAAAAATAAGACTTAATTTTGCCTCAGATCACAGTGTGCACTCCTGAAGTTTGAAGTGATCCAAAACTAAATCACTATGAGAAATATTTGAAACTAGGACTTTTTGGTATAAGGACATAACTTTGAAATCAGGCGCACCAGTGAAGTTGAAGAATTGTAGGTGTTGCGTTGGGGACTTGCTGGCTGCAGGGATGCTGGTGGGACTCGGGTAACTGAGGTGGGGGGCACAGAGTGTTACATTGCGGTTTGCAAGATATTAAGAGCATACAGGTTAATTTAAAAGCTTTTTGAAGTGTCCCGTGTGCTACACATTGACAGATTTGCGTTAAAAGTAGTTAGTGTTTTTGAGGGGATGCACAGAGTTAATTAGTTTCACTTGTTGGAAGGTGATGGTAGTTATAAGCAAGCTCTGTAGGTAGGGCCTGACAATCCGGGCCCCTTTGCAGCTTGGGTCAGTTATTTGGGTGGCCCTTAGTCAGATGGCCAGTGACGATGTACTGAGCCTCTAATCTTAGAGCAGGGACTCTGCGCTAAATAGGGATTGGGCCTGAAAGTGGTTTTTGGTTTTGGGATTTGCCTTAGTTACAGGATTCTGCTTAAAAGATAATATGTTTGGATTTTTATAATGATACAGGCTTAGTATTTTCTTGCTTTTTTGTCCTTTAATTTATTGCAGGTAACCCTCTTGCCTACTAACCAATGTTACTTGCTTGAAGGTCAGTAGTTTGGAGGTAAAAGCTGTGGACCTTGTAGTTGTTGAGTTCTGCTCTACGGGAGTACTGTTTTTTTCTGATCCCGTTCACAACGCTAAATTAAGATGGGGTTTTGAATTCTTGCTTGTTTAGAAATTAACCAGTTTTGGCAGTTCTTTTAATCATATCCCGTGTATGTATTTAATTTCAGAGGTCGCAGCAGTGGCAAAGGACCGCCTCAGCCTACGGTAAGTGTATGTTTTTTCCTCATTGCACCGCTTCTAGATATGATGAAACAACTTTTGTACAGTGAACCCAAGTATCAGTGTAAGGATAGCAGATACTGGAATATTCTCTCCATTTTTTTCCTTTGGCTACTGTGATGGATATTTTATGTTGAGATATGTTTTTCTAAAGATGTAGCATCTTGCATTCATTTAAGTCTCGTGGGAGGGTGAAGGTGGGAAGGGTCACTTAAACTTTTGACTACACTAAGAAATCTGCGATTTCTTGCAATTAAAGTTGTAAATATGGATAAGATTTAACTTAAGGCAATGCTTTTGAATTAGTTCCTA
This sequence comes from Numenius arquata, assembly GCF_964106895.1. NCBI lineage: Eukaryota > Metazoa > Chordata > Aves > Charadriiformes > Scolopacidae > Numenius > Numenius arquata. The sequence goes on from NC_133591.1 coordinate 4,103,162, forward strand.
TCTGAAGACTCTTAACATTGGCTTCTCCCTTAAACAGATGACAGTAAGACAGCACTCAGTTAAATAAAAATAACAATTTTGTTTAGCTTTACTATAAAGTACTGGCCCAGTATTATCAGTAACCTGAATGTGCAGCTTTAGTTATTATCAAGGCTATATGTTGTTGAACTATAGGTGTGGCTTGACTTGTAGAAAATAATTTTATCAAAGCTAAGGATGTGGGTCTCGATTTAAAGAGTGGATCTTTGAACTGCGCTAATCAAATATTTGCTAATTTGTTATTGGCCTGGTTTTCAAGGATAACTAATTTTGGGGAATGGGGAAGGAGTAGGAAGGTTTAAAAGGACTACAGTTTACTTATATAAATGTTTGTTGAAGATATCAAGACTTTTCAGTTGAAATAAAGAAGCTTTGAGGAAGAGTGATGGAAAAGGTTATAAGCAAACACTAAACATCATAAAAGTGTTAGTCTTTACGACCTCCATATTGAGTGGTGAGCATAGGAGTGTCCTTCAACATGTCTTTTCAGACCAGGAAGCATGGCTAATGTGCAGGAGTAAGTGGATTAAGTAGCTGACAGTTTAAAAGATATGTTGTCAGTTAAAAAGCTCAAAATACAGTGAGGTCCTTGCATGTTTCAGCATCTCTTGTTTCACAAGCATGAAGTTGACAGGGAGAGATACCAGATTTTGCAACAAAACCCAGACATCCGTGCTACTTCATGTACACTTATGTGAGCGTGTTATCTAGCAACCTGGGTGATGCTGGGTTTGCCCTTCTCAATAGGATCTCAGTTCTGATACTGCATGAAGTACTTTTGACTAATTTTATGATAGGTTTTGTAACTCTCTGGCATTCCATGATTTGATGACTTTAGCTTCTGTTAATGCACGTAGTGAGGTCTGTTAGATGAAAAGATGTAGTTCAGCAGGCTCTGAAAGCACTTTTTTGCTTCTACAGCAGTTGAAGTACCTTATCCTCTTGATGGTTCTTAAACCAGAGAGGGATGTTAGCAGGCCTTGTCCAGTCAGGAGTCTGTGCGTATGAGCTTCACCCAACCAGCAAGAGAATGTCCTTATTTAGTGACATTAGGGGCACTCTGTAATGTTTGTCTTGTTTAACAGGCTGTTCAGATCTTGAATTGATCAGAAAAAGGGGTAAGATTTCTCTGGAAATCTCATCTGACCTAAGTTCTATGTAATGTTGACGGAGTAAGGTTTTTGGACCAGTGTTCCTAGGACCCAGTATGTGCTGATGAAAGCCTGACTTTTTGAATTGTTACAAAGTGTTTCTCATATATTCATGACACTGTCTTTTTTATTTTTCAGATTTCTTTTGATGGCATCTATGCAAACATGAGAATGGTTCACATACTTACTTCAGTTGTTGTAAGTCTTCGTATTTGGAAGGAGGGTTCTGTAGTGACATAGAATTGTTAACTAGTCCACTAATTGCAATATAATGGAGTGAATATTAATCTTTAAAAGTAGGCATCTTTGGCTAAGATTGAGCTTTACAGAATCATAGTAATAGCTATTCTGTATTTTTGGTTTGGAAAGGTTCAAACACAACTTGCAGAGGTATAGCAAATTTCTTGGATACACTGGTCTTACTTTGAATTTTCTGTCTTTAGAGAGGTTATGAGTAAATAAAATGAGTCTTTGTACAGGGAATGGAAGCCTTTCTCCCCCAAATCTTAAGGGAAGTTCTGACAAGCCAAAATTAAGTAACAGAGACTGTCCCACCTCTGCTAGAGTCCAGGATAAGTCTTCATCCTTATTTGTACCCACACATATGCACAGACTTTCTTTGTGCACAAGAACTTGTTTGTGTGCATAAGTGGTCAAGAGTCTTGTGAGTACCAAATACACTTCTATGAGTATCTTTAAATCCCTTCAGAACAAATTTTGGTACACACCCAGCTGTTTGTATCTGTAGAACACAGTGGCGTATTAATAAGTGGGCAAATGTTGAATGAGTAGATTTTCTAAAAACTGAGATGTATTTTTACACATTGTACTTATGTAAAAGATGTATCTTTGAGAATCACTCAAATGTCATTTGTCAGGCTGGTAGAAAGCTGTACTTTCATTTTTCTTGCCTTCTAGGGATCCAAATGTGAAGTACAGGTGAAAAATGGTGGTATATATGAAGGAGTTTTTAAAACCTACAGTCCTAAGGTAATTTTTTCCATTTTGGCTCTTCTCTCTTCTAAAAGATCCTAGTACTGAATAATCAATGTTTGATTAAAATTGGAATATTTATTATGAATTATTTTGACTATTCATGTCCAGGTTTACACAAGCAGATTCATTTTTGCAAACTATTGTAAATGTCTGTTTTTTGCAAGTATGTGAAGTTATCGATAAGCTTATTGCGCATTAAGGTAGTGTATTCTTTTTGTATCTCTAATAGTGTGATTTAGTGCTCGATGCTGCTCATCGGAAAACTGCAGAATCCAGTTTGGGGCCAAAACGTGAAGACATACTAGAGAGTATCTTGTTCAAGTCTTCAGATTTTGTTATGGTGCATTTTAAGGATATGGATACCAATTATGCGAGAAGAGGTATATACTTGTTTTTAAAGTTGTCTATATCTTAAGAACATAAGTCAAGATTTTCAAAGTAAATGTTTTAGGATCCAAAACCTGAAGTTAACATATAGACTGTTAATTCTTAATGAGCATGGAACATCCGAGTATCCCATTAAAGTCAACGGAAGGAGCAGGTGCTCAGCACCTCCCAAAATCAGTAATTTAGCAAAATGTCAACAAGGGTTTGCAGAACCTTTGTGAAGGCTCACTGCTTTGAGCAGATGTTTTAGGTGTCTGGAAAGCAAATCCTTAGTGGTGTTACAAAACGTTTTACAGAATTCTATGGGAGATTTTCTTTTCTTTTGTAAATGTCTATCTAAATTAGTCTATTAAATGTTGTATGAGAAGCCATGAATACACAAATTCTTTATAAAAAGGTTATTGTTTAGAGTTGGTGTATATATAAAGTCTATATTTAGTTAAGTAACTTTTGTCTGTAAATATGCATTCATATTAATCTAAAAATACAGCTGCAAACAGAGCTAAAAATTCTTTAGGAAAATCCGCTATTTGTGTTTTTAATTTCTGCTTTACTACTTGTTAGATCTGTAGGTAAGGCTCTCAAATATAGAACAACCTAGTGAGGTGGCAGGCAAGTGGTCTTAAAATCTTGAAGACGTGGCTTGAAACTGTCAGAATTAAACTATTTTACAGGCAGTCTTCATACTTTTTCTTTTAATGTCTGACCTCTAAGACGCTAATTATTTTTCTGGAACCTGAAAGGCTCCTAAGTCAGATAGCTCTAGTTCCTTTGCGGGTGGGTTTTTCTTTGGTTGGTTTTTTGGGTGGCAGATTTCAAGGGTTTTTATGCTTCTGTTCCTGACTTGCTGGGTTAAGGAATAAAAGGGAATCCGTAGCTTTCTGTGACATGGAGTGAAATTGCATATGTGTACATTTCCAGGTTGGTCAATGACAGTCACTGGGAGCTCAGTGATTATTGTAACGCACACACTTTATTCCCATGTAGCAGTGACTTAGAGATGCGTAGGGACTGGTGGACAGCTCGCTCTTTCTTCACCTTGTGTTTTTGAACGTGCATATGTTCTTGTCTGATTTAAAGCTGAGGAATGAGAGGCTTGTTGTTTCAAGGAATTTGCTTTTCCCAGAAGAAGATGCATAATGTCAGAGCAAATGTAGCATTGAAATGCAGATAAGTTCCAGGTTCTGGATGGGACTTGGAATTTAAATTACACGAGAACTGTTTTATAATGGGTCTGCTATGAACGTCACTTTAATGTAAATGCAAACTGGGTTCTCCATTACCCAATCTTTACAGATTTTCAGCAGACAGAATGAGGAATATACTACTACTTCTAGGAATAATTACTCAATGGAACTTTTCTAGAAGAAAATTACTGTTTCAGGTTGAACAGCCGCTCGATTCGCTTTATTAGGTGGAATGTCTTCAAATTTAAATCTCTTAAGTAGCTGGAGAGGAGAAGTGAAATAAAGCTGTAGAGACTTGGAACAAGATAAACTGGAAGGCTGCAAAATTTGATAACTTGCAGTGGGTAAATTAATCTGCTTTCCATTTTGTCTCAAAAATGTACTATCTTGAAATGACACTTGAAAGTTCAAGTCAGTCTCTGATCACACCTGGAAATTAGAGCAATGAAGGGCCCTCTGCTTCTTGGGAAATTAAATAAGCAAGGATTCAAAAGAGTGGAAGTGTATGAACATGCATGCAGGACCTGCTGGCCTTTTGTTCTTATAAATAAACCCCAATCTTCATGGTACCGAGTCAGATAAACCTGTGTGATTCACAGTAAAAACTGAGTCTGAACTCCTAGGTGAGGAGATAGTGCTCCTTGCTGTGTCTGTATTGGGAATGGTTACTCTCTGGTGCCCAGAGAATTTTGACAGTGTTGCACTAACCCAGGAGCAAATATTTTAAAATTGCCTCAATAGTTTTTGGTTTTCACAGATGAGTCTGTAGATAATATGGACATACTTGGTTGGAAAGGCACCTTCTTCTTGCTTTCTTAAAAATGTAATCAAACAAAAGGGCACTTCACAAGCACTGGTGCCGTAGGAGAGGCTTACCTGGAGAAGCATTTGTTGGGGTCTCTGTGTGTAGTTTCTCCTACCCCTGGGGAGACTGCTAGACTTGAGGAGGCCTTGAGGTAAAAATTTCTGCAAAAGATACCTTTTTTTGAAATCTTAGTGCATCCTGATTTCCTGGTTCAGTGTAAGTATCTGGAGTTCTACGGATTTTTGTTCTGCCATTTGCTTGCCTGCTGAGCTGGAGGAGTGTGGACAAAGTGTGCTCCTGACTGTGGGTCTTGATCTTCTGACTTACCCTCAGACATGAATAGCAGAGATTTTAGCTGCATTGGCTGCCTTTCTGACCAAGTCAGACAGAAGAGACTGGAAGAGTACCGGAAAAGAGCATCAGGTGGGGAGAAAGGGAATTGGAGGAGTGGAAAATACAGTTGTCTCTGAAAGAACCATCTGAAATAGTCTGCCAAGCATCTTTCATTTGCTATCACGCTTGTGCAGCTTTAGGGCCGTGAGCTGATAATTCATCCTGCAGCCACGTCAGTGGTGCGAGTGCAGGGGAGGGAACGACAGCCTGGACTTGGGGTGGATGAAACCACCCCATTTGGAAGCAGCGGTCTTACATTTGCTTGTGCCAAGCATGACATTGCACCTTTACACGCACCAGTGGAGAAAGTGTGCTGCCTGCCCAGATTGTAGAAATTGGAAGGTTTGGGAGAAAAAAAAAAAAATAGGAGGTCTGCATGGACAGGGATGTTCTAACAGTTTATGTTTAAAAAATAAATCTCTCCCTATTTCCTGGACCCTTATTTATAACTCTGTCAGTCTGCATAGACCTTTGTGCTTGTGTAGATTCCTGTTAGGCTTCAAAACGAATGGAAAGGCGTCACCTGAGGGTCTCTCACTGTGGAATTGGGGCTTTCTACAGTACAGGCAGGCTGATGAATGAAACATGCGTTGGAAGACTCAGGTGAAATTTTATTATACCCATCATCCCCCTTTCAGACTACTCGGCCTGCATTTAAAGAGGGACAGGCGCTGTCTTCTGCCTCTGGCAGTGGGAATCGACTGCTAAAAACCCACTCTAATGCCAGTGTTGAAATCCTTGGCTGTACGTTCGCGTGGAATATCTTTCTGCTTCGCCTTCTGAGACAAAGCTGCCTATATCTCGGAGCTGCTTGCATTGCTTGGGCTGCATGATTGAAACAGGAGGGTGTATTTCTCCTGTGTTCTACAGAACAAGCTTCCAGCGGTGTTTCCTCTAGTCCCGAACACTGATCAATTGAGAGCACTGGTTTGCACGACTCATATTTTGTGTAAGGCTTCAGAATTGCCGCCTTGGCTTCTCTTTAAAGACAAGACAATTCAACATCATAACTACTGTTAAGTAAAAGACTTCTACAATGTTTTTATTGGGTTTTTGGCACCATTATTGCACTCTGAGAAAAATATTACAAATCCAATGAAAAAAAGGCAGAGGAGAATTGGCTATTTAAGTTTTTCCTTGAATTAGCGCTGAAAGTGGCATCCTTCCAGGGAAAGTGTTGCAAGGGGAATAGCAGTAGGCATATTATGAACAAAGGAAGGAAATGTTAGCTCTGCAAAAGCTGGTCGTAGCTGGTTTTAATGTTTCAAATCAGTGGTAAGTAGTTACAAAACAAACGAGAGTTTACTGTTGAAACCTTTAAGGTGAAACCTGAGTTTACTTTGGGCCATGCTGTACTTGATCAAAGCTTGCAGTGTGTGGCACCGGCACCTCTGGCACATAGTGCCCATGGCTTTAATAGCGTTTGAACTGCAGAGTTGCACTTCATCGCATATTTGTGCTCTTCGCCATTAGTAGCTCAAAATATGTTTGCGAAAACAAGCATGTTAAACACTGAAATTAATTAAACATGGACTCTTAATTGCTCTATTCTGACATTTTTTTCTTTAGCTCATTTAATAGCACATACTTAAAAGAACTTACCTAAACTGAGTTTTTCTAAGAATATGTATATTTAATTTGCCTTTACTTAGTGTGAATTTCTGTGGCATAGCATTGTCCTTGGGATTCTTTTTTTTCCGGTTAGCAAGCTGTAAAACAAGAAGCGAGGTCTTTGATGTCCAAAATTCTTTGCTTAGGAGATGTCACATTAAGCAGGTACAGAGGCAGTGGGGGCTAATTGAGTGTTACAGCTCAAGCTCTTTGTTTGACCTGTTTTCATTTGATCTTTAACTTGGATTTTACCATGTAGCAAAGGAATTGATTAAAAATTTGGCTGTGTCAAGGTGTCATGTGAATTGCTCATTCAACAGCGCAGAGATATGAGGCACCAGATAAGGGGGAGGCTGAGCCTGGGCAGTCGGTATCTTGTCTGTTATTACCCTGCCAGTCGGCACTTGTGGCAGCAGTTCATGTGTTAAGCTTCTACTTTATTAATAATCTTAAGAGCAGTATTTTTGTTTTGGAATTTGTAGAATTTATTTTTTTTATTATTTTCTCAATTTTATTGGTAATTAATTTTGGCAAAGTCTTATTTGACTTGCCACGCTTTTAATCTCGGTGCCCCGTGTGCCTGCCTAGCTGTTTGTTCCAGGAAAACAGTCATCTGTGCCTTGAGGTGCCTTTCTGCTACATTTAAACTTTACCTGGATGCTCCTGAGACCATATTGTCTGACTAGAAGTCTGCCTTTGTAGCTTGAATTTCTCCTGACTGGATTTTCTTTGAGCTGTAGAGGTTAAACTGATGTTGCAGTCTCACTTGTGACTTTCATTCTAAAGGGAGAGAGAAATGAAGAGCAGTGAAGTTTCCTGTGCCCCATGATATACTGAATCCTACTGGGAAACTTAGCATTGACTGTTCACATCTTACTCAGATCTGTAGCATTCGTTAGGTAGATGGAGTTTTTGTTTTGCCTTGGTTTCTTCCCCCCCCAGTTCATCTTTATCCTTATAGTTTTTAAGAGAACCCTGCTGAATGTTTATGTGGCTTTCTAAGTAAGAAAATTAATGGGTTGAGCAGATGAGTCTTTAGTGAGTATTTTATTCATGGTATCCAAAATGACACAGTCGTGTATCGAGTTTGTCTGAAGTAATTTAATAGAAATTCAGGAAACACCCTTCTAAAATACAGATTACCACCATCAGGTGCTATCCTCCTAACTCCTATTTATCTAATCTCATTGAAGAAAAGTTCTCTCTACCCCCAGTGAGGTAGTGTAGAAGTAAATTTCAGTTTCCTCACTGACATAAGCAACCTCCAATTTGCATTTGGTGTAAAATGTCCAATCTGAGAGGAATCGGACATGAAACACTGAATTAATGATGTTAACACAGAAGCAGCCCTGGTCTGTCTGGGTTATGGCAATGTGAGCTACAGGTTATTGATAAGGTAAATGTAGAGTTTCCAAATGCAAGCCTTACTTTTGCTTTCCTGTTAAATGTGCTCTTTTGTTACTACTTAACTATAGATTGAGGTAGAACTGTGTTACTATGTAGTTTCAGATGACATTTAAAATATATCTTCTGTTTTTATAGTACATCTTAGAAACTGTTAGTGTGAAGGGAAACAGAGATGTTTTCTTTCAAGTTGATATACCTTAGAAATCTATAAGCTATTTGGAGGGGTTTTTTTGTGAAGCAAAATGGGGAAATACGTGGGGCTGTTAATGGGTGGGAACATTCCTGAAGTTTTATTATGGAAATGATCTTTGCAAGGTGGGAGATGTATAATCAGTTTGAATATGTCTGTGAGAGGGACTCAAAGCTTTGCCTGAATTCAGCCATATAATGTGAAAAAAAATCCACCTGTATTTATATCTGACGTCTTCCAATTTTTTCTCTCTCCATATCTGTTATAGTTCCTTCAGAAACAGGTAACTTTTTTGGCAGTCACTCTCTGTCTCTGCATCTTGCCTTTCATAATGCTTTTGTTACCATAATATATAACGGAATCTTAATATCTTTGCTCGCACATTTATGGCACTATAAAACATGCATGCGTAACTTCACAGAATCATTTAGACTATCTTGCAGTTAGTTGGTGACTTCTGTTCTCACCCTTGATTTTTACCTATTCTGAGCAGTTGAAAATGCAACGATTGAAATTTTGCATCAGCACGTAGGAAGTACAATGATACGACTCCATTTCAGAACCGTTTACAAGTAATCCCAGAAGGTGCCTGCTGAAGGCATTGCTTTTAGTGAGGAGCTCAAATATTATCTCACCTGAAAGTGTTAACCTCCAGCTGCGTAGGTATTGTCACAGCTTGGGTTGGCACTGTGACATCTCCCAAGGTGATTGATGCAGGTTTTTTGCAATTTCACACGAGCCCTAACAGTGGTGTGCCTGGTTAGGTGTCTTTCTTTCATTTGGCTTTCTTTTCTTCTTTTACTGATTTCTTTTGTATTTGAAATGAATGTTTAGCTAATAAGCTCCTATTTTTCATACATTTTCTGTAACATTTTATTTCATATAAGCTTATTAACAATGCTTAATTGCTTACCCGTAGTTCCTTTGGTCTTTGTGTATGAGTTGAGCGAGCATTTCATGAGATAGTACTGAATGTCATTAGACAGACTAAGCCCAGTTAACTTTTATGACAGATCGTACCAATATACGTGCAGAACTTCACTGTGAAATTGGGTAAAACGGGGATGATAAGCTATGGCAGCAGTCTCTCTTTAAAAAATGTTTAAAACCTGTAACATCAGTGGCCAGCTTCATGCGCTGTGAATTCTTTTCACGATGGCTTTAAAGTTCATTTTTCTCAGGAAGATTTCAGATCTTGCCAAAAGTTAATTTAAGCCACATTCTTCCATATCTGCCACTGCTTGGTTGTTTGATCTCATCTTTTCTAAAGGCCTGAAATGTTTGCTCCTTATTTTATAAGTAGAATGATAATAGGAAATTCTAGATTGAAGGCTTATTTGTTTTAGGCTTACTTATTTATTTATAAGCTTATAACAAGCTTATTTTTATTTTTTAAAGTGCCTTCTGTTTAAGTAATTTAAGAATTTGCAGGCAGCTCTGAGATTTAGTTGCTTACAAATACAAAAGCTTGGCTTCCTTGGTGAATGGCTTTGTACATATTTTTTTTAACAGCATTTTAATATTCTAGTATTATTCCTTCTTAAGTCTGGTTTGAATGAAACATGAACAAGTGAAAATAAAAGCTCGTGATCTTTATTTTTTTTATATACGTTCTTATCATTTGTGTAAACAATAGCAGACCCTTACTGCTTAATGCACCTAATGGTGTATTTATTTTCATATGTTGTTGAGAACAAGAGGTAGAGAGTTTCTAAATCTCACTGGGTGACTTGGATAAGCTGCTTCTTGAAAAACCTCTTGCAGGGAAGAGACCGTTTCTGTTCATGTCACAGTGAACGGGTGCACCAAGCCAATGGATAATTGAATTCCACTGCAAAGGGAGTAAAAGCGTGTGTGTGCATGCTGGTGTGCTGAAGAGTTGTGGAAATGGAAGAAACTCGGGCATTTGAAGGGAAACTTGTATTTTTCCCATTTATTTAGGGAATGGGATTAGGTTACATTCATGCATTAGCATAATATGTTAGCGTGCAGTTTTGTGGGCTTTTTGGAAAAGCGTATTATACAAGTCTGGGGGTTTCTAGAGGATGGGGATCCTCAGGTAGTTGGGGTTTTTATTTGGGTTGTTTTGTTGTTTTTTTTTTTCTTTAAGAACATACATGTAGTTTATATGCAATATTTTGAAATAACAAAAGCAATTACTGCTATTGTTTGATATATTAGAATTTAGTCTGTACTTTCATAGTTATTCTAAGTAGGAAGTAGGCACCTTTCCAATCCAGTCCTGTTGAATACAGCAACTACAAAAGAAGGTGAATGATTAATGTGCCTGTGAATCAGCTGCGTTGGGTTGTTCCTCAGGTAAACTAGTGTGTGCAGTGTCTTCTTGTGCTTAACCAAATTGATTTCACCCCCCTCCCTCCCCACTCCGTTGTAGATGCTTTTACTGATTCAGCCATCAGTGCTAAAGTAAATGGTGAACACAAGGAAAAGGATCTTGAACCATGGGATGGAGGAGAGACCACCGCTAACGAGGAGCTTGAGGCATTAGAGACAGATGTTGTAAGTAATGCTTTTTTATCATCTATGACAGTCTGTAGAAAACAAGCTATTTCTCTGGACATGCCTTGCAACAATTCCTTAATTTTAATCTGGTAATGAACTTTTGACTAAAATTGCTGGCCTATGTAGTATGGGTGTATGTTCAGTCTTTGCTGGCAGCTGCCACAGTACTTTTTTTTTACAATTAGAATAAGAATAGCTGGATTTCAAATGCCACTTTTGGCAAATCTTGACAAATGGCAGCTGCTGTGGTAAGGGACTTGTTTGACTCATGGACTCCAAATTCAGCAATACTCTGAAGTGATTTACGTTTAATCAGAGCGTTCCTGTCTGACTATCATTGCGTTTGGAAATTATGGCGAAATTGTGCTTAGCTAACTGTCTCTGAGCTAAGATGAAGGAAATGGATGGAAGTCTGACCCACGACTTAATAAGCACAGATACAATCTCAGTAGATTATGAATCGTTAGATGAAGAGCATGGCCTCAAATGACGTTTCCTGATGCATCATGGCAAGTCAGCTTTTACTCAGCCGTGCATCCTTTTTAGTAAGGTATTCAGACCGCAAAATGTTAAAGAAAGAAGATAATATTACTGATTAGAGGAGAATCTAGTCATGTTACTGTGGAGCATATTAACTTTAGGTAGAACAGTTATCCTGTCAATTTTAGTGTACATATTGTACGGCTGAGATTATTAGAATACTTAATACTGTCAGTGCTTTTATAGAACACTCAAAACATTTATCGTTGTGCTTGAGTGCTGTAGTAGCAATTTCACTGAAGTGGGGAAGTTGTGTGGATCAACAGGGGTCTTCTGCCTGTGGGGTGTGTGTGTCTCAGATAATTGCATTGGTAGTGCATTTGGAAAGGTTCAGCACTTGCCACAGCGAGGGACGCTTACAACGTTCAGAAGTGTCAATTTGCACTTTCTGGAAAAGGCATTAATGTATTTATTTCTTGCTAGCCAGTAATCTTCCAGTACAGGGTGGGCACGGTACTTAAACAAAACACCAGCAACAAACAACAAACTGGCTTTTGAAGGTAAAATCTGTGCATCTGATAAACAAAGCTCCCTAAAATAACTGTGACTTTAGTAACTTTGGACAGTGAATTCATAGGCCCAGGAAAAAGGGCAAAAGGTTTAACTACTGCCATCAGCCCTTAATTTTAAGGGAATGTGTTTCCAGTGTCATTTTGAAAAACGAGCATCATTTTCTTCTAGTCTAATGGATGGGATCCCAATGACATGTTTCGTTACAATGAAGAAAATTATGGTGTAGTATCAACTTATGACAGCAGTTTATCTTCTTATACGTAAGTTCCAAAATATTTTGTTACTAGATTTGTATTTAATGTTCTCCCTGGTTTGACAAACTTTATGTTCTGAAGATAATTTTACATACTTTCTAAAGTTGTACAATCGAATAAATGAAAAAGCAATGAATGAATAGTGCTTAAGAAACCTTGCCAGTGTTCTGTGAATAGTTAAATGTAGTAATCATTATATATTCCCTTAAATGGATACAGTTCATTCCCATTGCAATATTTTCTGAATTTAGGCATGCAATAATGCTTATTCTTACAAAAGCTTTTATGAATAGGGTGGAAAATACCAAATTGTGAAACTATATTCTGTTTTTACATAGCTGCTATACCTGCAGTTTGTGTTTAATCTAGCAGAACAGTTTGACTAAACCCTGATTTTATTGAGACAATTGATCTGGTGGTTATTGGAATGTTGAAATGTTGCTGATATTTAAGGGGAACTTGTGTGCTGTGGACAAGTTGTTTAGCAGACATGTCCAGATCTAAGTTAAAGTTTCATTTACAATATAATAGTAACTTGAATATAGAAGTAGTGTAAAACCTGCTCTGGCTGTTTTTGCAGCATGGACCTGTTCCCAGTAGTCTGCAGCTATAATGTTAACTGCAACTGTGAAACAAATCAATTGCAGATGTTCAACAGCCATTGTGAAATATCTTTAATGTTTTCCCACCCTTTTAACCCCCAAAGCGTGAACTAATTTTTGAATGCCCAATAATTGCAGTAAATATTTTTATTTTTATACAGAATTGGAGCAGTTGTCTACAGGTCTCTGGTTCAACACTTTTATTTTTACTATTTAGTTAAAATAGACCTGTAACACGGTGATAATCAAAGTGGTTTAATCGGCTTACATTTGAATCCTGGGGAAGCTGTTCTTTCGTATACTTGACTGCTCTAAGTACTTTTTGTACTTTTGAACTTTAGTCTTCCATCTTTCTGCTCTATGGATATTAATGGAAACAGATGAAAAACATGAAGGTGCCTTTAAGTTGCCAGTGATAAATTCCATTGTTTCCCAGTCAAGCAGCTTCTTTGCGTACCAGTCTGCTAAACTGGGAAACTCTTTTCCTGATTCTCCAACTATGCGATGAGCAGCAGTGTAGCTAAATGCTTATATCTGCAGCTGAAGGATTGTAAAGGATTTATTGGTTAATTGTTTTCTCTTCCTGGAGCTAAGCGTTAGCAGGTACAGTTTGTCAACCTGCACAAAGGTACACGTTTTTGTTGTAGCAGGCAAACTGCATTGGTGTGTTCATCAGCTGCTTCTTTCATCCCCGGGGTACTGAACAATATCATCTTGCCCATCCCCTCGTTTCATTTTTAATGACCTTTTTCCCTGTTAGAACAAATCATTCTTTTGCTTATTTAGATTTCCATCAGTCCTGCTGCACACATCCTTTCATTTTTTTCAGTCATTTTAAACAAATGAGGATGTATTGGGTGTTCTCCTTTTCTTGTCTGTATGCTCAATACAGGGTAAGCGAGGCCCGGGACTTCAGGTTTGTATGCATTGTGTTCATGCATATCTTACTTGAGCCAAAGCTTTACGCTGAAGGGTAAGGTTTTTATTTCATATTCTTGTAGTTACTATTGATAAGGTGGATGTCCCAATAGATGTCCCAGCTGGGGAAAAACTTATGATGTAGTAGCCAAGCACTGGCTTGGAATTTGGCAGAGCCACTTGTTTTCCTAGTTCTGTGACCAACACTTGAGTAATCTTGCATATATTATTTCATACTTGGCTTGTATCTCCACCTACTTTCTTTGTTCTTCATTTTTATATTATTTAAAATATGTGCAGTAGTGATTATAGAATGCCCAGCGTAGCGTGGTCCAAGCCTCAACTGTGTTCTGTATTTTTATGTAGTTTATTCTAAAGTAAGGTTGGATGAAACTTTTGGAACTCAAAATTAGAATCCAAGACAAAGCACAAAGTTGTTTATAAAACCTGATACTTCAACAAAAATTTGAACAGGTAAAAACCAAAAACATGGGTGGACAGAGGGAGGTGCCTGGAGTGATGTCCATCTCAGTCATCTCTCTCGCTATTTCATTACTCACGTATTGAATTCTTACTCGGTGGCTTTCCTAAGGGAGCTACATATGCTTTTTGCAATATGCTGTTACCTAATATAGATACACAGGATGAATGGTTTTGAGGTCCTTGGACATGGCAAATGAGTCATGGGTTTCTAGTCCCGTGCTCTAGTGTATTGCACTCATCTTTCTTGCAGTTATCCGTAACAGCATGAGCTGAAATTCTGTGGCTGGAACTATCAAACAATTAAGCACGTAACTCTTCAATTTCAGTAGGATTGGGGACGCTTCTGTCTGTTGGGAATGTGTAAATAGCTACAGAAATTCAAATTTGGTCTCTTACAGTAGCTTCCTATCTAAACACCAGACTAAAGCTTTTTATTATAAATATACTCAACCGTGTTAAAAGGTGGAGCCTTTGCATGGCTTTAGGGACTGGGGATTTTGCAAGTCATATGGAAAAGCTCTGCACCCTGACCTCAGCTCTCTAGGCAGGTAAATGACACTGAATTTGCATATAATATCAAACCAGTCCATGAATATTGACATACTAAAAAAGACAGTGAGTCTATTGACTTAAAAGCAAGTTTTTTTACTCTGACTTGGTTAGAATTAACGCCATGTAATTTTTGTAGCTCCTTTGTGCTTTTGAATGCATTTCAGAGATTCTTTTCCTTTCCATTGTCTTTTAGGGTGCCATTAGAAAGAGATAATTCAGAAGAGTTTTTAAAACGGGAAGCCAGAGCAACTCAATTAGCAGAGGAAATTGAATCAAGTGCCCAATACAAAGCTCGGGTTGCCTTGGAAAATGATGAAAGAACAGAAGAAGAAAAATATACTGCTGTTCAGAGAAATGCTAATGAACGAGAAGGACATGGTGTGAACACTAGGTACTTGCATATACTGTGAATAGTATTTTTATTTAAATGATGTGCATATTTTGGTACAGTAGCAATTTACTCGTTGAAACTGTGCTTTTTCAGCAGGGCTCATTAGGTTAGGAGCCCTGTGTAAACAATCATGTGCTGGTTTTGGCACTCGTGCCAACGTGTACACCTCCGCCTGGCCCTGTATTATCTCTGTAGGGAGACAGACTTCCCCACGTGGGTAGGTCACTGTGGTGAATTCATACCAAATGACAGGAAAGGGCAGTGGTTTCGGTATGTCATGGGGAATTTCAGGCATTAATACTAAATCCTTGAGTGTCTGCATGCTCATAGAAAGTGGACTGTGTGGTCAGTATCAAAAGCCAATTCATGAGGTGAATGTTAGGTCAACATCTGATAGTATTTAGAGTTTTCCTTGAGCTTGACTTGGAAAGACGGAAAATACCAGCAGAGCTTTTGATCAGGTACTTTTCATTGTCTTTCAGTTCTGTCTTAACACTGATAGAAATTTGCTGTGTTTCAGAGAAAATAAATACATTCCACCTGGACAGAGGAACAGAGATGTCCTGTCCTGGGGAAGTGGAAGACAAAACTCACCACGGATGGGCCAGTCTGGATCAGGACCACCGATTTCAAGGTCTGGATCCCATACTTCAGAATTCAGTCCTAACTCTGGAGCAGATCAAAGAGTAGTTAACGGAGGTAAGTATCTGAAGTCTAATTGAATATGCCATATAAAATCACAATCAATTATCTAATTGTGTTGAAACTGCATATGATGTGGTCTTAGGATATGTACTTGATAAGCCAGGTCAGCATTCATCATTTAAGACAGAGGTTGTGATTTTGATTTTGGATTTAACTCATAATGGAACGCGCATTTGACCGCACTGTATGTAGCTTTGCGGAGCAGAAATGTCTCTTGTTTTGCTTCTCAAACACCTTTGTCTTAGGTAATGGTGCAGTATGCAGTTTTAAAGACTAAAAATTGCTTTGTGCATGACTTCTGCTGATCTCTGTGTGGAGGAGTAGCAATGCTGACACCTAGTGAAAGGGAGGTGGCAGCCAAGGAAGCATCACTCTTCCTTTCTGGTGCATGGATCAATTCTGTTTCCCATGGAAAAGAATAAAGCAACTTACTGACTTTACAGTGATGTGCGGGGGAAAAAATCATAGTTGGGAAAGTAAGAGAAGTGTTAGGGGAAAAAGAATCAAAAGCTTTCTCTCCAAATAGCTATTTGAGTATTTTCTGCTATTCACATGGGTAATATTTATAAACAGACATCACTGAGCACCACGTAACAGGAATTGGTGTTTCATAAACCAAACACCATTTTCTGAGATGGATTTCAGCAGTAGCCTGTCCTTGAGGCATTATTTTTATAAGTTAAAAATGCTGTAGTATGAGATCGTTGTGAATAAATGAAAAATGTATAGTACTCAAGTGCCTCTATCTGGAGAGGAAGTCTGAGAAACACCTAAAGGTAAGTGAGACTTCCTTTTTAAATACGGAGTCAGCTGTACAAAGGATGTACAGCTGAGTCTTGTCCAAACAATGCAAACCGTGAAAATTGTTTGTAGTATTTGTGGTTTCTGTCATCCTGTTACTCTGCTGAATGAACATCATATACCCAAAATATTCAGAATGGCTTGTGAATTCAGTTTCTTTGTTTTGGGAACAAAGAACCCTGTAGCCTAGATTAAAATACTACATTAATACTTCAGATAACTGATAAAGGCATAAATGTCAGGATTCAGACACTGAACACCGCTGTTTTTTGTAAAGATACAGTTCCTAGAATTTATATTGCTCATCATTTGGTTTGAAAGTAGCAGTTTGTGTAGTCAATACTTTATGTGATCCGCTGTTTGAGAACCTCTGGTAGCTTTTTCAAGGACCTTGTCAAGAGTTGATGCATACTGTAGAACATATATATAATAGGCTAACAGATCAAACTTTACTGTCTATTCCTTAGTAGTATTTGTAGATCCTAATTAACCCTTTGGGGAGTTTGTGACATTCAGGTGTTAAATTTGACCCGAAGTGGAGGAAATAACCTTGCAGAGACTATTTTATTGGTTGCAGAAATAAACTAACTTATCCCCAAAGGGTTAAACATGAAAAATCATTTTGTCATATTTTACTTTTTTTTCTGTTGACCTTTTTCCCCATAATTTTTCTTTAGTTTTTATACTTTCCTTCATATCATTTGTTCTGTCAGGTGTTCCCTGGCCATCGCCTTGCCCATCTCCTTCCTCTCGCCCACCTTCTCGCTACCAGTCAGGTCCCAACTCTCTTCCACCTCGGGCAGCCACCCCTACACGGCCGCCCTCCAGGCCCCCCTCGCGGCCCTCCAGGCCCCCGTCTCACCCCTCTGCTCATGGTTCTCCAGCTCCTGTCTCTACTATGCCTAAACGCATGTCTTCAGAAGGTACAATACCACGATTTGTTCATGTTTTTGTTTGTCTTTGTTTAACTCCTTTGTGAGTTTAATTACAAAATTGTTTTTCCTCTTCATTACTTAACCTATAATTTGTGTTTAACTTTAGTTTATCAGACTATTTCTATTAACCTTTTTATTTGAAGAACTTTACAAAAACAAAATAAAGCTGTGAAATTTCCCAAATTGGTACGAAATAAACCCAGCTTTGTAAACGCTGCTCAGTGTCTTAACCAACAGCAACACGCAGGACCTGATAACTTTAGAGGGCATTTTTAGGAATATGAATTTATATAAAATACCAAATATTTCAGTAGAGTTGTTTCACAAAAAGCAGTTTCAAATTTAACTAAATCATTGAATTACCTTTTGTAAAAAGCCAATAATAAGAAGAAAAATAAAAATACTGTATTCAGAGAAGTGCATTGTGGAATTAGGGTAGGATAAACTGCTTCAAAGGCCAATCTGTAGAAGACCGTAGATGTGTTTGCATTGAGGCAGGACAGTAAGTCGGGTCCCTGGCGGCCAATAATCTGCAGAGAAACGCTTAACCCATGAGGCTTCGGTAAGAGAAGTATCTGAACTAAACTTATTTGTCCTCTGAGGGTACAGTAAGGAATACATTTTAAAATTTTTATTTAAATGCACTTAAATACTATCCCGCACAGCACAGTCCAGCAAGCCTGGAAAAATGTAAACGGGTTATACTGAACTCACTGGAAACTTGCAGTCTCTGCTGTAACTGGCTCCACTGGAGCCACGGCAGAGAGACCAGTCGTCCCACTAATTGAGTCAGTAATGCTGTTCCACAGCTTGCCTGATAAATGCTCGAGATGGTCCATAACCAGAAAGTGGATGGTCATAGGCATGTCCATGGCGTGCTACTGTCAATTTATCTGTGTGAGCTTTTTCTATGTAGTAAGATGTTGAGAATCCACATGCAAATTCAGGTATTTCTTAGCACTTGCGATGCATTTGTCAGGCATGCAGTGAACTGCTGCGTATTGCAACGCTTCATTTTTGCTACTAGAAGAGGATTGTTGGAACGTGTATTGTTTAAAATACTTGCCTGTATATAATTTGGATTGAAGCGTACTTTAGATTCGTGGTTAAAATAGAGGCTGACATTTAAAGATTTATGTAACCAGAAGAGGTACTTGATATTTTAGAACCTTATCTGAAACCAGAAAGCCATTATCTGAACTAATCTCTGTTATTGACCTACATTAAAAATGAACTGTAATCAGCCAGATTATCTTGTGCTCAGTTTTTCCTTTCGAAACATTAACATTTGAGTCTGGTCTTGTAAAGAAAATGTTAGGATGTACAAACTGTATTGCTGCTTAGACTTGAGCGTAAATGTTCTGTGGCAGCTGTATAAGCTGTTCAGAATTACTGTATTCACTTACGACTTTAGCTTCTGGCGTTAAACATGCATGACTTGAACCTTGGGATAACAATAACTTGTTTAGTTGCAGTTTTGCTGACTTGTAAATGAATTGTGACCTGCTGCAGGCAATTCAGCCTCGGTGCAGAAAGCTCTGCTGAAATTCCCCAAGAGCATTGGTCAGCCAGTGGTGACTACTCTGTAAATAAATGTTCGGTATCACTGACCACCTGACAAAAGGGATGGAATTTTTTTTCTTTTCTGGAAAATGTTTGATAGCCTAGTGCTTATCCAGAGGGAGCTGGGCTACTGACCTTTTTGGCGTGTCTTGCAGTAAGCAATACTGGATGCTTGAATTCAAATATTTTAAATCCGGCACTTGCATACCTGTTTCAATTCTGATAAAGCTTCTAAATATCAATGAACATGAGCTGTCATAGCAAGGTGATGAGTTTGTTTGTACTCTGGCTGCACCAATGGCTTGGCCTTTTTAGTCTCGGGGATCCTCAGTTCTAGTTGACGTCAGTGTAAATTGCTTGACTGTATTACTGCATTATTGAGAGTTAATAGATTAAATGCAATTTTAAAAACATATAGTATGTTTGGGTACTGATAGTGATGGACGTTAAGTACTTATTGTGTGGGGTTGTTTTCTTTTTCCCAGGGCCTCCACGGATGTCTCCTAAGGCACAACGGCACCCTCGAGGTCACAGAGTCTCTACTGGTAGGGGTACAATTTCAAGTGGCTTAGAATTTGTATCTCATAATGCACCAGGGGAAGCATCTACTACTGCAGTGGCACGAGGCAGCCCTTCAGGTGGGACGTGGTCATCAGTTGTCAGTGGGGGTAGGTAAAGCTTGGCTTATTGCAGATGGCTTGCCAGGGGCACTTTAGAGTGTGAATGCTAAGCAGAATATTGCATTTCTAGACAATTCAGGCTCTGAATAAACACTGGTCGGCTAACGTAGCTTGCTTAAATGGAGTAGGAGAAGGATGTACCCAGAGAGCTTAGTAAAGTAGTTGGTGAGTCGGTCCTTCAAGTGCAATATTGTCTTAACTACAGAGAATTTAAGTCTGATGGTGTATGAAAAGAAAGGAAGGAAAAGTATGGAATTAGTTGTTAAAAGAAGTTATTTTCAGGAAAGTTATTGAAAGGAAAAGTTACATACTTTCCACTGCATCACTGAATTTGGTTAATGGCAGTGTAACTGGGTTGTGGTTTACAAATGAAGGAAGTGTTTGGGTAGAGGAAGATTGGTGTTAACAGAGAAGATGAAATGATATTCAAGTTAAGTTGGATATATTTTTCCTTTTAAAATGACACAGGTTTTAAGTGGTCATTTTGTGTTTGTCTAAGTATTGTAGTAGCAGATACAGTCAGTAGCACTTCTTTTTTCAATATTTGACTTCAAATTTAAAGCTCATTCTTGTGACACGGGCCCTAGTCTTGAGCTTTTGTAGTTGGGACTGCGTTCCAGTGAGTTGTCAGCAGCTGGGTGCTTTTTTGAGTGACATTCAGAGGCTGTTACTTTTTAGCAGTGCTAGAATTCTAGAGGAGTGTAGTGGGAATGCATTTTTCAGAAAGAAGGGATGAATTAGACCCACATACACCTGTTGCCTTGTGGAAAAGCTTTCAACTCTTCTGTTCTGGCATTATCTCTAATTCATCTTCCCTCACCATCCCCCACTTACATATTATTACCATGCAAGTAGGACTGTTAAATGACTTAACCTCTTTTTCTCCTCGCTCACTTTAAGTTAATATACAATGTAAAGCAATTAACAGTGGGATGAGCAGGAAGCAGGAGGTACAACTTGTAGTTTAAAGAATATACAACTTACCTTGCTGCTTTAACACAGGGGCAAAAATATACATCAAATAATCCTCTTTCAATAGGATATGTTGTTTTTTTTTCAGCTGGCAAACCTCCAAAAGAGGACGCTGTAAAATGGATGTCTTTTTTCAGCCCTTTTAAAAATGTTTTACATCTGTTTGTATGGAGACCTGACCACCTTTTCTATTCTGCCTCAAACTGTGTTAATGTGAGCTGTTGTAGTTGTACTATTGGGCGGGCTGGGGACCATATTGCAGTATCATGGTGGGACTACAGGGCAGTGATGTATATTAGGGGACAATCTGCAGAAAAATCGCACCGCTTATGTGAAATGCGGCATTGTAAAGAACTAGGAGATGTACCTGAAAGGTAAACAGGTTTTCAATTACTATATTACGTTCCACTAAGTATTTTAAAGCATGTTTTAGTCATTTTAAAAATAAGCAAACTGTTGAGCAGATGAGGAAACTTATCCTATAACTGTTTTTTTCCTTTTTTTGTTTCTAGTTCCAAGATTATCCCCTAAAACACACAGGCCTAGGTCTCCGAGGCAGAGCAGCACTCCCACGGGACCAGCTCTGCCTTCTCCTCAGCCTGGTACTATTCCCACTGAAGCTGTTGCCATGCCTGTTCCAGCTGCCTCTCCTACACCTGCCAGCCCTGCATCCAACAGAGCAGTCACCCCTTCCAGCGAATGTAAGTTACCCTTTGCTAGCTTGGAAATGCTCCCTTTCCCTAATCCCTGACAATGAATGTGTCTGTAGAAGAGCAGAGCTGCTTTCTAAATGACGGGAAAACTTCTGGTGCATTTAATTTTCCTGTGTAGTGAATTCCCCTTTACTCACAATGCTAGCTTTACGCTAAGGTTGGAGGGGCTATTTGATAAGTCTGTGTGCTTAATTTCTGCTGCTCTTTACGGGCTTATAGGTTTTTGGCATAATTGAGGATTTCTTTCAAACTGAGTGCCTGGCTGTTTTATAATCTAAAGAAATTTAGGCCTCTGGTTTCAAAGGATATTTTGAGCATAGTAAAAGGAAGGCGAAAAAAAACAACATTGAAAAGCACAGTCAAATGTCTAAGAACTCTCAAATCTTTGTAGCATTCTCTATGAAGAGTTTGGACTATTGAAAATAATTTGCTCTCACTTTATAGCTTTTGCAGCCTGGTTAAGGTTCTGTGTTAGACTGGGACTTTTTCATTTGGTGGGGAAGGGGGAAGGATAACCCTTCAGACTCCCACTAGGTAGCAGAAAATGTGTAACTTAGGGTTTTTCTTTTGTAAGCTAGACATGATTAAATCTCTCTTCTGTTTCTGTCTTGCAATCTCTCTTTGGTCAGTTTGAGAAGAGAATAATTTTGACAATTTCTTTTGTAGCTAAAGATACCAGGCTTCAGGACCAGAGGCAAAATTCTGCAACTGGAAACAAGGAGAATATAAAGCCCAGTGAGACTTCTCCTAGTTTTCCCAAACCTGAAAACAAAGGTTTGTATTGAAAGCTTTCATGTATACTTGAGTAATGTAGAAATCCCAAGCACTGAACCTGCTATATATTGATTGCTTTAGTTAGTATTTTAAGAAGGACTTGGAGACAATCTCGCTTGGGTGTTCTACAGCGGAAATTTGGTCATGCGGTTGTGAAGTGGCAGGCCTACAATTTTAAATGTTGTTCTTGACTCATTTAATCAACAAAAAGTGTAGGGATGCTTATGTGGATGGTTTAATTTCTTTTAACTTGGGGTTTTTTTTTATTATTTCTTTATTTTTTCCTTCTCATAAAGCTGTTTTTTAGCTGTCTTTGGGCCAAATAAGTGTTTCTACTTAGAGCTGTGCTCACAATATTTCTAAGCATTGCGGTCAGCGTAGTTTTTTGTAACTGTACTTCTTCCTGCTATGCCTTAAATCTGGCTTTCTCTGCAGCATTGTTTGTCATTCAGTTCTCAAAAAAAATCTTTTCATGTTGTTGAACTTGGAATCAAAACGTTGGAAAAGGCCTTTAAGATCAAGTCTAACCATAAACCTAACCTTGGTCAGTGTTTCACCTTTGCTTGCTGTGTCTTGAAACACTGGTGTGTTACATTTTGAGGGTTTTGTTGCATGCTTCTTTGTGTTCAGCAGAGCTCTGCAGTCCCTGCACCTCAGGGCTTCTCTCTTGGTACGATGCGTTAGAGCTATAGATATGTCAGTTATGTAATGCTCTGGTTTCACAGAGTATTTTTGTGTGCTCATGCACGTAGTTCATGAAATTATACCAAGTTACAGCTGAAATGATACCACAGCATTTCATTTTTAGCTATGCAAACGTTACCTTTTGTCAAACTCAATGTAGAGGTTGTATATAAAACTTGTATTAGAAATGCTTGGACAATGTTGGTTTTATATTTGGCAGGTGTATCTCCGATTGTTTCAGAACACAGAAAACAGATTGATGATTTAAAGAAATTTAAGAATGACTTTAGGGTAAGTATCTCTGAATGTTTACTTAATGGTATCATAGTTCTCATGTGCATCCAAATTATTTTAATGAATTGAATATACTGCGTATGTTAACAGGAAAACAGGTCCTTACTACTTGTGCTTAATTTATGAAAATATCTATAAGAATTCAGGCTAGATATTATAAAATCAATGCTGACTCTTGCTAGTGCAATTGCCTAATACGTGTAAATGTGCATATTGACTGTACACTGAAAATAGTACTTGAAACCTGTTGGATCATCAGGTACAAATTATTATCACATTTACAGTCCATTTGGAAGAGCTGTTTCAAAATTAAATAAAGGGTTTTGTGGAGGAAAATTGAAGATGAATTCATATTGCTTATTTCCTAGTTATAATGGTTTATTAAATCAGGTTAGCTTTTCGAATGTTACTGTTAAATCACACAGGGGATGAGTCCAGAAGCTTTCCTGTCACTTCCTAATCAACATATAGGTCAGTTGAGTTGCTAAATAGCTGCTTTCACGGTGTAGGCTTAAAACATTGTCAATGTTCATAGATTTCTCTTCTAGTAGAAATGGAAATGTATGTTTTAAAAAGTAGTTTCCAGATGATTGAGGCCTATGGGACTGTATTTTACTCTGTGTATGTGATAGCATTCGATTCCCTAGTTCTGTGTATCAATTTACTGACTATGTTCCTTGGGTTTGTTTCAGTTACAGTCGAGTTCCTCTTCAGATGCAGTGGATCAGCTGCTAAACAAAACCCGAGAAGGTGAAAAATCAAGAGATGTAGTTAAAGAAAAGACAGAATCAACCCCTAAAGAATCTATCATAGAAACTGGCAGTAATACTAACTCGAACGGTGGCAGTAGCAAACCTAATAGTCCAAGTATTTCTCCCTCAATAAGTAATAGTTCTGAGCAAAAGCGGGGGCCTGAGGTAACTTCACAAGGTGTACAGACATCTGGGCCTGGAAGTAAACAAGATAAAGAGGATAAAGAGGAGAAGAAAGATACTTCTGAGTGAGTAATTCTGCCTTTTAGAATAAGCACATCTGTTATTAGCATTTAGCCGTTTGTAGAAAAAACTATTATGAATGTGTAATAATATCTTTATGTGGCTGATACAAGTTCTCTCTGTTATACAGGGAAAACAACACATGAATTTACTGTACTAAAAGTCATCTCATGAGTCAATGGCAGAGCCGCATATAGAACTGTGGTCCTGTTGATTGCCTAATCCATGTCTAAACGGTTATTTAAACGTTTTCCTGGCTCATGTGAGCTGTAGTATCAACGACAGGAAAACTTTTTCATGGACAAGTATAATAAGAGTGCTATCAGTAAGAGCAGCTTTTTGCATGCCATGTGTTGTTTGAGTTCTTAAAAATATGACTCACAGATGGAAATGAGATATTTCATCTCTTTAAATTTTTAATTGTTTGGGAGTTCTGCCGATATGCTTATAAAAGAACAATGCTAAACAGAGTTTTTTGTTCTTTGTTTAGGCAAGTTAGAAAATCAACACTTAATCCTAATGCAAAAGAGTTCAACCCTCGATCTTTTGCTCAAGTAAGTTACTCGATACTGTTTAACATCGCCTTTGAGTAGATCTTTATAAGCAAACCTTTTACTTGGAGGGTAATCAAGCTAATCTTGCCTATACGTTGCTGAACTCTCTTTGTAGCCGAAACCTTCTACTACACCAACCTCCCCTCGTCCACAAGCCCAGCCCAGCCCCTCTATGGTGGGTCATCAGCAGCCGACCCCAGTGTACACTCAGCCTGTTTGTTTTGCACCAAATATGATGTACCCGGTTCCAGTGAGTCCAGGCGTGCAGGTAAAGAGCAGCCATGTGCTGCAAACTTAACACTTAAGAGATTTAAGTTAAAACAGTGAAATGTTAACAGCTTGTATTACTGTTGTAAATATGGGTACAGTTACATTGTTGTTCAGTATTTACATAGCTGACTTCACCCAGTGGTCCCGCAACCTAGATGTTCTCATATTCTTAAACACTTATGAATTCCAGCAGCTCTTAATCACATTTATTGTTAATTTGTCCAGGCTTCCTCCCCAGTTCTCCAAGCATAGTCTTACTCTCTTAAGTTTTAAGCAACTGTGTCTTCGTCCTTAGTTTCCAGCTGTGTCCCGCTAGTTTCTGGTCATTGTTGGAATTACTAGGATTTCAAATCTAATTGTTCTAAAGCTGTCCGATTTAGTACATTGCTTGAAGTAGCAGTAGTATCGTTACTTGACTGGTTGTTGCAAACCATATGGTCTTAGTTGTTTGTATATGCAGCCTTAATCACAGTCATCCAAGAAAATATCATAGGTTAGGCAGAGTTCACTAAACCATGTAACATAACAGAGTAAAAAACATCAAAGCTGAGTGGGGCCCCCACCCAGACGCACACTCACTTTTTAAAGGAATATCATAGCTTCAACTCCTTCTCTTTCAGCCTTTGTATCCTATTCCCATGACGCCCATGCCAGTGAACCAGGCCAAGACATATAGAGCAGGTAAAGGTGAGAATAATACTGCCTGTTTGGTTCTTAGTCTGCATGCAGCATGAATAAATTACAAACGTTTGTGTGTTTTCTAATTGATATTTTAAATGCTGTTTTTCATAAAGGCGAGTAAGTGGAAATACTAATGCATTTCTAGATAAACTAATTCAGCCAAAACATGATAAGTTTGAGTAATGGGGAGTTGCTTAGTTTGGAATCTGATTTGACAGAGGGGAAAATACCCTAATGTTGCAATTAACAGAGATAAGCTGATTGTCTCCTGTATTTCATAAGTCTTACAGGTTTGTTTAAAGGGAACTTTCTGTACTGGTTTTCTGTTCTGGTTTACAGCAGAGCTCTGAATGGTGCTTTAATAGAGGAGATTTTTTTGTCAACAGGCAAAATCGCTGTTTCTTCAGAAAGAGTATGCTGTGCTGCTCTTCTGAAAAACACTTACTGCTGGTTCCAGTTTGTTCTTTTGCATTCCTTCTGCAACAGTAACTGAACAGCTGGACTAACAATACCATGTTTTTAACAAGTGACACCTGTGGCTATGGAGACAAGAACATGTGTGGCAAGATGCATTCTCTTCTGTGCAGTGCGACAGAGGAGCAGAAAAATGAGGGTCTTGTTTTTATAGTCATGTTTCAGATAATGCTCTAGTTCTACACAGTGCATGCTTTCTTGCAGTTTTACACAGTGGTTCACGATGATAGGTTCCAGTGCTGCAGCTCCAGTCACTGGAAAAGGAAATTGTTTAAAAGAGCCATTCTGCTGTTTAGAAATAAACAAGTAGCCTTTATTAATGTAGGGGGCACACAAACCTGCAATGTGTTTCTATTTTAAAACACACTAACTTTACTGTGGCCTGACCCATGGAATCTTTTCATTGGTAACACTGATTGTTTTAATCAGAAATACATTACTGTGGACTCACTTGCTGTGTGAGGCCACTCTCCTATTCTGAATTCTTTTTTTACTTCACATTATTTTCTGTATATCCATTCTGTGTTCAGCGTAGTCCTGAAGGAGCTGCATGGGTTAAAGTGCAGTGCCTTTACGCTGGTCAAGTTAGGTCCTGTATTTACTTTTCTCTATTGTTGATTTGCAGTGTAAATACAATCATAACTGAATTTACTGACATCTTCAACATTTCCCTCCTTTCCTCTCTCTAAGGGGTCTGTCTGCATTGCACACGGCAGTGGAGTTTACAGGTGCTTGAGTTAGCCTAGATCTTAGTTGCAGTCTCACTGCAGCAAGCTG
The DNA here is from genome assembly GCF_964106895.1 of Numenius arquata. Taxonomy (NCBI): domain Eukaryota; kingdom Metazoa; phylum Chordata; class Aves; order Charadriiformes; family Scolopacidae; genus Numenius; species Numenius arquata. Next base: position 4,129,976 of record NC_133591.1, read on the forward strand.
GAGCTCACCTTGAACTCTCATGCCCTGTTGCTTAGTAGGCTGAATTAGTTTGTTCTGAGCGCCTTGCTCCTGTGGTTCGGTTGGTCGTCTTACCAGGATAGCTCAGGTAGCCCCACACTACAGCGCTCTGCTCTCTTGATCTTTCTGCCCTCTACTTACTCCTCTTCTTATAGGTTGACTTGTCCCCTTCAGTGTTGACTGTGACATAAAAGTTGCTTGCTGCTATCCTGAGGGGTAGCACAGAGCTTTAAAAGATGCGAGTACTTCAAATTGCGGCTTTGCGGAGACCTTTATTCTGCTCTCCTCAGCCATAAACACAAGTAATTTTAACAGACTTGGCTTTCCAGTTGATGGAACAGTTGCCGAGTAGTTTCCATAGAGGGTGAAGTAAGCCTTTTGAAGGGGACAGGATCAAATTTGATTAATGTAGGTATCCTGATATAACCTCTCTCTTCTGTTACTGATTCTTGTCAGCCTTTCTCTCCCTCCACCTTTCTTCCTTCCTTCACAAAAAAGCAGGGCTGGGTTTGTGGCCGTATACGTGGCTCAAAGGCGGTGATGAAAATCAAATGTTTCTTGGAGGAACTCCTTTTCATGCTGTTCCTTTTTGATAGAGCTCTAGTACGTGGTTAAAGGTGAGGGGTGAGGGTGTTTCACTTGGTCACAGTGACACTGTAATGTAAAACCTTTCAGGAAGATGGTCATTCTTCATGTTGTGTTTCTAATGCAAGGCACTCTTTTCTTTGTAGTACCAAATATGCCACAGCAACGGCAAGACCAACATCATCAGAGCACCATGATGCATCCTGCCTCAGCAGCAGGCCCTCCAATTGTAGCTACGCCACCTGCTTATTCAACACAATATGTTGCATATAGTCCCCAACAGTTTCCTAATCAGCCTCTTGTGCAGCATGTGCCACACTACCAGTCTCAGGTAAGAGTCCTTTTGACGCGTGATAAGTCAAAACAGAAATAATTAAGTGCCTCAGTCCTAAATACCGCGTTGTCTCCAGTCATAAGAAGTCACTCTGAACAGTTTCTGTGTTCTGGAGCATACTTGGTGGTGGTGTAATGTGCTTCAAAGCCTGTAACGAATTTTAAGGTCAGTTTAGTAGAAGTTGGCATTTATTATTGATGCTACCTTTTTAGCTCTTTGAAGAGTTACTTTCAGGTCATGGCCATCTCCTGGTTATATGTTCTAAAAAATAAACTATTTGGTGTGCTCCTCTTACTTCAAAGTCTTTTAAATACACATATGTACTTGTGTAAATATATAATTACATACATATGATTTCTACATTATTAGAATGGCAAAAATTAGATATACCACTGGTTTTTGTCAGGTTCTAGCCCACTGCAGAAAATGTCCTTAAACTTTAGAAGCAGTGGGATAAGTGTGATAGTATGAAATCTTTAATTTGCTCTACATTTTACTAAGGCCAAGCTATTACTGTTTGTAAATACATAATTATTGTTTAGAAGAGAGTAGTTTCTTTGTGCCGGTCCCCCAATTAACTGTCTGTTTTCTTATTTCTGTTGAACGCAGCATCCTCATGTTTATAGCCCTGTAATACAGGGCAACGCTAGAATGATGGCACCACCAACACACGCACAGCCTGGTTTAGTATCTTCTTCTGCAACACAGTATGGTGCGCATGAACAGACGCATGCTATGTATGGTAGGAAACGTTTTGTGTTATATGTAACTTTTTAAGTTCTGATGTTGTGCAGGGATGTATTTAATCTCAAGCTTCAAACATGGGTATCACTCAGATTACACCAGTAAATGTGGTTTATATTTCATAAGATGATGAGCAGAGCATTGAAAACTGAGCCACCTGGTTAAAATGAAAACTCAAGTATGCTGATATCAGTAGGATGCCAGTGACCAAGATGAAATTTCAACCTGGGAGCTGCTAAAGAATATCTGCTGAAAGAAGTTTGTTCAAGTTCTCTTGATGCTCTTGACACAACATCCCCTGATTGTTTCTTGATTATAATTAGGACTTGTTTTATTGCAAGGCTATGACCTCAGTTTCAAAACTTGACTTTAGTTCTGACAACTAGTGAAATGCTGTCTTTATGATACTACTAGCTTTATTAACAGTATAAACACTGCTGTTAAAATAAAACTTGTGTTGCTTACCTTTCTTTTTTGGTAAGTCAAGAATAAGTATATGAAACAGCTCATGTATTGGTCTGACTTTTGACAGTAAGTCTCCAGCATTATCAGATGGGCGTATTCCACTTACAGTGAAGTGCTGAAAATGTGGGTTACCTTGTTACAAAGTAAAAATGTGAAAGAACTCCTGAAGCATTTTAAATGTATGATAAATCAATGCCCAATTCAGAGGGAAAAAAAAAAAAACAACCTCACTGCAAAACCTGCTATCGAAAGAGGTAGAATCAAGGTTGCTAGAAGGCTTGGAAATTGTCATAAAATGTCAAAACAGCAGATGGTCTCTTGAAAACGTGGCATTTCAAAACTTGTTATAGCATCTGAGGAAGACTTTTATTGGGTCACGTATATTATTGACTTAGATTCTAATAAAAGATTTTCTGTACCTTTAGACATCTTTGTATGTTTTCCGGTGCTTAGTTTTACACTGCTACTTAATGGAAGTCCTTGATGTGTCATGAAAACTTACAAGGCTAAGAATCTGAAGTTTAGTGTGAAATTAATTCTGATTTTTAAAAAGCCTGTGTCTTACCCATCTGAAAACATCCTGTCAGATCTCCACAGTGGTATGGTGACATAGCGAAGAAACAAAAATAATAGAGAGAAACCTTTTTTGACACTTGGAGGAAGAACGTTTCAGCTCATTTGTGTGGAAGCTGAAATGGAAGTTACTTGTAGAGATTAAGTCTTTCTCTCACAGGTCCTTGCTAATTGTATTACTTTGATCTTTTCAACTCTTGTGCTTGAGGTGTCCATGTAAACAGATCTTCTGTTTGCTTTTTCATTAGATTAAATAGAATTCCGATAAAGTAAATGATCAAAGGCTTTCCAGACCTTTATTGGTGAAAACTCTCCTCTCAAATCCTAATTAAAATAAAACCAAACATGAGATAATCTGAGATTTGATTCAGAATGGTTGCATGTGACGTCCTAGCAATTTCCCCGTTGTGCACCATCCTTATCTTCTGTACCCAGTGGGTTCTACAGCATTGAAGTAAAAGCCCATTCCCTTGGTTGGCTTTCATCAGATGTCTGTATAGTTTTTTCGCTGATTTTCTAACTTACAACTGTTAGATCTCATTTTGTGTTGGTTTTGCAGCTTGTATGTTGTAGGTATGTGATTACCTACCAGTGCAAACAACTAACTTGGGTCAAACTTGAGAATTCTTTGGTATTTCCTGCCATGTAATTAAATATAACTTTTCCAAGAGCACCTAATTTGACAGAAATTGCATGTCCTCCTGTGCTCTTCCAAGTAGCTACTTGGGGCCTCTTCTAAACATTCTCCTGCCTTCCCAGTAAGTGATCAAGTGCTTGAAATTCTTGTTATTGAAACCATTCAACCCAACTGGATCGTGAACTCCATGAGAGACAGTTTTGTGCCGATGTGTTTATTGCCTAGTGAACATGAATTGGCTGAAACGTACCCTTAACCAACAAAGTTTGCAGTTGGCTACACATGAAATGACTTCTGATACGGTGCAGCACTATCAGTTCAGATTTTTGCAAGTCTTCCATGTGCTGAGTGCTTGAAGACCTTAACTCTAGACGGATTGTGTTTCCTCAAAATGTGTCCATCTGTAATGTTTTCACTTCAGCTTCCATTTATCAATATGGGAACGCTTGGGAAAAATATAGAAATGCCCAAGGTGGTAAATACATGCTGCTTGTGGAGTACATTGCTAAAGAACAACGTGCTGGAACGATTCACATCTGTTTAAGTGACTATAAGAAAAGTATCCGTAACTTATATTCTGTATTTTGGGAATCTTAAGTTTACCCCCAGTATCTTTGAACTAAATATACCAACGCACATTGATTCTGGTCCTCTTTTAAAACTAGTTTGAAAGTACAGAATAACAACCTCCTGAGAAACAGCAACCACTGCTGCTTTGATTTCTGGGGCACTTGCTCAAACAACTTCCTTTTGCCTCTTTCAAAATTGCTGTCTGATTATTTTTTTTTTTCCATTACTTTTTAATTTCTTTTTCCCCCGTATTGATATCAGGATGTAGTGGGCTATAATGCCCTTTTATCCTTCAAGGTACTAGTGGTTTCTTTGAGATAATTCTTGGAAAATTCACACAATTTTTTTCCTACGTATGTGGTAGACAGAAGATGTCTGCAAGGACAACTGCACTGAGACCTGGGGGCTGGGGGGCACTGCTTATGAAGTATTCTTAAGGTGTGAAATGTTTTCTGGTGAGATCTGAAACTCCATCTTCACTAATGGTTTGGGACAAGTTAAAAGTCTATGGTAAAGTAGTAACCTCCTGCCAGCAAAGAGAAAAGCCCCTTGATTTATTAAGTGAACTACCCTCACTCCCAAAAGTTCGGGGTTTTTTTTGCCTTCCTGTCTGGTGAAGAGAGAGCTGAATCCAAAATGCGTACAGCGACCTACACTTGTTGATAAGCACTCTTCCAGTTTAAAGAAAAGTATTTTTGTCTAATGCTGTTTAATGGGATATTTCTGCGCTTCTGGGATTTCTTTGCCAGTCCTTACAGTGTCCTGCTTCTGTTTCCCAACCTGCTGTTGACAAGAGCTCAAGAGAAGCTGAGCTGCGTGGTCACCAGTAGAGCCATCTAAACATATGGAGGAGGAGTGTTTAAATCATTGGGGTGTTTTCCCCTCAAAACACAATTGGGAAGGACAGTGTTCAAGCAACTATCTTTCTTCCCATCTACCGGCCAGATGATAAAAATGTCTTTATTGCACACTTCAGCTCGTAACTTCTGGAGCCATGAACCACTTAAATGTTCTTGTCAAGGAGAGTTTGAAATGCAGGCGGTGCTGAAACAGAGCACCTCTAACTGCCACATTCACGTCCCTGAATGCGGAGTTGTGGTTCTTGCCCTGCTAAGCTGCACGTTGGTTTCCAAACGTACTGTCTGTCTCGGAGGTGTTGGCTCTGTGTGATCTCCCTGATACCGATGTTCCTGGGCTGGTGGAGTTTGGTGGCCACGGTTTGCAGTTTGACTACTTGGTCTGTGGCACAAAGACCCCAACTTGTCTTGTGCTATTGGTAGAAAATTTGGTTTTCTAACCAGAGGGTGGATACATGCATTCCTGTGACAATGAACTTGTGTTAGTTTTACCATGTAGCTGAATTGCCTGTGTTTTCAGATAACTGGAGTCCTCAGAAAAAACTTAACTTTTGTGTTTAAAATCAAACTTGTGTAAAACCAGACCTTGGTTTTATACAGATGCATTTCCTGTTTTTTGTGCTCTCATTCCTGTCCCCATTCTCCCTTCCCCCTTCCCCTTCTGCATATGTTTTACTGGTCTGGTGTTGTCTCTAACTTTATCTGGTTTCTGTCTCAGCAGTAGAGTAAATTCTATTACCCTGATAGTCCCTGGAGAATCCTCTGAAGTTTATATTATATCCACCATTGTACTAAGAGTGAACCAGTCACCAAAGGTGTCTTGGAACTGTTAAGAATGACAGTGATATAGCTGAAAAAGCAAGGGACCAATTTCTGGTTTAGTGTAATTACCTTTTAACCTTCTTATTACAGTGGACTGTAATAGACCATTGATTGACATAAAGTTTGTTTTTGTGTTAATTAAGAACTGGAGACCTCAGTGTCACAGTTAAGAAGGAAGGCTTACTTGAGAATTTTGTTGTTTCATCTCCACTCATTTGTAAAACTAAATATCCAGCTCTAATAGCACCTAAGTAAATACAAATATCTGCATGGTTCTACAATCTTTAAAAAAAAAAAAAAAAAAAGAGGGAGAGAGAAAAAAAAAAAAGACGCTGACCTTTCCAGAAGACGGGAAGTATGCACGTGGCAAGAGGCTAATTTACCTTTCTATTTCCCAAATTCAGCATGTCCCAAAATACCATACAGCAAGGAGACAGGCCCTTCTTTCTACTTTGCCAGTGAGTTGGGTTTTTTGTACTAATTTTGATTGTACAGAAAAGCACTATCTAAAGAACAGATGTTAAAGGAATGGGACGTGTTGAGGGAACAAGTTTCCTTGCACCAAACCAGTATGTGGAAAACGCAGGAAGGTTCCTTTCAATGGATGGGGAGATGAAGCTGTTGAACAGATTTATCTGACCACAGGAAGCTGATTTGTCATTTTTTAAAATGTATTTCGCATGTTGAGTAATTTCTGACTCTACTACCCAGTCTTTTCATCTGCAACCAGAAGTGAGCGCTGTATGTGGATGGCCTCTGCTTAAAACCGAGGTGAACTGCCTCACTCCTATTCATTACATTATGGTCCAAACAGGATCTTTAAAACTTGGCAGGTTAATCGGCTTCCTAAAAGGAGAAGCATATTGTGCCTTATCTCTTTAAAAAGCTGTGGCTTAAGTTCCGAGCCCCTGGGAGGAAATAACTTGAGTTGTGGCTGAGGTGAAGGAAGCTCTATGTAGAGTGACTTTGGTGCCACCGAAGGAGAACAGTGTGAACAATGAACTTTGTCATTATTCTGACAAGAGTGACAAGGGCTCCTTGCCCGGTGGGTAGCATCAGATGTTCCTCCTTGGCAGATGAACATTACCAGTTACATTACTTGGCTCCGGTGCTCCCGTGTGGGGTTGCTGGTGACCTACGTCAGTGTAGGTGATGGGAGAGGGGCTGATGAAAATAGGCTCTTCAGTGCATCTTTGAACCATGACCAATGATGACCACCATGCTGTCTGTACACAACAGATAATACAGACTTCAGTGGTGTACGTGTACTGGGAAAGGCGGATAACTTAAAAATACTGCCTTGTATGTGGTGTTCATCATAGCACTTTTGAGGAGGCTGTTTTTTGGGGGTGTGGTGGTTGCAGGATGAACTGGAGCTGTCACCCAAGACGTGGGAAAGGAGGACTTCCAGTTTCAGGGTACTTTTGTCCTTGCTCCTGTCCTGTAGTGAGACTCGCTGCTGTGTCTGTCTGCAAGTCAATGCAGCATATGCCAGGCACTCTTCTGGGTTTTGGTTTTTTTTTTTTTTGAGTTAGCTCATGCAAAAGGGATGTGAGAAATACCACTTGTTCTCCAAAAATCTCTTCTGGAACAGACTTCCTGTGTTTCTTGTACAGTCACGGTTCTGCATGAACTAGTGGTGTAGGATGCTGACCTGTCCTGTTTTCATGCGTCTTGGTTTGGTGCACTGAAATAACTTTAATAAGCTCGTTCCTTTCATGGATAATCTTTTAAGTGAAGTCCACTCTACCTGTGTAAAATGACTTCTTTAAATGTTTGTATTATGAAAGAAACATTTGCTATTTCTTTGCTTCCTACCATTCAGGTCTTTTAAATGTAGTTATCCTCACCATCTTACTGGGTCTGGCAATAGTTTTGAAGTTTGTTCACTGGTCAGTTCTTGAAAGTAGGCTCTTCAGTGCATCTTTGGACGATGACCAACGATGACCACCATTGGCAGCATTGAAATTCCTACCAGGAAAAAGACAAAATTATATGTTTTTTGCATATACCCTTGTAGCTGGGAATTCTGCTTGATTTCTGCTGCTCTGACCTCTTTTGATTTCAGCTCCTTCTGTGGGTTTGGTGGCTGACTGCTACTTGTTTGCCTCTCAGAAAAATGGGTTGCGCTTTGGTAGAGTTGAAATCAGTATTTCAATTCATCTGATATTTTTGCTCACTTCGTTACCAAATCACTTACCTTCACTGTGTATCCCTGCAAGGTTAGTGCAGTTCAATATTTCATGTTAGGAACTGGCTTGATCAAAAAGATGCTGAAGTGAAGCAGGTTGGTCCAGGAAGTGTTTCTGGGGGAGAGCAACTTCAGGCATAAAGGATGAGAAAAATAGCGTATTTGTGCTGGAATGAGCTGAGGTTTCTTGCAGCAAGGAGATAAGCAGAGCTGTTTTGTCCTTTCCTAGAGCTTTCTCAGCACTTTCTTGGATACTAGACGGCTATTTGGAAAATCTCCAGAGTACTGACAACTGGGGGAAAATGTTGGATAATTGTAGATTTTTTTTTTTCTTATTTTTTTTTTTCACCTCTTGTCTTATCTTGTTTGCTGTTTGATATGTGGAGTGAGCTGTTTTGATGAACAGGCAAAAATGCTTGAAAAAAGTCACAGTGAAAGTGCTTTAGTTATGGTGAAGCAGTTGAATTTCTCACGACTGTTTTGCAAGACTTCTTTCACAGTCTAGTTCTAGTTCACTTTTTTCACTTGCTAGCCTCATAGGTTTCATGGGCTTGTTGCAAACTATTAATTGCACTGTCTATAAACATGGGAAACCTTTTACGTTTCTAGAGTGGAAGTTTGAACCCTGGTTTTGAACTAACAAAGATCTGTGCACGTATTTCAGACTTGCTGCCGCTTGTCCTGAACCGTTCTTGATTTGTATGCAATGTCTGAACAGGGTTTAGATAAGTGCCCAAATAACGTTTTTTGAAAGGCACTTTTAATATTACTATTAAAATGTAATTTGCAGCAGCATCTGAACTAGTTTTAACCAAACTTGTAGAGCTTTTTAGAGTAATTTGTTAAAGACAAAATGGGGGAGAGGAGAAGCTAGGCAAATAAAAATTCTTCAATATAAAAAATCTGGTAGTTTAAATGCAAAGCTATGGATAAAAGATACTAAAAGGTTATGGAAGAGCTACTACTATGACAAAAAGCTTGATCCTTCCCGCACTTCTGTGTCTATTCTTTAGAGTGCTGTTCCTCGATTTAACTGGTTTCTTAAAGAGAGAAATTCTTCACTGTGAAGTTTTATTGTATAATGTATCCGCTTCAGAATAACTCAGTTTATTATTCTCTGGGCTGTAAAGAAATGAAAGATGAATTGCACAAATGGTTTAAGGGAGTACCACATTATTTTAGGGGTTCTTAACAAGTAGTGTGGCAGGATGTGGGAAGCCTTGAATATCTTACAACTTGGAATTCATTTTCATATACATTTTAAAACCTCTTGAATGGCGTTGAAGTTAATTTGTAGTCAGGCGTGCCAGCTCTGTGGCTGAGGCAGTGGGATGAGCTGAGGAAGGTTTCTGGTAGCGTGCCCTTTGGCAAGCAAGTCAATCCCTCTATGCATTTATTTCTGTTACTTTGACGGAGATAATAACTTTTGGCCCTCTTCAGAGTGTGTATAATAATGAGATTGAGACATTTTCCTATGGTAGGAAGCTGTAAACTTCATACTGTAAAAACCATCAGTGTTTCCATTCATAATTTTCACGTAGTTGTCATAAGGAGCAATGTTTGCAAGTCAAATAGAAGCGTGGTGGGGATGCTGCTGCAAAATAAATTTTAGTAGTGATATGTGAAAAAAAAAATACTTTTCTTGCATTTGAAAGCGTAATGAAGTGCTATGGCAGAAGATACTGGTAGTTTTGACAGTGCATAGAAAATATTGAGGTTTTTTCAAAACCCCTCTCAATCAGAAATGCTCATAGTGTATGAGCGTGCTTGTACACTCGTGCTCACGGATAAGTATGTTAGGATCAACTCAGACTGCAGAAATTTAGGGTTACAAAGGTATATTAAGTTCATCTGCATTAATAGCCTGAAACTGTAGCGGACATCACTGTTCGACCATTTGCTCAGTGAAGATTTAATTGAGCTTTCAAGAGAGCTGGGAGGGATTAAGTTAAATGTGGCAGACAGTTATTTTCTAAAGGAGAGACCTTCATAGTGGGCTGTGCAGGGGAGAAAAATCTCGTCTGTATGTATTCTAGTGAGTTTGAGGATGTTAGAACTAGTCTTTGTAAGCTTTATAGCAAGCCAAACTGGAGGAAAACAAGTATTTGCACAGGGTAGTAGTGTGTCAGGGCTGGTTAATAGAGCACAGTAGGGTTGCTGTCTTTGAGACCAGCTTTTGCTGAATAGTATTGTGCTTTCAGATGCAGCTACATTTTTGTCCATTTACTCCACCCATCTTGTCTTTCATCCTTTATATACACTCAGGCAGTTCTGTGTATTCATGAACTTAGAGGCCAGCACAGTGGAATTCCTCAGAAGCTACAGCAAACAGTAACTTGCAAAAGTGAGATGAAGCACCTCAGTAGCCATGAATACACGGGCAGGTTAACTTGCACTCCAAGTTTCTCCCGTGCCCTGCTTTTCAGATTTGTTTACTAGGGCAACACCAGTAGAAAACCCATCACTTCTCAAGATATGCTAAAGAACATCAAGTTCTCATATAATACAATTGAAAAGCTGTAACCTGATAGACGGTAACCAGTAATTAACTTCAGTCGGAACAACAAATAGGTACCAAACCAATTAAGGAACGGTTGCAGGGAAGATTAAGGAGCAGGTTGATAGTTTGACTATTTTGTCTTTTAACACTATTGTCAGCAAAACTAGGCTCGGTCTTGACAAGCTGTAATATTGGGATGAGTAAGTGCGTGTTGTCACGTGTAGAAGTGCAGTTGCAAACTGTGGACTGGTGGTTGCACAAGATCTAAAAGCAATTGAGGGAAATAGGCAAAGCATCTTCATTTTCTTAGGGTCTTGTTTGCGGTTGCATGCTTTGTATGTAAAGGAAGACTTGCTGTCATTATGGTTTCTCATAGTTTCTTAGATTCCCTCAAAAGTTTAAAAAAAAAAACAAACCAACCCAAAACTTAAGTGTGGTGTGTTTTTAAGCAGAACAGAGCAGGACTCCTCAAGGAGAGACTTGTTGATACGAGTTTGTTGTTGGAGACTGGTACGACTGTAGCAACAGATGTGGTTTCACTGGTGTGAAAGTTTTATGGTGTTAAGTTTTTTCCTTTTTTGGAATTTTATACCTTATTTGCTCCTGTTTCAAGGGATTAAGAATTTCAAGGCAATGTTGAGAAGCTCACGGAATGGTAGTGATCCAGATCAGGCTCTGTAATCGGCCTTGAGAGGAGAGGCAAGATATGTCATTTTAGTACAAGATACTGGCTTCAGCAAAAATTTGATGCTCAAGCAGCCTCAGTTTTCTCAGCTGTTACATATATACTGTGTCCCTACAGCTCTTAAGCATACACGCAGTGTATATTCTTCATACTGACTGTACGGTGAGCAATTTCCAGAAGAGTAGCATGGTGAGGTTAGCCAGGTATAAGGCCAAAGAATTTTTTGGATGGTGGAAATAAAAATGGCTTGTAACACCTTTGAAAAATATATTTGAGGAAAAACTAAATTGTATGAAAATGATAAATTTGGTATTTTTAACTGGTCTGTTTGACAAAAGATGAAATACTGCTTTTTTCTATGTAGTATCTGTTACATTGTCAAACTAGGGAAGATGAACTGTCTAATTATGGTTATTTATAGACTTTCCTGCAAAACCAAACTACACAAAAGCAAGGTAAGATACTCAGCTATTTGCAAGATAAATGTTTTTTTAGAAGGGGGAGGGAATATATGTACAGTATGTTTGAGATACAGCGAAATCTTCAGGTGCAGATGGTAACTTGATGAGATGCAAATTCTGTATTTGTTGTTAAATATTACTCTTTTTCATCCTAGTTTCCACTGGCTCACTTGCTCAGCAGTATGCCCATCCTAATGCTACCCTGCATCCTCATCCTCCGCATCCTCAGCCTTCTGCCACACCAACTGGCCAGCAGCAAAGCCAACATGCTGGAAGCCACCCTGCTCCTAGCCCCGTGCAGGTAACAAAACTCAAGGGAGTGAATGTCTTTAAATTGTATTTGACATGCTCTACTGGAAGGTATTGCATCTGTGTGATGCTTGACATCAATATATTGATTTCCTTGAGAGGGAAAAACGGTAGGATGGAGCGGTTGCCCAAACAAACTGCATGTGACAGATCTCATGCAGGACTTGTCTAGATAGCCCTCTGTTTTCTGGAAGGAAGGAAGGAAGTAGAGCTACATAATTTAATTTTTCTCTGTTTGCAGTGGCTAGGACTCAAAAGGCTCATGACATCGTTTGTTAGATAATCCTGCAGGGAAACTTGTTGCAGTCCCTCTTCCTTAGTGAGGACCAGTATCAAAGTCCAACCATTCATCTCTCCCTCTTCACAGGGGATGAGGCATAGTTTGTGTCTGTGTTACGATTGAGGAATGATCATAATTATGTCAGAGCTTTAATATGAGTGGAGTTACAACTGGAAGTAGCAGATAAATGCTGAGAAGCACTTGATTATATTTTTCAAAGACAAGCAGCTGAAAACAAAATAGGCCTCATGATAGTGCTGGATGCCCTAGTTACCTACCGGTGATAACTTTGGCTGCTAAGTGCAACTGTGGCATATATCCAGCTCCATGGTTGCAGGTTCTCCTTGTTTTTACCTGCCAGTCTAGGTTCTATTTTCCAGACTCCTGCTCCACATGACTTCCTAGTGCAAGGAGAAAATGAGCCAGGGGGAATTGAAATGAGTTTCCTTGTGACCATAGCTGTAGTGATCCTTGGATTAGCCACTTAAAGGTTTCACTAGAGAGCAGTTTTGCAAACCTTTCTTATACTAGTTTACAGAATAAACATGTCTTTGCTTCTTGACCATAACCTAAATGATTTTTCTCTTTTTTTTTTTTTTTTTTTCAGCATCATCAGCACCAGGCTGCTCAGGCACTCCACCTGGCAAACCCACAACAGCAGTCGGCAATTTACCACGCAGGTCTAGCTCCAACCCCACCTTCCATGACGCCAGGCTCCAATACGCAGTCTCCACAAAATAGTTTTCCTACAGCACAACAAACAGTCTTCACCATTCATCCCTCCCATGTTCAACCTGCATATACCAATCCGCCACACATGGCCCATGTCCCCCAGGTAAACACAGTTTAACAACCTTCAAGACTAAATGTCTTAATGCCACAAAGTTAGGACAGTTCGGGCCTGCTGAAGTGATTTCCATTCTGTCACCTCTCAGCACAGACTACCTGTTGTGTTATTTAGGTTTCTGTCTGTACATTGCCTTTATTTAGAATTTTACAAGATATTTGGACCTCAGCTTCCAACACCCAGTGCATCTACAACCTGTAGTTTAATGAAGACATCTTAAGCTGGCACTGCTACTGAAAGAAATTGAGCTCTCTTCCCAGTTCCCGGCTCCCACCCTTGTCCTCCCCCACCGTTCTGCTCACAGAACTGTTTGGCCATGCAGCAAACCAGACTGGGGACGTGATTCAGCTGAAGTGTGCCTCCCGTACCCCCCCCATTTTAGGCTATTTCTCAGTCAAATCAGGTCACTACTCAGGTTCACTGCATGATCACAGGAAGAGCTGGCATACAGAAAGGTCAGAGGTGAGAGCTGAGTGGAGGAAGGCTGAATTGCTGCTTTTGGTGGCAGTTCTAGGCTCTGCATCGTAGTCAAATTTATACAAGTACATCCAGTAAAAGATATTACACAGGATTACTAGGGAGTAGCAAGGCACTGCCGTAGGAGCTAGGTGAGATTCAGTTCAGATGACTGCAAGACAATCCTTGCCGAAAGAGAAAACCGTGTGTGTGTGTGTGTGTATGTGTGTATGTGTCTGTGTGTGGTTCAAAACGAACTGCTTATGCAGAAGATCCCCGATGATTGTTTGGGCAACTTAACAACAGTCCTTGCTTCAGGATCAGAAACCGACTTCTCTTAACTGCTCTCTTGTGGTCAACTCGCTGAAAAAAAAGGATTTTGGGAAGGGAAGCACATGATTGATTAAACAAGCGCTCTACGTAAAGCAGCGTTACAAAGATTTTTCTGATGTTTACTAAATCTCACGGATTTAGTGTGCTTTGTCAAGGAACGGACAGTTGATCAGAAATTTGCCTGCGCAATTTCTTCTTCAGACCAAGAACTTGGTGTCTGGCTTATGCCTTCTCATACAGGTTAACAATAGTTTGGGATATCATACCTGTAATTAGGGAGGTCAGTGTAATAAACGTCCAGTCCCTTGCAGAATTCTGATAAAATCTTTGCTTTGGTCCCTGGGACAGTCAGTTAAACCAATGAATTAATAGTAATTTAGGAATTGTTTTACTGATGTTGAGTTTTCAGCTTTTTAATTCTGTTAGGCTTTTAATTTCTCTGCTTTTGTACTGTGGGAGGATAAGGAGAGGATGCCCAAACCTGCCCACTGCTCTGGCATCCTGCCATCTCTTCCCAGGCTCTGGTTTCTGCCGGAAACGAGATGCTTGCTCTGCTCTGGTGTGATGGCACTGGTGTGAATTCCTACCTTGTAGAGCTTCTGGGGTTGCCTTGCATGCAACCCTTGGGTCTTGCTGCAAGCAATGCCGTGCCTTGAAACATGAAACATGTTGGTTTCGAGGTCTGCATAAAGGTAAAACTGTACCTGGATTGTGCTGTACATGCCACGGCCAGGCCCCTGCCGTGTAGGATGCCACCATTCATTGCCTTCCTTTCTGTGTGCAAAGCACTCGATAAGCAAACCTTGCTAAAGCACATCAGATGCAACTTTTAGTCAGAACTGACTGCTTAGTCAGGAGTTTTTGGCAATTGCAGGCAAAGCCTGCTTTACCCTTGATTTTCGATTTACGCAGTCTCTTCTGCTGTAATTTTTTAGGATGAAAACTACAATCTGTAATCCGTGATACTTACACCAAACTAACTGACTTTTCAAAATGAAGTAGTTCCCTCAAAAATCTCTAATGAAGGAATAACTACAGTTCTGTAAGAAATTTTAAATGCATGTAATTATTCCATTGTGGGGAAACTAATCACTGGATTTAATAGTTTCTTAGCAGCCTCATTTCCAGCTTCTGAACACAATTCTGAAATGCCATGTAGTAGGAATTTCAGTTAGGCTAACACAGGGGATCAGTTGAATTTCCCTTTAGGTTATCAGATGAATCCTGAGCTGTTAGGTATCTCACTTGAGAAACAGTACTTTAAAATTCATTACAGAGTACTGTCAGCTGCCAATTTGCAAAGCATTTGAGCCACAGCAGAAATTTTTATCCGGTGTGTGTATTGAATACGGCTGCTGTATGAATATCTGCTTTATAACGATGGCTGCTGTGATAGCATGTTTGTCAACGTAAAAATGGTGCTGATCCTGAAAGGTGTTTCTGTTTCACAGCCTTATCTTCTAAGCCTTTTTTTAGAGCAAGAGTGAGATTTGAATTGCAGTTCCTGCCTTTAAAGGCTTCCTGAGTGCTACTAATACAGTGCAAGTCTGATAAAGAGTTTGAGGAATGTCTGTGATGAGTCAAGTAACCTTTTTGTCTTTAAGAAATAAAATTGTAGCCACTACCTGCTATCTGTCTTTACTGGCATGTGAAATCTGTAAGGCTGTGATTATTGCACCGTAGTGCTCCGATGATGGGATATGATAGAAGGACAAAGTACAAACCTTAGATACAAATTCTTTCCCCACCCGCCCCCCCCCCCCCCCCCCAAGAGAAACTCACTGAGAGCTCTAAGATTTCCTTGATGTTTTGTGCTTTTAAGAAACTAGTGTTTACTAGCTTTTTAAACCAAAAAATCGATGACCCCTAGAGTCACGAACTGCTCTGAGCTAAAGAAGCCACCTGACAAGTTTCTGAACTTGTTTGCCAGAAGGTGATCAGCCCTCCTAAAGATTAATCTCCTTTTTCCGCTGAGACTTAACCGTGATTGCTTAGATTACACAAGCACCTTAATTGTGATGAGCTTAACTGGAAACAGAACAAAGCTGACCTAACAGTATAAAGGGATGAAATCACTCATCTCAGGATGCCTGCTTTAGATGAATGATAATGTGGGCACAGGTCACTGGAGAGAGTGGTTTCTGGGGCAGGGAGCCATGAAAGAATGTGGGGTTGTGTTGGGAGCAGCCGAGGACGGGACGCCAGACTCCCAGCGCCTGTGAAGTTTGTATCTGTACCCGCTGCGTTCTCTGCATAGGAAGCGCTTTGATCTGAGTTACTAACAGTAATGTTTTGAAGATTTGTTGCTGAGGGGTTTTTTTGTGTTTTTTGTATTTGTTTTTGTTTTTTTAAATATTCCACTGTTTAACGCTGGCGGTTTCTCCCAGCACTCGCTGTCCAAATGGCTAAAATTGAGAATGTGACTCAGAGCCAGCAGTAAGGATTTGAGCCTTTTTTTTTTGGTTTTGATTTTGGTTTTTTTTTTTTTTTTTTTTAGTTATTATTTTTGTGTTAAGACCTCTGACTTAATCCCTATAGCTAATCTAGTTAAAATGGAGTAAATCTCTGGATTTACTGGTACAGCTGGAGAAAACTTGACAGTCATGTGGCCAGGAGTGATGCCTCCTTGTGACCATTTATACTAAAGAGCTCTTTGTTTCAGGCTCATGTACAGTCAGGAATGGTTCCTTCTCACCCAACTGCCCATGCTCCAATGATGCTAATGACGACACAGCCACCTGGTGGTCCCCAAGCCGCCATCGCTCAAAGTGCACTACAGCCCATTCCAGTCTCGACAACAACACATTTCCCTTATATGACGCACCCTTCAGGTGAGGAGTGTGTGCCCGGGAGACCTGCACCTTAACTGAGCCAGGTCGTAGTAGCGAGGAGAACTGTTATGAACCAGATTTGGGGAAAAGAACAAAAAAAAAAAAAAAAACAACCAAAAAAACCAACGAAAACGAACCTTAAGATGTCCTTGTAGAATGGCAGGCTGCTGGAGGCAAACTGTTTCTGCATTTTGCGTTTATACTTTGCCAGCCCAAACATGAGCTTAGATAAGCGTATGAGATTTAGCTAATTTAGCAAAGCCTTTGCTTCTCTCTAGCCGAAGTAGAGCAATGGATAACTGTGCGGACGCTGGCACTGTGGGACTGTGTTCTTCCAGGTTTTGCCGTGGTTTTGCCGTGGGGGATGGACTGTCTTGTGTAGCCTGTTTATAACGATCTGGGGTTTTTATTACATTTAAAGTGATCGGTCTTGAGGATAGGAGTGACAGTGTTGCTTGGGGGTAGGGCTGTTAGACTTTTAATGACTGAAGTAAAGTGACAATTGAAGTCTAATCTTTAAATTCAGAGTAACGTTCTGCAGCTTTACTTTTTGGCAAAAGTAGGTGCTGTATGACTTCTTTCTGCTTTAAATTTAACCTTACCTAGGTTTTTTTTATTATTTCTTTCCAGACAGCCTCTAAACTTTTTGTAGCGAACTAGTTACCTGATTTTGTTTCTTGGGGAATGTGTGAGCAGAACAAGGCTGCTTTCTGAGGGTTTAGGTAGGGAAAAAAAAAAAAAAAAAAACAAACATCCAAAGGACATCTTGATATGCAGGGTTTTGTTTTGTTCATTTTAAAAAAAAAAAAGAAAGAAAGAGAAAAAAAAAAAGTTCAGCTCAGTAGTTGTCCTGTGACCACTTTACTAGCAAACTGTTGTGTGGCTTGCCAATTTATTATTTACATTTGAACTTTTTTTTTACAGTACAAGCCCACCACCAACAGCAGTTGTAAGGCTCATCTGGAATAACTGAAAGGCTGGATACCTTTTGTAGGCCAAATACCCTCCTTCTACTGCTTCTGCCAACTGGAAGCACAGAAAACTAGAATTTCATTTTATTTTGTTTAAAAAACAAACAAACAAACAAACAAAACAATTGATTTCTTGTAACATCCACTAGGAATGCTAACAGTTCATCTTGCAGTGGGAGAGATTCGGACTGAGTAGAGGCATTTAGGAACTTGTGGGCTATTCCATAATTCCATGCACTGTATCTGAGTCCTGCAAGTGCCCCAACTCTGCTTGCTGAAAAA
This sequence comes from Numenius arquata, assembly GCF_964106895.1. Taxonomy (NCBI): domain Eukaryota; kingdom Metazoa; phylum Chordata; class Aves; order Charadriiformes; family Scolopacidae; genus Numenius; species Numenius arquata. The sequence goes on from NC_133591.1 coordinate 4,147,727, forward strand.
CTGGAAGTTATTTATTTTTTAATGACCCTTCAAAGTTATGAACTCATCAGCTAGCAAAAGAAGTAACAAGAGTGATTCTTGCTGCTATTATCACTAAAAATCAAGACTTGGAGATCCCTTTTACTTCTAACTAAACTTGAAACAGGTTCAGTAAAAAAAAAAAAAATTCTAATCGTCAAACTGATGAATTATTATTTATAAATCACGTTTGATGAGATAATCACTATCGTGAGACAGTGATGTAACTTTTAAGTTAAGAAAACTTTTACTTTGTAGATAATATAAAATAAAAACTTAAAAAAAAATTAAAAAATAAAAAAAGTTTTAAAAACTGACCTACTTAGTGTTTGTGTCTTGTTTTACCGGTATCTTCCTTTAATGTGTTCTCCAGCTTTCGATCCGAGTTGGAGTGTTTTACGTGGCCTCAGGTAAGGTGTGTCTGTGCCCTGGGGTGTGTGTGTCCCCCACCGTGACACCAAATCTGTTGCGTTTGACATTGCAAAAATAAGTCAGGGGTTTCAAGACCCGAAGTTTGGCACAGGTTTTAAAGAATTTCTTGCGTTCAGGTCTATTCCCCGGTGCCTCAGCCTTTCCCGTGTCTGGCTGGTGGCAAAGAAGGTGTCACAGCTGGGGCCTGTGGCTTAAGGTGACAAAACTACACAGGACGTGGTGCTGCCGGAGAAGGAAAGGACGAAATCATAGAATCATAGAATGGTTAGAGTTGGAAGGGACCTTAAAAGATCGAGTTCCACCCCCCTGCCCTGGGCAGGGACACCTCCCACCAGACCAGGTTGCTCAAAGCCCCATCCAGCCTGGCCTTGAACCCCTCCAGGGATGGGGCAGCCACAGCTTCTCTGGGCAACCTGGGCCAGGGTCTCACCACCTTCACAGTAAGGAATTTTTTTCTAGCATCTCATCTAAATCTCCCCTCTTTCCATTTAAAGCCATTACCCCTTGTCTTATTGCTCCCTCCCTGATCAAGAGTCCCTCCCCATCTCTCCTGTAGCCCCTTTAGGGACTGGAAGGGGCTCTAAGGTCTCCCCGGAGCTTTCTCTTCTCCGGGCTGAACACCCCCGTCTCTCTCAGCCTGTCATGAGTAAGCTTCCCTCAGCAAAACGACTTCGTGGGGATAAGCATCCCTTAGAAAAACGACTGGTTAAAAGATGGGGGAAGGGATAGGAGAAAATAATTGACCATCACGTCCTTTGCTAATGCACAGACTAATTATCACTGGGTACAAAGTGCTGTGGTCTTCTGAAGCCGCCTGTGTGGCACAGGCATCCTGCCCTGGCTGACCAAAAAGGTGATGATGGTTAAACTGGGTGATGCTGTAGCTGGGGTTCAGAGGCGGGAGGAGGAAAGTGGTTTGGGGACAACCCTTCACGGGCAGCGGGGAAAAACATACAGGGGGAAAACAAATGCTGCTGCAGCTCCCGTTCTAATCCTTGTGGGTCAGCAGCACCGTGAAGTGTGAATCCGTGGTGAGGTGGGCAGCAGGGGGCATGAGACCATCGCAGACAGCGATGGTGGCAGGACTCCTGGAAGAAGCCTTCTGAGAAGAAACGGCTCCTCAAGCTTCCTTCGCATTTCTGAGGGAGGGTTTCTGCCTTTTTAAGCAGCCATTTATTCAGTATCTATTAAAATAGTATCCAGGCACCTAGAGGGAATCAGACTGAAAGACCAAAAGTGAGAAACAAGTTCTGAAAACAGTTTATTAAGAGCAGATTTTTTTTTTATATATACATATATATTATGGCAAAATTGCATTATTCAAGAATAAGTTACTTGTACAGTACATACAGAAATAATATATAGAAAAACCTACTATACAAGAAGAACTCTTGTGTGGGTGAAAAGTAGAACTTTGAAATCTCTACACTTTTTCATCCAACAAACTGTTGGCTTTAACTCAGCCTCAAGCAGGACGATTAAAGAGCGCACAGTCGCCTCCCCCACCTCTGGTGGTCGCTGGTGAAGGTCGGGGGCCATTCAGATGGAAGGAGCTTAAATTAAAATTGGGAGTATTGTACTCAAAGCTGTTAGACAAGATTTCAAGGCTTTATGGGTTTGTTAGAGTAAAACAGTAAAACAGCAGTTTTAGGGATGACAGCAGTGTTCTGTAGGCTGGAGACTAAGAAATGAGAAGCTTTGGCCTCGCCCTAGACCTGGACCTCTTCTTAGAAGATTCGCCCCATAATAGTTTTGATGCAAAAAGCACGGGTGAGGGAATGGGGGGTGTCAGTGTTTGGTGACCTGCTCTGGATCGCTGGTGCC